>NC_046610.1:20794846-21394846 GCF_900324465.2 Anabas testudineus
GGTGGGAGGTTAGGAAAGCAAAAAGTCCTTGTGAGTTCCCAGGGAAAGAGTTCTACCTTTCCACTCATTTGTCAGTGACAGTAGATTAGCAGCATCACAGGTAATATTGTGAACTGCCATCTAGCGTCCACACGGATAAGGCACAAACAGAGTTGTGTAATAGTTAATTAGAATAATATGTGTTTTTTCATAAGGATTGTTGAACTGTTTCTAGTTCATAATTCAATCTTAACAGAATTTTGACAGGCATTTGATCTCAGTGTGGCCACTCTGCATTTGGTGGTGAGTGGACACCGGAGCTTGGATGTGGAGGGACTTCCAAGGTGGTCGGTTTTCTGTATTTGGCTTAACATTATACCTCAGATGAGCTAACGTAAAGCTGGCTGTTTATGGAGATTATTACAGTCCTGCATGTGTGAAATAAAACATGTGGAAGTCATATTACAGTAAAGCTCCTTTACACTCAGTGACTGTGTTTGGTGGACAGCTGGGTCCTTGTGCTTGTCAGATGCAGGGTTTAAGATGGAGGAAGGAAGATAAGAAATAACCTTATAATCTAATAAAATAAAATATCCTATTAATTCTAAGATGGTCTTATTTACATGTCGTCCTTTTCATTAACTGCAACATTAGCTAATGGTGTCCACAGTATATTTAGGAATCACCTGGATATTTTTGGATGGTAATTGAGTATCGTGGCTGTGGGGACTGGACATTAGTGCTTCTTGGAGCCCCCAGGGCTAGTGTCAAGGTAGCTGTTGATGAGTCAGCAAATACCTCCAGAACATGGCCTGGCTGCTCATTAAAGCAAAATGTCCAATTTTCTAATTCCATGTGTTAAATTCAGAAATGTAGAGCTGATCTGATTAACACAGGTAATGTTACTATTGTATGCTATAGCTAGGTGTATTTGCTGTTGCTGTTAAGTAATTAATAAAATAATGCAATAACTTAATGTCAATGAATGTGGAACGAGGAAGTGATTATGATTTTGAGTCGGCCAACATTGTGTAAAACACTAACTTCAGCTATCATCACAGCTCCTTCTTTAGCTTGTTAATTGAAGAGCAGTCGCAGTTTTCTTTCCCCTCTAACATTTAAACTAAATCTCTAAACATTCCTCTTATGTTCACTCTGTAATTACTCGAAAGAATTATGATTCATAAGAGTCGAGGAAGAGTTTGTTGTGATATAATGCACAATCTGCAACACTGCTCGAGAGTCATCTTAAGAGACTTACAGTCCCCTTTTAACTTTGCACCTGCACCGTGTTTCCTCCCTCCTCCACGCTTTGTTGGCAAGAGCTGTCTTGGTCATTCTGCATGCCGAGGGACATTATCAACTTGCAATTATAGTCAGACTCTCTGTTTTATTCATCCAAATGAACCAGCTGGTGATACAGCAACACTGCATTACAAACACATTGACTACTTGCACATCCTTAAATAAGAGGTCTTCCTATCACAAATAACCCTAATATGAACTTAATGTGAAGTAATGAATCTGTTGGAGTTTCATTCCGGCATACTGGAAAGTTAATAAAACAATATTGTGATTGGTAGGGAAGGAGAACCCCACAGACCGCGCTTTAGATTAGGCCCCTAATGGCTCTGAAGCTGGAGGCTAAATTGAAATGTAAAACCCAGAGCGAGACCCTAATTCACCCTTATCTGTGTGAGTGACGAGCCTGCCTCCCCCGACTGAGATTGGGGCCATCGAGTTGGATGAACCGCAATTTGCTTTGTTAGAGGTAGGTGTATATGCATGCGTGGCCCCGATCACAGTATGGAGATATAAGAACGCGTGTTTGGAATGCATTGGAATAGATGAACGAAGCTCACTCCTCGCTTTTTCGTGTCTTTTCTTTTCCTCGCACCGAATGAAGCTGCAGCACAGGCTGGGTTGCGACGGAACAAACTGTAGGAGGAAAGGTGTGTCTGTCAGTACGGGCACATACAAATGACACAAATTGCCCCCTTGTCAAAGTCTGAATGCATAATTACACATAATAGCAACAAATAAACGGAGCGTTTGGAGTATTGACACTGTAAAATCCTTGAGCTTTGTCACATGCTGTAAATCTTTGTGGTCCTGCTTTGGTTGCACTAAAACACACAATAACAACAGAATGTCTCCTCCCGCCACCCCCTCCTCTTAGTCCCCCAGTCAACAGGCCACTCGTCCACCTGTTCCCATTATATTACCTCAGTGATATATCTCTCTTTCTCTCCTGTCCTTCTCCTCCCTCACTTTCTAATACTCTTTCCGTCCTCCCCTCTCACCCTAATATCCTCCTTTTTCCTTTATCTTTCCTCGTTTTACCACCATTGGCGCCCCCATTGCTGACCGTTCATTACCCTAATCAAATCCAGCAGCTGAACAACCGCTCACTGCCACTCCATGAGCTGTTTTTTTTTTTTTTTTTTTTCTAAATCCCCGGACTCATTTGCATATGCGTCCAGTTAATTAGCGTGGGGGCGCAGGTGCGTGGTGATAATCATTATTAAACATGACAGTCACCTGTGACTGCGCTGGCCTCCTCAACCTTACACATATACACACTCACACACACTCGTACACACTGGCTTTGCCTCTTCCTCCGCTCCCTTTCGAGCATCAATGAGCATAACCAGGGATGATGTAATTTCCTGTTTCTGTTTTAGCAGTCAGCATGTATTCCACACATGCAGCCTCTGTTGTGAGCTCATTTGTTGAGTAATATCTACAGCAGGTTTTAGAGAAACTGACCTGTGTCCTGACTAGCATTGTGCTCGGTGTCCTCTGGCAGGTGGGTGTGAAAAGGAAAAAAAATGAAAGAAGAGAAAATAAGTCTCCACTGAGGGAGAGAGAAAGACAGAGGGAGTGTGTGTGTGTGTTTGTTGGCCTGTTGACATCACTGGGAGCGCTGGTTCCCTTACTCCATTAGTCGAGCCAAAATTCTTCTGTTGGCGTGTGCCAGTGTCAGCATGCATGACGCTGTTGCGTGCGCATTTGCATTTTTATTCTTGTGTGTTTCCTTGTGTGCACGTGTGTGCAGGGACACAGCTTGAAGTCCAGAGGCATGCGTACGGTATGTGTCTTTATCACCCTGTTGCACTATTCTTGATGACAAAACCGATGTGATGCAGTTTGTGCATACGTTCAGTCAGCACCATTTTTATACCTCTGGGCAGAGCAAACTTCCAACTGCAGTTTTCACTTGCAGGCAGCTATTGTTCAAACTGTGTGTAATTATTATTTGGTGTATGGTCACACAAAGAACTCTTAGCATTCCCAAATTCTTGTGCAGTTCCTTTACTGCTTCTATTGTTACAAGAATAGAACATTTCTCAGTGGGTATCCACAAACATGCAGTCAAGGCCGTAAGTATTTGTTGTCTCTGTGATGGGTTTGTTTTGGTGGTGACGGCTCTTTGGACTTCATATTGCAGGTTCCAAATGACAATGCCACACTTGGAATCAACTATAGAGACTTTGTTTTGTTGTCTTTCTTGTAAATGAACAAATCAGGGAATGACACACACCTTGAAACTGCTGTTCCACCAGCTGACGTATGAAGTTGTTGTTGTTTTTTATTCCTACCCAGTCCATTACATTTTCCTAACAAAACTCTTAAATTAAAGTGCACTGTGATTTCAGGCCCACTGTGAAGGCATACAGAACCAACATTATGAAAACTGTGTCACTGTTTAATTACAGACCTGACTGGCAACAACCTCACTGTGTTTATTAGTACATAACATGAGAAACAGAAACATTTATTGCTTTGCTGTGTGTTAAAAATGCAAATAAAAGCAACGTTTAACACAAGCAAAGGGAAAGTGTGCTAAATGTTTATATATGGACGTGACACCATGAAATCATCATGAAGGATGTGTGTGGTCAAAGCGGTGGTGTCCGTGTTGGGTCTCTACAAAGTATTGTACCACCCTCTGCTGTATGTTTGCTGAAAGTGCAGTACACTGATGCTGGTGGGATCTTAAACCCAAAACAGTTTTCATTACAAGTAATCTCACATGATCACACTAGTATCAGTATTACTGTAGTCTCTTTTGAATTGGTCCATTCAAAAAAAATATCCCATATATGGAAATAAGATGGGATGTCTCCAGTGTAAGAGGAACAGAACGGAACATAAATAAATAAAATCCCTCACCTAAAACACCCATATTCAACAAACTGCTAGGCCTGCATGTCGTTTAAAATACCAGCTAGCATCACAAAACAACATATTCAGAAGAACATCCTCAAACAACTCCATGAATGACTTGTCTTATTTGAGTGATAATAAATAAATCACTTGAAATCTGTCATTAATATCAGCTTAGTGTTAACAACATTAGTTCATATCTAATAAGGTAAAAATGATTGAATGATGAAAGAAATGTCTGTGTGAAAATTCAATCTAGTAAGTTCTTTCTTCCTCTGTCTTGTTCGTTGTAGTGAGTTGAACAGTTCATGGACCTATTTGTCAATTTATTGTCAAAGACACTAATGGGTGTTGGGTGCAGCGTGTTTCAATAGGAGGGCGGGACCCCCACTTGATCCCTTGTAGAACTTTCTCTGCATATTGGTCATAAAGACTGGACAGTCTCACAGATTCCTCCTTCGTCAGGTCAGGGCATCATGGTGAATGTAATGGGCTTCTTAATTTTTAATTGTGGTCTGTGAAGATGAGTCAATATTTTGAGCACTGTTTTTTAAAGTATGCCTTATTGGAAAGTGATAACCATTCAGTATATGTTACCAGTAGGATACTTTGGCATTCTTTACATCCTGAATATGTCTGAGTTCTGGAGCTTCAGAAATTGCAGCTGTGTTTGCCAATCACTGCCCACTAGGTGGCAGCATGTTTATTTAACACTGCTGTCTCAGTGGACTCCTGTGATACAAGCTTGATCCCTCTCAGAACAGCATCAGATCAGGCTGATCCTGCTTAGCTTCTGTCTCAAGCCAAACTCTAAATGCCAACAAAAGAGTGAGAACCATGTCCCTTTTTTCTGATTATGTCTACTATGATTTAATCAAATGTTAAGAAATAGGAGTGGAGGAGGTCTACTGCCAAAGACAACAACTGCAGCATGTGTCATAGATTTTTCTATATGAGAATACAGATTTGAGCAGTATCCTCCGGGAATAGGTAAAATTAAAGTGTAAGAGGTGGCAGTTCTGTTTAAACCTGTGTTTGGGAATGGTGGCACATTAAACAGGAGCTGCTGGGGGAAAATACTGAAGGTTTAGGTCCTTGTTAATTATTGAAGCAACATAATTTGCTGTTGTGCTTCAGTCAGCAATGCCCCTCATCTCCCTGAACTGGATGAGCTGGTTAGAAAAGCAATGATCAATGGAGATACTATTGCTAAAAAGGGAAAATTGTAAGCCAAGTGAAACTGAAGTTTACAATAGTAGATAGGGTAAAAACTATTGATTATGTCCTTTGGCCACAGTGTTTTGACTGGCGCTCTTACAAAAGAGAACACTGATCAATAAGTGATTTTTCCAGCTAAATGTACCAATAGAAGCAGATTGATTACAACAGAGACAGTCAAGAGAACATTTGACGTGGCATGTAGCCCAATACTTAGTCAGTTTCTTTAAAAGTGAAAATATTTTATGTTTATTAATAAATTACTCTATTTAATTTTTCATTTTCTGTTTATATTTCTAAACAGAAAATACAGCTGTACCCAGCGGACATGGACGAAAGATCACGCCTGCGGTATCTGGAGCTGTGTTGAAAAACGTGACGATCCAGAAACTCATCTTAAGCGTCTTTCTCTGTGTGATCAATCTGTGTGTGCTGGTACAGCGTGTTCTTTGATCTTTTCTTAGCCTCCATTCTCCAGGCCCCAGGCCGCTTTTATTCAGGTGTAAAATAGAGGTTAGACCTAACTGGACAGAGCACAGAGGAGAGGAGCAGGATGGGGGGATGGGGACATCTTGACTGCTGTAGCTGATGCTGGTGAGGCCTGGTGGAAGTAGGTCAAAGGTAGGTCAGCTTCTCCACTGCAAGATAAGTCCATCCAGCTAGTTTACATTTCCTGGAGCCATGAAACCAAATCCAGCTGTTTACATTGTTGGTGTTTTATCTCAGTGGAATTATGGCTCAAAAGCTTAAAATGCGCAATCACCTGTTCACTAAGGCAGGTAGCAAATACGTTTGACCAAACTTAATCAGTAAGTCAGTACTGTAATTTGAAAATACTGTTATTACCACTGATTATAACTTTATCACATAACGCTGTGCTTTTTGTACTTGTAAAAATAAAAAAAAAATATAAAATGAGCACAAATAAAAATAAGTGGGTATAAAGCATCTGGAAGGAACAGCAGATGAAAGAGACAGATAAGAAGAGATTCAGACAACGTATCTATGTCTACTTACACTGAGAAACTGATGGAGACAAAAACAGACTCCTTGTTTCCCCAGCTGACCTTCGTGGCAGCAGAGTTGCAGCTCGAGGGCAGAAACCCAAATAACCCAGCCATGAAAATAAAAATCAATGCAGGAAGCAGATCTGTTGCCAGAAGGTAGCCCTCCAAGGTCAACAGCCCCGGCCGACTGGCTATCACATTCAGCTTTCCACCCAGTCACACAGATGTAGACAAAAACAACCCCCCCCCCCCCCCCCCCCAGCAGTTAGCTTGTTACTAGAAAGAAGAGGTCAGACGGGAAATCAGGGTTTATCAGGATGTATTGGGATGTATGCTGTAACTGTATCACATCACATCAGAATAATCCACTTCAAATATTAAACCAGTGAATATTTATTAACAGCTGCTGCGACAGTTAGGATGAAACATGCTGGATGTAGTGTAATGTGAGGTTTTGATCCGTGGTGGTGAAATCACATTTATTGAGGATAAGGAGCCAGATGGAGACACAGGGACTTCTTTGGGTCACATGGACCACATTTCGCTAACTTCACAACAACACTTCCTAGTTCTTATCTTTCATGTGACTGCACTGACCTATCAGAAATCAGGAACAATTCAGCAGCTGGGCAGCACGCTGCCGTAGTGGTTAGCACTGTCCCATCACAGCTTGAGGAACTGGGGTTTCAAGTTTTAAACTGTTTTAATATAAGGAGAATTCTCATCTAAAGCCTATGTAATGGAGATAAAGTTATAAATAAGAACAGAGTGGTGTCCTTCACTGTCCATGATGAAGAACTGAAAATATGCCTCCAAAATTATTAGCTTTGTACATTCAGATCTCTTTTATATTTACTGCACATGGAACAAAATTTAAATCAGCCTTTGCTGCCGAGTATTAAAACTGTACATTTCAGTAATGTCAGATGAGACTATAGACCGACCAATAAGACTCTGACATTGCATGGTGAGTCTGAACATTGTAGACAGAATATCATGGATTGTTAGTTTTTGGTTTAGATTACAGAGTGATCTTAATTATTTCTTAATTATTTTATTGTTCAGTGTGGAGGTACTATTCCCAGAGCAGTATTACTGACGCTGGGACAAAACACATCATTTAGTAGAGTAGGAACCAATTGGATCTCAGCAAAGCAAAGAAATCGAGCAGTTAAAATTATATCCTGCTTTAATCACCTGCTTTGATTAACCCATCATTTCCTCATGTAGGAGCAATTAACCCAGCACATTTGTTCAGACTCTCAGAGGAAGCCTGTGCGAGACTCTTAAAACATAATAAGAAAAAGCACCCAATTATTTTCATTGCTGAAGTTCAGTTTAAGGTCAGAAGTAATTAGTTGGGTTTAGGGTGATGTAAAGAAAAAAGAAACTGTTAAGGTGATAGTGGGATCTACAGAATGGACGTCGCATAGATGTAGGAAATGATGGATTTATAGCTGCTGTCAAGTAAAATTCTGAAAACATTAATCAGCAGAGGATTTTGAACATCATTTCTTCTTTGTTGCAGGCGGAAATACACTCTCGAAATTGTGTTTGCTCTTCTAACAGGACTTTGATGCCTTATAAATTCACTCGTGAAGCTGCCGACATATCTGTCATGCCCTTAGAACATGTGCCAATCATGCTGCGGCGTGCCAAACGGACTGGCAGACTGGACATTTTGGCTAGAGAGTGGGTGAGACAGAAACACTAAAAACACTAAAAACACTTGAAATTGAAATGTCTAACAAGCAGCAGCTCTAACAAGTGCCGATTAGATGATCTCTACAGAAAAAAAGAAAAAGGAAAGAAAGAGCCTGTACCAATTTAGCTGTTTGGTTTGTCAGATGGCGCACGAGAAGGTCAAAATGAGAGACCGAGTGTGTAAAACACACTGATTAAGCTCATGCACAGTCTTTGTCTCTTTTCCAACTGGTCTTCTTTAGATAAATTGGTCGTCTTTCTCTTTCTTTCATAACATTTTTGAATTGGTAATACAACAAAACTCGTCTTCCTATTACTATTTGCACACACTGAACTCAAAAGCCTGATTCCTGCCTTTGAGGTGGACCCTCTCTGAGGTCCAGCACACGAGCACCCAGCTCTTTTCGGCGAGCTCAGTCCCTTAATTACCCTGCAAAGGTCAAGACAGGCAGTCCTCAGTATGCTTATCCACCAGGGTCTGTGGAGGCGGCACAGCACTCCAAGCTGACAATCAACCACAGACCACAAGGGACAGCTCTCTGAGCACCTGCCTCACACGTCATTCCCATAAACCACAATTCTAAGGCAACGAGCAAAGACATCACTCCCCCAGTCAGCAGTGAGTAGTGCTTCCTCTTGCAGCATGGATTTCCTGATTTATATCAGCAGTTAGTTTGTCACTTGAAGGGCATTACATGTGCAATCAGGAGACAGCAAGCAGAGATATGGTAATGGGGCGACATTAGCACGAGTGTGCCAGCTACTGCTCAGGTTGTGATTTACTTTTGTGTTGTGAAACTAAAATGAATTCACATAAAAACAATGTGTAATGAAAGCAGCTGTGTGTGAGTGCTGCTGCTGTGCAGTGTTTGTAAGTTGGACCTTTGCTGCAGTGTACAGCACAGGTGACAGGTCCTCACTGCAGACGTGCAGGTAGAACCACATCGTGAATATGACAGAAAACAGCAGGATGAAACAGGTGATCTTTAAAATTAAATATTAGGATTCTAGTTAAGTTTTGGATCAGGCACGCGATGTTACCCAAAATTATTTTGACTTGCTTCAAGGAAGCCACTACGTCTGTTTTGCTGCCATTTTCAACCCATAAGGAATTTTTAAAAATATTATTCCTCCTTTTTGAAAGGTTAAAGATGTTTTTGTGAGGCAGTAAGAACATGCTTCTGTCTTCTGTCTCTGCTTCTTCACAACAACTACTGCTGCTACTCTAAAACTCCATTTTCAGTCTGCCAGCTTTTCAACCACTGAACACACTCAGTGGCCCTAAATCAACACAAGCCCATCCCATCTCTCCTCTCCAGCACTTAGACATAAGACACATCTATCTTCTTTTTGCTCAATACACATGACAAGAATTAGTTTTGATTCATTATACTCTGACATGCTGTTCTATTTTAGCATTCCTCCTTCTTCTTTTCAATTGGATCTAATCTGTCAACTTGAACTGTAGAAACAACATGGGCTATATACTAGTGAACTATTGGGATCATGGGAAACAGCTGTGTCGGAAGTTGCCACACCCACCACACCTGAGGGCTCATAATGGGCAGGTGAGCTGCCGGGTGCTTCCTGTTATCCTGTTATTTTATGTCTCTTCATCAAATATGCAAACATGTGAGAAAGGAGAAGACAACAAGAACCCAAGAAACCGTTTTTATCAGATGACTCCTCTATTGGAAGTCTGTTTGTGATTGGACCAATCTGATACCACACTATGTGGCTACAGTTTTATATCAGGAGCAAATAACTGATGTAGTATTTTCTATAAATTACATTCTCATTGTAATCTACACAATTACATAATGACTTTACAAACTATATCAAAATCTTTGGAAACTTTGGAGATGTTTCACGTTCACTTCTGTTATTCTGGAGGACGTCACCACACCGCTGTGCTGGCAGTGGTGTAGCTGCACCTGCAGACTGAGCTGATCCAGCTGTGCTGTCGTCATCAGAAACTGACGCAGCTTCAGATCTCAGGTCAGAGGCAAGGACATCGAACTTCTCCAAAAAAAGCGTGATTATCTCCGTTTCTTTTTGAATTTCTTCGTACCTTACGTGGGAGAGAGTACAGGGAAAGGTGTTCATACGATAAATGAGGTTTGGGGGCAGAGCTTGATGTGCACTAAGCTGGTGACAGCCAGGTTTTTTAATTTAACTCCTGCAATTGCAAATATTAGTTTCATTATCTACTACCAGTTGAGATGCTGCAGTTAAATAAACATCAGCAAACACATCACAGTGTTGCACTTTCACAAGATAGCTGCTGTGGAGCCCTTGTCTTTAATACAGTAATGCTGTACAAGCCAGCAATATGTGATGTGTTAACAGACAATATGATGCAAAGGTCAGAGTCTCTGTCAGCAGCTAAGGTCAAATCCCTTGAGAGATGTTTTTTCAACCAGACAGAATGAACATTACCTCTTCAGGGGCATGCAATCGTGACTCAGCTCTGTGTACGGATGCCGGCACCGCTGCATGTAAATGCGAATGCCTCTGTCATCCCGACTGACATTCTGATTCAGCGAGACCTCGGGACTGCGTGTGCAGGGATGATGCAGTAAAAGCCCCACGCAAGTTTCACTGAGAAGTTTTGCTTTAGTCAAGTGGATGTGCAGGTGAAAAGGATGCTCTTCTTTTTTTTGTTACAGGCCAGCAGACTCACTCAGTGACTAAGTGCAGTGTCAGTCATGACTCGACTTGATGGGATCACCCTTTCAGATGATTGCATCAACATTTCAGGTAGACTGGCACACGCTTAGATCGACGGCTGGGATGGGTTTGACATAAATCCAACTTATATGTGGGACAGCTTTTAGCATATTCTCTACAGAGAACATCTGAATTGCAAATTGGGGATCAGAAAAAGTTCATCCTTGTACAATAGCTTATGAAAAGAAGCAGAACTATTTACGTTTTTCAATCTAATGTAGCTGTAAATTAATAAATGAATGTAAATGATTCAAGTTAATTAAACGAATGTCACCTCTCATCTGCACCAGACTCCCCCTGGACATGAAGAATCTATATATATAGAGCGAAGCTAAACCTCTGTCTGTCTGTATGGATGTGCAGGGAGACTCGCAGAGGGTTAAGTGACCTGAATGCTGGACTATGATTCACACTCTGCTGGGTTAAGTACCCACATGCAACGGAGCAGAACTGTCCTTGGGCTTGGAGATGCCCACAGTGCACAGATGGTGTGTGTATGCATTTAATACACTGGTGTACATGCTTGTCTCATAGAACATTTGCACGTGTCACATTTGTTATGTTTAAGTGTCTTTTGATGGGACCGGTGGAAGGTAATACTACTGCAGTGAAGCGTGCACAGTGGCACAGATACACTCTCACTGAAAAAGCCACAGTGAACCAGTAAAGCAAGCATATAGCTGTACTATTTTCTGATGAGCCACAGTATAGTTCTCCCTGAAGTGATGAGCTCATGTGATTTACCTGTACATAGAAGCAACTTCTAAAATCTTTGCTCCTCAGTACTCACAGCCTTGCAGCCTCCTGGGAGACTCACAGAGACAATGGCTTTCCATCTAAATGCTTTGACTTCCACTTTTCTTTCTTTGGTGATCTATGAATCCGCTGTTGCTCAGCACTATCTCCAGAACCTGGAGAGAGAAGCGCACAAAGGGAGAGCAAATGACAGACAGTGCTAAAATGAAAGTAACAAACAATGTAGAAAAAGCTGACAGGAGAACACACACACACACACAAAAATACAAAAATATGTAAGGGAATAAAAGAGAAGAAGAAAACAGAAGGAAAATACAGAGTGAGAGGGATGAGAGGAGAGCAAATTGAGGACTAATGGTAATTTATGGTCACCATGCGGCCTGGTTATCCATTAGAAGGATCATAACAAATGGCTGGTCCCTGGAAGTGACACTCTGCTGGAGCCTGGGCTGACAGAGCTGTGATCAACGGCAGACTGCTGCTGCCAGCAATGCAACACTAACCTTAGTAGATGACATCTCAAACATAAATTCCCAACCATGGTAAATGCTGCCCAGCCCCACACATTTCTCTTTCGTTAAGTCTTCCTTAGTTATTCAGAGACACGTGCACACGAGACCTTTCTCTCTGCGAATGTCTCTCAGTTGTCTGTCTGCACCTGGTCCACTGCTGCTGCTTTCGTCTGTGTCTGTAAGGAATGATATCTGCCTCCAGTTAAGTGCACACTGTCAAAATTTGCTGTTTTTGGGGAGGTGCCCTCCACCTCTCTCGTACGCTCTTTTTGTCAGGTGCTAAACCTCAGAACACCGTCTTTTCTTCCACTTTTCATATTTTCTTTTCCTGACTGTTTAATACCCGAGGTCAGGTTTCCTCTATTCCATCCACGTTGCTCACACAGAATTGTTATAATTATCAGCTTGCACAGCAACTGCTAACCTCTATTTATGCTTATTCTCTGTCTGGTGCAAGTTAGATAACCCCATAGCAGCTTATTATACAACATTATGTAAGTTGCTGTGCAATAGTCTAGGCATTCATCCATCTTCTGGATTCAGTCAGTGCTGTGTGTTTTGTTATTAGCAACATTACTAGAGCTGTTTTAACCCTGTATAGAGTTATGCTCATATGGGACACGGTACCTTCAGGGTCAACGTTGAGATGTGCATAAAGTCATGTACCCCTTTAATAGAAAAGGCAGCTGCATTTCAAGTGGTCCACTAATCACAGGGTCAGTGGTTCAATCCCCGGATCCTCCTGCCTTCACATGTCAGAGTGTCCTTGGGCACTGAACCCCAAGTTGCTCCTGGTGGGTCAACTAGTTCTGTGTGTGAGTGTGTGTTGAGAGGGCAATGGCTACTGACTACGTCCTGATTGAACATGCCTACTCACTGATCTATTTAACCTGCTCTGTTTAACCTGCTCTCTTCTCCAGCTTGTTCACTGCTACTACCACACCTTTGTCTATCTTGCCTGATCTTCTGTGTTGCTGCCTCAGCCTGTCTGAAGTCTGGTCTTCATTACTCTGCATTGGAGCTGTTTGATTTTGGATTTTTGGTTTTGATACTAACAGTTTGATAAAGGTATTAGAATATTTGGCCATATGGCCAATTGGCGAAATTGGTGAATTTTCTGACTGTTCTGTGTATGACCATGGGTGTGACCCTAGATTGTAAACATTAACATTTGCTGACAGGATTTACTGACCAATAGAAAGACTTGCCTTATTTTAATGGTGTGCCACATACCTAACTTTGATAGGCCTTAGTGTGTTTAGTGCTGACCAATGTGTTTTAGGATTAACAATAGCTATGTTATCTACCTACATTTTCGACTAGCTGCTGAGCTACACTAATAACAAATTGGTTTTGATGGAAAAAGGGCCACAAACATGGGTGACATTGACATCAATGTACCAACTGATGACTTACAGAAATGAAAGCCCATGAAGTCCAACGAACTGTCTGTAGAACATTCACAGTAACATTTTGTGGTGAACTTTTGCATTTTAGTATTTCACTTTAAAATGTTTACTGATATGTGGTCTCATTAAGCGTGACCTCTCTGTCAGAATAAATAGCAGTGGAGAGTGTGTAGTGCTGTAATGAGAACAAGCGACTGGTTGAGGATGAGAAACAGAAAGATCAGGACACTGTGTCTTAAATATGAAGCGTTTAGTGCCACCAGATTGTAAATAACTAATAAATAACTACAGGCTACACTGACAATGTCCAAAAAGTTATCCTGAACTTAAACTATTTAAAATCTTTGAAATTGATTTCTGTAAGAAATAAAAATCAACAATTGTTGCACTTTAAAAATGTTACAGTCTTAGAGTATTTTTGGGAGGACCATACACACCCCCTAGAGCAGCAGTGTGCTCTCTGGTGTGTTTATTAGTCATACTCAAATAACTACAGACACCTATGGTGCACAGAAATTTGCTAAAGTCAGTTTCTGGATTTGCAGACGTTACAGTGAGTACACACATATGTACAGTGGGTAATGGTGAAGAATAGTGGCATCTTCAGACTACATGAGACCTGAGACTGGAGTGATGGTTAACAATTCAGTACAACAATGAAAAGCATACAGTCAAGACAATGCTGGAGTGGCCTCAGGATTAGTCTCTTGACTGGGCAAACCAAGGGTCACACTTTAATTATATAAAACGTGTGGAGAAACCTGCAGATTGTAGTTCATACACTGCTCATCTAATATGATAAAGTTTGTCTACCAGGAAGAATGGGATAAACTGTTTAAATCCACGTGTGAATGTGAGAAACCTGTAGTGACTTACCCATGAAGTCTCAGAGCTGTAATTGCTGCCAACTACTAGATAGATACAGATATTCTATATTATGTTATGCTATGATCAAATCAATTATTAGGAAATAATCTCCATATTAGGGCTCTATTAGGGATGATTAGCCTAATGTACTGTATTTTTCACGGTTAAAGCTGGTATAGAGTTTGACATTTCTATTTTCAATTTAATTTCTCCACAAGCTGAACATGTGCAGCCTATGAATTCAGCTATTTCAATTATTTTCAGTCCATCTGGCTCTCACTGAATCTAGACACAAATGTCAAGGCTCTTTCATCCTGCTCAGTGGTGTTCAATGACATAGCTTTGTGAGATGAGTGAGCCAGAGGATGGAGCAGGCACCTTGCTCTCCTCAGTCTGTCGGCCTCTTGTTTTATTTGTGTAATATGTGTTTTGGCCTTGGTCCAGAGCGGGGAAGTGCAGCAATAATAAGATTATCAGTGAGCCCAAACTTCATCACTTGTCTGCTGCAGAGCCAGGGGAGATAAATTGATGAGGTGATGTATGGTTCGATGTGACAATAAGGAGCATGGTCGTATGTGAGAAAATAATATGAATTCAGTTTAACAGTCAAATGGTAGCAAATTGTGCATAAGCGTGTCGGCCTTTTGCTGCTGCTACAAGGGTGCTAACACTGTTTAGGCACTACATGCAATATCTAACCCTATCTATACTATCCTACATGTGTCTACATCGCTCATCCTCTGTATTTGTCCCTCCTGGGCGTTCACCTTCCAGTAGCTTAGGTCGACTCCATACAGCAAGTAAATACAACAATCTGGCAAAAACAATTACCTGGTTCTAACATCCTCCTCATTCACCGAGCTGACGTTGCCTTTGAGGCGAAAGGAAGCTGACGTTTGAATTTGCATCTAAGCAGGGTTACTGGCTGGTAGAGCGGAGGGTACAGCAACTCCTCACCCCTGTCAGAGTGAGGCTGCGTTTGTGTGTGTGTCAGGAGCAATCGGTGCGCTATGGCTTTGAGGAATGCACAATGTTTCCTCCATTTAAGTGTTGCACTGGATGGCGGGATGGAAGAATAATAGAGATAAATAGGAGTGGAAAGGTGGGAGGAAGGAATCTCAGAGGGGGGAAACATATACAAAAGGAATGCTAACATTTGCTGAGACAAGGACAACAATAAGATTAACTGGTGAGAAGGACATGTCCTTCAACAGAACATGGGATTTTACTTGTGAATATGGTGTCCTCTTTATATATATATATATATATATATATATATATATATATATATATATATATATATATATATATATATATATATATATATATATATATATATATATGCACTGTATATATGCTCAATACACCAGTAGCAAGAAAAAGTATGTGAACCCTTTGGAATTTCCTGGTTTTCTGCATTAATTTGTCATAAAGTGTCTTTATTGAGAATTGATTTTAGCCACATTATATTTGTTAATACTCTTGACTTAGATGAAGATCAGATCACATTTTATGACAAAGGGTTCACATAATTTTTCTTGCCACTGTATATAAACATGCATCCTTATCTTGAGCTTTGGAGAGCAGGGTTTTCCATGCATGTATATGAAACTAACTGACACGTTTGTATGATCATCCTGCAGCCAGATATTTTTACTTCAGTCCATTTCTACATATGCTCCTAAGGAAATGCTAACTGAATGTAAAAGGATTTAGCACAACAGTTATACACTGTGACTGCTGAGTGCTGACAGAGCTTTCTCTATGTCTCCATAACATGGTGGGAATGCATGTTTTTGGGTAGTG
Source organism: Anabas testudineus (assembly GCF_900324465.2). Taxonomy (NCBI): domain Eukaryota; kingdom Metazoa; phylum Chordata; class Actinopteri; order Anabantiformes; family Anabantidae; genus Anabas; species Anabas testudineus. The sequence continues at coordinate 20,811,005 of NC_046610.1, forward strand.
GATTAATTTCTAATTGAAGGAGACAGTGTGCTTTCATTCAGCTGCACCACCAACTCATTGGTGAGGCCAATCTGGCTTCCCCTTAATCACCATTCTACCTCAAAACACCATATTTTTTTCTATTGCTCATTTATTTTGTGGGAGTTTACTCTCGCCCACCAGAGCACAAATCAATACTGTCCAAGCTGAGCTCAGTAGGTGCACAGAAAATGGCTGTTTTTAACCATTTCTCTGTCACAGACCGTGTTGCAGTCAAACAGAATAGAAGAAACATTTCATGTTATAAATCTTTCAAAGAGGTTGCAGCTGCTTCCATGTTTCTAGTAGAGAAATCTGTTAAAATCACCCCACAAACCAACCGACTACACAATAAGAAAGAAAAGAAAGAAACATCACTTCACAAACTGAAGCAATGTGAGACGCACAGCTCCCACATCATGTGCAGCCAATTACTTGTAAGATTAATGTTCTTTTAATAAAATCAATTCTAGTGAAGATCTGGCAAAGTGTTTGAAAAACAAAAAAAGACATATTTGTTATAATAATATTTGAGTAATGCACACAAATCACGTCAGAAGATGAACAGTTTAGTATGTTGCTGTAAAATGTTCACTGATATGTGGTCTCATTAAGCGTGACCTCTCTGTCAGAGTAAAGAGCAGTGGAGAGTCTGTAGTGTTGTAATGAGAGCAGGCGACTGGCTGAGGATGAAGAACAGGAAGATCAGGACACTGTGTCTCAAACACAAAGGGTGAAGCTTTTAGTCAGCGCTACCAGATTTTACCACATTCGAAGAGGAAACACTTCAGCTCCATCATGGCAGAAATATCTAATTAGTTATACACTGACAGTGTGCGAATAGTTATCCTTAACTTACACTAACGACTAAAGTCTGTGAACTGCACTTCTACTAAAGAAAAAAAGGGCTTTCTTAGTTTATTCTTACTTTTGGAGCTCTTTAAGGATTTGTGTCCAGCACTTTACCTCAACTACATGACCCCCTCTTCACTCAACAGCATATGTGAAATATATGCTCAGCTGGCTTCATCTTTTTTGCTCATCGCATCCTTTGGCATATTATCACAGAATCCTCTACTGTGAGCAACAAGAGGAGTGAAATATTTTTTGTTTCGCATATTGTTTAAAATTATCTCTTCCACCTTTACTCAATTTCTCTTTGGTTTGGGCACAGTAGGTAATAAGATGTGATGGGACTGCCTTCAGCAGGTGTTGGAGAGTGGGAGAAGTGCACTGTCAGGAGTCTGATTGCAGGGGACAGACTATCTAGATGTGCCCCTCAACCCAGCCTGATCTGTGATTGGCAAGATGAGGTAGATGCAGATGAGGTTATTCTTTCTGTCACCATGTGAACAATAACTGCAAACAGCAGAAGAGAGGGGAGCACAAGGGGAACGCTAAATAAACTAGGAGAAGAGCCTGTAATAGATGAGGGAACAAATTATTTAGAGAGTAAGACTAACAATCATACCAAATAATGAAAATTTTACATGTTTCTGTTTATAAGACGGATATGTAACAAAAGCTCTTAATGAGACATGAAATGGAGATTATTAAGGGAGCCATTTTTAAGATAAGAAGAACAGAAATATCTGCAATAAATATAAGTTCCTCCTCTTATTCAAGAAAAGAAACCACAACCAGAAATGATCTACCCCAAAACAAATAGCATCAAATAACATCAATACAAAAAAAAAACTCAATATGTACACAGAATACACAATATTAATATTTCTTTTTCCCTTTTTAATAATTTGAATCCTTCAAATTGTCAAATAACACAAATAATTTGATAAGCACTTCTACGTATTGTCTACAATCCTAATTATAGAGCTTAGATTTCTTTTCTGCTACTGTAAAACAAAGAACAAACAAATATCAGTTTTACTTTTTTAGCCTTGCAGAAGCCTCTCAACCTATTTTCCACAGTCTTCAGCTGTCTTTGGTGCTGCAGACGTCCCATGTCCCAGTCAGCTCTACTAGCATAAACCACCCGTGATCAATTCAGCTGTAAAGCTTAAGGTTATATGTTAATGACTGCATTATAAGGTCAGACATCATTCTCATGAGAGACAAGCGAGTCTCATTGGTATTTTATTGAGGGGTGAATTTCTCAAATTGGATCAGTGTAATGATAAACCCTACAGCAATATAATCTGCATGTTACATTGTCTCATCGACAGTGTTTAAATCTTCGGACTCAACGTTTCTCAGTGAATTTGCTGCGGCTCTCAAGCTGCAGAGTGATCTTATTTTAAAACCCAGCCCTGTGCCAAGAACAGACACTGAGTTTATATGATTTCAACAAATCTGAGTGGAGACAAATTCACAGCTCCCTGTCACGATTCTGATGGATACAGAGGAGGAGGAAGAGAGCACTCAATCTGCAAACCCTCTAACTCACTGGCTGTCTGTGCTGTGGGTGTGGTGATGCTGCAGAAGTGACACACACACAGTGATAAGGTGAGTGCAAACACACAGGCATGCAAACGCTTGAGCAATATTTATGCAGCCTGGGTATTGAACATAAACGCCTTTTTTACCATCCGTCCGTTTGGCGGCTGAGACTCACTTGGAGCCTTTAGATGGCAATAGAAGATGAGCTGTGGGCTGTTCCTCATGCTGTCAACAGCCCAGGAGACCGGTGTGGGGGCGGGGTGAAGTGGCTCCTGGAGCCGTAACAGGAAGTATATTATCTGGAAGCCGCATCGAGCGAGGATCTTGAACATGTATTTATTACATATTGCTAATTGATAATTAATTGGCCCGTCTGTCAAAAGCATCTTTAAATAACACCAAAGCCTCCACATCGCACGTCAGCCAAAGCCAGACAGTTATGCTGAGGTATTTATTGACAGCTCAAAGCCAGTTTAGTGCCACTAACGACCACTTCCGCAGTTACTGTGGTTTGGGAAAAAAAAACTTGACAGACAGTGAAAGAAGACCGTGACAGTCACAGTAACAATCATGAATAGTTGGCTACAGTGTACAGGCCTTGTTTTGTGGTTGGGTTATGCTTAAAGAGAAGTGGTCTGGACGAAGAGTTGCAAGAACATGTTGAAGGTGAATGTGTTTATATCTTACACTTACATCCATATGAGATCACACCAACAAGTCCTCGCTCGGTTTCTGAACCGATGGCACAGGGACAACCTTGTTATCATCCAGGCAAACTCAGGGTAGGATGAAACAGTGAGTTGATCCCCCAAACTGTCGAAGCCAGTGTTGCCTAGCAACCCAAAACATCACCAGAGGTAATCATGTCATTCATTGACTGTAACTATGATTCACCAACAAGTGGCAGCTCCAGGGATAAATTGATACCATGAAATTTAAACCAGGTCGCATGGGTGTTGAAGCCTGTGATAAACTAATGGAAATCAATCACGGCTCTCTCATTAAGGCGGATATGTCTGGTGGAGTTGCACTGATGGGAAAACAGTTTGGGTTTCAGCCATCCCAACCTCAGGGGCAGTTAGTGATGAGTCATGGTGAGTGAGACTTCTGAAGCGTCGTCTGTGTCACTTGTCATATTCTGCCTCCTCGCTTTGATCTGGTGGGACACTGTGGGTCATATAGTCGTGACACTGACGTAATGATGACAAGATTCACACACGTACTTATTGCAGACTGTATTTACAGTGAGGTAGTTTGATAACTAGTGGGAGCAGGGGAAGGAAGTAACTGTACGCACAAGTGATCTTCCTATACAATATGGAAACGATATGCTCTCGATGATGCCCCTGCACTGTACAGTGCAGTATGTGTGATGTTTCATCTTTCCCCAGAAAATGTATGCTGATATTACTCTGGAACTGTTGCCACAACAGTCCCAGTCTCTCTGCCTCTACTCACCCTCCATCTGCACGGACGTTTCAGGACACCGATCTCTCCACCCACGGTTTACAGAGAAAGTTGCTTCCACCCACCTACGGAAACACATTCCCTCACTAAGTTATTAAACATAACTCCCCCCAGTCATGACAGTATTGGCTCGTCACCTGTGTGTGTGTGTGTGTGTGTGTGTGTGTTTGGTTTCATTTCACTTTCAAAAACTAAACAGAATTCCCCAAGGTGAGAAAAATATTTGTTCACCTTTTGCCTGTTTCTGGGGGGGTTCCTGTGTATGTGTGTGCACTTGGGTTTGATTGGTGTTCTTGCCCGCTGGCCATCCATTTTGTCCCGGGGATATCAATAAAAACTGATGAGAGTGGAAGAAAAAGCAAAGTGAAGGCACAACAATGACTCAGATCAAGTGAAGGCGTCACACTGACGTAAAGCATTCTGCTAAACAGCAGCAAGGAAATGTTTTTTTTTTTGTTCGTGTCAATTTTTTCTCTCTAATGAGTTTTGCAAAAGTCCACAAAAGGCCAATTCATAACACACACAACACAACCTTCAACTTTAAGTAGAAGCACATATACAAGCTGAGTGGCTTTATGGTGGGAGTTTACTTAAATGCTGTCTTCTCAGCCAAATGAAGCCAGACTGCATTCTGACATTGATTTCTCATCCTGAACAGTGACTAACTACCTGAGGGCTGAGTTTGCACTGAACAGTTCGTAAGCAACTTACAATTTACATTACTTTGTTTCTCAAGGTCAGTAGAAATTGGTTCCTTGAGTCAGTTGTACCAGTAGTTTCAGTGAGTTCAAACTTACTCCAGCCTAGTTCTAACAAAAAGTCTGAATTAAAATGAGCTTGGCACCCGTTCCTGGGCCCGTGTTTGCACGTTAGGGTAATTGGTCGCTCTAAATTGCCCATACAGTGGCTGTGAATGTGCTTTGTCTGCCTCTATATGTCAGCCCTGTGATATACTTGCAACCTGTCCAGGGTGTACCCCACCCTGTAAAAGGACAAGCGTTTAGGATAGTGGATGGATGGGTTTTTGTAAAGGTGTAACTATTGCATTCCTGACAGAACTGGAAAATGTGAGTCAAATCTTCTCTCCTGTCACTAACAACTATGTCAGCATGCACAATATGATGACCTTGGAACTATGGAGCTAAATAGAATGCAGCCATTATTTATTTAATTATTTAGTGCACACTTGAGATTTTCCTACTGTAGCATGCCAGAAGGTATTCTATAAAAAAAGGCGTAGGTACCAGATGTATTATTATTACCTGTCGTTTACATACAACTAAACTGATGAAATAGCTGAACTAATGAATCTGTGAGCATGTGAGTGTGCCTCAGACATACACACAGAGATTCTCTATTTTAGTGCACATGTGTGTCCCATCACCACCAGTAATCCCCTTCTCCCAGAAGCCCAGCAATGATGGTAGCTGTCCCTGCAAGTGGCTGTCTGGATATTATTCTTAAAGGGCTTGGTGTTGTGCATTACTCAGGTCTCTGTGCAGTGAGATGGTTTAACAGGTGCACAATCAGAAGCTTATCATTTGAGCTGGGAAGGGAAATGGTTAGGTAGGTCTGGGGGGGTAGACAACGGTTGTTAAGCCAGCCAGAGCGACTTTTTGTCAACAGATTGTTGTTTTAGCATCTCTTAACAACCCAAGGAGGTAAGCCTCCCTGCCAGACAATTAGGGGTTGAATAGTGAGCAAGGCAGCTATCCAAACAGCCAAGGAAGCCAGGAAGACAGGCATAGATAGAAAACCTGTAGAGACAGGTGGAGAAATAGGCTGTGCAATGTCACACTGTCTGTCCATCTACTGTGTGTGTGTGTGTGTGTGTGTGTGTGTGTGTGTCTAAAAATGGGTGGGGGTACACTGAGGTGGCAGCTGCATAACAGCACACAAGGGAAATCACTGTCAGACTGCAGGAGACGTGTGTCAGCCCTGACCCCAGAGGCTGAGCAGTTGGATTAACAGGGTCGCGTCATGTTATTACTCACCGTGGTGCATGTGGGTATGGACATGTGGAGGGCAGGACTGTTTCGGCATTTCTGTTCTGTGAGCGTGTCTGTGTTTGGTCAAACGAATAGGAATATTAATATGTTACCATGCACAGTGATAGTTTAGTTCCAAATAATCTTTGAGCACTTTGATCTGTAAGCACTTAAAGGGGGAACTGATGATCTGCCTTAAGTGACATTACCTGATTTGGGGTCTGAAGATTATAGGAAAAATGTTTGGGTCTGTGTGGCACACACGCTTAATAAATTTCACCATCTCATGAAGTTCAGTACCACATCGATGCCACAGTTCTCAAATGATTCTCAAAGTCCCTCTTCTTCAAATTATGCAGGCCCTGTCTCTTGTTCTGTGAATATGGTCTTGAATCTTATTGTTATCAACTCCAGCACATCATGCTTTACATGTTCGGAGCCTCCTGGAAAGCAAGAAATTCAAAGTAAATGTGTTTTCATAAAATGGCATGTAATGTGAAATGGCTGCATAATACTATAGCATAATGAAGTCAACAATAGCATAATGCCAAGCCCTATAATATCGAGCTTGTCTGATAACAGAGCTTACAGTATGTTATGTCAGGCATCAACTGCAAGCATGATGTGTCCAGCAGACGTTTGGAAAAAATTATGTTTTCATGAAACATATTCAAACAAAACGTCCGCTTCAAAGCCAAGAATTCAGTATAAATGTAAAACATGTAGTTCTGACAGCCTGAGTTGTTTCAGTATGCTGCCGGAGCACTGCATCTAAATCTCCACAGTGGTGGTGTCAAATGGCCTCTGCAGTAGTTACTATCCAGCCCTGCACTGTTACTGGATACCTGCTGCCTGCTCTCTAAGTGTGTATTTATGTGCACATAAAAGATAGGTGGTGTACTTGTCTTCAGGTAAACATGTACCTGCCTCCATGTGTGTTGAGCTATTAAACTGTTACGTCTATATTTGTCTGCTGAATCATGCCATGCTTTTTGCTTTGTTAAATTACCTTTTAGTAGGTACTGTATGTGTTATATCACCTCAATGTGCATGTGGAAAAAACCTACTTGCAAGGACATAAAGTATCTACGCCTCTATGCTCTTTTCATATAGTGGGAAATATGTTGACTTTATGAACTTTATAACCCACTCCCTCGGAAAGATGCAATACGTCATAGAATTAAATCAATGCTAGCGTTATGTGTTCGCCCTGATGGTGATACAGACAATAGCCAAGCCTCTTATACGTAACTCCTCTAGAGGGAAATACCCATAAAAGGTTAACAAAAGTCACCTCTTAGACTGCTCTCAAAGTCTATTAATCATGTTAAGATGATTACATAAAGGGAATTATCTTTCAAAGTGGGCTCAGGCAGGTCACAAGAGTAATTTAGGCTTCTTTTAGCACAGGCACTTGGTTAGAAAAATGCTTTTCACGGGTACAGCAGAGCCCAGCTTATGAATAGATAAGGTTTGTAAAGCATCACAGAAAGCAAATCATCAAACGTGGAAAGTTCAAATAAATATCTTGACATGTTTTACTGAAACTGAAGGTCTTTCAATATATATATATATATATTCGTTCTCAGATCTCAGTAGCTACAATAAAGTATAAATACTAAGGCGTAATACCGTAATTTTATAACAACAAATGCCTAAAGCGCTTAGCACTTTTATGATAACAACATATAAGATCAGTATGTGTAAACTGAAACTAAATACTCTCATATTGACAAAGTCAGTGAGAATTATTATACTTAGTCTATAACACTTTACCATGTGACCAACCGGCTGTTGTCTGTAGTAACATTACAACACACATGCTGTATAGAATAAAAAATAAATAAATCAGACAATATATAGCCTGTTGAGAGTTTTAAATGAATGTTGAGCACCTGATTTATATAGTTTTCTCCAACTGAAAAGTAATTTTCCACCACCAGATGCACCAACAATGGTTTTATTTGTTTTTCTTTCTATTTCTTCTTCTTATTATTTGTTATTTGTTTTAAGTAGTTCCTGTTTAACTGTCCCCATAACTGACCTTATGTAAAAGCAGGTCTTCAGAATTTGGAAGCTGAGTCCGTGACAAAAAACATTTCCTCCATTTTAATTAATGCCTTCATGTGGATGTCATCTGCTAATGAGATTAAACTTGTCGGCTCCAACCTCTCTGTCCCTCACAATGAGTCAGAAGACATTTGGTTAATGTTAATGAGCCTTTTCTCAACTGTAGTGCAATTTTTCTATCTGTGAATCTCCACCACGAATAGTATGTTTTTTAAATCTTCATGTGTGAAAGTTATTTTATCCACTGTGACAACTTTGTCAATTGTGTGTCCATATAAAACAGAAAGTTGTTCTTTGTGAAAAATTGGGTTAAACTCACTGTACACACTCTACACAGCAACAACAACAAAAACACAACTCGGTGGTTGATGGCGCTAAAGGGATTAAATATTGGACTTACATGTGTCAACTGGACGGAGAAACAAATGAATGTTTCATAATTGTTGCTCAGTGTCTACTAGATCTGTAAATAGGCAGTAGGCATTCTGTTACTCAAACATTGAATGGATCCCAAAGTGCTGCGTGTTGGTGTGTCTGTCTATATACAGCTCTGGAAAAACATAAGAGAACAATTCAATATAATCAGTTTTTAGGTTTTATCCTTTATAGGTGCATTATAGTATTGACATAGTATTAACACTAAGAAAATAATAATAATTAATACTAAGAAATAAAAGAAATCTATTCATTTGTAAACAAAGTGACGATCAAGTTTTCACTAAAGAACTTTCAGAAATCAGTATGTGATTGAATAACCCAGATTTGTGATCAACACTTGGCAGCTCTCCACCAGTTTTCCACATTGCTGTTGGGTAACTATGTACCACTCCTTCTGCTAAAAGTCCAAATGGATTCAGGTTATCACCTAATCAGAACCTCATGAAACAGAATTAGATGGGCTGGTGTAGGACTTTAATATGCACTGGTATGGAATGAATGCTATTTTAATATAGATGCTGGTTTAGAGAACAATTGCAGCGGTCTCCTCTGTTTTTTCCGTCGCTGTATGTCTGCACAGGAGGCTCTGCCCCCACCTGTGGATGCAGCCACCCTGTCTCTGCACAGCAAGACTCAGCAGTCTGGTTCTGCTGCTTCTCTGATGTCATCACAACTCCCCCATTGAGAAGGCTGCATGCCTCCATCAGCGGGGCACTGATTGATCCTCCTCCTCTTCTTACCCCTGTGCTTCCTCCACACCATCCCTCCTCCATCTTTGACTTTCCACAATGAGAGTTTGAGTCTGCCTGAAGGCTGTCAGCAGGACATTGTGTTCCTTTTTTTATACAGAAGTGCTGATGAAAAGCGAGACCACCTACATGTGCAACCACAGTGCAGTGCAGTCAAAAATAGAACAGCAACTTTTGAGCACATTGACATTGGTGACAAACTGATTTAATGTAATCCTGTAAAAACAGAGGATGTAAAGACAAAATCACATTAAGCTGAAACAAGAGATAAATATACTGATTTTAAGTTTAGCTGCAACACAAAGAAGTAAAGGATGAGCAGGTTGTGCCTGTGTGTGTGTGTGTGTGTGTGTGTGTGTGCATCTTAATTGCTGGCAGAGAAATATGAATCATTTATTTATCAAACATCCACAAATATCACCATTTGCCATTAGATGAGGTGAAATACAACCACAAAATAACATTAGACACTCACGTGGTTTGAAAGACAAAGGTAAAAATGTCACAATTAAAAAAAAAGAGTGTATATCCACAGTCTTCATCAGCTGAGGCTGAGCTTGTTTCCCTTCATCCCTCTGGTTGCAAACACACGACTGCCCCCACTGTGTCGTTCCTTCCCTTTTTTCCACCTGCCTCTTCCCTCCTAGCTGCCCCCCACCTTTTGTGTTTGCCTGATTGATATAAAATGCATTGCTTTTGAATCTTTAATTCTCATTAAACCAAAGTGTCCAATGCCTGCATAATGGCTAGCAAATTCAAAATTGCCATCAATTATCTCTCTAGACCTCTCATTAGAGATTCTGGCCACAGTTTTGGGCTGCTGCTGCTGCTGCTGTCCCCAGCAGGATGCTGGCAGGTCCACCTCGACTAATAAGCAGAAAAGTGCAAAGTCATACAGGGAAGGAGAGGGAGTGCAACACAGTTTTTGTCTTGTCTGTTGTCTCTTGTTGGCTCATTTTTATTTTAATGTCAGTTGGTTTTAAAGCTGTTATATCACACATAAGGTAAAAGTGGCAGTTTAATGCTGCTAAAAACCTTCTCTCCCTAAATGTAACTAATGACTCTTCATATACTGTAGCAATAGAGTTTTTATGACTGCACTTACTTATCAAATTTAACTGATGAAATAACAACAAATGTTTAATGTCTATCATCTTGAATCCACGTGACTGAATGATTCCACTTGCCTTGTCATCCTAAGATAAGGCACCATATTACAGTATTTAACGTTATTATCACACAGTTGAAAAACAAAGGGAATTTCAAATAGTTATTTTTCACTTGTCTTGAGATCATTTCCCAACACTGCAACTGAAATTTTTACCTCTCAGCATGAGAGTTCCAAAGTTGAACAACCACCTAATGATCAATTTACTCACATGGTGAATCATATTGTCTTACAACATTAATTCAATACATCAGCTGTAGGCCTTGACTGGCACCTACTTCCAGACAAGACCAATCAACTGGTTTTTCACCTGATGGAAAATAATGATGAGAGCAAACTGTTTGCCTTGATTTTGGTCTGCTTACTGGAAGGTGTTGATCAGATTCACTGCTCTGTTGTGTGTACAATGATGAAATGAGTCATATACATATTGTACTCTCCCTCACACTCACCATTTACCAATCAGCAGGACACCTGGGAAGCAAAAAGAGAAGGCCCAGATTCAGTCTGTTCATTTGATGGTGTGTTTGAGATTGAAAGGGAAGCATTTATGTGAATCCTTACACTCAACACCATGTCAAGGTCCACTTTTGTCTAAACAACCCTACAAGTACTTCTATTTAAAGGACCATCAGCAGCCCGTGTGACTGCAGCTGCGGAGCTCTCTTGATGCTGCAGCCGCACAGTGGTTGTTAGACCCTCGAGCAAAGTCCTCCAGGATCCCATCTGAGGCAAACTGAGGCTGACATGCTTCAGCCCAAGCTTTGCTGAATATCAGCATTACTGCAAAACATCACACTGAGGGGCTCATTTACAGAAGTCCACACGTGTGTCATAGACACCAAAGGGGACATGCAGACAAATATGAGCAGACAGCTCGTTTTCTGAACCTGCAGGATTGGTAGAGATTGGATAGTGGTATGCTCTGTGTTCTTTTAGGACAGCCTGTCTGCTGCTATTTGCTTCTGAGACAGAACGGTTTCTTCATCTGTCAGTGTTTCGAAGCCTCCAGACCAAAGCCTTTGTTCTAATTCAACTCCCCTCTTTGATTTTGCCCTGAAGCCAGTAAATACCTGACCTGTTTATTTTAATGCGGACCTGTCACTATCTGTAAACTATCAGCCATAACTATCCCGTCAAACTCCTGTCAGACAAGACATCTGTGCTGATGCATAAAACAAAGCCACACGTTTTCTTGTTACTACACAACACCACGGCTGGGTCCGGGGGTGAGATGAACTGGCAGCAGAAAGTATGCCATGATAAATGTTACGACCCTCAGAATGAGACAGTAGTTTATGTATGGAAGGAGGGGGAGCAAGTGATCTTTTTTTACTAGTGTGCAGGTGGTGAGATAAATTTCCCACCCCGGTGGCCATTTTAAGCAGCTTGGCCTGTTTTTGCAGACCAGTCTCAGGAAATACAGGCAGGCACCATCCTGTAGGAGATGTGCTCTGTAAATTCTTATGCTTGAACTGTATATTCGAATATTGAGTCAATTTGGAATAGAAGGCTTTACTAGAAATCCCATTACCACACTGTGTTTTCTTTGTAAATCTACCAAACTGCTGCTCAGGTCTCCAGTCTGGCACATTCTGATGCCAGGAAAATGGGACTGCTGCTGCTGAGAAAGAAAGTACATTGGGAAAGTGCTTGTCAGATCATTAACTAACATGTATCTTGTAAATGATAATTTGTGAATTTTTATGCTGTTATTATTGTCAAAAAGCAGCAAGCTTGCCTTCGTATTGAGGGGGCCTGAGAACCAGGAGTTTAGTTGCCTTAAAGCCTTTACTGCTCTCCTCAATAGTTGTCTAAAGCAGAGGTGGGTAACCACGCGCTAACCAGGAGGACCTGGTATCCCTGTCCTACCCACTGGTGATGGTCCAATCAATTCTAAGCTGCAGGGACAGCTGTACTCCGGGTTGCTCAGCCCTGGTCTAAAGTATGTTGACATGTCACTTCAGACAGCGGACCTTAGGTGATTTTACATTTTATACTGCAATTAATTCTTCAAGTGATACATACAGTAGGTTGCTCAAGATTGTTCCCAATAAAACAGGAGTCATTGATAATAAAATCTATGATCTAGTATAATGTAAATAGAATGATCCCCAAGTTACAACCCAGCAATTCATTTACAGGTAAAAGAATAATGCATTTTTGTGCACCCACTGATTCAGAGGTGCTTGTAGGCATGGCATTGTGTGTTCCCATTTACCTCTTTACGTCTTTCGACTGGACACCAGGGGAAATCAATGCTGCTCACTGACAGGTCAGTATACAACCTCCATCCAGTATTTACTGGTGTCAAGGTTCAGCAACCCTCCTTTTGCTACCATCTCCATCTTCTCATCCTGATTTCTGGCCAAGCCGAATCACTCAATCCCCTGGTCTACTTATCCCACTATTGCACATCATAGTGGCAGGGTGTTTAATCAATGTGGACCCAATGAGTCCAGAAAAGGTTGTTTAACTTGGGTTGTTGACACTGCTGCTCAGAAAAAATGACAATGCATTTTCTGGAGAAAAGAGGGACTAGTAGTGCATAGAGACTAGTAGACACAAGATAAAGATAAGATGAGATGATAAATGATGGACCTGGGTGGGGCGTACATACTATATTATATTACAGGTAGACTGAATGACAAAAATATATGGAGTATAAATGGCATGTAAATGTATTACTATGGGAAAAGATTGGGGTTTTGGGAGGATGTGTCAATCCCCTAAGAAAGAAGAGGAGAATAATGTTTGGTTTAACCACCAATCAGGATCCTCGTTGCTGAATTTATTGCGTACTACACACTAACAGGATTCATTTTTCTTTGAACTTGGCTAAATTCAAACTCCCTGTTTTATTATTTTTAATAGAGCAAAATTGAAGAGTCACTACCAATGTCCTGTCACTTGATGTTAGATATCACTCAACTGACATCACAAGAATAAATAGAATCTCTCCCTTCAAGGAGTCACCTAAAACCACAAGGATGTTACTTCATATCATCTAGAGGTTTGTCCACGATGCACTGTATATGCACTGTGTAGATATTATGTCGGCTGTATTTTCTTTCTTTCCTTACCAAGTGTGTCATTTGTTAAATCTAAATCTGTTAAATTATTTTTATAAAACTTTTACATTGATTCACTAGGAGTCTGAAGATACTTTAAGAAAATGAGAAGAAAAAATTGAATTTTTTTTAATACAATTTAATTTAAACTTATCAAAACAGCTACTTTTTGCTAATGTAGAGTAACCACTGCACACACTTATGGCAGTGTGTCTGCAGCAGAAATCAAATATTCTTCAGAAAGTTCTTCCTAAAACTGTAACAGCGCTGAAACTTTCCTGACTCTGTTGTGGTTCTGGGTCTGTGGGCTCTGTTCCTTTGAGACTTTCCTCCGGTTTTCAAGTTGACAGTGTAGGAAACTGTACGCACTGAAGCCCCAGATTTTTTTGGAATAGCCCTCTGCTTTTAAGAGTCATGGTGGTCTGCTTGTCTGCTTGTCTTTCTTTGTTTTATTGCCATTAAGATAACAATATACTGTACTACAGTTCTTCCCGCAGTGCAGCATAGTCCAGATAATCCTTGGCCAAAGTGTCCCTGGACAAGACACTAAACCTGTAACCTCTGGTGCCTCAAGGTGGCAGACTGTCAAGAATTTCCCCAAGGGGATTAATAAAGTATCAATTATTATTATAACGGTTCAGAGATTGCAGTTCCTTCCACTGTCCGACAGTCCCCAGTCAAGGGGAGCAGCTCCCCACCTCCATTGTAAACAGTCTTGGCAGAACACTGCTTCCCTCTCCTGAGGTGCTGAAGGGTTTACCAGAGTTTAAAAAAGTTTTTTTAAGGCTAACCAAGAGTCCTCCATAGCTTCACTAAACTTCTCCCAGGCCCAAGTTTTTGCCTCCACGACTGTCTGGGCTGCACTGTGTCTGGTTTGCCGATACTCATCAGCTGCTTCAGAAGTCCCACAAGCCAAACAGGCCTGATAAGACTGCTCATTCAGCTTGACCACATCCCTTTTTTCCAGTGTGCACCACCGGGTTCGGGACAGTCAAGGGAATATTTTGATCTTCTCAAGCCTGCTGACACACTTCTATAAAGGAAACAGAGGTTATATACTACAATAATGCTGTTTATCAGGTATAATGTTTCAATTTTGTGTGGGTATTCTTATATAAACCAAAGCATTTGCGGCAAAATGTTATTGATTGAACAGCAAAAATGACAACCTCATGGAGACTCTACAGTAAATGTCAACGGATCGCTAAAGTCAGTAGAATTCATTCTCTGGGCTCCATGAAAATCCATGTGACTTGAATGACAATTCATCACATGCAGTAGTTGTTGAGGTATTTCAGTCTGGACCAAAGCGGTGGACTAACGGAGCAAACAAGATGCCCACATTGCCATAACGAGAGCTGTGCAAAAGATTACCTATAAAGAAGCAGAAAAAAAGGTGTGTTTGCAAAAAGTGTGTCACACTAAATATTAAACATCAACATCAGCAGAGAGCAGATGCAGGATGGGGTGAAGCTCCTTCCTGAAGACTGCAGAAGACAAATGTCCAAACTGTCCCAATGATACACTGCAGCCTTACAAGCACCACATTTAAAAACAGCACTCTCTCTTTCAACCACACACGTTAAGCCAATCAGGTTATTGTGATGTCAGCAGCACTCACAGAAGGGCAGGGATCATCACAGTTTGGCTGAGCTTGGGAGCACGGTCATATTGTCACGGGTCAGAGCATAGCCCTGTGCTGTGAGGATGCAGGGGAGTTACAGTGACACACTATTCTTAAAATGATGCAGTGCAAAGAGATGTACTAATGCGCAAGAAGAAAAGATAATATGATATAATATGGCCACCTTACTCACATGTTCTTCCACCTCACAACCACCATTGTGCAGACAGGAAGTAAACTATAACCTCTGTGCTGAAGACAGAACATTGAGAAAGCATGATTGGAGTTGAACTGATATTTAAAAGCAGCGCTTACGTGCATTCATAATGCATGGACGCTGTTACTGGCCTATTGGTAAAGTGGAAGTTGTGTATATATTGACATACTGTATATACCGAGTGAAGGTATCAGAGGTTAAAAGGCTGAGTGAGAGGGAGACAAACACAGAGGAGGCAGGCAAAAAGCTCTATACGGAGAGATAACACACTGTGTTGGGGGAGTTTGAGTGTGAGGATGGAGCATCTGCTCCTGCCCACTGGGCCTCCCAGCTAGTGCAAGCAAACACTCTGGCGTGCACAGATACACGCACACGCTCCGAACCAAACTGCTGCTGATTCTAATGAGGCCAAGGCCTGCTGGGGAGCAGGACGGCTGCTCTGGCCTGTCTCAGGCTCTCTGATTCAAACATCATCTACTGTTTCACACCATCCACACCGGTTTACACTTAATAATGCCCCCCCCCCCCCCCACTATGTTGAAATATACTTGTTCCATAGCTGTTAGAGGTTTAATATTGCATTTGGTTAATGAATGAACATATAATTAGTCATTTACTTTGAGCCTCACTGTTAAAACAGAGATGCTAATTGCTATGATACTGAAGTCTAAAGCAGGCTTAGGTATAATTTAGAACTGTGAACTTACTGAAACTAAATTAATAAATAAAAACAAATGTTGCTACTATTACATGTGATTTCTATTTAGTAATTACCATTTTCTTTGGAAGCGATGGAATCTATGCTGAATCTTAATGGTTATAATTTCAAGGCTGCACCCAGCTATGCAAGAAATGTCTGACAAAGACAAGACAGCGAGGGGAGGTGTAAATTGCGTTACTGGTGATGCTCGTCACCATCACATGCAAAGAAGCAGAAACGAATATGACTTACTGTATTCTAAGGTATTCAATCCCAAATTGAGCTGAATGATCCTGGAGCTGTCAACGGTGTCACATGATCTTAATCAGCAGATGCAGTGGAATGGAAAATTGTAGATGTTCAAATTTACATTTCTTCTGAGCACTTAAAACCCTTTTATCCATGTCGCTTATAATCCAGTTTCATGCATGTTTATCGTGAATTGCCCTACCTTTTTTTCCCTTCAGGTCTGATAGTGTGTTGAAGTGGCCTATTCTTTCTGCTTCGTATTTTGCAGTGCAGGTGTTAGGCTAAAACTAAGTCACCAAAAGTTAGAAAAACAAATAGAAAGAATTCCTATTTGATGCCCCCAGGTATATGCCCTGTTGCTACTGCAGAGTCTTGTATTTTCAGGCCCACTGATGTTTCCCAATGTTTGTCTCTCCAGAGCCCACCCATTTTATCTCAACTCCACTTCATTCAGCCTCTTTGTGTCTCCTCCGTCGCCATTATTCATTCACTCCGACACTCTCTTTGCTTCTGTGTCTCAGAGTCTCTCCATCAACAAGAGGGATAAGCCCAAATAAAGCTGCCTAAAGCCTTTGCGTAGATGATGGTCTCACAAGATAGATACCTATTCCCTCTCATTTGAAATGACACTAATGGCATATTGATGTGCATGCAGATTAACAGATTATTGCGTTTGTGTACGACAGCTAGGGAGTGTGCACTCGTGTTTGGGTAGCTTTTAATCCCACTTCTGAGCGCCCTTTGTCATTCCTGATCACTTTGAAGGAATTACCCCCCCCCCAACGCAACCCAACCGCAAAACACAAACAGATACTACCAGTCGTGGTAGTGTGAGAGTTGTGCCAGAACCAGGCTCAAGGAAGTTACAACTGGTTAAAACAAAGTTTATTTTTAGAGACTCGGGAAAAAGGGAGGTTTGGAGGTGATGTGTCAGGATGGTCAGGTCAGAAGCACAGTGTAATATAGGAAGATATAGACAGTAGGAGGTAGGCGGAAGCAGATATCACTGGTGAAATGAGAGACAATCAGAATGAAAGGGTTGAACCAGGAAGTGAGCAGGGAGTTTTAGGGCGGATCACCACAGGGGAATTGTGGAGGTGACTTCCTGAGATGGTGGCAGTGAAGTAGGAATGATAGAAGGTGGAATCCAGGTAAACACGTGGCTGAGGTGAGTCTATGGAGAAGAGGCTGAGAGGACAACCATACAGCAAAAAACAACATCCAGAGGGAAAGAGAAGTCAGAAAGAGAGCAAACAATCCAAAGTTTAGAATCCAGAAGGCAGAGTCAGAAGTCAGAAAACAGAAAACAGGTCAGATCAGAGAGAAGACTAGTAGCAGGGGTAAAGCAGGAGATCAGGCCAGAGTAACAGGTCCGGTCAGCAGCTGGTCATCAGGAAGCAAAGGCTGAGAACAAAAGCTGGAGAGTGACTTAGAGCATGAAGTGGCACAATCTGGGAAATGTGTGAGCGCTGCAGACCTGCTTATAAAGGGGGAGGTGAGCACAGGTTAATCAGATCAGTGTAATCAGAGCAGAGCGTAGCAGAGGCACAGACGGAGAGCATTAAATGAACCATATATGGTCATGGCAGCAAGTGAGACTGGAGACCGTGACACATAGCGATGATTCAGAAACAAAAACATTTACATTTACATTTACATTTAATCATTTAGCAGACGCTTTTATCCAAAGCGACTTACAAGTGAGGAACAAGGCAAGCAAACAAAATCTAAGTCAAGAAGAAACAACATCAAAGCAAAGTGCTATCAAAAAAGTGTTACTGTTTCAAGAGATGTTAGAAAGAAAGGGTAGAATTTACCTGTGATTCATTAAGGACTGACTCAGCTTTAAAGCACCAAATCTTGACATATATATATATTTTTATAATTTTTATTAAAATAATCATTCATGCATTTCTCACTCACTGTATTTTCTCTCGCAGATTGATCTCTTTTACTGTATCAGACAGCATGGCAGTACTCTGCTTGTGCACAGAGGTTGTTGGGGCATGGCTAATTTTAAAGTGATAATAAAACCAGAGAAAAAAGGTAGCTTGGAATGTCAGCGAGGTAAAGAACAGGAGGGGACAAAGTCATCAAAAATATCCCAGAGGAGTGATTTCATCCTTTATTTCAAGCCCCATAGCTAAACTAATACAGTGAAACGATCTAAGATGGCCTTTATTTCTCACCTCATCTTGTGGGAATATGCATTTGTGTGTCCGCGTGTGCATGCGAGCACGCCAATGAGTGCCCCCTTGTGCCTTATCATTTTGAGAAGAGGAGCTAAAATGGCACCCTGCTGGTTTTAACATTTTGTTCAGAAATTTCCGTTCAGTAGTTTAGTTCACAGGCCGTTACTCCAATCAGTAGTGGGTGAAAAGTTGGACACATCCAGCTAAAAATCGGCTGTCCAGTGTTGTTGTTTTTTTTTTCAGTCAAAGGATAATTACATTGCAGTCACGTGTGTGTATGTGTGACTGGGGTGGGTGGCTTATTGCTGGTGTCACTGCTCTGGTAGAGACAATCTTCTATTCATTTGATCATTGACAAAGATAGATTGAAAGTCATACTGTCACAGATTAAAAATTCATCCCGACCTGAATCTAAAAGATCACAAGGCGATTAAGCAGCAAATTATTAACCAAAGGCATTCTGCCTTTGTCTGGGGATACAAATTCACCATTGTACCAGGTGCTGTTTGTGCGTCTAATACATGGTATGCCTCCCAGCAGTGCAGTGAACTCACATCCACTTCCTTGAGTCACATCACATCCAGCTGAGGCTCTCGCCGCCTGCTCTGTCCTAGCTGGCCACTGTGAACAATGTGGTTTGCATGCTCTTGATGTGGTATTGTGTTTTTTCCTGTTGTCCCCATTCATTCTCACATTCAACAGTAAGTGAAGATTTTAAAATCCGCACAAGATGAATTTGACATTTTTTTACTGCACTGGCCCTGACAACATAGAGATCAGTTGTGTCACTGGTGAATACAAAGATAAGCTCAAACTTTTGCTCTCCCTGCAGGAGAGTTGAAAATTTTTTGTCAGAGTGTTACTGCGGGGTACAGAATATGACTTAAACTACAATGCAGCATTGTATTTACCTGCAGCTGTCACACAATACTGCAGCTTCTGTGCAACACTAGATAATATTATGTGGCAGAAATTGTGTTTCAGTTATTTAATCCACTTTATGAATTGTTAGCACATTCCACTGCGCTACATCTATTACTTTTCATTGCATTTCAAACAATGGCATTATAAAATAAAGTTGTCATGGAAAACATGTAAGAAAGCAGTTATTATTAACACTGTCAGGAGGCATACTGATCTCATTCATTTGATTGCATGTTTTTGACAAGTTGGTAAATGAATGTAAGTCAGATATTCACATTCCTTTTCATTCGGTTTTTGGTCTCCACCAATTTCTTTTCATAAAATTTTTATACCTCTGTACCAACAATGGCGGTGACAGGAGGAATTCTGTTTATAAGTTTATAAGTTGAACACTTTTGTGCAAATTGTTGTACCCAAACTGTACTGACACAAGAACATTAGGAGACCATACAAAGCTCTACAATAAGACAAATCGCATTTATTTCATCTGTTTACTGTTTAACCAGCTATTTGCATAGTGACGACCCTTTGCCTTTACAGACATTTCTCTTTGCAAAAGGCTGGTGGGTAGAGTTGGGTTGTCAGTGAGTTTCAGCTCACCTGGTCTGGCTGTAGAATGAAACTGGAGGCAGTCAACCAGTCTCTCTCTCCCCTGGGCTTCCACTCTGACTGGTTTTGCAGTTCGGTTTGTTCTTTTGTTAGTTTTTCTACACAGTTACATAAAATAAATATAGTTTTCTAGTTACTCATGTGTAGTCTTCCCTCCTTTGTCCAGCTTTGAGCCAGGTTGTGACAGCATAGTTGCATTAGTTAGTACATCAAGGCTCTCATTCCTGCAGAGGCACTCAGCTTTAGCAACTATCAAGGATTTTAATCCGGTTAGAGTGGATAACACCCTTTGTACATGAAAATGGATGAAAAGACATTTCCCATCAGTTTGACTACGTTTGACTACATAGCCAATTCCCAAACTAAAAAAAAACAAAAAAAAAAAAACACATGAAAACACAGAGATGCAGAAGTAGAAAGGATGCGAACTAGAGGCCACAGAGGTCGAGGCAGTTTCATGTGAGAGCTGGGCGTAAGAGTGCGGTCTCCTGTTCTCGCCACTGTCTCGATGAGTCAGTTCTGGTCTTCTTCTTCCTGAGTTCAGCTCCTGTATCTGCCTGCCTCCGCTGCTGTCACTGCATATCAGCATTGTGTTAATGCTTAGTCTCACTTCACCATTCATGGCTCTGCTCACCCACTCAGGAGACAGGAAAAAAAAAAAAACAAGCACTGAAAGGAGATGGACAGAAAGAAACAATGCAGAAAATATTCAAGAAATCCCAACAGTGACCACATGAACACAGACAAAAGCAGATCTTAAAAACAATTCTGAGACGTTACACAAGTATCATTCTTAACTTCTTAGAGTCACTTCGTGTGGGAAATTTTCCAGCTGTGAAAAGCATGTGCAGATTGTGCAGGTATATTGATGTGAAAGAGCAAATTTAATTAACTTTTATTCTTCATCAAAATCTCATTCACAGCAGACAATCTGAGCACATCATAAAACATCTCCAGGGAAATTGAAAGAAAGAAGCAATTTTCACATAAATCCCTCGATTAAAGTCTACTTTTTAAGCTCTCTGTCTCATGCTGAATGAGTTTAGAAAGCAGGCAGTACCAGTCACTAATTGCATAATTAGCTGCTGCCTTTAGTAAATCAGATGCAAATTACACACAGATCGTGGCTGCAAAGAGAAGGAGTGCTTTCTTTGCACATCCATCAATCAGCACACCTGTCTGTCAGCCCGCACGATCAATTCACCTGAGGCCCATAACACAGGTTAGTGTGCTGCCTCATTGCTTCAGTATGCTTTATTGGTTGGGTTTTGTTATTGAATGACAGTTACAGTTCGTTTGATGGGTATTCTCCCATCAGTCCCACCCCTCAAGCTGTTTTATAGACAGCAGTTCTTTTGTTTTTTTCATTTATCCTATAAGTGGTCCTACAACTGTAGTACATTATTTATTTGTGCAATCGCCACAGATTTAACTCAAACGTGATGAACTAACATGAAGTCAAGGGGAGGAAAAATCAATTTAAAATAAAGCTGTGGTGAGGTTGCAGCTTGCACATCTGAAGGACAGCTGTGTCAACGTAGGCTTACATGAACTGAATTACTTTCACGGCAGAATTGTCATAAGGAATCACAAAAATGTGTTTCAAGCATTGACTTGGCTTATTTTCTTTAGCTGATACATGTGAAGACTTCCTTTTATAGGGTAACATAATTTGGAATTATATGTGTAGTTTTTAGCATTGAGGATTTTCTGTCTAAGAAATAAAGTTTAGATGACGGATGTGCAAAGTTTCTCCCAACAATCCTGTTAACTTGGATTTCTATTACGGCTCTACTGCAGAGGGTGTTACAGCCACATCACAAACCTAAATGGCCATCAGTCATGAAATTGAATATACTCACAGCATTGCGCTTAACTCTTTATACAAAGAACGTCTATTGTTGTTTAAGTATTTTACTGAAAATCTCAGTTACCCTAAATAATACAAGATTACATAAATAATAACTAATTATTTTACTATTTCCTATTAATAAAATAACTAATTTCCAAGCTTTTGCCATTATAAGGTATAAAATAAGATCAGATTGCTGTTACCTTGAATATGAATATCTTATCCATGGCAGATCATCGACTGTGTTTCCACAGACACCCTTTGCAGTGCTGGTTACATTATGAAAAAGCTAAATTTCCTCACCAGTTCTATGTGTGCTGTGATGGCAGCGGCTCTGCATGACAGATTTGAACACATTAGTCTCCATTTCAAGACCTCTATAAATGTGGCAAGTGTCTCCACAATGAAGTGCGAGCAGTTTGTTTAATAAGCCTTCCATTCCAGCCGAGATATGTGCACAGTGGTAATGAGAGATGTGTTATCTCTGCTGGCCATTAGCCTTGGCGTATGAAGTCATTAGACGATATAATTAACTCCTATTGTGCTAGAGTTGGGTTGTTAGCAAATGAGTCTAAGATGTACGTAGCACTTACGTGATTTTCCTGCCTATGATGGTGATATACATGTGGTGAAAAGTGACACGCTTTGCTATAAGAGTGTGCTTGGATGTGATCACTAAATTCTTTTATCGACTTATTATCGTCTGCAGAAAAATCCGTTTGCACTGAGATAACGTACTGCTTTTGTGAGTTACTGATATAGAAAACAGTGAAACATTTGTACAAATTCCATGCATTTGTGCAGTTATTTAAATCAGTGTAGCTTATTGAAGGTTTTCAATTTTTTTCTATTAAGACCTGCAGTTATAGTGCAGTGAAAGTATTAACGTGATTGATTTTTATCTTTTTCTTGTATTGTTCCTGTGCCAGCCTGGTCTGAAGTAGTGTCATAATCTGTCCACTGATGCCTGACTTCCCGGTGTTCTGCAGATTACTATCTTTCTCTGTTTTCATCTTGGTTCTTATCTCCCCACTCTGTCTTGATTCTTCTTGTTGGTCTGGTCCATGCTGATTACTTCCGGACTAAATGCACTTGTTTTCAGGTCTATTTAACCTACTCAATTTATTCACATATTGCCAAGACTGTTTGTTGCTGATATCGCACTTACAGTATACTTTCCAGCCTGGTGTTAAACTGAACTCCTGCGTAGCAGATCAGTGTCTTCTCTACACCTGAATCTTGTTCACTGGTTTAAGAAGAAAGAGAGAGTTATTTTCTTGATCTACTGTAGCTGCTGTTCCAGAGGAGTATCTGGACGTGAATCTTCAATAAGAAGGTGCACCACCCCCTTGCCTCCTCACCAGTCCTATGTTGACAGTTGACCTGTTACCTGGCTCCACTGCCCCAGCAGGCTGTTTGTATTTCCCACCTGGTCCTGAAAGGCCATGCAAAAATGAATGTCCAGGTCTTTGGCAACCAGGTTGATCCACTTGTCTTTCTTCCCAATGAGTCCTTTGCCCATCCTTATATTGACTAATGGAGATTAAATGGAATCACTATCAGTAACCAAAACGTGGTAACTCCGACTTCTAATCTCTGCTTTTGAGCTCCTACAGGGTTCCACCTTCTACACAAAACTTGGCACCTGTATTGCATACCACTTGGTGCATGTCCAGAAGGGGAATGAGTGGAAGACAGTATTTAACACTCTCACTTTGTTATGCCTTTTGGGCTCACCTTAGACACCATCGTCTTCCAGGGACTTGTCAATAACATCCCCCAAGGTTTGATGAACAGCTTTGTTTTTGTGTACTTATATTCTACATTCTGATCTTTTCTCAGTCCCTGCAGGAGCATATCTTCCATGTCTGAGCCATGTTACAATGACTGCTAGAGAAACAACTGTTTATCAATGTGGAGAAGTGTGCATTTCACGCATCCACAGTCTCCTTTTTGGGGTTTATCATCTGGGCTTACAACATCCAGGTGTATGTGAAGGGGGCAGCTGTGAAAGAGTGGTCTGTACCAGAGAACCGACAACAACTCGGCTTTTTGGCCTTTACAAATTTCAACAGGAATATTATTCATAACCACAGCTCCTTCGCTTCCTGTCCACATGTGACTGTCTGCGATCCCTAGCCCACTGAAGACAACAACCTACACTCCCCTTCAGAAATATTAGAAAAGGAATGTGAGTTGTTTTTCTGTAGACTGAAAATGTTTGGGTTTGACATTAAAATATGACCAAAAATCCAACATTTCAGCTTATTTATTTCCAGGTCTTTATATCTGGATGTGATAAACAACTTAGAAGATACAGTAGCACCTTTGATTTAAACCCACCCATTTTTCATGTGAGCAAACGTATTGGAACATGTGAATGACAGAGTTTTGTTTCCCAGGTGTCCTATTACATTGATTATTCAAACAATAAATAGAACTGAATGTCTACTCTCAGTTTCAGATTTGGGTTTTGAGAGAGTTTACACCAGAAGATGCAAACTCCTCATTAACAAGAAGAACAGGAAGACCAGGCTGGAATTTGCAGTACAGAAATGAGCCTCAAATATTCTGGGACAAAGTTTTGGACTTTTTTGGACTGCCAAAAAACAGCAAGATGGTTTAGCAAACACTAAACCATAACATAGATTGAATTGTTGTGTGTTACCATGTTCAGCCTGCTTTATGTGTCCTGTGGTAAGATTTCATTTGGTGAATACAACATTATACAAGCTGTAATTGCCCCATACCATTGTTAATATAGCATATACCTTCTACGAGTATGTAACATAGAGGGAAATTCCTCATGATAATGTGTGACTTATACATATTAGTAAAAATCCATCTGTGTTCTCTTGTTATTATTAGGTGCTTGTGTGCTTACACTGCCCAATTACGTGTATCCATGGCAGCAAAAGAAAATACTCTATTTGCTTCATTCTGCCCTTGAACTTAGACTTGTCAGTTTATGTAGGAGTGTGTTTCCTGTAAGCACAAGTATTTACAACTTGCAGTTAGTCTGTTTTTATTGTGCACTTTTCAAAGCAACAAAAATCTACTTATGTGTTTCTATATGATAGGTTAGTTACACATAAAGCAATAATGTTATTGTCCTCATCTTCAGATGGACAATACATTTAACTAGCTCCCAGTCAAAGTATCCCTACTTTGGTGGCATGTATCTCTGTGTAGAATGTGTTTTCAGTTTGCATTAATATGTCATAGTAGTTCACAAACAGGTCATCTGGGTAGATTACATGTCTGATCTCCACCTCAGTAAATTATTATGACCACGCATCCTGAATATGTTTAAATCCCACATTGGTTCTTCCTGGTGTCTCGTTGCTCTAACAGCTGACAGATTTGGTGTGGTGTTTATGGATTTACCCTCGCAGCGGCTGGGTATGCAGATGGGGCGGACTGACCTGCTGTGACCTTGGAAGAGCGCCCTGGCGGAGGACGACGGCGACCTCGGGATGGGCAGGACGTGCTGCAATGCAGCAGAGCAGATCAGTGGCGCTGCAAGCTCTCACACACACACACAGACACACACATGCACTCACTCTCACACACACACCGCCACACGCACAGATAAAATGCAATTCACAAACACACATTTCATGCATACGTATTACGAAACAGAAAAATGTGCACATAAATAGACAGAGTTCAATAAAAACACACCTACTTTTTTTTTTTTTCTGTTATGCTAAAACAGGCCAGGGTGTGTCTTCTTCATCTGCTTCTGTTCGGCTGGCTGAAATGCATACACCAGCCATGTGATTCTGCATATTGAACAACACACATAACACTTGATCACATTTACTTCTATGATATGTCACAAATACACTCATGTGCCCTTCAGGATGTTTATTCACAATGATGCACACCTATAGCTAGGTCCAGAAATACAATTTTCAATTGCTATCAAGCAGTGGTTAATACTGAAACGTTTTCATAACTCTTCAAGCAGACAGCATTGCAAACAAGCTAAACAATTCATCTCACCTCCAAAAGCATCACTCCATCACCAACAAAACAGATCATATATGTCTCAAAAGAAGCTCATTCTAAGTCTCACTGAGGAACCAAACACTAACACTTGTGGGTTAGTTCTTTACTTTAAATCAAGAAGGGACAAGACTCAAGAAGTAGGTGGGGCAGTCATCTAATACTGTACACCACCACATTGAAAAGTGAAGACTTTCAGCAGAGGTTTGACAGAAGTGTGGCGTTCAGCATTCAGCTATTGCTGCCATTTTTATACACACACCATAATTTTTGTTGGATTATTATTTAAAAATGGGACAAATGGCTGGCAAGCAATTGCATGGTCAGGCATGACATGTTTCCTCACTACTCCATGACTAATCAAGCAGGTAAAAGGTCTGTGGGTGGTTTTGAGTAATACGGTTCCATTTTGTAGCTGAACTGTCAACATGAGGTCCAAAGAGGTGCAGGTAAACGATGCCTCCATGAAATAAAGGTAGACAATAGTGAAGATATGCTTTATGAATGTAAATACACAGAATTTCAGCTAGTTTGTTAGAGAACACAAAAGATAGCACCCTTTTGTATCAGATCACCCAGATTTTGGCCAAGCAAAGACAACAGAACATGTGAACAACGGTTGTTTCGTGTTACCCAGGGATGTTATTAAAAATGGATTGTGGACTGTGAACAATCCATTCGTTGCTAAAGGAGAAATCAACATGAAAGCCAAAGAGCCGCCTATGTCAGAAAATTTAGACACACTGAATCTGAAAAAAGAATGTAAATCAAAGGTGCTGTGCCAACCACTTTCATAACGTCTTGAAAAAGAAAGGAATCACTGCTCTATAGAGCAACACTCACAGAATGGGACGGCCATGAACGGCTGACAAGCATTGTGAGAAGAAAGACCCAAAAACAACAGTCAGTGACGTCACCAACAACCTCCACAGAGCAGGGTTAGAGCAGTGGTGATCTGAAGAAGAAGGAGACTAATCTTCTTAATCACTAATCTTTATTAATGATATGATGGTAGCAGCAGGATTTATTCAGAGGTGAACAGAAACATTTTCTCTGCTAATTTATGGAGTAATACATTCAAATGAATTGGAAAGAAAAAGCTTCATCATGCAGCAAGACATTAAACCTAAGACGCATTTCAACAAAGGACTTCATCAGAGGGCAAAAGCTGAAAGTTATTTTAGACTGGGAAAGTCAGTCACCAGACTTTGAAAAAGCTGAAAAGGAGACTGAAGGGAGAAACCCCCAAAAACAAACAAATGAAGGAGACTGCGGGAAAACAAAGAGAAAAGCATCAAAACAAGAAACTTTTTTTTATTTCTAGTTTAATTTACTTTAAAACACTCTAATTGAGTATTTTTATTCACTTCACTTTTGTATGATCCACAGAAGGTCTGACGCTCTATGTCGTGTACATAGCACCAATGAAAAGCTGGAATTCTAAACTTCTATTTATTATTCTTTTGACCTTAAACCCAATGCAGCAAAACTAAGTACAGTATATTACACTTGTTATTCTAATGCTTTTTTTTTTGGAGGCATTTTATTATTAGATTAAATGGTAAAAAAAATGTTTTTGCCTACAGTGTGTGTTCTGCTTCCTCGCTAATGTACAACAATAGAAGCAAAAATAAGAACTGTCCTTTATTTCTCTATGCTCTTCTAAGTAACGTCCTTCTGAGTCCTCAAAGCTTGTTTTTGTTACTTCACGGCAACAGCACATACTGCTTTACTGATAAAGCTAATTCAATCATACGCTGCACCCCAATAGAGCATTTTATAGGAGGACAATATGGAAAAACTGTGCCAAGAGATCTGACTTAAATACCAGCACAGCTTAAAGAGGTTCTGGAGGGGGAAACTAATCTCTCTGAGTAATAATATCAAACCAGATCTGCGTGTGAGGGTCTCCTAGCATCCATTTGCACCATGAGTATACTGAAAATATTCAACCCACTGAGCAACCTAATGCACAATGCACACATACAAGGACACAGGGGTATTAGTGATGACCTTGACCTTCTACTGACTTTCATTTATTTTCAGGAGGTGTAACCATATCAAACATTACTTGTGACAAATAGATTTGTTACTAGAACTAACGTGCATTGTCTGTGATTAAAACCTGATGGTTTTTATTCTTATTGTTTCTTCAAATCTATTAAAATACATTAATAAGTGACGCTGTTGCAATGTACGACACATTTCCTCATTACAATGTACATGGATTCTGTGGTATACTGGAGTCAATTTGCTGCTATAAAACTGGCTGGAACATCAAATGTGTATTAATCTGCAGCTGAAAATAGTTCCCAGTAATTGCATTATTCACTCCAGTTTGAGTCACATTTGTCAAACACTGCAGTGTCCAAATGTTTCAGTAAATTGTTTATTCTTTTCTTTTTAAACTTAAATATCCTGCCTTTCAAATATTGGAAAGTTTAATTTGGAGTTTGAGTAAATGACTGTTCATAACCAGAAGTATAAAGATGTATAAGATGGTCGCTGACACCCTCCTGAAAGTGCTAGAATTGAAGGTCCCAGTGTGGAAGACAGGAAGAGTGGAGAGGCACAGAATCCAGGTTGCTTGAAGTTCAGAGTGAAGTTTCCACAGTCTCTGATAATTTAAGGTGCCGTGTCATCCGCTGGTGTTCGTCCACTATGTTTTATTAATTCCAAAATCAATCCAGACGTCTACCAGGAAATATCAGAGCACTGCACTTCTTCTGTCTGCTGACACACTTCTTAGAGATGCTGATTTCAATTTCCTGCAGGACTTACCACCTGCCCACAGCGTCACAACTGCCACTGACTGCTCTGTTGTACTTGATTGGTCAGCCCTGACCTGAACACCACAGGGAATCTATGGCGTTGCTGTCAAGAAGAGCATGAAAAACACTGGACCCAACAATGTAGATGAGCTGAAAGCTGCTATCAAAGCAAATTAGCCTTTAATTATGCCTCAGCATTGCCACAGGCTGATCACCTCCATGCTATGCCACACTGGTGCAGTAATTGATGGTAAAGAAGCCCCGGCCAAGCACTGAGTGCATGAGCAGACTATTCAGAAAGTGGACATTTGGCTCATTTCAGCACACTGGAAAAAAAAACCCTCAACAAACGATGCACTTTTACATAAAGAAGTCTGTTTATTATTTGATAGATGTATCATATGCATCTTCTTATAACTGTTCTAATAGCAGTAAGTCAAAAATAATAATCATATAATATTTATATAGATATTGATATAGATACATAGAAAACTAATCCAATAATCTACTTTTTTACTTGGACTTTACTTCCTTGTAAAAAAAACAACATGGAGAAATGTATAATCTTCTCCCCAGCTTCAATATAGGCGCTTTAGGGGAGCAAAGAAGATAATACAAAAAAGAAAAAATACACCTGAACATTGCATCTTATAGAACTAGAACATCTGTCAGCAGCTAGTAATGGTGACCATCTCGGTTTAAGACACAGGAAGAGGTTGTTGTTTTCTTTTTTTTTTTTTCTTTGCTAGAACATCTTTGACAAATATATTTTTTGTTGTTTTGTTTTTAAGTTCAGCTTGAAGAGGCTGAAAACGTGTGGAACTTCACGAAAGGAGAGCGGAGACAATGCAACTATGTGTCATCGGCTGGATTCGAATGATGGAACATTAGATTACACTGGTCTCATTATACACCTTGGATGATGATTGTCGGAAGATGAAGGAGAAGAGGAAGAGAGTGGAAAACACCAGACAACACAGCGGAACAGAGGAGAGGAAGAACCAAGAGCGTAGGAAAATAAGTTTCAGATAGCAAGTTAAAGATAGTTTTGTTTATGTGCTTCTCCACCAGTCACCTACACTTGTAAACAGAGGGTAGTGGCACAAACAGTCTGGAGTCCTGTCTGTCTCCAATCCCCAGTGTCCCTCCCGTTCTCTGGGTGCTTTCTGGGAGGTAGCCGCGTCACAGTTGGCAGGGAGAGATATCCACTCTAATCCAGAGAGCAAGTTGTGCAGCGCCCAACTCGTAAACTCTCCTCCCTCTCCTGCTCGAATTCTCGATGTGTAGAAATGAAAACGTGGAGGCTGTTTAACAGATGACGACATGGATGAGGCCATTGGCGACAGACAATTTGGAGGCCGTGAGGGTCGGTATCCAGAGGCTCTTGTGTCTGTCAAGGCCGGAGACGAGGGAAGGCTGTGCCATTCCCACCCCCCTTTTGTTTGAGGAACCGAGCTGGTCCAGCTGGGGTCAAGAGGAGGCATCAAAGCTGCAGAGGGAAAACAAGAAAACTGTTATTTAAAAAAAGAAAATTAGGGGTGTGCTGTAATGGCATAGACAAGACTTCAACCATCATCCATTTCATCTGTTGCTGACATGTCAAAATATCCTCTGTGGTAAAAACCCAATTCACCTGTATTCACTGGCTGGATGAGTCCAGCTCACATGCCTGTAATAGTGACACATCTCCTGATTTTAAAGCGGTGGTAATCGTTTTGAGGTTCACTAAAATAACCACAGTGGTAAATATTAAGTTGTTAATAAATGGATCCAGACGCTCAGCAACACAAGAGGATTTACGCCACCCAAAGGGATGCTTCACAATCTGGCAACCCAGAAGTTGTTCTTGGTTTGTTGCTGAACTATGAAGCATAAACCGCTGATTTATTAACCATTAAAAAAGACATTGTTCTAACATTCTCCCTGTTAAAGGATCATTTCAGTGAATAAGACGGTCACTGCAGGTTTTTGTGTTTCTTATCAGCGACAGATCCTTTTGTTCCCGCTTATGTCTGTCTCCAGTGGCGAGGGACGGCCATGGGACCTGACTTCAGTCTGCACTGTTAGAACAACCTTGTTGCTTTTCTCTGGGCTCACAAATCATCTTCTGACATAAAGAACACTTTCTTCTTTTTACTCACCTGATCCATTAGGTTGTTTGTACGGGTAAGTTACTGTAAGTAAGAGTGGTTTGAAAAAGGTAAAGGCATATAGTGATTGTTGGAGTCAAAATACTGATGTAAAAGAAGAAGTGACATAAACTTCGTTATATGGGAGAATGACCGTGTGAATGAGTTTGAACCACGCCTGTGATTAAACATGATCACATGTGTGTCCTGCAACAGGAGTGGCTATTCTCCAGGGGGAGGTATGTCTTGTCTTGCAGTCATCAAATATTAATACAACCTTCTCGCCCTCCCACTGGGGCCTGATTGAAGATGTAGGATGGCACGTGGGGACAGGATAGAGTCACCTCTAACTCTGTAGTCCCACTGTGATTAGAACTGGGCCAGACTAAGCATGCAAACACATTACTCATGTGGAGTTGGTACACCGTGCTAAGTCATAGAACAACCCTGCAGTGATGTAGGACAGGACATATTTGTTGATCACCTACTGATTAGCAAACAGATGGAAAATACTCATGGCTGAAAGATTTCTGATTGTCATTACTTAATGTAAATTAAACATGTCTCCCAACCAAACAACCAAATGCAAATAGGAACAAACAGTGTATGTGTTAAAATAGAGTCATGGGAGCTAATTACAGGATTATGGGCCCTTATAGAAAGAACAGACAATGACCTTAATTTGCTATTCTTCTTCTTTCAAAGAATCTAATTAACAGGAAAAGAGGTTTATGAAAAAGAAGCCAGTTGCAGTGGGTTTCTTACCTGTCCCATAGCTTGACATTTCTACAGTTGTTTGTGCAGCAGCCAGCCGATATCAAAGCTGTGACAAATAGAAAGAGGGAGAAAGATGGAGGAAAGAGACAGAGGAAGAGACGTTTTAAATGTGTTTTGTTGACAAGAGAAGAGCGCCTCATTAATCTAATGATTTAGCGCGTACATCTGTCTGTTTACCCTGCAAAAACAAGGGAAAATGACTCATGCATAAAACATGCTGATGGAGTACTACCAGTTATAAGCATACAGCATGTGGATATGTAAAAGACGAAACGAGAAATTAGTGTGCATTAGAAAATGCTCCACTTACACGAAAACAGACAGAACCATTGTGATTCAAGTTACGATTATTCCTTTCTTCTATTATGAAATAAAACACAACTATTTATACATGGCCTCCACTTTGTGTGTTCTGTTTTATCTGCAGCATTTAAACCTTTTCCACATTTCCCCCATCGTCTGTTTCAATCTCAGCGGCAACGATGCGAGCGACAGCGAGCAGAGCAGCAACAGCCCTTACAGGGCTGCTGAATGTGAATCATAAAGTTCACGAACACCTACAGGGATACAGATTTATCTTGACTTTAATCACCAAGCGTATCAAATCGTACACTACAAGATAAAGTGAAACACTGGAAGGAGACAAAGAGGGGCAGACAGTGAGACACAGAAAACAAGGATGTATGCTGCTTAGGGAAGCGTTGTCCACTAAATTTAAAGTCATGCTGTCAATGAAGATCCTCAGTCATCCAGATGAAGTCATCTAGACGTCGAGTCGTGGCAACTGGACTTCCTTCTTGTTAGGTCATGCTGTATCATGCTCAGCCTCATTGCCTTGACATACAAGCAGAGCTCTTGACTGTATCTTGACATCCTTGACCAGAGTTTGCTGCTACATGTCTGCCTCTCATGAAAAATACTGCATTTGCTCTGTCAGTAGTTTTAGTTAGAACGTAGCACACACTCTGCTTAAAGGAGTGAAAATACTATTCCTCTTTACCTCTGCCCTTCAAAACTGTTCTTTTACCCTTGCTCGCCTGTTTGATCTCCCTCTCTTTCTTTCTTTCTTTCTTTCTCCAACAATAGTTTCCTCCCCACACGTCCATAATCATGTTTTCAGCACATTTCCTCTCTTGGCACACTAACGTCTCACATTAAAGATTCATAACACTCTTGTGACCACCGAGGATTCCAGCAGCCACCTTCACTGTGTTCAATGCCCCTTCCCTCACTGAGTTTATCTTTGTGTGGGGAGAAGGTGGGGTTGAGGCAAGACAGCAGAGGGATATGAAAACTCCTTTAAAGAGTGAGAGATGTGCAGTGGCGGGCTGGAGGGTATTTTCATTTGGGTGCGTGGAATGAGATTGATTTCATGGCCGGAGCAGAGCTCAGGCCAGTGGAAGAGTGGCAAATACACAATACTCACTTCCTCTTAGCACAGTAACACAAAGAAGTACACAGAATGTCTACAGGAAGTGTAGCTGATAGCTATTTAGATCGTACATCTGAAGTAGGACATTGACTGAACGTGCTCTGATGGATCAATACGAAGAGTGGTCTAGCAATGATATTACAACAGCTTCTGAATGTGGTTTGGTATTGATGCAAGAGAAACGATTCACATAAAACAATTGAGGCTATACAGGAGAATATAATCCTTAGAAATCAGCTCCAAATTTATGTTGGTTACACTATAACAAAGGGCCACGAACTCCCACTATGTAATGTGATTAGGTGCACCACAAAGGACTGCTTTCTACTTTCTAATATCATTTCTATCAGCACAGGAAAAAAACAAAACACATAGCCCAAGCTTACCAATCGCAGACGAAAAATGACAGACCATCTCTGGGGTATCACAAACTTAAACTTGAATACGTATGCAGTAAGCTAAATGGCATGAGCTTGAGTTGAGAAAGCAGCGTTTGAGTTTTATTCCTGAGTGACCCTCACATTTAAAAAAAATTCTGTTTTTGTGTGTGTGTGTGTGTGTGTGTGTGTGTGTGTGTGTGTGTGTGTGTGTGTGTGTGTGTGTGTGTGTGTGTGTGTGTGTGTGTGTGTGCCACACTTGTCAAACTTCTTGAATTAAACCTGAAAGACTTGGCTTTGCTCCCAACTTGAGTGTTTCATTACAAATTCAGTGTGGTGGTGTACAAAGGTCAAATACTAAAAAGCTTATCATCATTCCATTATTAATGGACCCTAACTGCAGTTTTCCACTCACAGCTGTGTTGAGACGAACAAGGTTAGTGTAAGTTGATCACTATTTAGATAGAAAAAGCGTTCAAGCAATGACATGCCAGCAGTTTCTAAATGTGCTTTGGATTGATGCTACAGCTCTGAAACATGCATTTATGATTTATGTTCTTTTTGTTTAATACAAAATGAATATTAGGAAAATTGCCCACTATACAATATGATTAGTTCCAGATGATCTTTCATAATAAACACATGCCGACAGGGCTCTGTTATCAATTTGCTCTACAAAGGTTGGCGCCCCTCTGTTCCTGAGCTCATTACCTTGTCTGGGACGTCCAGATCAGTTTCAAACATGCATGATATTTTAATCTTATTGCACGGTCATTTGTGTCAGTCTCACTTACAATATAGCTGTTCTGACATTTTATAGTGTACCACAACATGGAGACATCTTTTGAGTGTTGGGTTCTGGGACTTAAACCATAGCTCAAGCACAAGAACAGCTAACTTAAATGGATTTACTGTCTCAAGGTTGGAAGTCTCACACACACAGACACACATAGGTCACAAGATTAGAAATGGTTGTCTTATGATGGAGAAGTCCAGTTAACACACACCAGGTCTGTGCCAAAATCCACAGAATCCCTTTAACACGAACGGGATCAACGTCTAATAAAAGTAGCTTTTTTTCTGAATTCCAACCAGAGGTGACCTCTTCAAGAAGAGCGATAAAGTGAGAAAACATTCAGCACACTCGGAAGGTGTTTGTTGATAGTGATGGGCAGGGTGTTAAAACCTAAATTGGATTTAGCAGGATGTGACACATATGTTGGAAGAATGGAGGTTTGGTGTGGGTCAGGGGAAAAGCATATAGATAATGTGATTACTACAGAATAATGTGCGGCCTAAGCCCCCTTAACCCCGTCTGTACAGCAAAGCTCAAGTCAAAGGCTCTAAATTTCCCCACAATGAGATCTGTGAGATTGGCTTGGGAGAAGCTGCTCCCACTCTGAATAAATCACTGTTATGGATGGGGAACGGTTTTCCCTCTGCAGCAAGGCACCAATTATTAACTCAATAATACACATAATCATACGCTTCATCGTGGAATCCAGAGGTCGTTTTTTTATAGGTGCTGTTAACAGAATAGCATCTGATTTTGTTTGTCGAAAAACAAGTTAGTAAAACTGCTTCAAGGACACTTGAATCTGACAAAAATCTGAATGTCTGCTATATAATCTGTCAGGTAAATCAAGCTATTATTGATATCTTGGTCAAGCTAGTAAACACTTGAACCTGTTGTCAGAGCTACTTGGCCCCCAACCCTCCACCTCCCTCTCCTTCTCTCAACTTACAGGATCAATGAAAGGTAATTTCACATGGCCATTCCCTCAGATCTCCTAAAAATCTGCCACATAAATTATTCATGCTGGCTGCGCAGGAAAGCCTGTGGAGATGCATGGTAGATCAGTGACCTTCCGTACAGCTAGCAGTCAGTCAGACAATCAGAGACAGACAGCCAGTCAGTTACAGTTACAGCACTGTAGTTGTCTTAACGTCCCTGAAGCAGCTGCAGTCAGCGCTGTCATGTGCGCCTCTGAAGTATGAGGGGGAGGTCAGAATGCATAATGCAGGCTTTATGCATGGCCACAAACACCAACACCAAGCGGAAACAAA
The DNA here is from genome assembly GCF_900324465.2 of Anabas testudineus. Taxonomy (NCBI): domain Eukaryota; kingdom Metazoa; phylum Chordata; class Actinopteri; order Anabantiformes; family Anabantidae; genus Anabas; species Anabas testudineus. Next base: position 20,846,302 of record NC_046610.1, read on the forward strand.
ATGCAGGAGATTTATAGAATGAAGTTGGTGTTTGGTTAGTGGCTCACACTTTTTCCCAGAAAGGCCCATCTTGTCTGGATAGTCTTCAAATCAAACTCACAAGCAAAATGTCAGGCTGAGGATTCCCAAAATGTTTTGCTTTACAAAAACTATTACTACTACTACTGCTCCATTGACATGAGTGATGGCAGCAGGTAGGAGCAGCAAATAACCAGAAACCCTGGTATCTGCAGTGTGGCTCACTGTGAGGCTTAAGTGGACTATGAAGAGATGAGAGTATGAAACTCGCTGGAGTAGAACCGGATAATTGGTGCCCTGTAGTCTGATCGAGCCTACAAGAGCTGTTTGTGTGTATGCGTGTGTGTGTGTGTTGTTATGTTGCCTTTGTGATCCTTAGGACACATATCACCATCAAAAGGGCAAGCATAGTCATGCAACCGAATGCAAACTCATGTATTGGGGAACAGGGATTACATTCTGAATACTGCAAGGAAAGTCTGATTGCTTTAGTAATCGCACACATACTGGTTTAGCTGGTGGATAGACATTAACATTTCATATGCTTTATTCTACAACCTAACATTTCTATAGATTCATGTTTAAACACAAGCGATCAAAGAGTGGAAAAGATTTCGAGAAGAGACTGCTCCCACAACATCAGCCTTTAACTCTTGTTTTGTTTCTTTTGTCCTGCGTCTTCAAGCTCTGCATCATCCCTCTCGGTGGGTGGGGGGGGGGCATGTTGTCAGTCATTGGCATGGTATGCATTCTGCTATGACTCTCAAAGGTAAATTAAATATTGAAGCAGACATTTGCAAGATAAACTGCTGTTGTCCCATTTTAACATGTCACCACTCCTCAGAGCGGATGAATAATATAACAGGCCGGGCATACGCTAGCGTGCAGAGGAGTGTGGTGCATGTGGCTCCAATGGGCAGGGATGAGATGCAATGGATTTTGAGCATCCCGTAATTCATTGCTGCTTCATTTAGCACCAATGGCGTGCATTTAATGACTTCTATATTCTTAACTCCCAGAAGCCTTTGGTAGCTAATTAGAAATAGTGTAATTTATAGCATCAGATATAAAAACCTGCAAAAACCTGAATAATGCCATGAAATATAGAATTTAGGTAAGATTTTGGCACATAAAGCCTGAAGTATGAGCTGACATGATCATTTCTGTGTGATGTCTTCAGGGTTACATCAAGGTGTGGACAAAAATTTACATTAATCTTCTTTTATAATACTGCACACGTCTCACCCAAGTATTCTCTCCCAGAAGGGGTGAAAATAGATTTTTAGCACTCTATTATACATGATAAAAAGACTGTATCACTTGAAAACAACTAGAATACTTGGAGAAATCAATATATACTGCTGAAAATCCTCAGTCTTTCTGTGTGAAACTAAATAAAAAAGTAAAATATCAGTATAGAAATTTACCGTCTACAGCATTACAAAGCAACCATTGATTTTCCTCAATTACATGTTCTACCTGCAGCTTAAGCTCCCACAAAGTCAGATGAAAGAGGTAATTAAATGTACATTTTGCTGTAACAGTAAAGGAAATGAGCCAGTCAGTCTGGAGCAAGAGGAGGGGAGGGTTTATGAAATTGATTTCAATATCTCTGAGAGGAAATCTCACAGACCAAAAGGCATCACTAAAAGAGAACTAGTAAGAGATAATGACATAAATATAATGACAAGTGGTGCCAATCATTTCATGTTGGTGGTATCAGTCCATCCGTCCGCAGTAATAGGAGCTGCACACATGCCTTGCTGTCATTCTCATCAGGAAAAACATTATATCAAATGAACATAATGCACAATATGGGCAGGAGATAAATTCATGCCCCAGGAAATGGATAACTACATCCTGCTTGTTCTGTGTGTGAGTGCGTGTGTGTGTGGGGGGGGGGGGGGTAATAATGTTCCCATCAGATGCAGCGGTTTTTACATGTTATGCTCCTGATGTGTTATCTCACTTTGCATCCCTCTTGTAACAGATGGCGGGCTGTAAAAACCATCACACTAAGTGGCAGCGGCAAGGTAACTCTTCGCCGCTGTTTGACCAGCGATACAAAAGACCGACAGCTAAAAGGACAAGCAACACATCACTGAACATTGCTGAATTCAACACAATCGGTGGTCTTACCAATACACTCTAATCCGATCTTTGTTGAAGTGTGTAGCTTGTAGGCTTCCCTAGCAGGTTACATCAGAGTAAGCTCATATTACCAAACATAAAGCTTTTTTTTTTCAGCCATGAAATATGAACTATTGCTGTCTTCATTTCTCTGTAAAAGTGACTGCAGTACTATTGTTTGCATTGTAGACATCCATCAAGGCTTTGCTCACACATACAGAAAGAGCCACATTCCTTTATGTTGTGTTGTGTTTGGCACCTGGTACATGAAAAGGAGCTGTGTCACTGCTGGACACCAGAAGTTATAACTTCTGGTGTCCAGCAGTGACACAGCAGTGACACAGCTTGTCTGTAAGTTTCTTGGCAAAAATCACTCAGGACTAAACGTACATTGATTTAAATATGATGCATGAAACTCATGCAAGATACATTTGATTTAATAAAAGCTGCCAAACATCCAGTGCATTGAAAGCCTTCATACACTGTAGTACAGGCACTCAGCTACATCTCACCAGCTCCACTGTTGTCTTTCATTCCCCTTGATCACCTGATCACCTTATCCTGCCAGCTCTCAGCACGCCACACAGCTCCTATACAGAATAAGTAAATGTAACATAGCCAAATGTGGTTACCGCTGGTGATTTTGGGACTGGCAGAGGTTCCCTAAGGCCCAGCCTTACCCTCCTACATGGGAGCCACTCAACTTCCAGTTAATTACCTGGCCTAGCAAGCTAATTTCCTCTCAGCTCAGTGGGCCGGTCCCCATTGGCATGGCATAAGAGGACAAAGACTGTTCTCCATTCCACTGGGTTTGCATGTCTACCGGATGGCTGGGGCTACTGTGGAACATTTGTCACATACCTCTGGGGTTTGTGCTGGAGCAAACGTTAGTGCACGCCAAGGAGGAGATGTTGGTGGGGGAACATTTTTGGGAGCGTGCAACAATGGTTAGCAATTCGCAGCAGACCCAGAACTAGTGTTTATATGGCTAATTCTTAAAAAGACATCATAAAATTTTAAATGACAATATAATGTGCGACCTCGTAGTATTGCAAATGCACGTCTTGCATGTATTTGCAGTAAAGGATTGTTTTCCTGGCCTATCCCTAATTTATAATTAAGCTTGCCAAAAACAAGTTTTGTTCGGTTGTTAGAAACATTTTACACTCCATTTCCTACTGACGTCACACACACAAATAAAAAGCAAGCTATGCCTCTTTGCTCCATCCAGGTGGAGAAAACTTAAAATACCTGAAGCTGACAGCGACTTGATTAAAAATGACAATGATATGCACCAGAGGAAGATAAACAAAATGCTTAATCAAGCACTCCTTTGGTAATGGCTGCTCTGGTGGGCATAAGCAAGGGTGTTTGGAATAATTGGTCTCAAGTGTGATTACAAAGTCAAATGCCATGATAGCATTTAAAAATACCATTTTCCCATTTGCAGGGTTGTGATAAAGACATCCACCTAGGGGATTTCAGGTGTCTGGTGGCCTCAAATATCTCCCAATCCCCATAAGGAAGATAACACAGCAAGCAGGAAATACCTACACAGTTTAAAATGAAAACTTTAGCCTTTATATGATGAAAGAGAAGCTGACATATAATTTTTTATGGTGTCTGTTGTGGTAGGAACATATTATGAGCCTAAATAAGTCAACCTACACAAGATCTTGCCACTTTAACAAGCTTTAGCACTTTAGCTAGAGGAAATGTAAAGCTGGGACAGTAGCAATGCAATGAGGCTGTCTGGTGCATTATAATAATAATCTATTTGAGTTTCTAATGCTCCCCAAAATCCTTTCATGCCATGCAGCTGTGACAAACATTTGAGTTTTTTCACGCTGCTTAGGCTGTGAGACGCCACAATTTGTCAAGGGGATGCTTTCCATCCATCGCCTTGGCAGACAAGAGTCAGAGGAAGAAGAGAAGATGTGTTACGGAGAGGAAGATAGAAAGATAGAGACGAAGGGGGGTGAACAGCCAGTAATCCACTCAAATACTTCCTCAGCCCGCTTTCCTCAGCTCAGCCTGATAAACAGTGCATCCTCCGGACTGCTTTGTAATCAGAGTTTTCTTTTTGTCCGACAGCTGGTTGTTCACACTGGCGGCCAATTAGGATGGAAAGAGAGAGAGAGAGAGACAGGAAGAGAGACAGAGAGACAGGGAGAGTGATAGACTGGATTTCTCAGTGACAGTGGAGAAGGAGAGGCCAAAGCCTCAGTGATGACTTCCTGTTGCACTGACAGGCAGCAGCACTTCCAAACAACAGCCGGAGGAGCTGAATAGCCTGAACTGAAACTACAATTACAAAGATTAATAGAACGCTCAAGAATAGAGAAAACCAGTTGAACCATGCTGTCGGTACACGTCAGTTCTTATTGAGTCAAAGAACACAAAATGGAGAAAAACACATATATGCTAAATGACAGCAGACATTTCTAACAGATATTAAATTTTTGTAAAAGAATATATGTTTGTTAAACTGACATTAGCAAGTGTAGGCATGACTGGTCTGTCAGGCCTGGGATTCCTACACATGCTGAGATGACACAAGAGCAAAAGTCACGTAGAGCCAGAGGTTTCAACCAGCTTACGGTGTTACTTCTGACAGTCATGTAATTTCAGGAAGAGAAATCAAGGATTGCTGCTTAAAAAAGAAATGCACGCTTCTCTGTGTAAAATGAAGAACATATACTGTAAAAAACAAACAAAGATTTCAAGTGGTATACCATTAACAATGTAAAGCAAGCACTCTGTGTGTACTTGTATAGCTACAGATATCTGTTTACACAGTACACATGGTGGTGTGTGTGTGCCATTCATCAGCATCCCAAGGCCAGAGGTTCTAGCACACACTGTAGTATCTTTTTTTTTTTTCATGCTGCCTTTCTTTCTCCTTCTGATCATCTGAGCAGCTTAAGCTAATGTGCAGAATGTGTGATTGCTAAAGCAGAAAACATGATTAAGTCTCTAGTCTTTCTGAAAAAGACCCTCTGCGGCGCAGAGATCCTATAAGCTTAGCGAACACTCTCCCCCTCCAGTCTGGGTCAGGAGACCACAGTCCTCATGGCTGATTATCTGTCACTAAGAGGGAATCTATCACATGCAACTGATATTTTTGATCTGGGTCAAACCGAAAGCACAATTATTTATTTATTTATATTTATATAGCGCAATATCACACAAACAGCTTCACAGGCCCATATGGGCAAGACAGTATTTATTTTATTAGGAAACTTTAAAAACTCCAAAGAGATCTTTATCTTTTAATTTATGTACTTTCTGTACAGTATCTGTATAGTATTTGAATTCTCTGAATGTCTTTTTAGGTACACCACTTGCTTATTTAGTAATCATGTATTGTTGACATGAGAAGATCCTAATTCTTTTCTCCCGTCAGAAAATATGCCACATTTACCAAAGCACAACGGAGAGTGCGTATAGTTACTGTATGTTGGGGGGTAATCCTTTCTCGCAGCTGTAAAAATAGCAGAACATGTGTGATAAACTTCGCAAAAGACGCAACAGCAGATTGTATTAAAAAGCTGCAGAGGTCAGGGAGTTGTTATGCTTTCATTTTGGATTTTGACAGGAATTTAAATGGCCTGAGCTTTAGTGCTGTCAAGTGGCACATGAACATGAGACTTTCATTTGTCTGAGTAAAAGCCTACACTACCACAGTGACCCTGGATGGGACACTTTAGCACATCTACTCAAATCACACACACACACACAAGCATACATGCAAGTACATAAAAAATGAAATAATACTGGGCAAAGGGCTTAGAGGATAATCCAAGCGAGTTGAGTGTACTACATCCTCACAGGAATTAAATTCTCTCTTCGTCCAAAAAAAGGACATGGCAGTAAGGATGGGTCAGTGGATGACACACGCGGACATGACCACAAAGCTGCTCTCTTTATTCTTCCTATTTCACTAAAGGCTCACTCCATATCTATTCTGCTTATTTATCCTTTATTTTCTCAATCACCTGCACTCTAGATAGTTCAAGTGGTGTTTTGGTGTATTTTAATCCATCAGTAAGCGATTAATTCAATATCACCACAATAGCAGAGTCTCCAACCCCTGGCTATAAGAGCTGATTGCATGTCTTGATCTGACTGCCAGTATCGTGTTGTGACACTTCAAGTCAGTGTCCTTGTCAGGTCAGTGGAGGCATTGCAGCCCTGCCTGGCCGGGTTCATGATAGAGGAAAGCAGATATTCTGACAGACAACAAGCTGTGATATACCAACAACAGGCTTAATGAGGTCTTTATGGATCTGGTTAGGGCTATTTGATGTGTGCATTTTACTCTGAGCTACATTCACAACAGTTGGCAAACCACCAGGGTGGAGGGCCAGTGAGTGCCCTGTACACTCACAACATCTCCTAATTAAGAATTTGCAAGGCATTAATGTGGCGTGGCCATTTGCAGACATCACATGATTTCAGGTTACATGAAGATTGAAACTTTGGGCAGAGTGCACAGACAGCTAAAACAGAAACAGAATGATGATCCAAAGTTGTACGTGTCTTAAAATAATCTTAATAATCCGCTACAATCTGTAGAGATTGCAAAAAGGCTAGAGAGTGCGTGTTTACCCCTAGTCATTTCTGAGGCTACTTCAGGGGGTAGTTTAGCAATTTCATAAAGGTAAACTCACAAAATACAGTTCACAAAAACAATTGTCATAATTAAATTAGCAGACGTCAGAATATCCACATTTCCCATGATGCAACTTAATATTATTTGTTGGATTTACCATGAGTGTTTGGGTACAGTAGGTCCCAGTTTAGGTTTACGCAGTTTGTAACAGAGGCTATCTCTTCTAAATGTGTAGTCTCTTAGATAACCCCGATGACATCACAATGACATCATTAGTATTATTTTCTCTAACATGCTAAAGCTGCTGCAGAGCCTCAAATGACATTATACAACTATTTTCACAGGCTGAGTAGCACTCAGCTTAGTGACTGGTAAACTGATCTTGTGTGATCATGTGTAAAATCTCTAGGCTCCTTTAAACGTAACGGTGTTAGCAAAGATAGCACAATCTGTAACCAGCCATTTGTGTCTTTGATTTGCAATTATCTATTTGTAATGAAATCCAAGTAATCAACAGGCATACAGTGAATGACTCATCACTTAATATAACTTAAGTTTAACCAGAGCACACGTTTTCAGGTACCTACTAACTGAAACCCTACCTGTGTTGTGTTTACTCTGTTTCTGTGTCTGTTTCTCTTGTAATTTCAGTCACATATTGCAAAGTCAGGCAAATATTTCACCTTGAGGAATTTGTCCTTTAGCTTCTGCCAGCTCTGTGCCACTCAGCACTTTTTTTTTTTTACCCGGACTCCAGAAATCATTATCAGCCACTGTGGGATATTTAAACAGCAGCCAAGTTGGTACTTTAATATTCCTCCTATTCTCTGACATCCTTAACTCCCACTGATCCCACTGAAGATGGGCGAGGCTGCAGCAAAGATTTGAGGCTAATTCACTGTCTGCTATAGGAACTGCATATATATATACATATATATATATATGTGTGTGTGTGCCAACAGGTGCAATGCAACACCACAAGCAGAAATCTGAGCACACTTCGTTCGAGCTGATTCTGTTGAGCTTAGGTACAGGACATGAAAACTAAATATTTCTGGGGCCTTTGTTTTCTCTCTCATCCTCAAAGAGACATCCCACATTTCTCTAGAGACACCAACAAATCAATAATGCTGAAAGTTTTTGCAACAGTCAAAATGAGTAAGATTATACCTGCATTCTTAATAAATAAGTGCATTCCAATCACACATTATACATATTGACTAAATCAGCAAAACCTTTAAAAGTATTGCTCGCGTTTGCCTGAGTGTGCGTGTGAATGTGTTTCTGAATTTGTACATATCTGTGTGTGAAAGATGTTGTACTGCATCTGCGTCATTCACTGCACTTAACAGGTCATTTTTCAGTATTGCCAGCTTTCGTGCTGTGAGCTGAGGCGATGCTAATTAGAAGAATAAAACACAGAATGATCACATGCACTCACATGTAAAGATGACCCTGCGCATACAAACACACACCTACCATTCATGCCATTGTAGATGCTCCGATGATGAGGTGACAGCTCGTCCCCAGCCGTCCTCCTCTGCCCCTCTCGTACGGGGCTGCCCAACTTCACGTGATCAGGGCTCATACCGTACTGGTGCCTGTGAGTTTCAGGGCTGCCCCCCTGGATCATGCAGTCTTTTTCATGGTGCTCACCGCTTCCTATATGTGTTTGCCGGGGTTCGGGGCTCCCACAGCCTATACTGCTAATGCTGCTCCTGTGGTGCCTCTGAAAAAGCTCCCCACTACCTCCCTGGCCCAGGAAGTGCTGCCGCTGGCCCAGGAGAAGATCAGAGCTGTGGTGCTTCGGGTGCTGCTCCGGACTCCCTCGGCCTAGGTTCCTTCCATATTTTTCAGGGCTGAGGCCACGCATGACTCGACTGTGGTCAGGCACAGATATAGAGCCACAGCGGGGTCTGCAGAGCTGAGGCAGGGTGTAGGGGTACTCCAGGCTTGTACTCCGGTGGCGCCCACCTGGATGCTCAGGGCTGGACACTTCCCTGTCTCCTCCACTTCCTCCTACTATTCCACTGATGCTGCTACACCTAGGTTTATGCACCAGCTCAGGGCTCCCTTTTTCCCCAGCACTGCCAATTCCGCCAACTCCTGTAGTCAGGTGAGGCTGTTTATGATGAGGGTGATCGGAGCTGTCAGCACTTCCTGCGCTGGAGGTGCTGCTCCCATCCCCCATGTCTCTCATCAGGAGCCCCTGCCCTGGCACCAGCAGTGAACTATTCTGGCTGTCTATGGAGTTGCGGCACCCTCCCATCCCTACACCCCCTCCACTTCCTCCACCACCTCCTCCACCTGCAACCCCCTTCTCCTCATCGAGCAGTAAGCAGAGCTCCTTTAGCTCAACGTTCTCCCGGATCACTTCCTCCTGTCGAAGCTCCAGCTCCTTCAGTTTCTGGAGATAGAGGGTCACCTCTTTGCGCATGATGCTGGCGCTGTACCGTCCCAGTCGCTGCCACTCCCTGGACACGCGTTTTCCTTTCTGGCGGTCGTCATCCAAGAAGCAGCACAAGTCCCGCAGCTCACGGTTGTCCTCCTGTAGCTTCTGGTTAATGTCCTGAGATGGAGAACAATTAAAAAGCAACAAAGGGAGAAAAATAGTGATGTGTTAAACAGGGCATTAGACCTAAGCATTAGAAAGCACCATCAATTAAGCCAGTGCTGATCAGAGTAGCAAGAACGCAAATGTGCTTTTGGTTTCGTACAAAACAAAATCGTTTTTCTTTTATTAATTGCATTCCAAAGTAAAGCGCTGCAGCCATTTTCCAATTTCAATCCATTTCACTGCTCTTTTAGATATGAGTCAAATACTGTATGCAATCATAATGACATGAAATCCTAATCCTCTCTGTCTTTCCCATAAAAGCACTGACTTACTGTGTACCATTCAATGTGAACTACATAATTTAGATTAGAATGCTCCATAGCAAACGGGGAGGCCACACAAAGAAATAAGACTGGGTAAGGGCAGTTAAATCACACACCAAGAACATTTTACATGCAACATTTATTTACCCATAAAGTATCTTCTTCAGCTCCCTCATCCCTCCTCTGTCGATTAGTAATTTCTGTGATTTAACTCTCCTCTCTCGCTCCCTTTCTTACCCTCAAGCTATTTCCTCTGTAATTAGGGAGCTTGGATGGGTGGAGAGGTGACAAGGTCTCCACGAACAGCAAATGATCCCCATGTGTTTCTGAGTCTACCTCAGGCTAGGTCTCAGCTTTAACTGTAAACATTGTGCCATACGCCTCTGTTATTAGCAGTGCAGAAAATGAAGGCAGCGAGTAAAGGTTACTGAAAACCAGAATGCCATGCCACATTGTTCTAGTGGTAAACTGTACTGCACATACTGCATACATGTATATACAGACCTCTCTCTGTCCTAGCTACATACACCTGATACTCCTAAACATTCCTGCACATACAGTGGAAAGAAAAAGGCCACTTTGACTGAAACAAAACCACTCAAACTTTTTGAGCTTGCTTCGCACAAGAGGAATACCCTTATGTGAGCCATACCTCACCAAAAGTAGCTTTCAGAGGATCTATGATGAAGAATTGTGGGTTTACATAAAGCTGGAAAGAGTTACAAAGTGATGTCAAAGACTATAGAAATTCACCAGTCTACTGACAAACAATCTACAAATGGAAACACTTTGGGACTGTGACTACTCTACCAAGAAGTGGGTAACCAGTCAAAATGACCTCAAGAGCACAACAAACACTCATTGATGCGGTAAAGAAACAACCCTGCATGACAGCCAAAAATTGGAATGCATCATTGGAACTGACTAACGTCTGTATTCATGAGTCTACAGTGTGTAAAACACTGAACTAGAAGAGTGTCTATGGCACGACACCACAAAGGAAGCTGCTGCTTACTAAAAAGAACATTGTTGCACACTGCGCACAGTTTGCCAAAGAGTACATTGACACTCCACAGCAGTATTGGCAAAATGTTTTGTGCACTGATGAAACTATATTGAACTATTTAAAAAGAACACACAGCACTACATCTGGCATAAAAAGGGCACAGCATATAATCATGAAAACATCATCCCAACTGTAAAGTATGGTGGGGGAAACATCATGATTTGGGCCTGCTTTGCTGCATCAGGGCCTGGCCTGAATCAGGATAATGTGAGAATGTCTGTACGTCAGCTGACACTCTGTACAAGTTGAGTGATGCTACAGGACACTGACCAAAAACAACAAATCAAGTCCACAACAGAATGGCATCAGAAAAACAAAATCCATCTTTTGGAGTGGCCAAGTCAAAGCCCAGACCTTAACCCAATAGAGATGCTATGGAACAACTTAAGGTGAGTGACACACAAGACGTCCAAAGAATATGACAGAGCTAAAGCAGTTCTGGAGGAAGAATGGGATAAAATTCCTCCTGAACAATGTGCAGGTCTGATCCACAGCTACAGGAAGCGTCTGGTTGAGGTTATTGCTGCAAAAGGAGAGGGGGGTCACCCAGTAATTAATTCCAAAGGTTCACATATTTTTTCCACTATCACCATGAGGTTATAATGGTTGTTCTCAATAAAGACATAAAAGGAATTGTTTGTGTTATTTTCTAAGCACGTTATATCAGATCAGATCATGTTTTAATGCAGAAAACCACGAAATTCCAAAAGGTTCACTTTTTCTTGCCACTGTATGTGCAGGAATGGAGTATCCTGCACATACAGTAGTTTAGGAGTATCAGGTGTGTGTAGCTAAGCCAGAGAGAGGTCTGGACGCCAGATTTAAGCACTGGCATAAAAACAGAGCTGTAGATTTGCAGTGTCAATAGAATGCACATCACTGGCCTGCACGTTACGTTTACTTGCTCTCTGTTTTACAGAATAAGCTGACTTGTAGACAGACCTTGTTGCTGGTTATGGTTTTCCTTCTTAATAAAACAACAAAAATTAACAAAAAAAAGTGTTAATTTTGAAAAATTAAAAACTAAAGCTAAACTGAAACTGTAAGGCTGTCTCACATTAAGCATGCATATTTAGCCTGCGCACACAGGCTCGACACTCAGACGTCTCAGATCCCCACACAGGCCTGCACAGTGGCACAGGGAACTTCTGTGATACCATCTATTCTCACACCACGTTTGCAGAGGCGCTCTCTACACTGTAGTAGCTAGATTCCTCCTGCCATGCGCGTTCTCAGGTGCGCTCCAAACCTATGATCTCATCCTTCCACCAATGCGCGCCCCCTCACCTTCAGCCCCCTGATCTCATTCAAGTGCAGCTGGAGGCTGCGATTGACCTCTCGGATGAGATTCCCGTGGTCCAGAATCACGCTCATCTTGTCGGCCTCGGACCGCCTGAGCCGCCGCACCAGATCCTCCTTGGTCCACTTGAGCAGCTCCTCGTCAGTCAGACCGGAGATGTCCTCTGCTGGACTTTCGGTCTTCGCTATAGAGAGCTGGAGCTGGGGCTGGGGCGGCGGAGTCGCTTTCTCCATTGGCTCGGCTCCTCCGGCACCGACAAAGGGCAGAAAATACTCAGAGGCTCGTTGACAACCCCTGCTCGCATCCGCTCCTCGGTCTACGTAGGGTTACCGTTTGGAAATCAGTCGCATAGTTTGGCCTTTTCTGTTACTCCCGACACTTCCACAGAGCAACAGCTGACGGTGCCGGCTGAGTGCGATACAGTGGAGAAGGATGCTCTACCCTCCACCTCCTACCTATTACTGCAACATCCTCGCAGCAGAGATGGACTCCAGGCAGACTACTTGCGGCGTGAGTTATCGTCTCGATATAGTATCCAGAACCGGTCCCAAACGTAGTCAAAGTGAATAAAGCTTCGGCGGACGGTCGGTGCACACACCTGCACCTTCAGCACACTGCGAGAGAGAGCGAGGAGCCAGCCCGCTGCTGTGCATGACAGAAACACACAGGGCGCAGGTCCCCCAACACACACACACACACACACACACATCTCTCTCTCCCCCCCTCTCTATAGCTCTCCCCCCTCTAGGGGTTTGTGCCTCATGAAAAATATAGCTTGGTTACTGCGCCACCTAATGTTCAGAATTATTCTAAACAAGCTGCATAAGATGCTGCGTTCATTTCCTCTACCGGTGTAGGGTTTACTGCAAATGCAACTGGGAAAACGCACGTTTCCTCCTTCTTCACACTTCCTGTTCGATTCTGCCACGTACTGGTAGAACAGGACAGGTGGTTTCGATGCACACAGGTGCCAAACGATCGTGCACGTGAACGCAACAGCAAACCCACATGCATAGTTTTACTCCAGTACCATGGACAGCAACACGACGTGCGTGACCTTGACTTATAAATCTGCAGCCTACAGAATATAGAGAAATGGAGACAGGCTGCAAGTGCTTATTTTGAAAGGGACTTTATTACAGTTTATCATTAACTAAACCTGGTTAGGAGTAGGCTGCCACTGTTAAACCTCTATCAGGTTTTTAATTAATCTGAATTAATTTTTGTATTACAAAATAATTATCTACTTAAAAATGCGGAATAAACTCTGATAGGTAATAGAGGAAGGCTACAGCAGCACACTTCTTAATTATAATCTTTTTAGCTATAATAATAATGCTTTCTGTGCCAAATAATTGACTTGTTTTTATCACATTATCACATTGTGCAGTTCTTAGTTATTAGACATTAGACATTTTGTCACCACAATTCCATGACTAACCGCTGGGATCCCAATGTTCACCGAGGCTAAAATGCTATAAACTTCATTTCCCATAATCACCCTCCTCACGCATCCACGACCAACACGTACTACGGCCAACGCAGGAAGTTGTAGTGACGTCACGGTGAGAGGAGCCAACGGGAGACGTGTGAGCCTGGAGTAACACGTCAGTGTAGTGAAGTGCAGAAGCCGGCTGATAGGGAGTGATCCTCTCACCGTCGTCCCTCTGCCGTCCTCTACATCCGTGTGTTTGTACCCCCAAATGCTTTAATTTGTTCGGAACAGAATATATTCTTTAACTCTTGTCCAGACCCGAGGCCAACCATACACGAAAGGTAAGCACCGACTTAATTTTGCTCGAAAGTAGGTCGGCCGTTTTCTGCTTTCATTTCCGAACGGAAGTGGGTTAATGCTACATTCCGTTAGCTAACGTAGCGTTAGCTTAAAGTGGTGAGAGGCACTAATGGCTACGATTCTTTAATGATATAACATTTGGTGATTGATTTATTGGATTTCTGGTTTTACCGTCTCTCTCCTACCTTCATGTGGGAGCACACACCGTGAAAATGATCATGTTTTAATGATTTCTTAGTGCAGTTCAAAATGGATACACACCTTCAGTGGTGGTCTCATCGGTCATGATACGTGGCCTGGCAGTAGCCAAACGTATTTATTGTATAAATGTCTATTTAATAAATATTTCTTATTTAAAAAGTTATAAGCGCTCCATGTACATAAATACACAGTGTGTGAGGGGAATATACAGTATTTATAGGAAAATACCCTAAATTACAACATTCCTGCAGCTCCTTCATAGGTCATAGTCCTTCAGAAAACACTGAATAGTAATCTGAACCAGACAAGGGGGAAATAATTAAGTGTATTTACTCGACTACTTTACAAATTTGAGGTACTTCAATTTTGAGTGCATTGACTGTATTTTACAGGGAAATATTTACTTTTTACTTAATTACGTTTATCTTACAGCATTGTTTACAGAATATAACCAATTAATAAATGCTAATGTATTACTATGGATTTACCACTTGTTAACCTTGTACATGGTTAAAACCAGCTCCAGGTGCTGTTTTGTTACACACCAAGTCTTACTAATTACTATCAATTTCATTTTGAAAGTTTGTCAAACACATCTAAACTAGACTTGAACGTGTATGCTATTAACCACATCAAATTCAGTACTGGTTTGCTAGTTGGCTATTTGTTTTTACTTTAACTTTACAGCATGCACATAGTACTTCAACTCGAGTAATGCATTTGAAGTGGTGCTTCTGCCTGTAGTAGTATTTGATGTTTGTACTTTTACATGAGCATTGTTTGTGTACTACTGCCACATCTGTATATGCAGGAATTGAGAATTATTTTTAAAGTCAGTGTGACTACTTGAGGTCTTGAAATTGCTTTTTTGTTTGACCATCAGTCTAAAATAAACATATGGATATGGATTATGTATGTTTACTCTGACACAACATAGAGACAAACGGTAACATTGCACAAAAAGATGGAACTATGGATGGTTTATTTTTTTACTGAAAAATGATAATCCCAAATAGTTGGTTACTGATTATACTTATTCATATTCATTAATCATTTCAGCTCTACTGGGGTAACCTAAATATAGTTAAGGTTATGGTCATTCCTGACATAGTTGGTCTTATCTGCAGAAAAAAGAATCCACCATTTATTGTCCCTTTTTTGGCGTTAATTAGACAATTCACCATTTATGTAAAGACATAATATTGGAGTCTGGTAACTTTCAGATACCTTCATTGAACCAACCACTGTTAGATTCAAAGATCATGACAATAAATTGTAGTTGCAGTCCTACTTGGTACACAGGCCTTTAACGTTTTACACTCTGCAAATCTTACGCCTAGATAAAAAGCTTAAAGTTTAAAGTAGTAATTAAGAATTGTTCCTTGTAATTTGACTGACATACCATTGTATTTTTGGTATCTAAAAAGAAAGGGGTGGAGTGTACAGTTGCTACAGCAAGATCTGTAATGATGCATTGCTTAAGTTATCATTGACGTTTTACTGACACATGCCAGCAAAGGCGGAGTCTGAAAATTCCACCTGGGATGTCTATTCACAGCTCATATCTCTATCAAAACTTGCTGGTCAGGTTCTAGTGACATCTGTGTGTGCGTCATGCTTTCGAAGATCTAGGTCTTATTTTAACACAGGAAACGAGGTGTACCGGTATAAAGAGCGTGTGTTCAGTCCAGCAGTGTGAGCAGTTGGAGAGAAGCAGGAACAAGTCTAGACTACCGGTGTCACTTGGACTATACTTCTTTAATCGGAACAGCAGTCTCATTTTGTTTTATTTATCTATTTATTTATTTATTTTTGCAAAAGCTTGGTGATGGCAACCTATCAGGAGTTCATCCAACAGAACGAGGACAGGGATGGGGTAAGATTCAGCTGGAACCTCTGGCCCTCCAGTCGTCTAGAAGCCACCAGGCTAGTTGTCCCCGTCTCCTGCCTCTTCACACCGCTAAAGGAGAGACCTGACCTTCCACCTGTCCAATATGAACCAGTTCTGTGCAGCCGGGCCAACTGCAAGGCAGTTCTGAACCCACTATGGTGAGTCAAACAGAAAAATATTGCCCAGGCTTACGTTTGTGTGCATTTTAGTGATGTTGTGTTACCAGACTTTATTTTGACTTCTGGTTTTCTCTTGTCCACTTTAAACTCAGTTCTTGATGTTTCTTTAGTATTGTAATTCTTTCATAGCCCAAGAGTCAATAGGAATGAATTGGGGCAGTGTGGGTTGCAGGAATTGGAATTTCTTGTTCAGTATATAAGCATTTCTGAATGCTGAGGTGTCATAAGCACTGGGTGTGGCAGTAAGAACTGCAAACATACCTTGTGTGTAAGTTATATTCCTGCCAGTTGGATACTAATTATTATTATTTTGATCCTTCTTTCACAGTCAAGTCGACTTCAGAGCAAAAATTTGGGCGTGCAACTTCTGCTTTCAGAGAAACCCAGTAAGTCCTAATGTTGACAGGACATTTTATTTCTGATGTCTTATATAAGCCTGTATGTTTGACTGGCTCTTTTATTCCTTTATAATTTCTAATGAATCCACTCTTTGTCTCTACAGTTCCCTCCCTCGTATGCAGGCATATCAGAAGTGAACCAGCCAGCTGAACTCATGCCACAGTTCTCAACAATTGAGTACATAGTACAGGTAAATACTACATGTGTGCGTGAACTCCGACCTCAGCTATTTTCACAGAGATTGTATATATTACAAGGAACAGTGCAAAGGTGAACTTTAACAATTTCCAATAGTAAAAATTACTGTTTTTTTTAAAACACCACATAATGCCTCTCTGATCTATCTTAATACTGCAGTGCCCCTTTGTTACCGGTACAGGAAACATTTACTGTAGTTCCACAGTTTAAGCACAGGTATATATATATAAAAAAAAAAAAAAAGAAGTTGTTGAGATCAGCTTGGTGATTAGGTGGGCCAAACTGCAAGCAATTAGAAAGAGCTTTGTCGTTTTTAGGTTGTGTGTTAAATTAAATTCAATTTTATTTGTATTGCACCAATTCACAATCACATCTCAAGGCGCTTTACAGTGTAAGGTTTAGGAAGCTCAGTGTATCAGTAGAGGTTTGGATTTTGGATTAACTGGGGGCTTTTTAAGCATCTATTGGGACATCCTATTAATAGTGAATTACAGTAGTCTGGAAGTAACAAATGCATTGACTAGTTTTTCAGCATCACTTTGAGACATGATGCTCTTAATTTTACCAATATTCCCTAGGAGGAAGGAGGCAGTTGGAGAGATTTCTATTATGTATGATGTAAAGGAGATATCCTGGTCAAAGATAACACTGAGATTCCTCACAGTATTAGTTGATAAAGAGACTATAATAAATATTAGTAATTGACTTTATGGTGAAACATTCTTGGTGTAGCTGCTTTTGTGGTTATTGAGCATAACTGGTTATAAATACTCTATATGTTTTTAAAAACTAAGCTCTTGATCACAGAGCTTCTACTAATGAAAAATTTTTAACAAACGTGAATTCAGCAAACAATAAACTCTACATTAAATATTAACTCAGCCTCATTTTCTCTATATGTTCATAGCAAAATGTTTTTTGCATTCAAGAATAAAACCATAAAAGAACCATACGGTTGCTTTAGTGTATACTACATGATAGTATGTATAATTATGACTCTTATCATAGTGTGTCCTTCCTCTGCCTCCAGCGTGGAGCCCCTGCTCCTCTGATCTTCCTATATGTTGTGGATACATGTTTGGAAGAAGAAGACCTCCAGGCCCTCAAAGAGTCCCTTCAGATGTCCCTTAGTCTGTTGCCGCCCAATTCCCTAGTGGGCCTCATCACATTTGGACGTATGGTCCAGGTTCACGAGCTCAGCTGTGAGGGCATTGCCAAGAGCTACGTCTTCAGGGGGACCAAGGACCTCTCCTCCAAACAGATCCAGGTGGGTAGGTGGCTGGCAAAGTCATGGGGAATTTGAGGAACAATGGAAATAAAGAGATGGGTAGATGATGGTAATCTGTGATTATAATAAGAGAGAACAGATTCTACTTGGTTCAATTTGATTTCCACTTAATATTAGAAAATCTGTAGGTTTTGTAATTTGTAAAAACATTAAAACTGTCAGTTCAGCCTAATTCATAGTTTGAACTAACTATGTGTGTGTATTTCAGGAGATGCTGGGTTTATCTAAGCCAGGAGCGTCAGGACCACAAGGTCGTCCTCCGGCCCCCGAGGATGCTGCAGGCTCTTGCAGGTATAGAGGAGCCGGTCTTTCTCTGTCAGTGTTAGTTGTTTCCAGAAGATAAGGAGTTCAACAACAGAATTCAACAAGCTTGGCGACCCTATGGCAATTAGTATTTTTTTGTCTTAGTTGTGTGTGGTGTGTTTGTTTATACCCAGGTTCCTTCAGCCCGTGCACCGAGTCGATATGAATCTGACGGACTTGCTCGGCGAGCTTCAGAGAGACCCCTGGCCTGTCCCTCAGGGCAAACGACCACTCCGTTCTACTGGTGTTGCTCTGTCTGTTGCCGTGGGTCTGCTGGAGGTACGACAACCATACAGATTCCATTGTACACTAAGTGGATACAAACATTGCTGCACTATAAATAGTTTAGATATGTTACACATGCAGCTTGACACAAATTAAATGACACAAACAGAAACACACAGACATATTATGTGCACATAATTCTCTGGTTACAAATTAATTAGCAGTCATTCATTGCAATGTTTCACAGTGACCTGAACTTTAACCTCTTTAAGACAACGCTGCCACGTTACGGTTCCACGCACACTTCCTGATAATTAACTTCTGCAGTAAGAGTGTGTGTGCTCTGTCAGTCCAAAGGCTGGTGTCTTGTTGTTGGCTTTCTGTCTTCTCTTCCACCATCATTATCCTCTCTTCTCTTCTGCTAATCTGTGTGGTTACATAACTGCTAGTGCAACAGATCATTCCCCTCACTGTGCACTCTGTCAGCAGAAGGATGAGGCCTGATTAGAATAAATTCGTCTTCAGATTCACTGATTTGTCGAGGGGCATTTGGCTTGATGAATAGATCTTTTACATACAAAGCAAACTACAAAAAGCACTTGGCACACACTGTTGGCTGGCTTATTCGTTTAATTGTTCTGGGTGAATGGGTACACTTTGTCCCTTTTATAAATGAATATGTGGTTACGTAAAACCTGATATCAAATGGTCACATTACATTAAAAGATTATCCTATTAGCTTTGTGACTATATGGCCTAGTTCCAAATGTATCATTGTGTCTCTAACTTTCCCAGAGTCCTGGACTCTGAACTTTGTTGTGTTGGCTGTGAGGTTTCCCTTAGCTGGAATAAATTTCCTTTAAGGCTCATTCAGACTTGTGCTTTATCCATAAATTCTAATGCATAATTTCATTTTTAATAGTTCAGGTTGAGTGATTACTAGAAAATAATAGAATGAAATAATTTCAGATTACTGAATAAAATAAACATTTCCTCCTGTAGCAGAAGAATCAACTCATTTTTGAGTTGTCATAGTAAATCTGTGAATTTTACTAAAGCCAAATTCCTCTTCTCTTCTCCCTCAGGGCACATTCCCAAACACAGGGGCTCGTGTGATGCTGTTTATTGGAGGGCCCCCCACACAGGGCCCAGGCATGGTGGTGGGAGATGAGCTGAAAACTCCCATCCGTTCCTGGCATGATATACAGAAGGACAATGCACGGCATTTGAAGAAAGCCACCAAGGTGAGCAAATCTGTTAAGTTCTCATCTACAACAGTGTAGTACTTGAAATTCAGTCAAATCTTTGTACCCATCCATTGCCCTAAAAGCTTTGGTTGTGTAATTTTTACAGTTGTTTCATGTCTTTTGTTTTTGTGTTTGCTTCCTTGTTTCGTATCATACAGTATTACGAAGCCTTGGCCAACAGATCAGCAGTTAATGGCCACAGTATTGATATCTATGCCTGTGCCCTGGACCAGACCGGACTGCTGGAGATGAAGTGCTTATCTAATCTCACTGGGTATGTCAGCACTGTTGTTTAATTGGCTAAAGGGTTGGAATTTATCTGTCTCGTTTAACATCTTAACAATTAGTTGTGCTATGTTATCAGGGGTCACATCGTGATGGGAGACTCCTTCAACACCTCCCTATTCAAGCAAACCTTCCAGAGGGTCTTCAGTAAAGACTACAACGGAGACTTCCGCATGGCCTTTGGAGGCGTCCTGGAAGTCAAGGTAAATAAGTTATTTAGTCTTTGGAGTTGTGATCAGTGTCATTAACCATTGTAATATTTACCTAAAGATATCATGAAAAAATTGACCCTTTTTTTCACTTTCAGACATCAAGGGAGCTGAAGGTTTGCGGGGCCATTGGGCCGTGTGTTTCTCTCCACTCCAAAGGTTCCTGTGTTTCTGAGAATGTGAGTTCATGTCCCAAAAACTGAACAATGGGTTCAGATTCTCACAGCTGGTATACTGGAAGCTTTGTAATTTTCTGCTACTCATCATAGTATGATCCCTGTTTTGTATAGGAGATGGGCATCGGTGGCACAAGCCAGTGGAAAGTGTGCAGTCTCAGCCCCTCCACCACTTTGGGCATTTATTTTGAGGTGGTGAATCAGGTCAGAAACCCTAAAAAACATGCTAAACATGCACCAGAGGTGCCAGTTTGTTCGACTCATGCAAACATGGGAATGATTGTCAACTGTAGTCTTACTATCTGTACTGTTTTGTGTGTGTGTAGCACAACGCGCCAGTTCCCCAGGGTGGCCGAGGGGCAGTCCAGTTTGTAACGCAGTACCAGCATTCCAACACACAAAGGAGGATACGGGTTACCACCATCGCCAGGAAGTAAGACCATATTTTGTATAGCTGTTATGAAAGCTTAGTGATTTATAACAGGCAAGACTGTATTCAAAGTGGCACATTATTATTATTATTTTATGCACCTCCTAGTGTAAGTTAGTTGTATAATAAGACTGGCTTTAACCTGACTAAGTGACAGCTAGAATCAATTTTAGCCTCGTCAGAAAGGTTGTTTAGGTTCCTCTAATTGAGTACAAAACCATGACGAACGTGTGCGTCATTCACATTCACACCCACACTTACCTGTGCCACTCCTACCCTTTTCTTCATCCTTCCCCTCCCTCCCTATTTTTTTCTTTCCGTCCCAATTCAAGCTGGGCAGACGCCCAGTCTCAAATTCAGCACATTGAATCATCATTCGACCAGGAAGCGTCCGCCGTGCTCATGGCTCGCCTTGGAGTCTTCAGAGCAGAGTCGGAAGAGGGACCCGATGTGCTGCGTTGGCTCGACAGGCAGCTCATCCGCCTGGTAGGTGACACTCCCAGACTAAAACCAATCCCTTTACCTGTGCTTTGTGACTAGTGGAACAGTACATAGTTGGCATTGTTGGAATTGTGTGGTATAAATAGTAAAAACGTCATTAATGGTTTGAACATACTGCTGTGTGACGTGACAGGTTATGCAGGGTTTTTAATGTGGCATGTTAAGTATTTAAACAGTGTTTTGTCTCCCTTGGTTGCAGTGCCAGAAGTTCGGCCAGTTCAATAAGGACGATCCTGCATCCTT
Source organism: Anabas testudineus (assembly GCF_900324465.2). NCBI lineage: Eukaryota > Metazoa > Chordata > Actinopteri > Anabantiformes > Anabantidae > Anabas > Anabas testudineus. Next base: position 20,867,881 of record NC_046610.1, read on the forward strand.
CAGACTTTCAGAGTCTCTGTCCCTCTACCCACAGGTAAACACATGAAAGTAAATCTATACTAAATTTATATTTTTGAGACTAATTTTGTATCTTAAAATGTGAACTTAATTATAAATATACCTCTGTCCCCACTTTAACTCTTCAAAATTTGTTGGTCATTTTTTGATTACATGAGACTAATTATTAATTTTAATAACTTTTTTTATCTTCCTTTCTCATCCACCTGCAGTTTATGTTCCACCTGAGGAGGTCGCCCTTCCTGCAGGTGTTTAACAACAGCCCAGATGAGTCCTCCTATTACAGGCACCACTTTGTCAGGCAGGACCTGACCCAGTCACTCATCATGATCCAGCCCATTCTGTACTCATACTCTTTCCATGGGCCACCAGAGGTCAGCGTCACACCCAACACAGCATTATTATCAATGTTAGACGAGTCTCATTAGTGCTTGAACATCTGATCTTTTTCAATGCTCCTGTTTTTTGGTATTGAATTGTTCTAAACTGTGTCCTGAACCTCTCTGTTCTTCACAGCCCGTGCTCTTGGACAGCAGCAGTATCCTACCCGATCGAATCCTGCTGATGGACACTTTCTTCCAGCTGGTTATCTACCATGGAGAGGTGAGAGAGGGAATGCTTTGAAACAGATGCTGTGTTACAATTTTAAAACATCTTAAAAATCCATTAGAGAGTCGAATTTCCTTAATTTCTCTCTTGAGGCTTTGTTGAAATGAGCAATCATTCATAAACCGACACTGTCCTATGTCTTTCCAGACTATTGCCCAGTGGAGAAAAGCAGGTTACCAGGAAATGGCAGAGTATGAGAACTTCAAACAGCTGCTGCAGGCTCCTCTAGATGATGCCCAGGAGATCCTGCAGACACGTTTCCCCATGCCACGCTACATCGACACAGAGCACGGAGGCTCACAGGCCCGCTTCCTGCTGTCCAAGGTCAACCCATCACAGACCCACAACAACCTCTACGCCTGGGGACAGGTACAGTATTATAGGATACAACTATTTTTGTGCTTGTCTGCTCAAAGGGAGATTGATTTTAGAGGTCACATTCTTCACCAGAAGTGGAAATAGATGGTTATCAAAAGTAGGGAAGAGGGAAATCCTATTATGTTCTGTCCAATAGAAACATTTCTCCACATTCAGCTTCAGTAAACTGATGTTCCTACAGAACACTCATAAACAGACGAGCCTAAAACCATTTCTAAAATCTCCTAGGTTTTTCCAGTTTCCTTGTTTTTGTCTACATCAAGACAAGATTGTCTGTGTCCTGGGTGAAAAACAATCTCAGACTATTTAAAGTTAAACTGTCAGCAAACACAGATCTTGGATTAGCTGGACTCTAAGTGGAGAAAATTGAAAGCTGAAAATAGCATTAATCTCTTATTTCCCATTAAGTCAAAGAAAAGCTAAAGCATAACCTGCTTTATGACAACGCTGTCAATACATCTATGCCAGTCTGAGAATGAGATTATCCAGACAAACGGGGTCTTGCATAAGCTAATCTTAGTGATAAACGTGTTTGGTTCATTAAAGTGATCTTGGGATCAGAGTTATGTCATGAAACGATCTGTCCTCAAAGCAAGTAAATCACTATTCACCACTACTGTTTTTTTCTTTTTTCTTTTTGTCCTTCTTATGCATCTACAGGAGACTGGAGCCCCGATCCTCACTGATGACGTCAGCCTGCAGGTCTTCATGGACCACTTGAAGAAACTGGCCGTTTCCAGCTCTACGTAGACGTTTCTGTTCCACTATGAAGAAAGGAGTGACACAACATTCCTGCTCTGATATTGGGATCCTTTAACATTTCTCCTGAGCCAAACTGAGAGAGTCTACTGTATATGCTAACTTTATTTCACTATATTCTGAACATAAACTTCTTATTTATAAGAAATGGCTCCAATTTTCCAGAACCAGACTGTCTTCATGAAAGCAATATCACATTCCCTGTTATATATTTGATACCACCTTGGACATGCAGAATGATTGGATTAATTCAATGTGCTTTATTTTTGTTTGTTTGTCCTAAACTGTGTGTCTGCTGCATTCAACTTGGGTAAAGATGCTGTTTAATAGGATGCTTATGTAGAGTATTTTGCTCTGTGTATATCTAAAGATGATGTGTAGAGTTCTTCTCAATAATAAATTATAATGGTACCTCTAGCTGGCTAAGAAATGTTTGATGCACAGTGCTTAACAGTTTTTACACCGATAGCTTATTAATCTCAGTATTTATGAAAAGTGTTTTCAAAGAAAATTCCCTCTGAATAATGAGGTTTCATGTTCTGAGTAATATAAGACTCTCTCAAAAGTGGAAGACTCCTGTTTTTAATGATGAGCATTAACATTTATTTTGAACTTAGATTTTAGGATACTCTATAGTTTAGTCTACTCATTCCATATGATTCCCCATCTTGTATTTCACACCCAGTGACCTCCCAGAATGTGTTTGTAATAAAACTTTAATTCACAGTTTGCCTCTGTAAAAGGGACAGTCTTCAATTCAGATTACTGAAATACTGTCACTATAAAGAACACAGGAAACTGATTTTGTCTGACTCCCATTTCATGACATGTTGTGGCCACCGTACATTTGAATTTTGATGCTTACGTGCAACAGAAGTTCATTCAGTAAAAAGTGGATTTTCACATGGAAGTCAGAGCTTATCAGAGCTGCTCAGTTCAAACATCAGGCATCTGGCCGTGCTCTTATCTGTCTAGTATTGCAGATTTGAACAATAGCGTGCCTGTCTGGGAGAGAGAGAGAGAGAGAGAATGGTGCATGCACACAGCATGTTATGACAACAGTAGGTGATATATCCTCTGTGCAGATTGGAAGCAACAGTGCCTAAACGATTGTGCTTTTTTTTTTATTCGTCGCTACTGTACAGAAAGCCTGCGCAGGATGCAATCCTAATCATCAAACCACTCACACACCATCTACTGTCACTGTAAGCTGATTTCAGAGCACCCAGACAGTATGATTTCGAGGATCAGTGAACGGCAGATTATGAAGACTAATCCTTAGGGGCTATCTGTTTAGAGGCGAATTCTACTCTTGGCAGCTTTAAGCGGAAGTTGCTACTAAAATACAAATGACGTCTATGTCTATTGAGATCTTAGGACTTACTATTTTGCAATATGAAGCCACATATGCTCCAAAGTTATTCAAAGCCAGATGGAAAGATTCAATACAAAGGCTCTTAAATCTTTTTTTTTTTTTTTTTTGACATGGATACCCCTGCAGAATACTGAAAGCTTCTTTTAGATCTGCGCATATTTCAGTTGTGTGATGCTGTAGACGTGTGACATGGACATCAAATCTTATAAAGGAAAAATAATCAGGTCTGTTAATCTCCGTGTCTATATGCTGGAAGTGTTGACGCAAGCAAAGGCTACAGCTGTGCATGTTCAATGATGTTCAGAGTAACAAAAGCACATTACAATTTCTCGGAGCCCACAATTTAGCGTTTCTTCAGTGATCATTGATGATGCTCATGTCCATGTGATTCCCAGGCTTAGGCAAAGCTGTAAGGAAATGTGTGTTCTTATTATCTCCTATCAAATCCTAACAGATCAGTTCTAGTCCAGCAGCCAGAGAAATCCAGGCTGGCTTCTGTCCCATAGATCTTACGTAAGACTTATATATAGAATATGTCATAGCATGTTTACATAAGTGTGAACTACGTTTAACTATGACTGGCCCAACATCAAAGTTTGACTGTAGTAATTAAAAGGCGTGTGTCTAAATAAATGTAAAATGTTACGATGACACTATGACTATGATAGTGAGACAGATGATTCAAGATAATAAACTGACGCTTCATTCAATCTGTGACTAAATAAATTGTAGAGAGACCAGTTGAGACTAATTGCTTGCACTGCTTATGAAATAACCTGCAGAGACTACTGTTTCCTCAGCGTTGGTCTGGGTTGTGTCTAATGAAACATGGCTTCACATGGTAAGGATTTGCTTGAACGAGTAGGAAACCAGATTGTCAGACTATATAAAGATGGGAGAGGGTACGAGATTAGAGGGCATGAGGATTATCTGTGGAAAATGGTGTTTCAGTGACTGATCAGACGGTACGATGGACATGTGCACGAAGTCAACCAAAGAGTAAAACTACTCCGGACCAGGACTACCACAGTGAAGAGAAGTAAAGAATCATCATTGAACAGTGGCTGAACATCTCTCCACAGGTTCATGCAGGACGAGCAAAACCCATGCCCAGTGGAATCAAATAAAAAGTCAGACATGCAAAACATAACAAAATAAAAATAATAATACTGAATGGTGCACGGACATGTTGAGTTGGAGTTGATTCTGAAATGGATATTTGATTACATATTAAATAATTTATTTGTTGCACAGGTGGAGAATTTAATAAAAGCAGCGAACAGAATCAATAATGACAGGTAACATTCAATATAACATGAAAGTTCCACAATAATGCCTGTGGGGGTGTCCTCCCCTAACTTATGCTGTGTAATTTTCTGAGGTGGTGGGCAGCCGTCATAAAGAATGGTTCAGCAGCTATTTAGTCGTTGCATAGAGGGAATGGTGTGTCTCATCATTTGGGAGTGGTATTCATGCTGATGATGCCTTGAACACGACGCAGATCACCCACTCTCCCGCTGCCAAATCATCCCCAGATCATCACGTTTCCACCTCCGTGCCTCCCTGATGGTGTTAGGTGACACCTGTCTTGATCTCATCAGCTCTGTGTATAAACTCTGCACTGTATGGTCTTCACTTGAATCCAAACACCTCAAATTTGGACTCAGCAGTCCACAAGGCTTTGTTCCAGCCAACTAAAATCCACTGTTTGTGCATTATGGCGACTACTTGGCAATTCTGTCCGTGAGTCTCCTACACATGGTGCCTGTACTCTCTGTTTTTTCTCATGTTTATTGAATCAGTGTAAATAACTTGTTGTGCATTGCTGTCTTTTTTGAAATATAACAAACTCAATTAGTCTCCTGTTATGCTCTGGTGAATGTGTGAACATTCGTTTCCTCCATGCTGCGGCAAAGGACTTAAAACGTGTCAACTTGAGAGCAGGGATTAACTTCTTGTTATTGCCTCAAACACAAGAGAGGGCCTATCACCAGTGGCATAGAAGTCATAAGCAGTGTTTACCAGCCCGAAGCCAAATATTGTGACTTCCAATATGCTGCTGATATTCAATAAGACTCTTGTCGGCTGTTGGCTAACCGCAGGGTGATTTAAGGGCACAGAGCACTTTTCTCATCTTTAATCACGTACAGGGGATTAATGAGTTAGTGAGCTGTTGGTATTTCCGTGGTTCTTCTCCCTGAATATTTCCAGCCATTATCAAAGCAGTTCATCAAATTCCATTTGCTATTTTTGCACCTACAAGTCTGGATCAAGTAGTGCAAGTGGCACGTGAAGTGGGAGATTTAATCCTGTGTAATTGCAACAGAAAATGTGCCTCTCACCCGTTGATTACCTTCTCGAACACCCCGCCAAGGTGGTAATTACCTGCTGTATCACCAGCAGCTTGTTCAACAGTATTTGGGGCACTTCGGTGTCGAGCCTTGGCCTGATTTGTTAGTTTTTAGAGTCATGTTGAAGTGCGGCTTAGCCTCCGGGGCTGAGGATGAAGGCGTGCTGCTGAGGTAACATAGATGTCGGCCCTATCTGGCCTCATTTACACTGGGGTTGTAAACACTGTTCCTGAAGAGGCTCCCACATCTTGTATTTTTAGCTCATTCTCACACACATAATTGCAGCACTCATGCGTAGTCTGGTCTCTGAGATGCAGCACAGTCACTGCAGACTGTCAGCGTGTTGTGGAACGATCTCTGCTTGCCACAATGTGCAGAGCTCGACAGGCCATCGTCAGTGTGGTCAGCAGCAGCAGCAGCAGCAGCAGCAGCAGCAGGCTCATCATCCTCTCAGGGACCTCCCCTGAAACAAGAGAGCACAGGTCAGCTTCTCTGAAAACACAAATAATTCTCAGAAATAAAGACGACTAAATCTGCATTTACACTCATGAACTTACCATGAACACAGTGGTTATATTTGATTACTTTGGTTTTATTGACTGATCAATGTGCTTCTGGATTCAGAGTAATGTCCAACCTTAGTTTACTTATATTCCTAAATATGCACATTTATGTGTGTATCTACAGGTATTTGAAAAGACATCAAGATTTATTAATGGTTTAAGACTGAAGTGAAGCCTGATGTTAAAAAGACACTGTGTTCCTTTAACACTTTTCAAACTTAAACCCCAACCAACCCTCACCCAGGTCACATCACTGAGGCCCTTCATATAATGTGTTCACTTATGCAGCAGTAGTTTCTAAGATGTTCTGAAACTCTGCAGTGAGCTCTGGCTGCATATTATAGTGATGTGTAAGTAAGTGGCAACTGTTGACTTCCACAATCTGCTGGTAGGTTGTAAGCAGTGGAGCATCATAGTGAGAGAGAGAGAGAGAGAGAGAGAGAGAGAGAGAGAGAGTAACATCATGAAGAAAATCCCACACTTGACGCAGGCGAGCGTCAAATCCTTTGACAACGTGACGTCCTACAGGCTGGACGCACGCGTGTCAACATGGGAACAGTGTCATCATGGGAATGTGACACTTTGGCACCCAGCTGAGCTCAGTGTAGGGGATGCTGTCCGTGCGTTGCGCATCTCCGGAGACGTTTGGGACGCGTTGAAGTGCCAAATGGGACCCCCACCTCACCCGGTGCGTTCGTGCGCACACTCCACCGTGCACCCATGAAGTTTTCTCTGGCTCTGCACCCATTTCGCGGACAATGAAGTCGACTCGCAAATGCAGGACCCTTCTGTCTGTCAGCCTGAACTTCTTCGCGCTGCTTTTCTCCATAACCGCGTTCATAACGACGTACTGGTGCGTGGGCACCCAGAGAGTGCCCAAACCCAAGTGCAGCAAGTTGCGCACACACCAGTGTATCGACTACGGAGTGAACGAGACGGACCCGAACAAGGTGGTGTACAGCTGGGAGACCGGGGACGACAGGTTCCTGTTCCGCCAGTTCCACACCGGCATCTGGTCCTCATGTGAGGAGAACATCCACGATGAAAGTAAGAGGCGAAGGTGTGTGTGTGTGTGTGTGTGTGTGTGTGTGCGCCTACAAACCTACTCTAACTCCCCAATCAGACAGTGACTTGATGTTATTTAGAAGAAAAACTGTATTTTAGTTGTTTTTTTAATTCTACCAGCTTTATAATTGCATTTGCAGATACATGTGTCTGCCTACTCCCATTTTATTTATTTATGTATTTCACAGATTACTGTTATTATTATCGTCACATTTTATTTAATCTGACATGTGTGAGCCCATTAACACACTGACTCACTATTCCCAATTGAAAAAACGAACCCGAATACACAAATGTTTACCTCTGAAATGAGGTGAATAGAGGTGTCTATTTGTCATAATGCCACACAGCACAAGTGGGCAATCTCACCTTCTATTTCTAGGGTTATAAAACTGTACAGACCTGGAATACAAGCTTTATCCAGTCTAGAGGCACATCTAACATTAAAACCATTAAAACAGAGTGAAGGGGAAAGATGATTTGAACAGGTAACACGCATCAGAAAGAGAGCGTCCCGGTTCAGGTGTGGTCCGATTTGAACTCCAACTGTCTTTGATATCAGCATAACCTGTGCTAATAAGACCTGTTTTTACAATAGGAACGAAGCACACACTGAGATTATCTAAGTAGGAATAGCTAGAACATGCCTATCTCATCAAGTGGCTGTTCTTTGGAGAGGGGGGGCAGAGACAGCTTGATTTAATAAGGATTATGTAACAGGGGCCTTGATGAGTTTTTCCTCAAAACAGCTGTTGCCACCCTACTTCTACCTGATTAAAGTGTTCCACACAAATCCAGAGACACACCCCGCTCGACAGATGAAAAAATGACATCTGCAGGAATGTGTCGTGTCGACAGTCATTTTTTTACACCCTACATTTACAAAGGTTCTCCTTAGATGTCAGAGTCTATTCAAGGTTTGATAGACACACCTGTTATTACGTTTTATAAAAAATCTATTCTGTGCAATCTATAATTCAATAAAACAAGAAGCAGATGTCCTTGCCAGCGCACCATCTGGTGACACTGAATGAGCTGCAGCTCTCGGATATAGCTCTTATTTAACATCCTGCTCATTCAGTTTTTGAACTGGTGAACTCTGATGTTCTTGTTGCTTCAGTGACAGTTTAGAAATATGGAGCGGGACTAAAATGTACAACCATCGATAAGATTAAGTTCACACTTAACATTTATTACAGCCAGCCACGTGGTAAGAGGTTCAGGTGAGTATACAAGTAATGATGAGCAGGCATAGACGCAGACACAGTTATTTACCATCAGAGCAGGAACAGTACAGGGACACATCAGGAGAAAAATACATCCAACAGATAACAGGTTGTGAGTAAAACGTCACACAGCTTCCACGAGCATTGGCTTTGTGACTGAGGTGGTATGAGATATGCCACTGGGCTGAAATGACATAATGCAGGATGAACTGTAACAGCTGTGTGGCTTCACCTGTTAGGAGGTGTCACTGTGAGGACTGAGCTGATCCTGTGAAACACATCTGGACAGAAACTGGGAATGAAAGACAAATTAGGACTTGGAATTAATTCCGCATCAGTTCAGCACAAAGAGTGTTTGTTTATTCTTTGGGTCTTGTTCCTTCTGACCTTTTTAACTTTTTATATGTCCTCCTCTGATCCTCCATAAACGAATCACCACACAGGCAGTCCAGCAGAAAGCATTAGCTAAATACGCCTCTGCAAAATTGTCCTGCGCTAAGATATAACAGTTTGTTTTTCCCACTGTTCCTGTTGCTAGGTGAGAGATGCAGAAGCTTCATTGATTTGGCCCCAGCATCAGAGAAAGGTGAGTGACTGCTTTTCATGATCAGAAGATCTGTCCATCATGAAAACATCCTTCAAAAGCTCATAGAGGATGTTTGTCTGTGTAAAGTGCCTTTTATTTAGTTTAGTTTAGTTTTATACATGAACTAATAAACATTTGGTGTTAATGTCAGCTGTGCCGACATAGTCCTTTGAGAAATGTTAATTTCCTGTTGATATGCAAAGTGTCAGAAAGATGTAGCCAGATTACATTTGGCTTGATTAAGTGGGAAGCAGAATACGAATGTGTGCGGACCGGAGAGCTCTGAGATGAATTGAAACTGAACAGCTGCCCGTCAGTTGAAAATGTTGACATCTGCTCCTGTTAGCAGCTCTGAACCCTCAAACGATGGATTAAATCTAAATCAAACATATGTCTGCTTTACATCTCGTGCGATTTTAAGGATGCTTGGAGACTTATTCACATGCCAATTAATATTTGCTCTTAAAGAGGGGTGATATAAATACAAAGTTCAAATGTAAATACTAAAATACATTTTAAAGACAAATAATAAATGAGATATTAAATGAGATAATGAGTAAAACTAAAGTATGAAGTTTCTCACAGTGCCACTTGATTGAATGTCCTTGTTTTGCAGGGATGCTGTGGCTGTCCCTGATATCTGAGATGCTGTACATCGTTCTGCTGGTGGTGGGCTTCAGCCTCATGTGTTTGGAGCTGGTCCACTCCAGCAACGTCATAGACGGACTCAAGCTCAATGCCTTCGCTGCCATCTTCACTGTGCTCTCAGGTAGTAGTGCACGTTAATCTGAGGCGGTTGTGATTCCATTTTCCATGACCATGATGATTTGATAAAGAGCTGTCTGAAATATGGGAGGTGGGATTTCCCATATCCCATCTCATGATTAGGGAAAAATAAGAAAACCTACGTCATTTGCTTTTAAAAATTAATTTAGAAGATGACATGCAACCTTGCTGACATCCTGTTTCAATCCAAGGAACCAGTTGTCCTGCATTGGTCAGGAATAAATCCAAACTGAATTTAAAATGGGTGACGCAGGAGTACAGTTAAGAACAGAATCCATCATAGTGCCAAGTCAAAAGGTGAAGACATGTTAGTTTCTGTGGTGGTTGATGAAAACATGGAGCTCAGATGAAACTACAGACGGTACTTGTTTTACAGCTCAGAGCATTTCAGTATTAACAAGCATGAACTACTTGGGTATAGGGATTTAAGGTTTGGGATTACATTGTTTCAGTATGTTTGGATTTACTACCCATATATATTTGTATAGGTATGAGGCGTTGTATCTGTTCTTGGAGAAAGCTGCTTGTGTAAATTTAGATTTTGAACCATGTCCTACAGTCAGCTAACTAGCTAACTATACATTGATTTCAGGTCTTCTTGGCATGGTGGCTCATGTGATGTACACCCAGGTCTTCCAGGTCACTGTCAGCCACGGCCCACCTGACTGGAGGCCTTACAATTGGGACTATGGCTGGTCCTTCTGGTATGAATCTACAGACACACAACAGAGCACAGATTTATTCATACTGTGTACGTTATTTACAAATATATATACACATTTCATTGTAAATGTAAAGTTAACTTAACCATTAGACGATCGACCGTTCTGCATGCTGAGAGAGTCAGTTGTAGCTATGCTCTCACCTCTCCCCAGCATCACTGTCTCTAATGAAAAAAGCCCAAAGCTCTCATGTTATGGTCGGATTAGGCTTTGGTGTCCAAAGCCCCAATACAGGCGTGATTGGAATTGCATAAGGGGATAATATTTCGCTCCTTTACAATATGCACAGTATGCTGAGAATTCATTTTAGAGACTGAACAATTCTTGACCTGTTGTGGGCATTAACCAGCCTGTGTGAAAAGTACATGAGACGATGATTTGGTTGTGTGATCTCACATGTCCCCTGCATGCTTAAATGGGAGAGGCAGGACCTAAAAAATGATTGACACTAATCTCTGCAAACACTGCCAAAATACTAAGGGAAGAAATGAAAAAACACAATATGGATTGTGTCCCGACTCAGAAGTTCAACTGAGTTCTTCTCTCTTCTTTGTCAGCATTGCCTGGGCATCCTTCACCTGCTGTATGGGCGCTTCAGTCACGACTCTCAACTCCTACACAAAGACTGTCATCGAGTTCAGGCACAAACGCAAGACCTTTGAGCAAAGCATCCGTGAGGAGGACGCAAGGGAGGCTTTCGGATACTTACGGGAACATTCGGTGCACTCCCTCTCCAAATCTGTGGAGATTTATTCCAGCCAGAGCATGCAAGGCGGCAGGAAAACTCCCATACCTGTTGACTCTTTGGACCTGAGCGACATTACAGCATCCTTAGGAGAAGAACAGTGCTGAATGTATGAGACAGTAGGTGGTGGTATTGCGACAACTCGATGGACGGAGGCGCTGTTGTCACCCACTCTGCTTGGCTTTCAGTACGGGATGAACCCCTAACAGAACTTCAATCCACATCATTAGCTCCATTGAATACATTTGAACACTGCCTTAACCACAACAGGTCGCAGATTTTTAATCACACAAGGTTGAAAGTGTACCACTATGAATAGGGGGAGGGGGTTTCACATGCTAAAAGCCTTATTAAATATGTTTCAGCTAAACAATAAATCAATGCAAAACTATGAGTGTAACTAGTGTTCATTAATTGTAACACAGGGCCACAAATACTCACTGCAAATGACGTGCCTAGATATATAAACTGTAAATAAGCGGCAGAGTGTAGGTGTGCAGTATGGCTGTGAACAGAATCATTGTGAAAACGTGCATATTTTCATTTTGGATGTTAATAATCACTTACTTAAAACCACTGTGAACCACACTGAAAAAGAAAACACTCATACAACAACTTGTAAAGGCACAATTAGTCCGGATACCATCACATCATTTGCATTTTATGTTTCTGCTTTGACTGGATGAAAATAAAGATTGGCTAATGTCAAAATGTATCTTTTCACTATATCACGATTTGCTGTATGTTTTGACTTTGAGTCTGACAACTCGATTGTCGGTCAGTTCAAAAAGACTGCAATTGAACATGTTCAGGGAAATCTCAGTCAATATAGGCTGGAAATCGTGTGTGTGACCTTCTAGCCCTCAGGGAGCACTGCATGTAAAACCATCACACTGCCACGATGGATGTCTTCTTGTATCCAGCAAACTGGGGAAACTGCATACTGTATGAGTCCAATAGTTGGGAAATACTGATCCCGGAGGGGAGAAGAGTAATTATTATTATAATTGTTATTTTATGTATTGAAATGTCCTGAAGGGGTCTTTGAAGGGACCAAAGATCCCCTGGCCGTACACTAAATTTAAGAAGGCAGTAATGGTAAGCCTGGGGCACTGTATCCATAATCCCTACAGAGGGCAGTGTTGTCTTGACAAACTGTTCTCAACGCTGCATTGTTTTTTGTTAGTGGCTTATTTTGCATGAATTATTTTGAGTTTCAGCACCATTTCTAACAATTTAACTTAGAGGTCACAGTATTAATTTCATGTTGTCTTGCTTTTATTTGTACCTTATATTTATCAACATTTCACAGACAATATGTACAATATGAACAACTTCTGCTTATGATACACACATTTCATTACAGATGGCACAATATCAAGCCTAGTGTTTATATTGTATAGTACTATGCCTATTTATCAGAAAAGGCTTGTACACTGTAATTGAAATGATGAAATATATTATATACTATGAAAATATATTTGTAAAAAAAAGTGCATAAAGAGGTGAACCTGCACTCTGTCTGCTGGGCCTGCTACAGTACTGCACTGTTGTGATGCAACATCATAACACGACTGATTTCAGTTATTAAAAATCCATGCTGTTAAGGTCAATTCAGAGCCATTTGCTCAGTAGCCATCATCATACTCATTCTGGGCTTGCTGTCGGGCCAACATGGCCTGAATGAGCGCGCTGGATCCTGGAGGAGCCGGGTTTTGTGGGGAAGCGGGAACCCACTGAATCGCGTCCTCTGCCTCTGCCCTCTCCCTGGCTTGCATGACTTGCATCATAACACCTGACACAGAGGATGGCAGATCATCTGTATCATCTGCTCTGTCCTCTGCTCTTTGTCTGGCCTGCAAGGCCTGTGTGAGAGCACTGGATCTGTTGACAGGAGTTTCAGAAAACTCTGTTGTACTGTAGTATTCATCTCTCTCTGGAACCTTTGCCCTCTCTCCGGCCTGCATGGCAGGTGCTGGGGTGGTGAAGGATGATGTATGATTATCACGCATGTGGTAAAAATCTTCGTCAAGGTCCTCAGCTCTTTGACGGGCCAACATGGCCTGTATCAAGGCGCTGGAGGTGGAGATGTCGGCGGGAACGGGCACTCCACCTCTGTCGCATCTTTCTCCTTGTTCTTCGAGCTGCTGCCGAGCAAGTAAAGCCTGAACCACTGCACTTGAGTTGGTCTGACTGCCTGGCGAGCGGCCATCTGAGTAGCCTCTGGTGTGCTGAAGGACGAGTAAATACTGAATGAGGTTGATGACAAAGTTAAAGACGAAAGGCATTAGTTTGCATTAAATAATTTTTACATCAAACCTTTTTTTGATTCATCAGTTTGTTTGTTTTATTAGGCTGAGATGTTTGGAGATTTTGGAGTTTGTCTAACAAGTAGGACTTGTCTTTCCCCTCCTGTTTAAAAAAAAACAACAGAAAATTGAATTAAAAAAAAGACTTTTTTGAGCGTACTCAAGGCAGCTTGTACATTTTAGAGACAAAATATACTCAATAAAGACTCACATTTACAATCTGTTGCTTCAGAAGAACGATGAGCTCCTTGCGGCCCTGAGTGACTTGCCAGAAGACATATATGATCATTCTGAGCAGTAGAAATATAAACAGATAAAAAAGTTTTCAGTTTTCATTTAGCTCAATCCACCACAAATACAAATCATGCCTCATATATGGACTAGCATGGCTCTAGACTGTTCCTCCAACATTTAACTGCTCTATATGAAGTCATGATGTTCTACGAATGCAAAATACACCAAGAAGGGGATAAACAGGAGGATGATGTGATATCAATAACAGTTAAACGTTGTTTTTACTACTACTATCCTCAACTTCATAAATGAACTTTGGATCTACAGTGCATATAAAAATATTCACACCCCTTCCACATTTAGTTTTTTACAACTCTGAATCATGGTCGATTCAGTTTTACTTTTGTTTCACTCATCAACACAGAGAATCTCTTTAATATCAAAGAGTTAATTGGTTTTAGAAGAAGTTCCTATGGTCTGATGTCTTTTTTCATGTTTTAAGTGTTTTTCTTTTGAAAATAAGTCAAATTAAATCCACCATGATTCAATGTCACACACACTATAGTTCCACATCAATGCACTTACAGGATGATGAGTGTGACAATAAAATAAAATATTTCACTCTTGATGATGTTTTGGTAAATCCAGATGGCCCACTGAGAACCAGGAATGTCCTCCAGGTGATGTATCCAGACTCCAACAACACTGAAGGAGTTGTTGAGTCCCCGAAAAGGGCCGCAGTGCTCAGAGGGAGTTAGACTACAGGTGAACAGCGTGAACAAAACTGGATTAATTAAACTGGACGTCACATTTAGTGTCCAAGCTGTTTCCTGTATAGCATTAAACTGTGTATAGGTTTGCATACCTCCAGGAAACGTATGCAACTATGGACAACGCCCCCACAAAGAAAGGGAAAAAGAGGAGGGCGATGAAAATGGTTTGCATCTGAGCCGCCCTGCCTGTTCGCTGCGGAGGCTGGCAGTTCTGTGTTAGGCTAACCTGGAGAAGAGCAAAAAAACACAAATGAACCACACAAATGAACCACACGCACACACAGATGCCACTTTCACTGATTATTCCTGGCGTAACTTAACACTATTAAAGTTTGCAAAACTATGAGCTCACTTTATTGGTTGAATATGATCAAACACACAAGGATCTCATCAGAGCTTTTGAAAGCATTGCTTCAAAGGTCATTCAGCATGCTTATTAAGCATTCAGCAACACTAGATCTGTCCTGGGTCAAATTACAAATTTTATTGAAGACATTTACTTTTCTGGAATTGCTTGACCTTGCCCGGTACTGTGCAATGCAATCAAAGACTTCAGTCCACACATACAAAGCCCTGTCTGTCTTTTCCATAACACAAAACAAAGCATGCAGCCAATGTAATGAGAGGCTTTAAATTAATTATCGACCCAGAGGAACAAACAGAGTAACCCGAGCTTTAAAAGAGTATATAGAGCTGCTCAGGCAGTGCTGGCATTGTTTCTGCTAATGGCAGCGTGTCATTATGGCAGTTCAGTTTACCATGCTACCAAACCTGGTGACACTGCGTTTACCTTCTTTAGGTAAAACAAGATGAAAAATTTCACAATCTGGATGGCAGGCAGCAGAGGAGCAAAGTAGATCCCAAGCCTATGGAGAGAAGACGATAGAACAACTGTACTAGAAAACTCAGACAGACAATGATATTACAGTATTAAGTAGTTACAAGTATTTATATTTATTGTTCTTACCAGGCCAGAGTCTGTGCATAGATGAGTTCGAGGACGTTTCTGGCCACGTCGAACTCTGGAACCCCGATTCGTGGTAGTAATCTGGTTCCAATCACGCTGTAATAGAATTTCTGTCTAAGTTAACTTTCCCTGTTCATATGGTTGTTAATGACTGAATTTATGTAACTCACTTGCTGAGGAATTCTCCAAAGAAGGATCCCAACATCAGAAAAAGGAAGTCGACAACGACCAGGCGGTACAGAGCCTGTCCCACCATGGACTCCCAGCACTGTGGAGAACACACATAACGTTTGGAAAATGAAGATTTATATGGTGACACTAATGTTTGTTTATTTTAAAATAAAAAGGCAAATGATAAGTTCATGTCCAACGTACCACAAACGTCTCAGCCACCACGTTCATCCAGTAATAACACAACACAGCTAGAATGGACACCTTGAGAAAGACATTCCTGTAAGCACGAAACAAAGGGTTAGAGCATCACTGAGGGGCGTTAAATGAATCCTATTCTGGGAACCAAAACACCACTCCCATGACTGACACGTTATACCGAGATTGTTTAGTCTGTTCAGATAATTATGTAAAACAAATGCAGAAACATGTTGCCCTGCTGGCCTGATTATTAAGGCGTATTAAAGTTTATTGAGGCCAAATGATAGCGGTAATTTATGGTTTATCGTGATACAAGTACAAGACAAAGAGAGATGTTTACAGCCTCACTGTTGTTGTTAGCTTGTCCGCCATGCCAATGCCTACAAATAATGTTTGAAATAATATTTATTTATTATAATTTTTTATGAATACTACATTTTTTTTAAAGTCATCATGCTTAAAATATATATTTTACAATGAACACACAGATATGTGAGTGTTATCAGGTGTTACATGTAACTATCAACAAAAGGGCAAATAAGCATATTTTCCAAAAGCTTTAGTACCAAAAATAACACTTTCTCCTTCGTCTTCTGCTGTTTACTGTACAGCTTGTGCTCTTCTTGATAGAAACTACGTCTGCTTTCTGACCTGACTACCAGAGCATAGATCAGTCTCCGATGGCTGGAGTAGTGCTCGAACTTGTTGAAGAGGGAGTAGAAGAGCGGGACAACCAGGTTCATCAGAGACACGACAAAGGGGACCAGAAGAGTCTTTGCCTCCTGAAGCAGAGACCAGTTTGCAGCATCTGTTGCCAGTATCTATAAAGTTAACAGAAGGAGATCAGTTCAAGATGACACATACAGTACTGCATGCTGTGTGCAAATAAAAGAAGCAAACCTCGTCACACTGGTAAATGACTTAACACATTACTGTCAGGAAGCTGTAAGCTTATGATGCATGCTGACAGTAATCAGCTTATGACCATGCCATAAAGTAATATCTTTGACAGTTTCTCTATAAATACAAATAAATACATATAAAAGGACCTTTCTATTTTCTTATATAGGACTACAGGAATTACATTTTCCACATAGACAAGAAGCCTTTATATCTCCTCACTGTAGTCTATAGCATATCCAACAAAACAATTATTATTTAACAATAAGACAAATGGTTCAGTCTTGACTTTGCATGTACCTGCTGTTCATAGTTGCAGAGATAATAGATGCTAGCTCCACAGCCAACAGCCAAGCAGGTGGAGAGCAGCCAGGACCCCAGATAAACACCAAAGTGGCCCAGTTTTTCAGAGAGGGTTAGTCGCTTCCTCTGGGCCTTTTCTGATAAAGACTCCTGGACAAATGGCAAGAGGACATGGTAATGAAGAATAATGAGATCAGTCTATTGTGAATTTATCTCATTGTAAATGCATACACTACTGTATCTTTCCTGACTTATGGTCTTAGTTGACAACAATTGGTCTGAAACACAAGAACAGCCACCTTTAGTTGGACACAGAGGTTGTTCTTGCGCTGTCTCACAGCTTTCTCATTGGTTACGCTGAAATCCCAGCTGCATAGAAGTTGCCAGGCACTTTCTGAAGCTGGGTCAGCTAGTACATGGTTTGTCTTAAATGAGCTTGCCATGCTGCATGACACAGAATAGAAAATCCGATAACATCTGTATATTCAAAAATGAAAATTCAGGAAAATTTATTGAAATAGTGGACTAACCTGAAGATAAGTGCAATTCCACACAGTACCATGTAGACCGCAATGGTGAAGAAATAGGCCAACTGCATGTTATAGTCCACCTGCCCCACAAGGGTTTCATTGCTGTACCCACCATAGTACATGACAGTGTAGTTGAAGTAGCCCTGGTGAAACGCACACACATGTACTATGCAGTGGAAAAGTATAACATAGCATGATAATGTAATATGACCATGCTGGGCATTTTTACCAAGCAGCTACATGTTAATAATCTACATGAATTCATTTATTGGGCAGTTGTGGCAGCATAACAAGCCGTAAACAAGTAATTAACAGAGAGTGGTGGTGGACAGTAGAGACTAGAGAACTATTCTCTGCTGCGTCTATGAACTTAACCAAAACAATGAGCCAAAAGATACTAAAACTAAATCTCTGCGGTGCATTGCTAATGTAAAAATAATGATAAGTGCAGTTTTAAATTAGACTGCCATTAGAAAATGTAATCACAGGGGTAATTGAGATGCTTGTGAAGGTAAAGGTATGAAAGATAAGAGCCACCACTTACAACTCCAGTCAGTATCTCCAGTCCTCTGAAGCTCACATTAGGAGGTATGTTGGGCAAGGGATCATAAACAAGCAGCGGGATGGTGATAAACCCAAAGTTAATCAGGAACGAGAAGATGTTAAACATGAGCAGCCACTTGAGGAATACAAAATAGGAGAGGACGCTGGTGCCAAACTTGCCACTAATCTCTTTCATGATGCCTTGCCACAGTTCCAGGGTCTGGCTCGCTGACTTCAAACTGTAACCACACCTGCGCAAAGTCTGAGAGAACAGCTTGCATCATGTATGACATAGCAGCATAGGTTTTGAAGCAGATAGCTGAAATCTAAGTTATGGTGCAGCTGCATGTTTTTCTTATGATTGTAGAAGCGCTTACCCGTGACATACTCTCAGAGCAATCTGCACAACACGTGAACTGTTGGGATTGCGTGGAAGACTTGAATGTCATTACTTGGGTCCTGTGGAGGCAAATGAGAGCATTTATTGGTTTGATAATGTCATTAGTCAAATCCACAGACTCCTGTTACGTTACAATACTTGCCACAATGGTGCGGTCTGCAAATAAACTTTTGATCTTTCATTTTCTTGTGTAATGTACCTTGAAACAAGATGGCAGTGTGTGTGCCTGTTCAGATATGTAGGCGCCCCAGTGATCTATATTGCAACACCACTAAGCTGTGCATTACCTCTAGTCTTTGCACAGTGCTATTTTGTTTTATGACCCTCTGCAAGGTGTAATGGTTAACTCGGTCAGCAGAATGACACTGAAAAGGAAGCTTATCATCTTTAACTGCTTGTGATTCGAAACCTGACCTGATATGTTTCTTCTCTCCAAAGCTCATCGGAAGCTCCCGAATGGCCCGGATTTGGTCTCTTGTTGACAGCGCAACGAGTTCCTTGACCAGGTTCTGCTCCTCTGTCACACAGAGGATGACAAAACAGGTTTACACGTTGTGGCCGTCATCCAGAATAGTGATCAGGTGTCACACTTTACATTTCAGATCCACATAAATGATCTGACACCCTTACCATTCTCCATCTCATCCCTGATGGCGTCTTCTGCGAATGCTAGATGGGAGGGATCAGTGTTAGGAAACATGCTCATCCTTCTAATGCCCCTCCATCTCACCGTCACGTTAGCTGGATGAACACACAGAAAGAGAAGAGTGATTATCACAGGTTTTCACATGAGTTTGATATTTAAAAGTAAACTTACAGAGCAGATGTGAAATACAGTACAGGAGCACATGCAGCTGTTCACATTCAAACATTCCCCTTCTCTTTACCTATGCACAGAACCACAATGGTTAGTGAGAGAAAGTCCAATCAGTCAAGTACTGTATTTAAGTACAGTTTTAAGATATATGTACTTTGTTTATACTCCTATTTATTTGATGCTATACTTATTCTATAACTTTTTAGTAAAGAAAATGCTTAGAAAACATATTGTGTTTTATATGTATGTAATATTATGGATTCAGCTACCCAGCTTCTATATGTTTATTACTAAGGTCACAGTGAGTGTTCCTACTGGAATGAACTGTAATAAAAGGGGTTACTAATGTTAATTTACGTTATTAGTGTGACCAAAACATTAAAAACACATCTTTATAATATACTCCACTACAATTCTGGCCTCAATGAACGTATGGAGGAATTAAGGACTTGAGTATTTCTACACTGTGGTACTACTAAGTTCATTTAAGGTTGGAGTTCTGAGCACTTATTTCACCAGTGATAGGGCTTCTTTGAGACACCTTTGAGATGAACATGTTACCACTGTAAATACACTGATAGCAGTGTCATATATGCTGCGTATATGATAGCGTCATATACAGTTTGAGCTACTGTGGGTGATGTCTTTACATGATCTTTTTTTCTGATTAAAACCAATGATCCAACCCTGTTGTCAAGCTATTTCTGCCTGTAACAAAGCGGGGGGCCGATGCTGACAGGTCAAATTGCGTCTACCTTATAACACGGCAAGAACTAAGAATTTTATCCTAAATCTTTAAATATGCAAAGATTAAGTTACAGTACAGCACAAAGGACACAATGAGCGTCCACTTAGAGTTCTTTTTCCCTTTTACTGATGCATGTATAGAGTGTCCTCCAGCTTAAGATAACATAACACAAAAGTCCCCTCCCCTAGGTTCTATTTTCTTTGCCAACTTCCTTGCCTTCCTTGTCATTTATTGTTTTGCAGCCTCTATTAATAATTATCCAGTTGGATTTTTCTAGGTTGATTGATAATTAAAGTTTACACGTCAGCACCATTGTTGTGTTCTTTATTTTAAATTATTATCTTGTAATGCACTTTGTGTTTGCTTAGCGATACCATAGCAAACAGTGTGAAAGCTTACAGGAGCTTTTCAAAGACTGACTGTCAAAAGTAGCTATGTTATGTGAGGCATAAAATAAACTTGACTATTACCTGAAATTGAAGAAGGAAGCTGAAGAGACAGCGATCGAACATGAGAGACTGAGTCGATTTTGAAAGTTGTGTCATCTAAAGTGAGGAGAACAAGTATCAACAGAAGTGTCACATAGCAACACACAGAGGCATATACAGAAATACCGGTCCAGCCGACATAGTATACCAAATGACTTAATAGGACAATACAGTGCTGTAAAGACTTCAAAATGCACTCAGATCGTTCACTCACTGAGGTCATGCTGCCAAGACGGACTCTCAGGGTGAGTTGACATGAAGCCCATGGGGATACTTTCTCTGCCCCTCCTGCTCTCGTCTTGCCATCCGCCCTGAGGTGCTGAGTGATGCGTGTCTGCCCTGTCACCCCACCCGGCTGGGTCTTCCCTGGCATAAGGATTAGCATGGTGGGCTTTGCTGGAAGACCTAGAGGGGACATGGAGCAAACGCTGTTTAATGTGAACCTTAAAGTGCTTTTCAGTGATGTCAAACACAGCACCCACCAGTACTAGTTCAAGAAGGGAACTGGGATCTCAAGGCATGAAAACAACACGATTGTCTGTAAGTAAACAAGAGCTATAGATATGACTGCTAAGTATGCAATGTTCTCCTTCTGTGGGTCATTTTACAGATAAACAGCAAGTGCAGGATTACATTTAAGTCTGGGAGTAAACTTGAGAGACTGATGGTCTAATCAATTTGTCTGTGAAGTTTACTTTGCTGAAGCTTTAAAGTTCCTACCCAGAAGAAGAACTTATAATTGAAGCTTTCATACAGCCTGGAATAAAGCAACAGATACCATATCCGCACAGCTGCCTGTTCTTTGAGAACATCCTGTTCATTCTGCCACAGCACAGCATGCCCTCTGATTAAAAGTACAATACAACACACAGTACTCACTCAAACCAGATTTTTTTATGTTATTATATTTCCACAGACCTTCTATCAATTTCCAGAGTCTCGCTGTCATGGTATGCAGGGTTTAAAAATCCGCTGTTTCTGTAACTTGCCATGGGATCCTTCAACTTAATCCTTTTTTTTCTTTTCGGTGGAGACGGTGACGATCCCTCAGCTCACCCTGCTTCAGTCGCTCTTCAAAATGTTCATTGTTGTAAAGCCCGGTTCCAGTAAAGCACTGTAGTGACTTGTTCTGTTAAATAAACAAAGAGATAACTAGAATTGTGGGAATTGAGCTATCGTGAGAAAGATAAGTGTGTTTGCCTACATTAAAACTACTTTTTATATGGACTCCAGTTGACAGCTAAGTTAACAACCTAAACAAGCAGCATTGCATTTTGAGACTACGTGGAGTTCTGTGGTCAGTGTGAGAGCTTTTGTCAGAAGGAAGCATGTGTCATTTAATCTCTTAGTCTCATCCTTGTCTGATCATCATTAATTCATACAGCAGGCTTGGTTTCTACCGCATGGCAGGATAGGAAAATCTGAATAAAACCACAAAACTAGGAAATTACAGTCTGCAAAATCAACAAATAATCACACAGTAAGTGGCACCAAAATAGTGTATTAAGACATGTAGCTATAGATTAAACAAATACTCTTATATAACATTCTGCTCTGTGAAAAAAAACTCTGCTTACCTGGCTGTAAAGCTGAGAGAATAGATGCTGAATATATTGTGTAGAAGAGAGTTTAAGAACAGTCACTTATTAATAACCTGCCGATCAGCCTGATCAGCATGACAGCCACCGTCAGTGGCATCAGGCAAGGGACTGTCCAGCTAACTGGCAGGAAGTTCTTGTTACATATAAATACTTCCTGCTACTCTCCCAGTTTCGCAAAGGTAGAAGTCCACTGCTTCTGAACAGGGCATTTGTGCCTACACGTTAAGTTTACAGTTTTTGTAACTGATTACTATTTAACATCTTTTAATATGCAGATTTTTTTCCCAATGGAGCAGTTTTGACCAGTGTATGAAATGTTTCTTAGTCATGTATAACATTTTAAATATTGTTGATTATGTATTCCCCCATGGGCCACCACTGAATAAAATTTTTACATATACAAATATTTAGATATTAAATTACATTTAACCTGAACATACACACACACACAAAAAAAAAATCATACTTCAGTTTTCTTTGAACAGGTTTAATACTTTCTTCTCCTCCGTTTATTTTATTGTATTTTGTTGTTGTTGTTGTTTTTACCTGATAGATGGATCCACTGTCAAAGTTTAAAGTTAAAGAAAATAGCCCTGAGGGTGTCTTCATGATGACTTCAGATTTCTAGTATAAAATATAAAACTGCATGTTAGAAACATGCAGTCTGAAAGGAATGAGCAACCAGGAAACCCCTAATGAAACATGACAATGAGGTGCACAGGGGCCAGTGTTTGCAGAGGGTCCGAAGGTCAGCACAGCCTATTTTGGTCTGCTGCCTCGATTTTGACTATTATTCCAAGCCTGATTTGCAAGTTTTCTAACTTAAAAAAATCCAAATATTAAATATTATCATGAACAACAACAATAATATTAATAAAATATTATTAATAATAATAACAATACAACTACATGGATTTATTTAAGAATATAAACGAATAAGTATTGCTAATAATAATAATAATTATAATGCAATTTGCAAATATTAAAAATAGCATTATAAAAACACCTGAACAGATCAATAAGTTAAGTTTACAGTAGTAAAGATCGAGACCGTGCGGAGCTCCGAGCTGCTCCTGGAGCAGCTTCCACATTCAGGAAGTGTCTGGAAGTTTTCTTCCTGACAGCTGGAGCACGAACTCTGCTAACCTCAGGTTAATGGTTAGCAAACTGGGACTCCAATATTATCCGATTAATAGTCTTTCTTAATCTGGTAATCAAAGGCGGGGGCGATGGAGGTAGATTCAGGTAAAAGTTTCGGTGTTCTGCTGTCTTTTCTTTTCACTTCTCTACGATCTAACTAGCTCGGCTTTAGCTAACCAGCTAGTAATGCTAGCTTCGAAGTTAACTTAGCTCTAATAGCCGCTAAATTAGCAGAAAACCTTTATCCTTGTAGTTAGCAAACTTATGAGGCAGCACCGGTACCAGTGTTTAGGATATTAGCAAAGTTTTGTTGGTGTCTTTTTTCACTGTTTGCAGTTTGACTGTTGTTTGTCTTCGTCTGGATTAAAAACAGCAAAGGAGTGAATTACAGTCATCTGAGTAATGATTGAACACAGAGATGTCATGTTTGAATGTGGAGACAATGTCAAATTCACAACAACCTGATCGTCATATGACAAACTTAGTTTTGCATAGACATATCCTGGCATATCCTGATTTCAAGTCACTAACGCTGCATCTATCTGACTATAGTGTATTAAACATACAGTAAATATTGTTTTTGAATTAAGGCTGCAACTTAGATTATTCTCATTAATTAACATGCCTGATGTTTTCTTTGTGAATCCATGAATTAACACAATATGAAGTTTTATAGTTGTTCTCGGTATTATTTTAGGCACATTAGATTTGTTAATACTCTAATCTAATAACTTAGATGAAGATCAGATTTTATTATATTTATGCACTAAACCATAACATTTTCAAAGGTTCACATGTGTGTGTTCACTGTGAGCTTTCACTCTTGACCATCACATACTTTTTCTCGCCACTCTAAGCAGTTTGCTGTCATATATGCCTATAAAGGCACATATTGTATTGGACGGCATGAGTTTTATTGGCTAATACATTATTTACCTAAATGTTGTAGCTTAAATGCCCTCAAACATGTTCGGGACTCTGATTTTTCTCTTGTTCACACTGTCTGAATCAACATCTGGCTAATTTTAGTCATTTACGTTGGATTTTTATTATACTCTATAATTTTAACCATAATGAAACACATAGAAATGAAACACATAGAAATGAAAATGTATTTTTTTAGATGGTAACCATAAGTACTACATTGATGAACTATCCTTAATTCATTAGGATCTAAATCATATTTATTAATCTTTTCCAAGTGTTCTTCACCGATCGCAGTGGAAAAGCGACCAGTAACCCACTGTTGGACCAGCTCCCCAGCTATCAGTCCCTGCTGTACCGCAGGAAGCCGTCGGCTGTTAGCACCAAACGAAGAGGCAGTACTAGATCGCGTCTCAGCTCCTCTGGTAGTTTGAAATGGAGTGTGAGCACATTCACCAGACAGGAGATACAGAAGAGTCCTACATTGCAGAGACCCATCAGGGAACTGGCCATGAGCATGGAGGAGAAACGTGCACACAAGTAGGACAGTAGAAATTAGTGTTGTTTTTGTTTTTTTTCTAGTTCTACTTTTTACTTCTTTTTAAAATCATATGATTAACACATCCGCGAATAATATGCTGGCTTCTCAACAATCGTTTTATCTAACTCCATAACCTGTTAGGAGACAGCTGGATAAAGCTTGCGAGCTCAGCAGCTGGGGGCAGTGGAGGGAAAACACTCGCAGGTGTATGAGGAGGCTGAAGGATGAAGCCCAAGTGTGGCTGAAGGCACTGCAGCTCTGGAGGGGAGACATCCACCTGATAGAGGGTGAGAGATTTCTGACCGTTGGAAAAGTGTGTCTTTACAGAGACACTGTTCATTTCTAAATTAAATGTTCTTTGGCTCTACAGAAAATGCATCAGGTGTGATTTTGTTGATCGAGAGTTACGTTCTCCCTTTTGTCTCTTTTCCTTCCAACAGGGATGTTCGGTACAGGGATCCTGTCCTACTTCTCCTTCCTGCGCTTCCTGGTGATGCTCAACTTTATCATCTTTCTGCTCATGTTCAGCTTCGTCATGTTGCCCATCATCATTGCGCCGTATGCTTCTGCAAATACCACCTACAGCCAGAATAACGGTCAGTGAAAGCGTATTTGTTCTGAACTAGAGCGTAAACGGAACGTACTGTACTCTTGAGCTGAGGTTTTACCATGTCATGTGACAGGTAGCGTGTGTAGCGTGTATCCAAGCAGTGCTCGTCGAGGTCTCGTCATGTTTCACGATCACCTTGCGGATCTGCTCTCTGGTCAAGTAAGTTCTTGCACTTTGTGTTAAATGGACCATAAAAGAAAAATGTTGTTCCGTGTAGTTTTCTCACTCACTGCTTGTGCTTCACCTGCAGGGATTTCTGGAAGACACCTATCTTTTCTATGGCTACTACAAGGTGGACAAAATCCACTTTTCCTACATCACTTACAATTTACCACTGGCGTACCTGTTGGCCACCGTAGCCTATCTGTTTTTCAGTCTCATCTGGATCGTTAAAAGGTACCAAAAGGGCAAAAGTGGGATGAATTAATTTCATTGGAATGAACTGTATTTGGAAGTGTTTTTTTTTTTCTTTTCTTTTAAGATCTGCCACAGGATTCAAACGTAACCTGGTCCAGGATGAGGATCGCTTCCAAAGCTTTTGCAACAAGATCTTTGCTGGCTGGGATTTCTGCATCACTGACAAGAATGCTGCAAGGCTGAAGAGAAGCAGTCTGCTCTATGAGCTCAGGGTTAGTCGTTGTATATCCCAGAGGAACCGAGTCCTGAGAGATGTTTGGTTTTAGTCTGGATATGAAATTAGTTTTTGGTTGGGTACATGACTAAGCTGGGTGATGTTAACATGGACAGATTAGATCCTTTTCAATCATGTAGATGGATGTAGTTTTTTTATTCTGAAAGGAGTCATAGTTTAGAAGGTGTTTTACATGTAACAGGATGACTGATGTTTCCACTGAGTGCTTTGTATTTCCTCAGACGGATTTGGAAGAAGAGAGGATCAAGCAGAAAATAGCGGATCGCACGCGCAAAGAGAGGTGTCGGATTTACCTCATCCGCCTCATCCTCAACCTCTTTGTTATTAGCGTCCTGGCTTGTTGCTTCTACAGCATTTATGTAGCCACCAGCTTCTCCCAGCAAGCACAGACTATTGAAAAGGTAATGACAAGTGCTTTGTGTAATTATTCCATTTCTCATTCATTTCTGTCCTTTATTGTTATTGTTATTATTATTATTAGTAGTAGTAGTAGTAGTAGTAGTATTAATCAGACCTTCTGCACACTATGCGGAAACTTTATTCAAACTATTAGGATTTTTTTGGAACTTCGCTCTTTAACATACTCTTTCTGTTTTGGGGAAACGTTTTAAGAAAGCTTTAAACAGAAACCAGTAGCCATCAAATTCTCTAAATATAACTCTTTCTGTTTTGCAGGGCAATTCCTTTATGGATCTCATCATTGAGTATCTGCCCTCAATTGTTATCACCTTGGCCAACTTCATTACTCCCCTCCTCTTCTCCATTATCATCAATTATGAGGACTACAGTCCAGCCTTTGAGATTCGCTTCACTCTCATGAGGTGCAGTGGACTTTTCTTCTTACATTTTCATCCATTCATTCTATCGATGGTTATGTTAACTTGGAAATGAATTGCCTTAGAATCCCAGTGAGGATAAATGGCTGAACTGCTACCTTTATTTTTTTCTGTTTTCACAGGTGTGTCTTCATGCGGTTGACCAGCATTGGGGTTTTGCTCTTCTCTCTCTGGTCTCAGATCACTATGTGTAAAGAAGGGACCTGCATCTGTGGCTATAACCATTCACTTTACTCTGTAAGTCATTAGTTTAAGTTCTAATACTATATAATAATAATTATAATCTTTATGTGCCAGCATCAAATCTACTTTTGTCTTATATAGTACAATATCATTTATTTTACTGGCATGGATCTGAAGCAATGACAAGTTCTGTGGTGAAATATAGTTAGCATGTCTTTAATTTCTGTCTTGTCCACCCACCTTGTTGTCCACAGTGTTGGGAGACCCGTGTTGGCCAGGAGATGTACAAACTGACCATATTTGACTTCATCATAATTGCAGCTGTCACCCTCTTTGTAGAGTTTCCCCGAAAGTATGTTCTCGCTTTACCTGAAAAATTCGTAATCATCTGTGTTTGTGTACAAAAATAAGATCACCTTAAGCTGTTTCGAGACATTTCAGCTGTGTAAATGTGTAATTCTATCATTCTTGAATTAGTCATTTGGATCAATTTCTCCGCCTGTCCTCGCAACATTCATTTGAAAGTTTTGTCCCATTGTTAATTTCTACATTGCACTGTCCTACTCAGGCTGATAGTGACGTACTGTGACTGTGGCCTTGTCAAGTGGTGGGGCCAGCAGGAGTTTGCTATTCCTCAGAATGTGTTAGAGATTGTCTACGGTCAGACCATCTGCTGGATCGGCACGTTCTACTGCCCGATCCTGCCTGCCATCTGTACCATCAAATACTTCTTTATCTTCTACATCAAAAAGGTGTTTTTTTGTTTTGTTTGTTTGTTTTTTCTTGTGTGGATCAAAATCATATGTAGGTTTTCTGACGTTGGCATTTAGAATGTTTTTGATTGACGTCACTGCAGCATTTCGTTCTTTTTGGGTTTTTCAGGTGTCATTAGTGAAAAATTGCCGCCCGGCCACACGTCCGTTCCGAGCGTCCAGCTCCAACTTCTTCTTCCTGTGCGTGCTGCTGATCGGCCTGGCTCTGGCTTGTGTACCTGTTACTGTTAGTGTAGCACAGTGAGTAATGACCTCTTTGTTTCTCTGCAGCTTTGATACAACCTCCAGTGGAAGTATAGATACTATGGTGAATTTCTCTATTCAGTATAAGCAGATTTGTGACTGTCTATGTAAATGTGCTTACATGTTGTTCTCCATATATACACCTTCCCTTTACCACAGAATAAACTGTTCCCAGGCCTGTGGACCATTTGTGAATTACACAACCTCCTGGGAGGTGCTGCCAACCACAGTATCCCAGCTCCCCAGTAGAATCCAAACCCTCCTCTTCGCTCTCTCATCAGAAGTCTTTGCCATCTCCTTTTTTGTCATTACATGGTATGTGTTTCAAACAGGTAATGAAGCTTTTAACTGTTTTTTTGTTTGTAATTTTAGACTTTTCTTTTTCGTTTTCTCTACAGTTTGGCCATGTTTTATGTGATTGCACTGGCTGGTGCACACAAGAGAGTTATTAACCAACTGAGAGAGCAGCTGGCCATGGTAGGTTTATTCAGGAATTGGTCGTGTCTGCCTGTTTTTTCTAGGTAAACATTCTGACACATTTGTCTGTCATTTTGTTTCCCAGGAGGGCCGTGACAAACGTTTTCTGATCCAGAAGCTGTGCCAGGCCCAGAGTGTCTCAGCTGCCAAATCCCCAGTGTTCCCATCTCATCCCCGCAGCAGAAGTGGAGGCAGCCCCAGCTACCACACCAGCTTCTCTAGCAATTTCAACGAAGGGCTGTTTCTGACACACCCGCCGCCTGATTCCTCTACACATGTGTGAGACAAGGACCTCATCTTACAAACCAAAAGCCAGAGGCAGTACTGGATCGGAAATTCATGTCTTAACTCTTTTTCTTGTATTGTGAAAAACACAACATGGGAGCTTCCATGGACTTGCGTCTTGCCTTTTCAGTGTTCTTTTTCTAATTAGTATAAAAACTATTAAGCTGTCAAGTATTTTTAAACCAAAACAGTTGTGGCTGGTGAGATATTTTTTGTGGTGCTTTTCCTACTGTATATTCTGTCTGACATATTTTCCTTCTAAGAAGGACTTGCATTATTACTGGAATTAAAAAACTTTCTCAACTCTATGCACTTTAATAGTATTAACACTAGCATTTTCTTACGTTTACCAGGTTTGCCTTTATAGTAATATACATTTGTTGTATGGCTTGATGTTTTTAAATGTAACCTGTCATTATTATTTGGTACAAGCTTGCAGGATAAGTCAGAGAAATATTACAATTCACAGTACTAAACTGTAACCATGTTCTTTTTAATGTCACTCAGGTTTCTAAAATGGTTTTCTTTTGGATGGTGGTACTTTAGCACAGTATTATAATAAACACTCTGTTTGATCTGCTAGATTGATCTGTTTTATGTTTTACATGACTGTGGTGACTGCCTTTAACATTGAACTATGTACATAAAAAATAAATGTTGGAAATAGTCAAACCCCTGTTTTTCTCCTTTTTGTCATCTACGTTGATCTTTTCTACCACCACCAGTGTTGTGAGTGTCAGGTTATTCCACCTCCGGCCCAGCAGAGGCCGCTGCCGCCCTCAGTGTCTCCGCCCTGTCACTGACAGCGGCTCAGCTGGTACGGAACCGGAGGAAGCGTGCTGCTGCTCGGTTCTACGAGAGATCACACAGTCAGCCAAAATGTTGAGAATTACGGTCCGGGCTGAAATGGGATCCCTTTGGGTTTTATTCTGTATCATCTATTCTCAGTTTCTGGCGGTGTCCTCCGATGACATCGTGGTGGCGTGTGGGGGATTCGTTAAATCCGACGTTGAAATCAATTACTCTCTAATCGAGGTGAGAGTGCAGCCGCCCCGGCTAGCTAGTAGCTAGCTAGCAGTTAGCTGGTTTGTGCTAGGAAGCTAAAGGTTAGGCGGAGACTGGATACTTGTTTGAATGAAATACCAGCATAAGTTTGTTTTAAGACAAACTCAGTGTTTCATTTGATAGACAACACAAACCACAACAGTTAACACGCTCTTCATGTTATTCAGTTAACGCTGTCTGCTAATTTTGAAGAGTTCCTGTGAGCTACGCTGACAGGATTAACTGCAAACCCATTTGTTCATTCACAACCTCCGTGGGATTAGCCATTTGGCTAATTAGTCAAGTTAACTAAATCCCTGGCAGACTCGTCTGTTTGTTCATGACGACTGGTGCAAGTTACTTAACCAATTTTCCATTTAACTTGCCAATCAAACTGCGCCTGTCCGTGTAGGCACCAACTTCATAAATGTACTAAAGTGTTATCTTTCGTGCACAGATTAAGCTGTACACCAAACAGGGCTCCTTGAAGTATCAGACGGATTGTGCCCCAATCAATGGCTACTTCATGATCCCTCTATATGACAAGGTATGGGAGACATTTATTGAAATTCATATAACTCGGTTTTTCATTGATACTGGTTCTAATGTGTAGTCTTCACTTCTTATACAGGGAGATTTTGTTTTGAAGATTGAACCTCCTCTTGGGTGGAGTTTTGGTAAGACTACCACAGCTGCGTGCTCACTGTTCACAAAGTATTCATTATTATTATTATCGTTATCATTATTATTCATGTCTTTTGGTGTGTTTTTTTCTCCTGTCACCAGAGCCTACCAGTGTTGACCTCCATGTGGATGGAGTCAGTGACATCTGTACAAAAGAAGAAGACATCAACTTTGTTTTTACTGGTTTTTCAGTTGCAGGAACGGTGAGATTTGCATCTTTTTATTCTTCTTTCTTCATCTTATTTGTAGAAAAACACGGTTTCTCTACACTTGCAGCAATGTTTTGTCTGTGCACATATATTTTTTTTAGTTTTCTCTGTTTCTATCTATGCATCAAGAACCACAAAGCTATTTTCACAGTCCTATAACCTTTTATAATATAGACAATTCACAAACAGTCTTTTATACTCTAATCTACTGTGCATTGTTTAGGTTCTGAGTAAGGGCCATCTACTGGGCCCGGCAGGAGTAGAAGTCAAACTCAGCCTACCGGGAACAGAGGAGAAACTTCAGAGTGTCATCACACAACCTGGGGGAAAGTAAGTTCGTCACATCTTTCTGTACGATTTACACAAGTGTTTGTGCAGCAGACATAATATTCAGGATTTTAAGACCTTTCCTTTCTTTGGTGTTTCTAACACAGATATACCTTCTTAAAAGTTCTCCCTGGAAATTATGAAATCACAGCTTCCCATCCCTCTTGGACTCTGGAGCAGGTTGGTGCAATCCCATCATGTCTCACTGGGTTGTGAATGATAATAGCGAAAAAGAAAATGTGTTGTCCATTTGGTCCAGTTTTTGTCATTTATTGAAGCTGGAAAATTCAGTTTGGTCAATGGGTGGAGCTGTAAGCCCAGTAAATTTCCACCAAAATATAGTTTTAAGCTTTGGTCTCTTGTAATGAAAACATACACTCAGTTGCCAGTTTTTTAGGTACATCCAGCTAAAACTAATGCAAGAGAATATTTCTTTTCTTTTTCTTGGTTTTTAAGCTGTTTCTAATGCAGAACAGTTCAGTAGCTTATGATAAAACCTATTACAACGTGCCATGAAGGTTAGTGGAGCAGAAGTCAGAGATGATATCGCCATAGAAGACTCAATGTCATGTTTCTAATGAATGATTTTGAAGGGGTCACATTAGAACTGTATGTGTCTGAGAGAGATTGTGTTGTGTCTAGTATCCAGGTAATAGCCACGTTATCACCGTTTGTCACATCTGAATAGTGTCATTAATACTATCCAGGACCATAATCCATGATCTCGGAGGTCTTTTTAATTTGTTATCATCTAGCTGTAGAAAACTTTATTTTTCAGCTTGTGCTCAGCTTGTAAGGTCGCGTGTCAGGTTATCAGATTTATAACTAATGATCTCTGGCGGTAATCACACTGCTCCTGACAGAGCCATTATTATAACCTTTGCCGTTTTCCTATAGAGTACTACCTCAGTGCACGTCTCCAATGCCAATGCCCCGGCGGCCGACCATCTGGTGGTTGGAGGCTACGATGTCTCGGGGGAGGTCCGCAGTGATGGAGAGCCCATGAAAGAGGTCACCTTCCTACTGTACTCAGCCAGTGTCAAGAGAGAGGTAAAACATTATTTTAGAAACAGTAAGAAATCAAATTAAATCAAGTAGTCACACTTGTCTAAACTGTTCTACATAATTTTGTATTTGTTGTGATTTCCAGGATATCACAGGCTGTAACATGTCCCCAGTGGAGGGTGCAGATTCAGGGGACAGCTCTCAAATCTATCTGTGCAGCGCGCTGTCCAGGGAAGATGGCACCTTCATCTTCCCGTCACTGGCCAGCGGAGAGTACACCGTGGTAAGCTTTCTGCAAAGACCCAACAATTCCATTTCTAATCTTGGTTGTTTAATACTACAGTGAACAGCGAAGCACTTATGTATGATAAGTGAAGACTTCAGATTGACGACAGTTCACATGAATATCCTATATATGTCAGGCTGTAAACACAAATGCTGAATATTCCCCTTAGAGGTTCCTCAACCAATTCCATGCTTAACAAGGCTATTAAAATCTGCATGTAAATAAAAAATATTAAACATTGTGTCACTACATTTAAATACTTTTGCCTCTAATTCTGCTTTTGTGAAATTGTGCACTTCAGGTGCCTTTCTACAGGGGAGAAAGGATCACATTTGATGTCGCTCCCTCTAGGATGAATTTCAAGGTGGAACACAACAGTTTGAAGCTAGAGGTAAGGAGTCAAATTATGCTTCTACTTTTTATTATTTGTCTTAAATCACATAGAAAACATGAAACTAATATATGTACAGAACCACAGTTTGACGTGTATGTTGTTTCTTTTTCTCCATGTATAGCCCATTTTCCGTGTCATGGGCTTCTCTGTGACAGGTAGAGTTCTAAATAGTTTAGGTGGGGAGGGCGTCCCTGATGCCACCGTGTCCCTCAACAACCAGATAAAAGGTAACCAAACCAGAAGCTGCCAGTTTCCTATAAAGTATTTTCACTAAATGCCAAATTGGAAATGCTCAATTTGGCATTTAATGATTTTTTTTTTTACACTGTCATGACAGTCATCAGCAAGGAGGATGGCTCTTTCCGGCTGGAGAACATGACAGCTGGTACCTACACCATCCGCGTCAACAAGGACCTCATGTTCTTTGAGCCAATCACAGCGAAGATAGCCCCCAACACACCTCAACTTCCTGACATCGTCACAGCCGGGTATGTTTGACCACCCCCATTTATAAAGGCATAAGAGTAAATTAATTACAATGTGTAAATGCCCGTGCTGTCAGTTTGGTCTGTTGCTAACAAACCTTACAAAAATGTGATTCTGGTCCCAAACCAGGTTCAGTGTGTGTGGCCAGATCGCCATCAGTCGCCTGCCTGAGGGCATGAAGCAGCAGGGTCGCTACAAGGTCACCCTGACACACCAAGACAAGACTTCTAGCCGAACTGTCGACTCCGACCCCCAGGGGGCCTTCTGCTTTCAGGCCAAACCTGGAGACTACAGCATCCATGTAAGCCTCTTACAGTATCTCTTTTTTAATACTTATACTAATGTACAACCTGCACACACAAAGGCAAATAGAACACAGATGCTCAACCAAACACTGATTGTTGTCAGAACCACAGTGCAGTGTAGCATGTCAGGATAGCGTTTTATTACGTAACTGTTTTTCTACACACATCTACACAGCGGTGCAGCCAATAGTCTAGAGAGAGATTTGCTTTTCAAGCAGAACAACTATCCACATCCTATGACCCTGATGGCACTGCTTAAGTGTTTTGTTTTATGGTTAAAAACATTTATTCTTCCTTTCCATTTGTTCAGGTGACTCTTCCTGAGGCAGAAGTAAAAGCAGGCCTGGCTCTGCAACCTCAGGCCCTGGAGGTGTCCCTTGTGGACCGGCCCCTCACAGACCTGCTCTTCACTCAGTTCATGGCCTCTGTCTCTGGAAAAGTCTACTGTCTAGGCAAGCACAGAGTAAAACTACTATAAATGTCTGCTATTTGCTACAAAAGAAGTGGGTCAATAAATCGCTTGCTACAGAAAGAGCAAAAAGATGATGCTGGAAAAGCTACTGGCTGAAAAAAGTACTGAAAAGTGAGTTTTTAAAAATGTTTCTCATAAACTGACATCATTTTTCTCTGCTGGACCACTAGCTTCCTGTGATGACCTCTCAGTAACCCTTCAGCCAGTGAGTCGACAGGGAGAGAGGAGGGCAGTGCCTCTGTCTGGCAGCAGCGACATCCTCAGCTTCTCTTTCGACAATGTTTTGCCTGGGAAATATAAAGGTGAGGAATCCCTGTCATGAGCACATTTTATTCTTTATGATTGTGATATAATGGTGTTAAATATATATAATGATAATGATTCATATTGATTTTATTTTTGGCCCCAGCCCTGGTGATATTATTAGCTGCTACATTGGTGGATTCAAGTATGGGTTTCTCACAGTTGTTTCAACATTTATGTGAAGTCAGCATATTGTTTTTCACTGGAACAAGTCAAAGCATTGTTCCCGCATTTCAGAATTCATCAGGAAATCACAGTAATTAATCTCTAATGATTGTGTGGGAAATCCATTCATAATTACTGCCTTTCAATCATAATTGTTGTTTAGTACCAAGTTTCAGGAGGCACGCCTGTATTCATCCAGTGTTTCTGTACCTTCTGGTGCTGCATCAATCTCCCTCACTGCTCAATACACTCAATCTGTTTGTGCGCCTGCGAGCTATCTGCACACACAGCATCTTTGAGGCATGTTTACTCAGCTTGTAGCTTTGCCAGGCCAGAGTAGTGCAAGAAGTTAACTTTCTTAAACATTTGTTTAAAGATGAGATCATTATAGAATCACTGGCCCGTTTTCTACCTGAACTAGTGTGATAGCTTTAGTCCCTCTCAGCAAATATCAGCACCTTTTAGCTTTTTCTTTTTTTCTGTCTGCTCATTATTATTATTATTTTTTATTTATTTTTTGTTTGTTTCTTTTTTGCTCTCCTGTCTTCGCCCTCGTCAGTGAGTATTTCTCATGAGGAGTGGTGTTGGAAACATAAGTCCGTAGAAGTGGAAGTTCTCGACGCTGACGTCCTGGGCGTGGAGTTCAGACAGATTGGCTACATCCTGCGCTGCTCCCTCTCCCATGCCATCACCTTGGTCAGTACTTTGTGACTGCAGCAGCATTATCGCTATGGATTACAATTGTTACTCTACTTCTAAACTACAGTGTTTTTCCTGAACAGGAGTTTTTCCAAGATGGCAGCAAACCTGAGAACGTTGGTGTGTATAACCTCTCCAAGGGAGTCAACCGTTTCTGCCTCTCCAAGCCTGGTGAGGTTCATTGCCCTGACCTCTTATTAGCTAAACATAGTATGAATTAGCATATTGAGAAGAGAAAAATATGAGTGGTACCAACTGTTCCCTTGTGTATAGTTAGAGTACAGTGCTTCGGGCCGAAAGGTCTGTGTCAGACTTGGCTAAAAATAAAACTGGAGCAAAGTAATTAATCACCTAAAAATGACTTGTCCAGGTGTTTACAAAGTCACCCCACGCTCCTGCCACCAGTTCGAACAGGACTTCTACACATACGATACGTAAGTAGCAAGATGCCGTGTTCACGTAAAGTCTTAAGTTCCCTCGCCAACAATTAATCTTAGTGACTGTTGCTTACCTGTTTGCAACAGCTCGGCCCCGAGTATCCTGACGCTCACTGCAGTGCGACATCACATGACTGGGCTCATCACTACGGACAAGATCCTAGACGTTACAGTTACTATCAAGTAATAAAGACTCCACATGCTTGTAGACTTTGTACAAGTACTAGCTGTTTATTATGGTCCAGCTAATATGTTATGCTGCTGTGATCTCGATAAGATCGTCCATTGAGAGTGAGCCAGCCCTGGTGCTCGGCCCCCTGCGGAGCCTAGAAGAGCAGAGGCAGGAGCAGCAGCTTCAAGAAATTCAGCTGCGCCGTCAGGAACGGGAGCGCCGCGCCACAGAAGAGGACGGAGGTGCAAGGGATGATAGTCCTCCAGTCCAAGAGAAAGCTGATGAATTGACAGGCCCGTTCCATTATGAGTTCTCCTACTGGGCCAGGTCGGTTACATCATATTTGTCAATTTACACCACATCTGTGCTGTTTATAGTATAACTAATTAATTATCACTTTAGTAAAGACTACTGTTCACCTGAGAATGTGCCTCTGGTACATAAGACTTTAGGAGAATAAGATGCAAATTCAAAATACCTCGTCATTATAAATGTATATTGCACAGGGCTGGAGAGAAGATCACAGTGACTCCTTCTTCCAAAGAACTGCTGTTTTATCCTCCTGAAGTAGAGGCCACTATCACTGGAGGTAAGACCCATCACATTGTAATCTAACAATCTCACTGTAATTACTTCAGTAATCATTTACCAAGGTGCTTATAGTTTTTTTTTTTTTACTTTTTTTGCCCCAACTTGATAAGTAATGAAAAGAGGAAACATTTGCTGAAATGATGTGGCATGCATTACTAAAGGGCTACCTATAAAGTAATAACATTATCTCAACAGAATCCTGTCCAGGGCGGTTAGTTGAAATCACAGGGCGTGCAGGACTCTTCCTGGAGGGCAAGGTGTCACCAGAGCTACAGGATGTAGAGATTTCCATCACTGAACGAGGAGCATCTGCACCACTCATTACTGTGGCCACTAATGAGATGGGTGTATACAGGTATGAGAAGCCAGCATTTTAAATGAGAAAAAAAAAAAGAAAAACACAGAACAGAACTGCAAATTGTCTAGGTCATTATCACAGATTATAATAATGCCGTCTGTGGGTTCTGCTATAAATGTATGTGCTTGGTGTGTAATTATATACCAACTGCCACATCCAGTTGCAACATCATAAATACAGTAGATTAAAAAAAAGAAATGTGGAAAGAGCAGCAATGTGTGTGTTCTATTTAATACTCCGTTAGGTTTGGTTAGCCCATTAAATCGAGGCTCGTGTTAGAGACCAGCTGAATGGTGCAGCTTATTTCAAAGGAGCACACTGTACACACTGTCTGAAGCTGCACAAAGACATTAACCATATTGAAATGTATTGCTTGTGTTGTTTGTTAAAGGTTGTTCAGTGCTTTTTGTCTTCAGCTGTGCGTGTGGTTACAACTCATAATGTACAGACTTATCTGTGATGTTGAATGAATATTAAGTTCCTTATAGAAAAAAGACAGTTTTTGCTGCAGAACTAGCCTGAGAATGTAAGTAAGTCATAGTCTGTACATCCATGGGTGGAATCTAAACAGCGACTGGTAATAGTTATTTGACCTACTTTTAATGGTGCCACTTGCATGCACCACACACAAAACAATTTGGACTAAAAATTACAGTGTGAAAGTGGTCAGCCCACAGCTGACCACACGTCAACATTATACTCCGTTTGTTGCCTTGATCCCTGAACGAAACATAGACGTATCCGTGCTGAAGAAGTGCAGTCCTAACCACTATGCTTCTCCTCTTTCCCTCAGTGTTGGTCCACTCCACAGCGACCGGCAGTACGACATCAGTGCCAGTAAAGAAGGCTTCGTCCTCAGCCCTGTGGAGGGAACCCAGGGAGATTTCAAGGCATTCGCTCTGGCTGGTGTTACCTTCAAGGTAGATGGTGACCATTGTTATTTGCATACATGACATGCCAGTAATCCCTATTCACATTGAAATCCAAAATACTTGACACTGACACTTTCATCTAGAGTGTTTTACATTTATTGCTCTTTGTTCATTCACAACTCTCACTGATTAAAGTACATATGAAATGACATGATGAAAAAAAATATAATTAAAAGAAAAAGATCAGTGATGATGCAAGCATTGGTTGTGTGCTTTACTTTGGTGCTGTCAGTGCGTCGCCTTTGTATTGCCTCTGGTAAAATGGTCTGCAATTATCTACAGCGGCCACGAGATCCTGGCACAAATGATCAGTGTCAGTTTCCCTGTCGGACTGTGTGATGAATGGCTTTGAAATCTTCTGCACAGCGTTTGTAAAGAGTTTTGTGTCCTTGTTTGTCCTTTATCTGTAAAAGCTTTAAAAAAAACAAAACAAAACACTAAAGTCACTTGTCAGCCAGAGTAAAGCCACTACTAAATAATTTGGTGCTCAGAGTTTAAGCCACTACTGAGGGATTTCATTTTTTCTGTTATCTCTGTAATCTTTTATTGTGAAATGTTGAAGTCCTTCCTGCTCAGCCAAAGAAAGTATTCTGTCTGTTCTGTAGATCAAATCGGAGGATGGTCAGCCCCTGTCAGGCGTCCTCCTGTCTCTGAGTGGAGGACAGTTTCGGTCTAACTTGTTGACCCAGGACACTGGACTGCTCACCTTCAATAACCTGGTGAGAAACCAACAACCACTTTCATGTGTCTCTGTCTCTTTTTCTGCTGTATGATATCATTCCTCAAAGCTGTAGAGCAGATTGTAAAAATTCTTTAACCTCTTTTGTTGTCTAGCTAGTGTATATTTTCCTGCCTTCTGTCTGGCATAATCATGTTTTTTTCCTCTCTCTTTCTCTCTCTCTCCTCAGAGTCCTGGACAGTACTACTTTAAGCCTATGATGAAGGAGTTCCGCTTTGAGCCCGCATCTCAGATGATCACTGTGGAGGAGGGGCAGAACCTGAGCATTGATATAACTGGCATTAAGACTGCATACAGGTACTGGAATGTCTCAGAATAGTACAAACTGTATCTCTCATACTCCTGTATTTTGCCTGCAAGCACAGAAATTCAACAGTATGTATGGTTTCTGAAATGCCCACTGCACAAATGTCCAATCTGTGTTGTGGTCTTTTGTCCTTAGCTGCTATGGAGCTGTGCAGTCTCTGAGTGGGGATGCAGAGAGAGATGTGGCTGTGGAGGCAGTGGGACAGGGAGAGTGTAGCCTCTACAGCGAGGACACTGTCACTGATGAGGAGGGCCGCTTTAGACTCAGGGGCCTGCTGGTGAGGACATTAGGAACTGTTCAAATCAGATTGTAGGGTTTGAAATCCCCCTTGTCTGTTTACCTGTCTGTCCCCACATCGGTTGGAAAAGGAGTGACTGCACTGGTAAAATGCTTTGTGTAAAGCCTCATTTGGCATTCTACACAGCAAGCATGTTGAATCTGTGAAGAAAAAAAAAAGCTGTATTCCTATATAGGACTGTAAGCCTTTAATTACCTAATTAACAGAATGTTTCTTTGCAGCCTGGATGCAAGTATCTGATTCAGCTGCGAGCCGAGGGCAATGACCACATAGAGAGAGCCCTGCCACAGCACAGAGCTGTAGAGGTAAGCAGCAGATCTCACACAGGCTCAAGAAGGCTTCTGTGTTATTGATTAAACAATGCAATATGCTAATATTACAGTTACTGTTATTAAGGCTGGCGGCATATGTGTGCA
Source organism: Anabas testudineus (assembly GCF_900324465.2). Classification (NCBI taxonomy): domain Eukaryota; kingdom Metazoa; phylum Chordata; class Actinopteri; order Anabantiformes; family Anabantidae; genus Anabas; species Anabas testudineus. The sequence goes on from NC_046610.1 coordinate 20,907,342, forward strand.
GGAATGAAATATGGCGTAGAACGTCAACAGCTACTTCAGAGTTTTATGTTATTACCTTTGACTGAGCTATGATCCTCTACTAAAATGGGACACCTCTAGCTTCCAATCCAAAACGGACACATTTACAATGTCATATTTTTTCCATTACTGTATGTTTCCCGCTACAGTCGCACATGGATGAAAACTAGATAGGCGGGTGTTGAAAACTTCTGTAATTGAATTGTTCAGATGACTGTGGGAACCCTGTGATTATGACTTATCAGCAGCCTTATCACACGGGTCATTTTCTATACGCAGAACAAAAGCAGCGATAATCCCACTGCAAGTCTAAACCTCTCCGTTTATAATTTTAGCTTGTCTGAAAAGTGCAGGGCCTCTAATCTCTCTGCAAGGCTGGAAATGCCTTAATTCCACTTAATTCTCTGTTATTATCATACCGTGTGACTTGTACAAAAGCCTTATCCAGAGTTGTTATTTTCCTTAAGAGTTCAAGGTTGTATCTGTACATTAAGCTCTGTATGTTATCTCTCAGGTCGGCAGTAGTGACATTGAAGGGATCAACATCATCGCCTTCAGGCAGATCAATCAGTTTGACCTCAGCGGAAACGTCATCACATCCCCTGAACACCTCCCAACACTATCGGTATGGCTTCTTAATCTATTTGATCTGTTTTGGTCTTTAATTCATATAAATATGATTTATAGTCAGAGTTTTACGACTACCTTCTCCTCATCCCCGATCCAGGTCAAACTGTACAAGAGTGACAACTTGGACAATCCAATCAACAGTGTCTCTCTGGGACAGTCCCTCTTTTTCCACTTCCCTCCCCTGGACAGAGATGGAGAGGTATTTGCTTGTAAATAGATTTGCAGGTCTGCATGTCCAAGACTGTTATATTTGACTATGGTATTACATCTGTAGAGCACTTCAGACGTATACATATGACCTTGGATTCTCTTTCTTGTCTCTCTTCCAGAGCTATGTGCTGATGTTGTACTCTACGCTGTCCCGCTCCCAGTATGATTTCACTCTTCCCCAGGTCTCCTTCTCCTCTTCCGGCTACCACAAGCACACCACATTCACCTTTAACCCCACGGTAAGAGTCTTTTTCTTGTTCGTTTGTTTTGTTTTAAATGCACTAAGCTTTAGCTGATGTTTGGTGTTTTCTGTGGGGTAATATGTTCTTTTTGTAGTTGTTTTTGTTTTTTTGATGTGTGCTGTGTGCTTTCCTCACAGCGTAAAGTTCCTGACCAGGATGTTGCCCAAGGCTCCTACATAGCTCTGCCCCTCACTTTGCTTCTCTTGTTAGCAGCGTACAACCATGAGAAGGTAAATATCCACCACCACTTGCTCCTCTGTTTCCAGGGAGCTCTGTTTAGTTGGAGTAGATCATGGATTTTCTTCATTTGAGTAGGGAAGTGTTGACTTTTTGTGCACCTATTTTGCAGGTGATCCCCCTTCTGCTACAGGTAGTGAACCGTATCCAGGGCGTGAGGAGCATGGCCCAAGCCAGCACAGAAAGTGCAGCTATGGATGAAGCCAAACGTCAGGCCAAGAGGCAAAAGGCCAGGCGCACATGAGAACACAACCATAGTTCACCTCTTCGTACACCGAATAGCACACTAACACCCGCGCCCTCGCAAACAATGCATTAGCCAAGTTAAACGTCTTCAGTGGCTGCGGCTAATAACGGGTGGTGGTGAACTATTTAGCTTCGAAGATGTGACTTAGCCCTAAGTGAAGCCCACATAAACCACTCAACCTTACCACCACCTCAATGGCTGTTCAGATTCTCTGGACTGATGGCTGCCATTTTACAGGTTGTTGTCCGTTTGTGCGAACATCTGTTTCCCAGATGTTTGTGACCAGTATGAGCCATTTTTATACCTTTGTAATTTATTGAGGTCAACTAAAATCTTTCGCTTGTGTTTTGAAAGCACGTGAATGCTTTTGATATCTGTCCTAACATTTTTTTTTTTTTTAAAGCAATATCAGGTACCATGCATAACCATGTGTGTCATCAATCAGCAATGGTGTCAATTCAGACAACATGGAAGAGGATATGATCTAACCAGAGCTACTAGAATTAACTTGATTACATTAAAGTTAGCAAAAAACGATAAAAAAAACGTTAAGAAGAAAATGTTTGAACTAAAATGTTTCTGGTTTGTTAGTTTATTATTGGTATCACTTTTGTACATCCTTTCTAAATTATGTTTAACAGGTCTCCAAAGAGCCATGAACAATGAAAATTTGTGAAATGTTTAGAAAAAAATGCCAAACTTAAAATGTTTTGACCCTGAAATTTGTTATTATAGAAACTAATAATGACTTCTACTGACTGTCACATCACGGTCACATCATATCAGTCAGATGCGTTGCTGTGTTGTACTTCACTCCTGATGGTGGCTGTAAGCAGTTAAGCTTGATGCCAGATACTTGATGTTAGTTTCTCTGTTAGCTCAAGAAAGTGGTGGTGGGATGCTGGAACTTTGGGTTTGAATACTATTTGTGTCTGTTTTTTGTCTTTGAGGAGGGTAGCTCGGGGTGGGGAGTATGAAGCAATAGGGATTTACTGATAGTTGATTAATTTATTAACATTTCTAATCAGATGCGACTGATAACTTGGTTTGTTCGCTGGGCAATGTCTTTCAAACGTGTGGCTGTTTTTGAATGACTTTCTGTCAGATGAAGTGTGTGACAGGCCAACATTAACGTTAAGAAGCCTCACAACCACAGAAGTGAAATACGAAGAGAATATCTACAAAGGCTCTGTCACGACCTTGAGTTTAACTTAGAAAGATAAGGCAGAATTGTAATTTCTTAAGCTCATTGTGTTACTGTTGAGCTGTGTAATGCACTGTGAAAACTATGGACCCCAATTATTTTTCTGTATTCAACTCATCTGCTGTGTGACGTTCACTGACAGATGAAAAGGCCACTGACTATTTACCGAGTTCAAAGATATTCCAATTAGTCCCCATTTAGGGGGAGTTGATTAGTTTGGTTGGGGTGGGAGGGGGAGGACGAGGGAGGTGGGGCAATTATTGTCATTTGGTCAGAATCTGTTAATTTTTGGAGATAATAAAGTTTGAATGGAAAGAAATGAACATGACCATCTCATGGTTTTGCCTGTAGGGGGCAGTGTTACGCTAGACAAGACAGCAGAAGTTAGAGATTTCATCCTTTTAAGTGTTATGAAGCGACATTGTGCTAAGTTAATTGTGGATCCCTGGAAAAATCAACAAGTATCACATAAACATATCTTTTTATTCTTTCTTCTTCCAAACACCATATGGTTTATAATGTTTAGGGTATATTAGAGCACAGCCAGGTCAAGCTGCTGTTTGGCTGAGAGAGGCTGAAGTGCTAAAATAGCAGAGCTGTCTGTAAAGAAACACTTTTATAGGATTCAGCCTGAATCCTGAACCTCTGCTTTCCACTGGACGGTGGAAAATGTGTCAGAAAATGTCTTAATGAACTACAGCAGGCCCAAGTTCACAGGATGCTGGGTGGGGGTAGAAAAAAAAATCTATTTTTATTTTCTCGCTACTGTAGCTTCTGTTGTCAGCTGTTGTCAGCCATGCCAGTAGACCACAGCAAATTACACAGCGGACTGACTAATCATAACAAACATCATAAATCTGATGTTAGGACACTAAAATATTGGCCGCACGAGCTGGAACGTAGCAGGGTGGACCATGAGATGGGTGAGGCCGGAGCTCCAAAGTTAGTGTTTAGTAAAAATACTTAGTGATGCTCTAACAGTTAGTCTTGACCTGGCCTAGCAGTAAAGCAGAGGTGGAAACAGTAACGATGACGTCAAATGACTTTATGAATGGATGTTATTAGATTAGATTTAATATTCTGGCAGAAACAAACAGCTTCTCAAATTGTTAACATATTAGCAAATAATTGCCTATTTTTACATCCAGTCAGTCACAGAACACCACTGTGTTTGAAGTCCAGTAATAACTAGTATTTTAGTTCTGGTTCAATTCACTAACTTCTGAGAGAAATATGTTGTGTTAAGCTTTTCTGAATGCTGGACTTTGTTCACCATCCAGTCATTTAATCCTGTTTTCTGCCATTTTTCTCTGGCAAGTTGGCGTCCGCTTAGATTGTCTGAACTTGTTTCATAGCATCAGCTTTGGTGGGAATAGAGCAGAGAGCCGTGAGAGTCGATGCCGATGCCAAAAACCAGAGAAGTGTCCTTAAAACAATGCCTTAACGCTGCACCGAGCTGAGCCGTGCAGGCTAACCTTCAGTGATTAGTAATAAGAGCCGTCTTTTTATAGTGCATAGTGGCTGCCAGAACCAGCCATGCAAACACACTGTCTTTGTGATCTCTTTGTCCTGCATCATTGGTCCAAGCACAAACCAGCGTTTTGTATTACAATATTAATCGTACCAGCTGCTTTTATCAACCTGTTAGAGTGCTGGAATTTCACTCCTCCTGTCCAAAAGCAATGAACATACTGATTAGTAAAATGTGAACACTTGGAACTGGAAAAAAAAAGACGTTTCATATGTTTTTAAGGAGTGAGCTGTGGATCAAGAGTGGTCATCCACCCATTGCGTGGACAGTGGCTTGATACCTGGCATGACATCGAACGCCAAGTTATGTGAAGAGGTGAATGAGAAGCAACGTTGTCAGTAAAAAGCACCGTTGGTGAAGAAGTCTGAAGTGTTACTTATACACAGACAATATAGACGCATCACAGCTTTCACAGTAATAATAAGAAAAGGACTTTCACTGTAATTTACTTGAGTACTGTCATTGGTTAAAGGTTATTGACATTTCCAGTGCAAATAACTTACTTACTACCTCTCTCTCTTCATAGTTCACCGTGCTATGTGGAGCTTTACACTTTTCTCCTGTTCTCCTACCTAGCAATAAAAGGTGAATTGGTGGTTTTCTTTCTTGCTCATCATTATCTCTCATCTCTCTCCTCTGCACTGTTAGTGTTTGCCTGTCTCCTGTTCTTTCAGCTCATTTGACAGGGGTCCCGCTTTGGTAGGTATACCTGCTCAAAATGAGTGCCATTCTCTGAAAGCCTGTTGCTCAATGCTAAGCCCTTTAATGGTGGCTACGGCGCTGCATTGGGCTCATCAGATGGCATTTTGTCTTGATGAGATGCAGCCAATTAGTGTGAGCCACTCAGCTCGGCGGCTGTCTGAAGCAACCTGGATAATGAAAGCAGCAGCAGCAGCAACAGCGCACCAGGGTCAGCATTTCTATCACACAACCTCATCGCTCAAGTTCACAACACATGACAGGCTGCTGCAGACGTGAGTCACGGCATTTCCATTTTTCTCACCTTGTTTATATTCCTTGAGAAAACTGTTGAGGTATTTCTATCTGATGCAGTCACTTTTCCCACAGAGATTATTATCTACTATTAGCTGACATTCTGGCACGATTTCATGAGATCAGCTGCATCCCAACATGTGTCATCACTGTCATTACCAACACTTTCACCAGCACTATCTGTGTGCCACACACAGTCTGTAGGTATAGCTCCAAACTACATTCCAGAGACCCTCCGGGATCCTTGAGGGCTTACGAGAAGTCCCCAGCAAAAAATAGATTAGTGGAAGCTTTTAAAATCAGATAGTGTCCCCGCTGGTTTTTCCAAAACTACAATAAAACATGTACATTTTTATCTCACAAATCTATTCAACTCATGACTGTGAGTGAATGTATTTAGTATTTTTTTTATGCAAATGGTTTAGAGAGTTCAGAATCCTTACAGAGTCATGACTGGTCCTGTGTCTGCTGCATTTGCATCAGTGCGTAACCTAACATAACCCGTCTCCAGTCGTGTCGCCGCACACTCCAATGGCATGCTGCCCAGCCTGAGTCACCCTTACCAGTCATAATGCATTGGCCTGGACACAAGACATCGTAGAGCAGAGGGAGGAAGCGTGGAGGGCGCAGCACACTGTCTGTGGCACATTAATACCAGACATTTGATGAGAGGGCCAGAGAGCTGGAGAGAAATTAAATATTCATAGGGGCATGATGATAAGATGGGCAGCAGTGAGGATGATGTGTAAGAGTATCTACTGGCTGCTTTTTGTGGGAACTGAAGTGTGTGTGTGTGTGTGTGTGTGTGTGTGTGTGTGTGTGTGTGTGTGTGTGTGCGGAGACGTGACCCAGACGGACTCTAGGTGCCAGTTTCTATCAGTACAAGAGGTGTGTCATGTCACCCTTTTATGAAACCTAATGCCGACTTATTGGGTGCCAGATCTGAGATAGCTAGGGGGCTCCGTCCCTACTAACGCAATCATAGAGAGCAAAAGTCTCACATCACTCATCATTTTAAAAACGCACGAAGAGGAAGAATATTAGTCTCAAGTCTTAGTCACTTAGTTACTATGTAACAGCAAAAGCAGTCTATTACAATCAATTCTCCTCAATCTGCTTGATATATATAGACGCTAAGTACATTTGTTTCATGCTCAGAGCCGACACACAGGATTCAACTTTGGTGAATTTTGTGACCTGCAAATTTGCACTATTGATTAATGGTGCACAGTCCTGACAGAGCTGACCTTTGAGCGAATAAAAAGCAGGAGGCAAAATGAAAGAGGGCCTTCAGCATCCCGGCTCTGCCAGAGCAGCGCAGATGCCTTAAATTAAACGTGTAACCGTAAACCAGACATAATTCGTATTTTTAACTTAATAATGGATCGCATGACTACTCGGGTTACTTGTAATAACAAACCCAAAGTGAATTATCGCCTGACTGCAGTTGGCATCACGGCCTGCATTTGACCACTCAGTCTTTTAGTCACATTCGATACTTAGCGACCCTGCTGAATGAAGTTCTTACTTACCGACTAACTCCACTAGGTGCCCAGGAAAACGTGTGTGAGGAAGCTGGCAAAGGGGCCACAGTTGTGCCCCCGGTTTGATTTGTCGCGCCTGTGTTTTGGTTTATTTCAGTCTTGTTTCCACAACCTTAGATCCTCATCCCTCTGTCTGCCCTTATTTTCCTGCCTCCCTCACAGACACACTGACACCTGGCCCCACTCTGCTGTGATTAGCTCTGCTTCCCTCTAACTCCACACACACCTGTTTTCTGTTGGAATTAGTCTGTCTAGTATAAAGTCGGCCTCTTTTTTCGCACGTTCTCTGTCATTTTGTCTGCTGTGTTTTCATGCTTCAGCTTTCCAGTTATGTTTTTTCCTGGAGTTTTCCCTGTGTTTGGAGGGGTTACCTATTATTTGCTTTTCTTTTTTTGAACTCTTTGCTTATGTTGGAGTGTTTTCTAATCGTACCTGCCTCGGGTTTATCTCTTGTGCTTTTGGCTATCCAGAACTCTAAGTAAGCCTGTTGTTTTGCTTAATAGGTCTTTTTGTTTATTATTATACACGTCTGTCTCATGAAGGATGTTGCACAAAACCAAGATAAGGGCTTAAACTGGGATTTTCCAGATATCCTGGTTGAACTTATCCTTGACTTGGTTGCACAAATGCCCAATAAATTAATCCCATTCTAGTTTCCATTGAGAGTTATTCTGTGTTGCCTGTGATGTGGTTGTTTTATTTAGCCCAGACTAAATAAGCAGGTCAAATGAAGCTGAATTAAGCTCCTACAGAGATCTATTCTCTGAAGTTAGCCTGGTCCAGAGCAGGATAGATTAATCCTATATGGACCTATCTTTGTGTTTAGCTATTTGAACTATTAAAATTAATGTTTTCTACTATATATTGCCTAATTTCATATAAAATACCACAGATAGTGTTTGATTTAATAATGCATACGTACGTGTTTAACATAGTTATTTTTATAACTATTCATGTTGTAATTGTAGTTACTGTCAGACATATTTTTATATCACTAGTTTTGTGAAGCTTCGTATATTTGTGGTTAAAGAATACGTGTGTTGTGATTGAGTTTATTAGAAACGGCTGATCATTTTGTAAAGGCAGTTTAAAAGAAGTCCATAAAGTGGGCAACATTGGTGGCAAGTTGTTTTTTTTTTTTCTTTATTCTGTCGAGGATGCTGAAAAATCTTAATAAAGCCACTATAATTCTGCTTTTGTGCAGTACCCCTCTGGTCAGTCTGCATAGTTGTCCAGTGCTGCCTGCGCCTGTGAAACCCCCTTGGCTTCCACTTTGTTTCTACTGCAACTGTTTACACTGGCTGCTCCACTGTGATATTCCTAGAATCTGGCATCATCTCCAATTCAGCTCTTGCATATTTAAACTCCTGTCATGTGGTGAGTAGAAAAAATGCTTAGCTCAAACTACATACACCATATCTTTGCCTGTTTCTACTGTCCCAAAAATAGTTGAATCAGATGTTGCAGGTTCATTTATTGTGGAGTGACTGTGTCACCCAACTTCAAGCACCATCTATTTTGCAACCATACATGAGTGAATATCATTTTCCACTATTCCCTGGAACTTAGTAATGTTGCAGCAGGTTCTCTAAATCAATAATAAAATTAACAATCAATTTGTTCCACACTTTGTTTGTGTTTGGAACAAGACTTTGCAATTTAACCAGTGCAGTTATCTAGGTTTTAATGCATTTATTCGAGAACTGACAGTAAGGAGACAAGGGGGAGAGAGGGATGTGGGAAATGACATGCAGCAAAAGGCCCCTGCAGGACTCAAAGAGGGGATATCGTGGTTCATGGTTGTCACAAGGTGAGCCATGTACAAACACATCTCTTCTAAACCTCTGCCTGTCCACAAATCTCTCTGTGACACTGACCACTGCCACTGGCTGTCCTCAACATGCAGTCTGTTCCTCTCCCTCCATTCTGCACAAGGTCAGTGAGGTGATCCATCCCTCCTGCAGCCCTTTCTTTCTCTCCCTTGTATCTTCCCGAGTCGCTGGCAATGCTCAAGTGGCTCACGGCTCAAATGAGCGTTCAGACCCGCTTGCCATTCAGCGGGGTCTCCGGAGCTGTGGCCCTGTTGGGTTTAAGAGGTTTTTGCTGGTGGGCACTCTGATAAAAGCACCGACATCATGCTAATAAAAAGGCTGGTAGCGTCTAGGAAGGACTGGCTCTCTTTCTCTCCTCCTCTCTATCCATCTTGTTTTGTCTTATATCTCCTCTCCCTTCCCTCATCGCTCTCCTCAGCTCTTGGTTCCGACACAGTGGTGCCGTAGTCTATACCGTCATCTGTATGGTCAACGGAGCCTGACGAGAAGGGAGGAGGAGTGAAACAGAAGGGGAAGAGAGACGGAAAGATGTGTGGTGTGTGTGTGTGTGTGTGAATGGGGAAGAAGTTGATCAAAATGGAGTTGTCGAAGTCCTTGAGCAAAGTCACGTTGTGGATCAGGACAAAAGAGGCAAGTATGGCTACTAACGCCCTGAAGGAAGGCTGGACCAAAAGGCGTCCATATACTAAGACCTTTCTTTAGTACACTAGTGGGATGAGCTTGAAGTGTTAAATATTCAGCTTGCGGAGCCACTGGTATCGATTGATGCTCAACCAGTCATTAAAGCTGCCCTTCCAGGCCAGGTGTGGGCCTGACTTAATTCAGACACAGCGCAGTGACAGGACAATCAACAGTGTTTGTGTGAAATCTGTGTTTCTTCACTGAAACATTTGCTTAATTTGTAAGAAAAATGGATTCCCAAAAAAACTGTCCTGCCTCAGGTATCTCTGTTCCACAAAGACAGTAAATATGAGGACACTATTCATCCATCTATCCATCAAAACCGTTTGGCCAAAACAACGTCTAGCATCCATAGCTTCCGTGTCATGTTTCGAGATGATTGAGGATAATGAGAAAAGGAGGAAAACAACAATGGAAGTTTCACCGTCTCCCCGTCTCCCCGTCTCACTCTTCACACCCTGCTGAGCAGTGGTGGGACGACACTGATGACGCAGCCAAATGCAACACACATGTTTTGATTAAGCGGACGTACCTTTTCTGATTAACTGGATTAATTAAGTGGGTGAACAGTCAGCCAAGTGACAGCACAAGAGGGTTCTGTGTGTAAATGTAATTTGATAGGTGCGTGTGTGGTGCCGTATGCAATTAGGAGAGCTGTATAGACGTGTGCAGCAGAGAGTCTGTTAGAGACACTGAGTGAAGAAGAAACCGGGAGATGGGATGGTCTGTGTGTGGAGAGAGAAAGAGAGAAATCCGCACTGACCTCCACTGTTGGCTAGCCCGAGGATGAAGAGATGACACAGTTGGACTGGGTAGTGTGGGCGATCTTTTGTGCAAGAGCACACACTGACAGAATCCTGTCAGAATTTAAATGGACTGTGTACAGCCTTCACCCAAAAATAATTGGCATATTATTTTAGAGACATTAATATGTTTAGTGTGAACCATCAAGATGACTGGTGGTATCAACAAGCCACTGTGCTGCATTTTTAATAATGCCCTGCTGTGCATTAATTCAGATACAATCCGTTAGAAGTCTCTTTAAACACAGACAGACACTGGGAATCCTGCGGGGATAGAGCTACTGTAAAGCCTCTGGAGTTGTTAGCAGTGGCAGATGGTGGAAGACAATTGAAAAATTCCTGTCAACAGAAGTTCAAACAGGAGAGAATGGTTAGAAATGTATGGCATGATTGATTGAGACAGCAACCAAACAAACAACCAAATAAGCAAAGTGACAGGATCCTGATAGTGGAACTGCAGCATCCAACAATCGAATGGCTCAAGAAAACAAGATGACTGACCAGACATGATGACATAGGAATGTGTGAATGACAGAAACATTGACGGTGTGGGAGAGCAGAAGTGATGGGGATGGTTGTAGCAGGAAGAAATAAGCTCCAGCTTTTACTCACAATTCATGATTGATTATATATAGAACTATGAAAAAGTCTTATGCCACCATTAGATTTGTTTTATTTTATAATGCCATGATGAAAATATGTAGTATATTTACAACTGGAAAACCAAAAGTGCTTTCTTGGCTTCTATCCTTCCACAAAGACAACTCCTGATCAAGCTTCTTCAGACTGTGGAAGGATCAGCTCTCATATCATTTTGACAGGTCTTCCCCTCCTTCTTTTGTTCTCGACCACTGCATTTTCCTCCACAGAGGTCACGTTCAAAACTTACATTCATTATTGCTTTATGCATAATAAGAAGGCAGGGCTGGCACATCATTAGCTACCACATCAATTAGTAGAGCTTAGAGGTGCTGGTGTGATTTCAAGGCCTTTTAGCAAACTGTTGTTTTTTTACACACCCAGCAAATACCGTGCTAAATGATCATTAATTTGGAGCCGTGTCCTACCCCCTAAATGTATGTCCAGTATTCACTTAAGCCCTGTTCATGGTCTCCACCAACCCCTAAGAGAAGCTTGGCCCTCTCCCTGCATGATAAATCTAAGTAAAGCTGCTAAATGCCACAAACTGTCTGCTGTTTGGGGCTGGGCGGGTAGTGGATAGCGGTATTCAGAGCTTTTTCAATTAAGGCTTGTTCCAGCCTTGATGAGAGTAGTCAGAGTGAACCAAATCACCAAACTGAGGCTGAAAACCAAAACAAAAATGCTATGCTATGATGCTATGAAGTGCCATAGACCTTATGGAGGTACTGCAGAGTCAAATCATACCACTCTGGCTTCATTACCAAGAGCAGCTACTTTCATATACAGTACAAGTAATCATGCAATCATTGACACCTTGTGCATAGTAGGAATATAAATATATTCATGCCCTTATTTGCTGTCGTTTCTTGCATAGGTGCAAATTTCTGCACGACATCTATGTTTTTTTAAAAACGCTTCCACAATCAAAGCAACATTTACTGTCAAGTTCAGCGGCTTCCAACCCTGTGCTATTGAAATCATGTTTACACAGGAATTTGCAGGAGCTAAACACAACAGCAGGTGATTTCACTGATTAGTTCCTCCCCATCTGACTGAAGGTGTACTAATCAGCGAAATCAAACGCTCAAGTGTATTTTGCTACAGACGCGTGGCTCTCGACGACACGCGGTTTTCCTACTAGCAAGCGATCTCCATCTCACTTTTGATTCAGTTATTTCATGTCTATCGGTGGTTCCATCAGTTTATCTCTTTCTCGCACGTCCCTGTCCCCCGAGTGCTGTCATCCTCACATTTCTCTCTGCTACTGTCCCATTCGATGGTGTCTCCTCTCTTTTCTCTTGCCATTCCTCATGCTGTGGTGTATCCCTTGTCTTCCTATGTGAATAATACATGTCCTCTGAGGCTTCAGATGTGGAGGGGGAATAAGATCCTTGGCCCGGACTGTTTTCCTGTCTGCTCACCTACTGGAACTCTCACGCTCACAGCATCTGGCTGAGAGGAATACTAAGTGAACACCCATAACACACACACAGTCACGCTGTTATCGGCAGGTCACTAATGGCCAATAATGTGCAATATATACAGTACATGTACAGTATGTGCATATTTACGCAAACTCTGATGAGACATTGGAATAAAAAAAAAAAAGATTTTGAATAATAGTCCACCATCACCTGTAGTCTTGTAATTTTTTTGTTGAACTTGTGAAAACCTTCTCCACATTGTAAACATCTGCTGCAAAACAAGTGAATCCTTTAATGAAATGACAATTACAAATTCACACTTGGAGCGTCCCTTCCCCGGAAGCCCTTTTGCTAATACACAACATCATAACAGGGACAAATGAGAGCAAGTCTCCCCCTAATTGATAACCTCATTACCTATGTCTACCCAGCCATTAACAGCATCCCCTGTTCTGCAGCGCCCAGGTCACTGGGTCACCACCGAGACTCACGTATGAGAGCAGCCAGCATTGAATTGGTACCAGCTGGCCAGGCGTCTGTGTGCTATACTACTGTCAAACGGCTCAGCCGGACAGACACAGATCTCAATGGGACACCGTGTGCCACCAGCTGCTCTTTGATGATGCAAAGACAGGAAGGGACACACAGAAAATGTTGGGCAGAAGGATCAGGCAATGGAGGTGTCAGGTGTCTGAGATCGTTATCACCAAAGCTGACAGAGTTTCTGTACTTTCACCCTGTGAGATACTAGATGAGCTTCAGGAGTGTGTTTGAAGAAAAAGACCAATATAATAATAACTATATATAACTCTGTGTCCAATATGTCTTTAGAAAGTCATTGGATAATTACTGACCCGCAGCTTTTGTGTGTTTAGTTTTTGAGCTTCCTTAGTATTTCAGTGAGAGGATAACATTTGTTTGCATAAAAGCTTAATGGGTTCCGTAAAGGCTGCTAATAAATGGATCTGATAGCTGGTCTGGTACGTTAACAGGCTCTAAGCACCACACACATAGTGACTCTGCATCATCATGATTAGTAGGGTGTACAATTACAAACCTTAACGTGATGTCAATCCTGCATTACTTGATTATTTTTTCAGAACTGAAAACAAGAGCATGCATAATTTTACCACACAGTCCAACATAATTAGTCCACACTGGAAAAGTCACAGGTCAATTTAGAGAATTTAGTGAAATTCTTATACAGTTTTCTTCGCAGGCAGCTAGAAATATCACATGATTCTGCCATGATTATGAAGTGGTGAATGAGACCTGTATGGCATGTTGTACCCACCATCCTGCACACAACGTAGTGTTCAAAGCCAAATATCGTGGCTTTTAGTCATAAACCCTGCCTGTCTTTTTTTTTCTTTTACCTTTATAAGGTCTTGGTTGAACCTGATTTCATCATATCTGTGTTGTGATCACTGAACTATTTGCTTCCCACAATCCCACAACACTGCAGTTCTCTCTGTCACACACTCGCTGACAGCTGTCCAATCAGACTCGGCCATCAGTGGTACTGACAATTTATTGGGTCTCCTCAAGGACCTTAAGATACCAAAACATATGTGGGAAAGTCAGGGCTGTCATTAGTCTTGAGCTTTTGACTGTTTCTCCTCTTTACACCAAAACATAGAGACAATTATATCAAATCCAAAGTCTGTCTCATTGATATTGTTTTAACTTAAAATTTTCAACATGATTAAAAGGTTTACAATATAGTATATAGTACTGGGTCATTGTCTTGCTGCATGTTGAAGCATTTTCCCATTAGTTTGGCTGCATCTTTCTTTAAATTATAATAATAAATACAATAAAGACAAAATGTTTCTGTAGACTTCAAAGGGTCATTTTGCTGCTGCCATGATGTGTTACATCATCAATGAAGATTACTGAGCCTGTCCCAGAAGAAGCCATGCAGCCCAAACCATAACATCACCTCCACTGTTTCACAGAGGAACTTGTCTGTTTGGGGTCATGAGCAGATCTTTTCTTTCTCTTAACCATTAGCTTTTCCATCACTTTGGTAAATTTTCATCTTTGTCTCATCAGTCCATAAAACTTGCTAATGAGTAGTTTGCATCTTCTGGTGTAGCCTCAGTACTTTTGTTCTTCTGTGAACAGTAAATTGTGAAACCTTCACTCCTGCCCTCTGGGGGTGTTGCTGATGTCACTACCCGTTGTTTTAGGGTCTTTCTTTACAGCTCTCACAATGTTTCTGTCGTCTTTCTTAGTCTACTCGTTCAACATCTGTTAGTACACCACTGGTTTCTTTCTTCTTCAGGATATTCCTGATGGTTGTACTGACTATGGCCAATGTGTAATGGCTCTGATTGATTTTCCATCTTCTCTCAACTTCACAATTGCTTGTTTTAACCCAAATGTTTTCAGTCTACAGCAAAAATAAAGTACTGGCCTTATCTTTCCAATACTTTTGGAGGGGAGTGTATCTTTCATGCACATACACAACAAGCTTTATAAGAAGATAACGGCTTCCTTCTTTATCCTATCAACTCCTACTGCACAATACCAGACCTATACCAAAATTAAAATGACTGAACAAACTGGTGGTAATACATGTCTAGAAAAATACTATTACATAGTGCAGTATAAAGTCATCCATTGAAACCACATTCAGTCACATGTTAGCAAATTACAGGAAAGAACTTGCTAATAGAGCCGATCTTGATCGCCCCTTCGACATCACCAATAGTGGATGTATACAAATAAGCTGATCAGCGGGATGCTTAGCAAGTGTTTCCTGATGGAAGCCCACAGGAAGGTGGATTTGAGTGGCAGCTTGGCAGCTGGTGGAAAGATCCATCATGTCATGACAGGAAGGAGAGGACTCTGACGTCTTGGCCTGCCCTGAGAGGCCAGCGCCTGTCAGCTTAATGAGGCTCCCAGTGACAGGTGATGTGGTTGTTAGATTGTGTGTGCGTGTGCGTGTGTGTGTGTGTGTGGGTGTGGATTTTCACAGAGGTTGAACAAGTGCATCGTTAGCATGACTTCTGCAGTTATAATGTCTGTTATTTCAACTAGTGCGTTTCCAACAGCCTTATGTTCCCCTTTGATTTGTTTCACAGTCCCTTTTGTTCCCATTTATACCTCACACTACCAACATACTATGGGTTTGTTTCCTCTTCACCGTTCACAAGCGCTTAAGTGTACAGCTATTGTTTCCCACCTGCATGTTAAATTTCCCTACACTTGCTTTAAGCAGAGCTTCTTCAACCTGTGTGAGTGCATCAAAAAACTTTGTGTATAAATAACTCTTTGACCTCTGCGTTGCTGACTTCCTTTTCCCCTCCAGTGCACCTCCCTGCATCTGAAACTCTCTCACCTCCTTCCCTCAAACCACCCACTCATCTTCCTTTCGCCGTGTGAGGATATTAGGTTCACACAGTAGAATATAGATGAATCCAGCATGGACACCTCTATTGATTTCTCCCACACCACAGACACTGGGGATAATGAAAGGGTTTTCCTTGCTTCGCCCCCAAGTAGCCTTGTGTCATATTTCTTCAGGCGGTCTGGAAGTGGAAGACAAATTGAAAGAACTGGACTCGATCCCACTGATATGATAAAAATTTGTTGTCTCATATGTTGGCTGTAATCAGAACAAAGTGTGTGGATCGCTAAACCGTGTTGCCACACCAAACTATTACACATATTCTTGTAATTCGTAGATTGTACTGTTCAGACAATCAGGAACAATCTATGAGGAAACAAACCCATTGATCCATTGATATTGTATCTCCCAGTCTGTTCTCTAGTATTTCATTATGATGTGATACATAGTTCTTGATTCTGACTTATTCAGAAACTTGTCATTAATGATTATTTAATTATGACAATTATAAGTATAAATTTCCCACCTGTTACTTAGTAGCCGCTCACATTGTCGTATACTATGTTGTAAAGTGATATCCGCCATTTAATCTGTTAGCATTAGAGCTAGGGGTTTGGGAATTTGGGATAACTAAACATTTATCTTGCCAGTTTATGACACTTAAACTGACCCCAATTTGTGTGTCATTTAAACTCAAATTTACTCTATGAGCTCCAGGGTTGGTGGTTCGACTCCTGGTTTCCCCCACTGCCTGCCCACATGTCAAAGTGTACCTAGTCAAGACACTGAACCCTAAAATGATGCTACAATTCCACAGAAATTTCTCCACATAATGTATAATGTATATAAATATATGAATACATAATATAATGGATATAAATATAATAAATAATAATATGAATATTAGTTTGATATGATTGTATGTCTGGTGTTAAGAAGTCCAATGGGAGGTTTGTGTTCCTTATTGAAAGGTGATTCAAGTCGTACCTTGTAGGCTGATGGACTGCCTGAAGTCTTTTAATCTGGTCACTGGGCTGGGTGTGTCCTCCTTTGGTTGCTCGGAGCTCTTATGGTTGCACCACTCTGGAGGACTTAATTACTACCCAAGCAGCGCTCAGATATACTCTCTTACAGGAATTTGTTAAAGCAACTCGCCTTTTAATTGCCCCTTCCTCTGAGAAAAGAAGCTCCCTTTTGTCTGTGTCTGAAAGGAGTTTGGAGGAAGGGCAGAGCAGAAAGGACGTACTCAGATAAAAAATTAACAATCTTACAATAAAGCTAAGATCTGTGGGGTACTTTAAATTATTTCCTAGATTTTCTGTAAGAGTTAATCAGATCACAGTGTTGTATGAGGGATATCACTCGGAAATGATGGTGTTGAATAGCACGCGAGCTAAAATTCTTTGTGTCTCTATTGATTTCTTCATGAAGCTCAGCTCTGATAGAATATTGAACGATTCAGTTTGAGCCAGCACAGACTGCTCTCCCTCTGACTTTCTCTTTCGCTGCACCCTCGAGGGACGCCTTGGTTCCACGGTAGTGAAGGAAAAGACTCTTATCATGGAAACACGACAAGCAGGTGCCCAGTGCTCGCGAGTGATTGGTGTCTGCGCCTCCGGGTTTGAACTCTTGGCCTTTTCTGCCGTGACTCTGCATCAAGCGTGCTGACGAGATCAACCCTGACAAGAAATGTCAGACTAACACAGATGAGCTCAGACTCAAATGGAGATACACGTTACCTTAATGGTTAATAAGTTGGGTTTTGGTGTCACAGATGCACAGGCTACAAAAGATGCAGAAGATATAGAGTGAGGTCAAAGCCGTAGCTCCATTCTTACCTGACTATGCTGCATTTCAAGGGTACATGAAACTTGTCCTGCAGATTTAAAAATAGCATTAACTGTCCATGTAAACTCATTTGAAGCACTCCTCCAGGTGCTTTGAAATCATGAAATGATTTATCAGAGTTGACATCAATTCCTTTGCACTCACAAATGTTGCTGCATATGCATTTGCTTATGAGATTATTTTCTTTTTGAACACTGTCACAGATGTAAATTTTGACAACTTCTTTCTCTCCCCATAGTAAAATGCTGTCACTTTTAATCAAACATGCACATTCATCAGTTTCAGAGCTTTGAATAAAAATGCAGCTCTACTGTACATAATTTTCATCTGTACATTACAATTCAGTGGTGCCTTTTTTAAAGGGTAACACTATTCAGACTGCCACTAATGCAATTATTCAATTTTGATTACATGACGCTGGTACATTCGCGAACCCGTTGAGCAAAGAACTGACATGACAAGCTGAATTAAAATCTGAGGACATTTTTACCTGGTACCTTCTACATAGCACATACATTGGAGTGTATGTTTAAGTCCTGTCAGGGAGTGTACCCACACCTTTTATCTTATTCATATTAAATCCTCCGTGGCTTTTGGAGAGATAACTGCTCCCACTGGAAACCAGTTTTACCTTTCACTGCCACAGACTTTACAAATCCCCGTCCATAATGTTAGGACTGCTGTTCCATGAATGTGGGAATTTGCTGCAAGGTTCCACTGGCATTTTCTCAAAAGGTCACCTGAGCCATGCACCATTCAGTTATGTGACTTTTAGAGTATGCTTTTTTTCCACTGATATGTTCAATAGTATTGGCACCACATGGGTGGACTTCACTATTCTATTTATCGATTACATTGTGGCAGGTTCAGGTTCATCTGTACAGTATGTGTGACATTTCAAAACCGCAGTCGTGATCTAGCAGTTGTGATGATTGGTACAATTTCCAACTGACAGCAATTGATAAAGCAACACCATGATTTCACAGGGTATTTGTTGTTTGATACTGTAGGTGGCTCTGTCAGTATGTTGGTCAGTCAGGCTGCAGAGCAGGATAGTTAGGTATACAGAAATAGATGCTTGTTAACTGCTTACATGGGCAGAGGGTGATTACTTGGCTGTTGCTTGATGCAACATGCTGCTGGTGGTAGCATGCTAAGTATATCCAGTCTAGATGCAAGAGCCTTAATCAAAGGTTAACATAATGTGATGATGGCTATATTGAGATTGGCTTTACTGAGAGCAGCAACCGGAGACCACAATGCATGATCTGTCTTTCTTTGTCACCAAAATAAGTGCCATCTGACAATGCAGCACCCGCAGCATATGAATAATCCGACTTTTTTTGAAGGAAGGGTGAGGAATATACTTACCAGAGGAGGCACAGTGGTTAGCACTGTTGCCTCCGAGCACGACGGCTCTGGATTCGATCCTGCCAGCCAGCTGGGGTGTTTCTGTGTGGAATTTGTATGTTCTCCCTGTGCCTAAATGGGTTTCCTCTGGGTACGCTGGTTTCCTCCCACAGTCCGAACACATGTGGTTTAGGTTAACTGGTGACTTTGAAATGACTTTAGCTGTGTATGTGGGCATGAATGGTTTTCGGGTATACCCCAGAGTGCTGTGTGGTGTGTGTTTTGCAGTGGCAGTTTGAGGTATGAAGCTAGACCTTCAAGTGTTGTAAAACCTTTCTCAGACACAAAGTGGCTGTTGAAATTTGCTTATCTGGCAGACATATCCAGCTCACGCAACAACCTGTCTATTCACATGTTTGTCCTACAGTTCAGCAACAAAATGACTGTCTTTATTGAAAAACGGAGCTATGGAGAAGAATAATGCAAGAGGGAGTTACAGGCACATTTTCTTTCTGCCCAATTCTCATCAACCAGTACTGAGCCAGCACTTCAACTTATACTGAACACTGGTGCTTGGAAGTGGGTGTGACATCCTTTTGCTCAGCTGCAACAGCTTCAAGTGGTCTCACTAGTAAGGCCACTTGAAGCTGTTGAGAACAGCTGCTGTTGTTATTGTGTGACTGGACACTGGAGGTGAAATTCAAGTGTCACAAAAAGTTTTGGTCCACTCTTTCACAGAAGTGTCCTGAACTAAACTTCTAAGTTCATGTAAATTTTGCTTCCGTATCCTATAACTTACCTTTGTGAGTAAGCTGGCAACCCACAGCTCTTTAACCCTTCTCTAGTGTTGTCAAATCCTGTGAGTTTCTAGACTGACCCATCAAATCCATGGGCTGAAGTGCAACCTAACATCACAGCATTGGCACTTGTGTGCATTTTTGCACAGAGCAGCAGTAGATTCATTAGCTTGTCCACTGTGAGCTCCTGCTGTAGCCTTGATAACCAGCAAACAGGTTGCTGCTGCACACAGATTTAAAGTTGTTAAAAGAAAATCTAATGAATGTGTAGCTCTCCCATGCAATTTTTTTTTCTGGTGCTGTTGTACTTGTTTCAGCACGTTATCTCACACATTAAAATAAACACCTTGCATGGGAGACGAAAAGATGGGAGGGTCTACTACATTATTAAATATTGGGTTATGAGAGTGACCACCGGTGAGAGGTATGATTCTGGCTAGGGTGCAAAGATCCCTGGTTGGTCCATTATATAGCAACACTACAAATAAGCTTAAACTTCCATGCATTACCTCAGTTTAACTGTAACCCATAAACCCCATAAACCACTCCATTCATATCCATGAAGACTCGAAAGAAACACATGAGATGTATGAGATTCTATTACTATTCTAACCAAACATAATCAATATTGAAGAAACACACATTTATACTGTACATTTGTAAGTTTTAACCACTTTAAATAATGTGAATATAGACAAATTAACAGGTTACTACAAATAAAAAATACTGTGTGTATTATTTTGAATGAAGCAGTTCTAAGGGTTAGTGTTAGTTCTGAGAACTCCTGCTCCAGTGTATTTCTTTGATAAAGGATTAAAATGATGAATATCCCATATCTAAGTTGACTTCACAATGTTTAACAAGCACTATGAAGTCAACCCTAACCCTGCTCTGATTAATGGAGAAGTTAGCTGCCTGTAAATAAGGAATGCAAAAGAGTTGCATACCAAGTTGCATAAACCAAGTTATACCCTACTTTTCAAGCCTTTGCATTTGCATTTATCCATAAATTAGTATAAATAATAAAAAGTAACAATCCTGAACAAACAATCTATTCTAATCATTAACACAAATCATTGTTCTCCTTTTTTCACATTGACAAACATTCACAGCGGAGTTTGGAAAACGTATGTGCACCCTCAGGCTAATGACATCCATCAGCTACACTTATCTTTGAGGGTCATGGGAGAGGGGAGTGGGTGCTGGAGCCGGTCACAGCTGACACTGGGACATGTCCTCAGTAAATCACAGGGCAGAGAGACAGACAGTCTCCATCGCATTCACACCTATAGGCAATTCAGAGTCACCTGCATGTCTGTGAGAGGCTACATAAGAACAGAGAGATTAACAACTGCACAGAAAGGCCCTGAACAACCAGCGGGTTTGAGGTCGTGCAGAAAACACCTTTCTATAATGCGCCAGTGCTAACCACTGTACAACTGTAGCATCTGCTAAATGACATCAACAGAGCTAAGTGAAGCAAACCTGGCTCTATCTAATGAAACCAGATGGTGCGGGCTAAAGCTACTTTCTCTTATAGAAAACATTATTGAATGATTTTGATTGATAGTTGATTTTGTTATTCAAAATAAGTTAGAAACAGGAACATTACAGTGCAGTGGGCTAAAAATCTAACGCCTTAAAGGAACAATTGGAGGTTGGTTCATGTCTCCGTTCACTATTCTGCCTTAAACAAATCATGAAGTGTTGCAGAGGGATCAAGACACCATCAAGAGGAAAATGAATTCCCGAGTTTATCGTGTATGTTGTCCACTAGCTGAGGTCGGACCAGTTATTATGTCCTGTGTGTTGTTTGCACATTCTCTCCGTGTCTGTGGGGGTTTTCTTCATGTACTCTTGATGACTCTTCTCTTTTTGGTGGCATATCTACAGAAGACAAGACAGCATGGAGTCAGTAATGTGTACTATGGAGAGCAGATAATAAAGAGTTATGGACCAAAAGTCCTGTTAACTTACCATTCTCAGTACTTTGACCACGAGATATTGCTCCTTCAATATATGGGAGTAAATACAGTATTTGTATGTAATGTGAAACTTTAGGTTTAGCCAATCGAAAAAGACTTAGAGTCAGATACATTTGTGTTTGTACATTTAGTTGATTTAAGTATCAGTATTTGCGACTTGTTATTTGAGGACATATGGTCATTATGTTAACAGCGAACGTAATCAGGCTGCAATTACATTCCCCATGAAAACATCTCTCTGATTGCAGTTTAAATCCTGTGCTTCCCACACGTTTACATTTCTTGCTACTATGCAGCCTGTAGATACAGAACAAGACATCTTGGAACATAAGTCTGCCTATGAAGACATATTTTGTAAAAGCAACAGTGAAAGTTTTCAAGCTAACAGCGCTTAGAGGGTTGTGAACTTTGAGAACATTTTATATTGAATTCCCACAAGTTTGTGCATGACAATTTGTTGGAACTACACTATAGTACAAGCAAGCTTTCAGTCAAACTGCTATTCTCAACAAATTCTGAAGACCTGCCACGAGCGTAAAAGTTCAAGTGGCACAGTGAATTTGCACTTATAAAGACTGTTTCTGTGCTGCATCCTTGGCCTTAACAAAAAGTCAGAAAGGTGTTATTTCAATTAGACTCTCACTGATCTGTCTCATAAAGTCTTGGAAACGGTGATGACTCTGCCTGGATTTCTCTGTTTTCTTAAATACCAGGTCTTTTACCCTTCCCCAAACTTTTAGTAATTGGCAGACCAAACAAAGGGCGAGAGATTCAGAGAGTTAGTTTGATTGTCTGTGGGCGTGTGTAATTAACAGCATATCCTCTCTTATCGCATCTGCATTTCCTTCTTTTTTGTGCTGGACTGTGCACATTTGTGATCGGACGCGAAGCTGTGAATGTACGTGCATACGAATGGACGTGCTTAGAAGTAATTGGTTTGGTCTGCAGAATCACCAGTGGAACAGCAAAGGACAGGAGCAGAAGAGAGAGAAGGAAAGGAGAGGATGCTTTGCTTCAGCTCATTAACCAACGCCTGTTAGCTTGGAAATAAATTGGGTGAGATTCCACCACTGGAGAGGCTGATTAGTTCATTTTTCTCCACCCCCCTACTGATCCGTCGTAGGTGTAGTGAGGCACAGACACTTCTCTCACTCTGTGCTTCTCACTCTGTCTCACTTATACACATGCCATGTGAGGCCAAGCTCACGCATACACTCAAATCAGTGGCCCATAGGTCCTGGAGCAGATGTGAATGAGACAGGTGTCAGATGACTTGCAGCCTGCCACAAGCTCAAAGGTCATCTAGACCTACAGTATCTCTCACTGCCTGGGCTCGCAGCCAGTGGCTGGAGCTTCATCCAGTGGGACTGATGGCTGACAGAAAACTTCAAGAAGCAGCCAGCGTGATGGAGATTGCTTGGAGCATTCAAAGAAAAACAGCACAAAAACTTCTCACTGTGGTGCCGGCAGCTCTGCGAAGTCTTTGCCAGCGATGATTTTGGCCTACTAGTCCCTCCTAACATATGATTCTTTCTTTGCCATTGCGGTGGCAGTGGAAAATGCCTCTTCTGCAGTGTCACAGAGATGATTGCAGAACAGCGCGTCAAAACTGAAATTTGGATCGAATCTTGTCATTTCAAAAACCTTGGCATGTGGCTGGTATTATTCACATGCTGTTCAAAACACTGGCTGAACACTTAACCAGGCTGAAAAGAGCCATTGTCATGCTGAATGAAAGCACCTCAATTTGGCTGGAAGTACTATCCAGAATGGGGATAATTTTTCAAAATAAGTATTTTCTGCAGTAATTGACTCGAATATGTGTTTAGCTGAGAAATTATCCGAGAGCAGTGGAAAAACACCAAAGCACTTCATGCCAAGCTGGTTCACACTACTGTTTTGATGAGATTGTCAATACGCACTGTACAACCACTTCTGTTCATTCTCTCATATCCACTGACAAACAGTTCATATGAACTTGGCCCATACAACATGCACACACACACACACACACACACACACACACACACACACACACACACACACACACACACACACACACACACACACATACAGTGAGTGTTTCTGAGCAGTCACAGGACAGCCTGTCATCTTTTTCCCCCACTGCTCCTCCCCTGTTAATAACATCATTAATCAGGGAGTGTCAGCTCTGAGATATGGGTCGATAAACAATTTGGTGCAACATGCCTAATGGAAACCGGAGTCATTTAATATATTCACCTGCTTATAAATCCTACATAATTTGTGTTCCCCTTCGGTGGAGACCCTCCCACTCAAAGTATTACACAATACAGTGCTTCTTTTATTTGATGAAAAACACAGAAGACCTAGAGGAGTCTGTGCCAAAGGCTCATTGTGCATCCTGTATTACTTTGGATGATATCAATACCTGTTACACACGTGAAAAAAACAGGTTGGGGGACGTGTCTGAGCAGCTGCTCCAAAGGTTGAATATGAACAGATGCATTACTACACTGTAATTTAGTGTAATAGTGCTCTATACCATTATTATATTAACCCTCATTAATTAGGATTGTAAAATAACGTTATATTATAATCAAAATAAAACAAACAACAAAAAAAACCCAATAAAGTTCTGCACAACAAAACATATTTAGAATGTACTATACATTTTTAAAATACGCATACAATTTTGTCAGACAGACAAAAATCATTTTCACATACAATCTCTGGACAACAATGGAAGAATTAGGTTTGTCTATTGTGCGTAATTGTGCTTTCACACACGTCGTGCACAGCGGGAGATTGTCAGAGTCATGACAGAGACATATTCTCACATGGGAAATAACAAGATTATACAAGTAAAACAACAAAGAACCAATTCGCCTGATAACAATTGAGAGATCCATCTAGGCCCAAGTGGAAAATTGTGTCCAATGAAATTTACCACCATAACTATCCATAGTCCTGCCTCATAATAGGGTTGTAATGTTCAAAAAACAAACCGCACAACTTGTCTGACTTAATGTCTAATAGTGCTGGATTTTTTAAAAGGTGTAGACACTCAGACCGTCTCACTTTTGGCTCATGAGGTTAAATATTAATGTGTATTTGTATTGATATTTGTAGATAATATGATGTCATGATATTCGTGCTGTCAAACATAAATCTTGGCATCAATAATAATAAGCTTTTTGATGTTTCAAGATCTGCGTTAGACAAATCAAACAGATGCAAGTCAGTAGCTTTACATCAAATATTTTTATTGCTAAATACTTTACAAACTGTGTAACAATGATCTTTACTTTACTTATCAAATCTGGCTTAACTGAACAACACTTTAGACACGTGCTTTTGAATTTTTTTAATATGGTTTAGTTTTTTTAATGAATTATGACTTCTTTTCATTTACATTATTCACCATTCTGTGTTCTGTTGTTCATTTTATAATGTATATTTATCCCCTCACTATGTCATATTTATTTTTACATCTAAGCAGCTACAGTAACATATGCAGGCTAACATCTTCATTTATTCTGTCATTTGTTTCGAGGTGGACTATTGTAAAATTACCTGCAAATTTGATTTTGAAGCAAAATGACAGCGTCCTCTGATGTAAACATTTCTGAAAGTGTAATCAAGCACAGACAAATGAAAAATGTACGATATCCCGAAACGTGTCTCTACAAATTAGAGTTACTAAGACATAATTATGACACTTACCACTAAGGCATTTTATCATTTAATAAGGTAAGCTAACTCACATTACTGAAATCTATGTTTAATTTAAGATTAGTCAAAGCGTTAATTGAATATATTTTTAATTCCATTTTGACTGGCAAGATTATTTCCACTTGTATTGAGTCTTCATTTAGTGACGTTAATAATTAATTTAAACTATTCTGATCATCAAAAACCCAGACAATACACGTAGAAATTGAATAGCCTTAAACTTAAACTGGTAATAAAAGCCATTCAAACATGAGTGTAGATATGGGCTCTCGAATTAAAATTAAAATACTGTTGGAATATTGGATTATTAATGAATCAGACGTAATGTATTTAATTGAAGAATTACTGAACTTTTAGGACTTTAGCAAATTGTAATTTCATTACAGCAGCATAGGTGTTTGGTGATTCAGACACAGGCAGCCTAACTCATGCTTTTCATTTCAATACCACTGAAAATGTTTTGTCACACACACACACACATAAGCAGAGAATCCAACTTTGTGAGTTAGTGAACTACGCACTCCTGACAGGACGATGGGGGCACAGTGTTAACGTTTGCATACACCGTCTCATCTCTCCACATGTGTGTGTACGGACACGCACGCTCATAATCCCCCCCCCGAAGCTTCACTTGCTGTCACCACATCAGCACAACACCTTCATATTTGATAAAAGCATAAAAGCTATAAAATGATATTTCCTCCTCAGATGCTTCATTATGCGTTTCAGCTTTTGCAGCAATCGTCTGTTTGTTGGGATCTATTACGAAGACATGTAGCTAACACACTCAGTAGATGAGAAGGACTGAGCTGGTCTAACAGCCTCACTCTCGTCTTTCTGCCCCCCTGAGTGACATGCAGCCTGAGTGGACATGGCACCGTCATCTGACTGGGACCAAATGAGCCGTAAGTAACGACAGGGGACACCCAGCCCATTGGCTAATTGTCCTGAATAATGAGGCTGCTTCTCTGCTCTGATTGGTACTGCAGGTGGGAGGTTGGCAGTTGGCAGAACCATCCACAGTATACGGCTCAGTGTCACCGAATAGATGCTCTGTCGAATGACTGCTGGGATGGCAGGAGTCTAACCTCTATTTTCCATTCACCCACTGCGAAATAGTCTGCGTTTGGACTAAGTCCTTTGTCCCTTCTACAGCTTGGCTACTCTGCAGTGCACGAGTAGAGCGTAAAGACAGCTTGTGTTTCAGTGGAATTTCATTCTAAGTCTCAGCCATTTTATGGAGCCGAAACTATTTGATCGAAAAGCCTCACTGAGCTGTTGTCGGCAAAAATTTATTCCCTATTCCCTCTACATAAGGAGTTTTATGTACCTGTAACTAAAGCACATGCTCATTTTCAGGCCTCTATATCTAGAAGCATAGCTACCATTTGTTCAGCGTCTGTAGATAAAACACCGTCATTATTCAGACTGTTTGCAGCATAATCCTGCACAAACTACCTGGTAAAAAATGGTTTCTCCAGTCCTACAATAGTAGGGGAAGTTCTGTAGTGGTAGTACTGTAATCCCATTGTGAGTGTGGCTAGCTGCTGTCTCCCTCGTGCTCTTGATTGGGTTGTCAGAGTGCAACCAGCTGCTGTGCGACACGCAGAACACAGACCTGATTGCACTGGGAACCAGTGCTGACAAATGTCAAAGGCTGGTGGGCAGTTGAGAAAGATACATGATAGAGGATAAGGCTTTATAAGTTCAGAGATGTCACTCTGGGTTCATTTGGATTTCACATTTTGATATGAAATGAAGATCTCAGACTTTGATGCTCTGTAGTGGGATATGGTGAGGAGCAAAGCAATAAGCAGAGACAAGGAAACAGAAAGACAAAGAGGGAAGAAACATGCATCTACATGCATAGCAATTTTTACAAGTGAATAAAACATGTAGGCTTATTGTTTAAATTGGTTGAATGTAGACATTTTTTTTAGCTAACTCAGCAGTTTCACATACTGCAGCTCTGTAGCATCTTTCACCTAATTGTCCTGGTTAATGTTTTAATGTTTGCAGCTGTTTTTAATTGAAAGGCTCTGACAAACACAATGTGCAGTGTGCTACCTGTTCAACACCAAACAACAGACATACAAATTTAGCAACTAGGAAACGAGAGGTAAATAGAAACTGAATATTATACTTATATTCATCCGGCAGCCAAAAAAAACAACTCTCGATGGAGTATAATATTACTTTTAATGTGCTGGATGCTAATATTTAACTGAATAATATTATAAAGTGATAATATGACAGCAACCAATTAATCCAAAAAGTTAAAAGTGCTTAAAAACTCGAGGACCATTGCAACTAATTGATAAACAATGTTGATTTGTTGTTCTGTATGTTCTCTTGTTTGTTTTGGTTTTCGTCTGTCTTAATGCAGATGTTTTTGTTGTTGTTTTTGTTGTTGTTTTTGTTGTTGTTGTTGTTGTTGTTGTTGTTGTTGTTGTTGTTGTTGTTGTTGTTTATTTCTATTTGTGCCAAGCTAAGCCACTGACACCAGACTCTTGGTAAACAGATACAAAAATGGAAACAGCTGTCAGTGTCATGGTGGTCGTCACTTTTCATGGTAAATTAAAGCCTGTGTGTCATACACGCTTGGCAAAACATGAAAACATAGTGTACATTCTTTCAGTTGCTGAAATATCAAGTCATGTCATGTAACAAATGTCTCAATGAGGCAGTGTCACAGTAGACGTCTTCTAATCTATAATTCAGCTGTTTGTGTCCTACGTCTTTTCCTGGCTGTCATCACCCCCTTGCCCACCCAACCTACCCCCACCTTTTTTGGCTTCACACACTTCACACAGCCCACTCACAGTCTGCTCGTCAAGTCCACTACACACACACACACACACACACACACACACATTCATCCACCTCACCATAACATGGCACCTTGCAGCACAGCAGGTCGTATTCGCCTGTCTGTCAGTGCCTCCTTTAAAACATACCCAGAACAGCAGTAGTATGACTCTATCAGCAGCCAGGCTGAGGCTGGCAAGAACCGACTGGACCGACCTACTGGAGCATGATAACACCAGGTGGGAGACATGCACATAGTGCCAACTCTGAAGGGAAGTGGTCTGACTCATTCTTAAGTATGCATATATGGATTTTTGTCTGAAAATAAAAACAGACACTGAAGTCCAAGTTCAAGTTCAACAGATCTAATCTATTTGCATTTCCTCTCGACATTTCCTTCCTCATAATTAAACACGAGTCTGATGTGCCAGTCTAGTTGTGAATCAGCGTGACTGTCTGAGCCTTGTGATGTTACACTGCCAGACATCATGAAGCGTTGACTACTGGATTCACATGATAACAAGGGAGAAGCACAAATTATTTACAGTATACTTTACATCACAGGTCAACATTTTACATTCAGTGCAGGAAGATTTAGAATTTATTTTTTCTGTGGTGTTCCAGTTATCCATTGGTTTTCATTATTTTCTTGACATTATCTACAACTATACTAATATAGTATATTTACTACAAAAAATGTGACTTACCAATAAGTCAAATACTGCATTTAAACACTACCAGTCAAAGTGTGTCTACACATAGGAATTACCATGTTTTTCCGGATAAGATTCATGTCCTCACCTGTGATGCCATCTAATAATCAGTTATCCATATAAATTAATAACAAACATGCAATGTTTGGCCAATGGGATGCTTATTACAGCATCTTCATCGAAAGAAATGCTGTAATGGGATGAAAACCTGTTCAGGCAGCTAAGTTCTGACCCTAGAGGACCTTAATTACTAACCAAGTGATTAAATTGATTAATTAATTCTCAGTGGTGAACTGAAAATTGGGACACCAACCCTCAAGCGGACAACCCACAGTATTTTGGCATCAGCCTCCATCTCTCTCCGTGTATCTCTGGGTTTCCCAATCTGTGCGCCTGAGTCACCTCTATGCCCGCCTCTACTTGTCTGGATAATTAGCTGCCCAGCCTTCGTTCCCAGACTGTGCGCCCCATGGATTTATGATGGTGATGGCTGGCCTGGTCTCGCGGGGATAGTGTTTGTGTGCCACTATATGCCAATGAGGCCAAAGGAGACATGGCTGTCCTACTAATGAGGGGACACAAGGTTGTTTACGGTAGGCTGGACCAGTCTCATGGATATGAAGATAAGGCAATAGCTGGGAAATAAATCATGAAGAATGTGTGTGTGTGTGTGTGTGAGTTTGTGTGTGTGCACGTGTGTGTGTGTGTGTGTGTGTGTGTGTGTGTGTGTGTGTGCGCAGTCCAAACACTCAAATCGTCGCAGATGGACGTGCTTTTCATTATTAGTCTCCTTCTCCAATGGATGGACAAGAGAGGCTTCATCTTTATGATTCAGTATCGCTCCTCTTTACTTATTCACTTCCATTCAATAGAAACCATGTCTGTAACAGGTATTTCTTTAACTGATCTGTCACATTTTCTCATTTGTTTTGCTGTAAATTAGGTGAAAACCTCCTCCACTGTAGTGACTCATTTTTTTTATTGTCAGTGCATTTATGCTGTGATTCAGAGCTGAAAGCGTGATGAGTACAGCTTCTTCTTTATAATCTTTATAAAAATGTTGTCCCTGTATGCAGACATTTGCACGACTTGCATCACTGGGCATCTTCTTTTTTTTTTTGGATACAAATGGGAATTTCAAGGTCGTGAGACATGCGTTGATGGTTGAGAATGTGGACCAGAAGCAAAGACCACTTCGCCCTCATCTGCGGTTTATGAAATGTACTCTGAAGGTTTTAATCATAAAGCTGTCTATAAAGAGCACTTACGCTGTAGACATGAAAAGTTCAGTGTTAGAGAAATCCTCGAGTGTCTCTGTCCAGACGAGCTTCACCACTCTGACCTGCTAAAGGTCTCTTTAAAACATCCATCTCATCCGACACTGAGATGTTTAAAAATTGCCTCTTTGTGCTGTACTGTCTGCGCCTGTTGCTGTGTGGATATTTTTCTCTCATGTAAAAAAAAAAGAGTACATTTTAAAATGAAGCTCTGACAATTTTCCTAGCCAGTGATCTGACCTTTGAATGGGTGTCTTTTATTAGAGTGGAGTGGATGTCTGGCTGTGGATTGGCTGCACTGTCGGGTCTGCCTTCAGGTGACCTTGTTAACCAGAGAGCTGACCTTTGGCCTCACCTCACTCTTTTTCCTGCTTCAAGCCAAATTTGTCCTCCAGCAGAAATGCAGACCTCTGACCCCTTGTGCTTTTGTAATTTATTTTTTTGCAGTCCAACTGTTCTGTCGAGGTTTTTGTTTGATGTTCTAGAGCTTTTTTTATTTTTTCACCCACAAAAAAAATCACCCATCTCTGAGCCAACGTAACACAATAACAGTCCATTTGTATCTACCTTATTGGCCATACAGACCTCAGTGTAACATTATACATCATTTGTTTTCATTAGATCACTTAAATATGTCAGCTTGTACAGAGGCCTATCGCCTTTTACCCATTCAATCCATACAACAGCAGGTTTCCTCAAAGGCTTTGAGGACAGACCATCTTGTACTGATCAAGCACACTGTACTTCCATACTGTTCCCTAACAGCATTTTCTAGGCATTTCGTTTACCTGCACACTTGAGCTATAAGGAAAGTGCAGCACCTCTTCAGATGTATCATCAGCCACCTGCAGAGCAGACAAAGCACAGAGAAAATTACTGAGTGACAAGTTTGTAGATTCATTATGTATAATGTCATGTATTATTCCTGAAGGTTGGACAAAGTCACATGAATGTGGGCATGACAAACTCCTACAGTAACCATTGTATCTCCTACTGTATGTAACAGTCACAAAAATGTTAGAATAAAAACATGTATATAGATGATGACATTTACAGTAACGTGTGCAACGTTGCAGCCCTGAGGCCATTTATCAAAGGAGGCGACTTTTAATATCAGTGTCTTCTGAAGAGTGCGTGTCGTCTGTCCTTGTATTCCTCCTCAAATCAAACTTGTCTCATAACTGACACATTAAGTATCACATTCTCAGATACATGCAACTTTAAAGGGACACGTCACTGCTTTTACACAGCTCAGTCATGCACTCATCCCAGCCAAACTCAGCCTGTGCAAATATCTGTATAATGAGTTTTCTGACTCGGAGGGGACCGTTCTCTTATCGAAAACAACCCCCGTGATCAAATCAAATTTCATTTATATAACCCAATATCACACATATCAACACACAATATCCTTTGCTCATAGATCATCGAACTGAAAAAAAGAACTCTGACGGGGGGTAAATAAAGGAGACCCCGCGGAGAGGAACAGAGAAACAATCCTATTCCAGGCAGATAATGACAGAAAATTATAGATTATGTATGAGAAATGGAAAAGACATCATGGTAATGTCAAGAGGATTATCTTTCCAAACACATATTTGACAGACGATACCTGTAGCAAACTAAAGTTGAAAGAAATTCAGTCATTCAGCAGAGAAAGTGGGTTTAATAAAATGTTACATGTTGCTTTGTGGGAAATGCAGTGTGCACACCGTGTAACACAAGTCGGCCTCAGTTCGATTATATATGAGACATTTTACAACTTCGAACACTTGAACTTCAAACTCACCACAGAAGCGGTAAAGTGCTGTTAGTTCACACAATCAAACATCAAAAATTGTTTTCATCCACAGATAACATTAGTCATTTTCCATAGAGGCCAGACATGTCTGTGCCGTAGCCTCTTCAAAAGTGCATTTTCAAGTTACTCCAAGCATGAGATCGCATCAAAAATAATGTGAAGTGAGAGCTGCACATCTTCACTGGGAAAGCCAGACATTTTAACACGTAACCCTGTAATACTTTAAGAGTGCACCAGATTTCCCTCAAGAAACCGTGGCAGCTTTCCTAAAAGCTCTCAAGTACAAAAAGGTAAGAAAGGAAAACGTGATGAAGTGTTGGCAAGAACGGCGACAACGGCACGGAGTTTCATCATAATAACGTGGTTCTTTATTTTATTCTTCTTTGTGTACCACAGACGTGTGTTTCAAGAAGACAATACAGGACAAACAGCTGAATATCAGTATGAATGTGACACTGTCAGAGAGCTTCATTTCTGGTCCACTTAATATTTCCATCTGGCATCTGTTAGCTCCATTTTATGTTGATGGCATTTTAAATGGCTCAGTAGGAAAATGCAATGTCAATGAATTACATCACATTATCTTAGCCACCTAGCTTTGTCATTCAGTTGATGGGCCTGTCGTCTGTATGTGCCTGGACAACTCTGGCTGTTTGCCAGCGTTGTCCTGTTGATGTGGCCAACTTTATCCTCTTTGCCAGTGAGCTGTGACTAATATGAAAACACATCTGACATCTGGCTTACTCGATCTCCTAGCTTTAAATAGACATGGGCGTGGTAAAGGATTCATTTGCTCTTTTCTTTAAGGGTGGTGACATCTGCCTGAACAGTATTGGGAGGAATTGTGGGAAATGCTTCTCAGATGGTGATATTTACCCTGAGCACATAGAGATGCTGTCTTAAAAGCGTTTTGCTATTGGGATAATATGTAGGATGTTTAGTTCTTTCCTCTTTCTCAAAGTGAAAATGTCATGACCTGCTTATATTACAAGTTGTTGTTTTTACTGACAAGTCTATTAGTGGTAAACAGTTCAACTGAACATTTTGTTTTCCTTTTCAGATTGTTTCTATGGGACATCTCAATCAAAGAATCTCCTACTTGTGGATATAACAAGTAGTTTTACACATAGTTTACTTTTTTCCTTCCTATTACATGCTTTCTGTTTACATAGGTGTCTTTCAGCTCTGTTTTGGTTCTCATGGCCTGCAAAGATAGCTAACCTAGCTCCAAAAACCTAGCTGTGAACACACCAATCATTTCTCCCAGAGGTTTGTGGAAAGTAAATATTGGATTCTACCAAATGTCAGGAAACACAACTCCTGATCAATACTGAGTGTGTGAACACGCAGCAGTTTGCTAAAAAGGCCATTATATTAATTTTAGAAGGTCAAAATTTGACAGTGTTGATGAAACAGCTTATGCTGTCCCCAAGTGGCCAAAAATTATGTTAATGCAGGTTTAAGGTAAAGCACAGATCCTGCCTTCTTTTGTAGACTCTTTTTATAAGGATATGATAATGATTACCAAAATAGTTACACTTCTGCAATGTTGTTTTCTAGCAGGCTGCTGCGCAAACTTTCTTGCTTTTCGAGTTTCTGTTGATATGAAACTTCTCTGGATGGCAGTCGTGTCACCCTTTCCGATCCGCATCCTTCAAAACGTCTTACATTATTTGCAGTTCAAGCTGTGGAGCTCAGCTGACGAACAGGAAAACTGTTGAATAAAACAGGATATCTCCGAGGCAAGGCGATGGTTTGATGCATGTTCACTGTACTGTAAAAAATCCTCACTATAAGTCTCTAATTACGCCTCGCGTTGTACTTCCGCTCTCTGCCTCTTTCCCCCCTCTCGTCTTCTTTCTCTGACCTCAGGAGAAAAAAAAACAATGAAAAGAAAATCAGCTGCTCCAGTATCTCTTTGTTCCACTTTGCCTTTTTTTGTTTTGGTATAAAGAGCTAATTCATCAAATGCTTCACGTTTGCCTCGGCCTCAGGCTCCCTGACATTAGGACAACCTTTTGTTTTTGTTCTCACAGTTATTCACTGTGAGCCTACACTCTGTGTAAGTGCTATCACTCAAAATAATGTTTAATTATTAGGCTTTATGGGGACTTCATATATAAATATGTACCTCACTGCTGTCATTAGGTGAGATCTAAATATGACTGACTATCAACTAACATCAGCCTGAGCACATTATGCTGTTAATAATAAAATAAAATAAAAAATCACAGCACTTTCCTCAACTCAGGCACCATTCACTCCTTAATGGTGTCATGTATCTCTAACTCATCATCAGATTAATAATTAATTGACCATTAACTGAAGAGAGTGATCATTAGTGCTTGTTCATTGTACATTCCTGACCTCAGGTTAGAAGACATCCTGAAGAACCAGCTGAGGACAAACTAACTGTTGGTGAGTGAGATGAAGTGTTTCATGGCTAGCTTTTCCATGGTAAGCTGGCACTGTGCAGTCTATGTATGTATGGTGTAACAAGCTTTTTATAACTTACAGTATAAGAAGCATACAGCCAAAATGATTACATAATAACAAGCTTTAAAATCTGAATTTTAGTGCAGGAATATTTTGCAGGAACGTGAACTATGCATCAACCCTCCTCGGTGAAAAGCGTCTATTATGCGAATCACCTTTGACAAAGTGATACTCCAATTAAAAAGAAAGAACAAACTATAAGCTTTTACAACTACGTCAAATTCAACAGGGGTGATTATTTCTTTCTTAAAGTATGAAGGAGTCAAGCAGCATGACAGACAACAAATCGACAGTATCCTGTCTATTTTTATTGTGATTCCAAGTGTCTGGGTTCATTCATGTAATTCGACAGGTACAGGTCATAGGTCATGTTAGTCTTTTTTCGCATCACTACTCTTTTTAGAGGAATTAAGTTAATGTGGTAATAATTGTATTTAAATTCAGACACCTTTTCTCTTGTAGTTTAAGTGTAATGTGGTTGCTTCAGTGGAGAAAGAATCTGCTTTCACTCATGGTTCTCAACTGAGTCATTAGTTGGTTCAACTCCAGTCAGTGCATCTTATACGATGCTCTCAGTCTTTACTGCAGTAGTTTTAGAACCACCATAGCCTCTCTATCTGCCTCACTGCCTGGGGTTGCAGCTTGGTCTCGTCTCCCTCTCGTTCGTTTTGGTTTTTGGTTGTAGTGACAAAATATGAGCGATACTTTGATTCACAGCAGTAGCACCCCATTCCACATAAGAAAATCACCTTTTGCAACTGGTTGACCATAGACAGCCATCAAACCTTCAAAGAAAATGACTGAACCAACATGACCCATACACAAACATTTACCAGTTGTCTTTTCTAGGCTGGTGAACTGCCCAGGGTGTAACACACCTTTCGCCCAATGACAGCTGGGATTGGCCGCAGCAACTCTGTGACCCTGGGGAGGACAAGCAGTTAGGATTATGGATAGATGGATAAATCAATTACATTTGTCTTTTTTGACAAACAATTAAAAATAATACTCACAATTAAAACAGAGGATTGCAAAAATGAAATGAATGCAAAATTAAAATGTAAAAATTGCATTATTTATTAGTATGGATTATTATTATCAGAGTCCCCCACATGCCTTCTGGCAAACTCTAGCTGAGAGACTTAATATGATCTTTTTCTCTCTCCCTTTTTCCCATAAAACTTTAACTGGAGAAAAACCTGGGCCACAGTTTCCGTGTGTGCAGTCTCTCCCATCTCAGAAGCTTGTAACTCCTACAAATGAGTCACAGGTGTCTTGGTGGTCTCCTTCACAAGTCCCCTTTTTGGCACTCTTGTGTTGAGGGTAAAGCTGTTGTACACAGATTTACACATGCACATTCTTTCTGATGGATTTACCTGCATTCCTTATTCAGTTAGGTGGAAATGTTCCTCTAACTTGTGTTTTTTAATTACAGTTTTGTGGCATTGCCTTCCATGTTAGTGGATGTCTATTGTGTGGTTATTGGGCATGATGCTGAGCCACCAGTAACTAGAACTTTTAAATACAGGTGTATTTATACTACAATACTTAAAACTTACTCTCTATACCCAGTTGTTGTCCTTTAAATTCTCCATCTAATTGTGTGACTGGTTAAAACAATCAGCTGTACGGTACTAGTGATGTAGTATGGATTTAGGTGAGATAGTTAAATGTCAATAAGTGGTTAAGATAATGGATGGATAGTTAAAGGATTTTCAATTTTATATTTTTTTATTATTTTATATTATTTTTATATAATAAGCATTTTTTTTTTTGTCAAAAAGGAAAATTTAATTCATTGTTTTTTAATGTTGTAAATAACAAAAGGTGAAAACGTTTTATATGCTCTGTTCAATGGACAGAAGTTTAACATTATGGGATTTAGAGGCAGCGATTTTCTTGCCAAGAGTGAGAAGTGATGCCATTTTCTTTCATCTTAAACCTTAAACACTGTAAAGTGCCTTGAAATGACTTTGTTGTAATTTGGTGCTGTACAAATAAAAGGGAATTGAATTGAATTGAATACAGTCAGTGATGGTTTAGCTCAGCTTAGCATAAAGACTGGAAACAGGGGCAAATGGCTAATCTGGCTCAGTCAGGTAACAAAATCTGATTTGTTTCATTAGTGCAAAAATAAAAAAATGACATATTTAGATTTTAGACATGTTAAAGGCCAAATTATTTCTTGGCTGGGCAAAATGAATACCTGGCGCCACAGCTGGATACCTGGCAATAATTAACAGATAATAATTGGATGTATCAGTCAACACTGCAAACACTTAAAATACAACATGTTAACAACATCAGAAACATCTGAATAAGCACATACTGTAAATACATTGACATGACATTTGGTCCATTGGTATTTCCACCATATTTCACTGTGACCAGACTACTGGCAGCTAACTCCAACGTCACAAAAGGATATGGGTATGTAATGTCAGAACATAAAATATAAAGTTAAGATGAATGAATAAAACAATAGTATTATAATTTAACACACAGTAAAAATTGTGCAGCAATACATCAACATTAGTGATAACACTAGGATTTTTTTATTTTTAAGTATATCTTCAATGGCCGCCAGTCGAAAGCAAGAAGAGAGTGAGAAAGTATGAAAAGGCTGAAGGATGAAGAATTGATGGGGCTGGAAGAGAAAGAAGCCAGTGTAGTGATCTTTCATCATAATCCGGTTACTGCTGAATAATTTAAGTATCTCCTTGCAGACATTAATTTCCTATCATCTACTTTGCCTCTAATTCACTGGGAGAATTAATAAGGATTGACACGGCTGCTCTTTCTTGTGCTGTGAAAGCCAACTTGGAGCTGTTGATAAGCAGGACGTGATGCTGGAACAATGGGCAGCTGGTTATAGCCTAATCATTTATTTAACATTTCATCAAAGCTTTCATTAGCTCCTATGAAAACAGGACATAAACTAACAATGAAATAATAATTATCTACAGTAATAATGATTATCAGCATTGTCTACTGCACCGCAACACATGCTGCCTTTCCACTAAAAAGTAAATTTGCTTTAGAGCAAACACCATCATCTTTAGTGTGCATTATCTTTGAAAGGTCACCTCTGTGTGGTGTAGTAGACATGTCGAGGACGAAGCCATGCAACTGATAGGCCATCTGTATCAAAGATTGATAGCTCGCCTATGTGCCTCTTAGCATTCTGTAGATCTTCATTGTTTTTTTTTTTTCAAGGACATTGAGGATACATAACACGATTTAAAATTGCATTTCTGAATAGTAGAAAGAGCAATGCAGGAGAAATAAACAGAGGATGGTTCAAAAAATAAACCGTTGTCACCGACGCTACCGCAACAGGCTGGATACAGCCACGTAACACTGCACAGCACATTTTAGGCTGCGAGGACAGGAGCATTGCTGGGAAAAGTGGGAGTGCGACTTCAAAGATCTGTCATGTTCCAGGCCGGCTTTAATGGCTGAGCAGGAGAACGGAGCCGCGGTGACATTCACATCACAGTAACCCTGAAGGAATTTTCAAAAAGACGTCAATGTCTAGATGCAGAAGAGTGAAGGGGAATTACCTTAGTTCTTCTGTTTGTGAATGGACAACAGTGTTTCCATCTTTTCTTTTCTTTTCTTTTCTCTTGACTGTCACTGATACTTGAGAATGTTTCTGGCACTTCTGTCCTCTTCTGCTTTACTTGGGTGCATGTCTGAATGAATTCAAATCCTTCAGAGGGAAAAAAAAAAAAAAACATATCTATGCAAGATATGAAGTCAACACCACTCTTGGCACTTATGATAGCAATTTAATTGAAATGTCAGTCGCAAGACGGGAATGCCAAAGAATGCACAGAATCTGTGTTTTTGTTTCTGCCCTGTCCTCGTCTCCTGTCTGTCTCTTCTCTTCTCTTCTCTTCTCTTCTCTTCTCTTCTCTTCTCTTCTCTTCTCTTCTCTTCTCTTCTCTTCTCTTCGACTGGAGGTGAGCTGTGCGTCAGGTGACGCACCCATTTGACCCATCGCCCCAACAATAGAGGCTGACCCTGAGCTGTTTCTCCAATTAATCACCTAACCTTCCCTTCACGCCACCAGCCTCCCCCTCTTCTCCCACCTACACCCCACCCTCCTATCCGAGTTGACCCAAGGCAGCTGAGAAAAACCTCCCCTGACTCTCCTATCTACGAGGGTCGGAGACAGTCGGCCACCATTCCGCATGACTGCCAGTATAAATCTGACGGAAGTAATTACCCATCACTCTCTGGGGGCCAGAAGCAGGCTTTCCGCCCCCTCTTCAACTTCAACGTAGTTCAACCTTATTATACTCTGCTGGGAGGAGAACTGCGGTGCATGAGCAGAAAGAGTCGTATTTAGAGTTAATTGCCTCTGGCAGGTGAGGACATCGGTTCCAGCGTGTGCCCAGGCAGATGGCTCACTGGAGGCAGGTTCAATCAACTAATTGTAAAGTTCTGATAGGGCTTTGGGGAGGCGTTGACCTAGAGCTGAAGTTGAGGGACATGAGATAGACTGAATGGCTAAAGGTGTCCACAGGGAGAATTGTATTTTGCGTGCTTTCAAAATTTCTGCTGCCCTGAATCATCTTTTCAGATGTTTCTGCCGCTATAGAAATTCCTCAAAGTGTGTGTGCAGAGATTTTGGAATTCACAGCACAGACCAGACATAATGCAAGTAGGTATTCACAAACACATGCACGTATAGAGCAAGGCCCCTCTCTTGTCGGCACATGTCCTTGCAGTTGCCTTGAGCTGTGGCCTTTATTGCTGAGGGAATTGGGAGAGATGTAAATAAAGTTGTAGACTGCAGTGAAATTACTCTGCTGGCGAAAACAAAAGGTAAGGAAGCCAATTCATAAAGAGGGTAAAGAAAGAGAGAAGCCAGGAGTGAAAGTCAACAGGGACACTCAATGGATGCACACACATAAACACATTCTGAGGGGAGAAAAGGAAATATATCTACTGTAGATACCGTTATTCAGTCTCCTTTTAACATTGTCTTGTGAGGTTTTATTTAGTTAGGCACAGCTGATCCAGTGTCTTCAATTCAAACGCTAAAGCTACAAAAGGTACACGACAGGCCAGAGCCAGACATTTGGACAGGACATGAAACAAGATGAAGTGTGTGGGGGGTGGAGGGTGGAGAGGGGGAGAGGGGTGAGGTTAGATGGATGGAGCGTACTTCAGAGAGCAGAGAGGGAGAGAGGGATGGCAGGTCAGGTATGCCCATGGGCCTTGTGTCAGTGAATAATCTTCACATTAGCATTGACTCATTTAAATAATATGGATCACTCAGCAGATACAATGTTGCTACAAGAATGTTAATCTCTCACTCGCCTTTAGTCAAAGTTGTCTTTGCAGAAAAAAACACGTGCACTCATGTTTTAGGCATTAATGTAAAATAACATGTTGAACCTGACACGCTGTGGTGGTAAAATAAATAGTTGTTGCTGCTGATCACATACATTAATAGGATAAAATATTAGAATCATACAGCTCTTTTAAACTTCTCATATGTTAGTGAATGAATAGAAACAGACATTTTGACATTTTACAAAGCTTGTGATGTTCAGAATAATTAGGTCACCATTCTGCAACCACCACAATCCTGTGTTTGTGTATGGAAAAGAAAATCATCATGTGCAGTGCTGCAGTTTTGCCACTACAGTAAAATCGCTGCACAACCCACAGCTATTCTTGAGGACCCATGTCCATCCTGTGTGCCAAGCTAGCATGTCCTCCACACCAGCATGTCCTCTGAAGGCAGAAAACCTACACAAACTGATAACCTACAAGGTGAAACAGTTGTCATGTGTTACTTACTAATAGATTAATGGCCAGTGATGCTCACTACTGGATGTTTGGCCTCCTTTCCCGCCAGGAAAGATTGACTGAGATGAACACAGCATCCGTCTGAATGAATGGAGTGGTATTGAAATGTCATAATTGTCAGGCTACTCTGATTATTGTGATGTTTGAATTACTTACTGTACGGACCTAAAAATAAC
The DNA here is from genome assembly GCF_900324465.2 of Anabas testudineus. Lineage (NCBI taxonomy): Eukaryota > Metazoa > Chordata > Actinopteri > Anabantiformes > Anabantidae > Anabas > Anabas testudineus. Next base: position 20,947,726 of record NC_046610.1, read on the forward strand.
TACATCAATTCAACATTTGTTTTCTATCATGTTTCATTAATTCAGACATTACTCAGGTTATAGCAGCACTCCAAAGCAATTACTAAGCACTGCACTGCTGCATAAAATGAGAAAACCTACATGGTTGTTTGAGCATGAAGCTGACCAACGGGGATGTGTTCATGTGCCTGCTGTTACAGTAAACTGTAACAGTGCTTTGGATACAACGTTTTTAATTGGAGTTTCTTGGAGTTGCTTTTTATTTTTTTTTTATTTGTTATTAGTGTTTTTGTTTTTTAGTTTTTTGCTAAAACTGAGATTTTCCTTTGTTCAAATATATTCAAAGAAATCGGTAAAAATCAGTGTGTGACACAAGCTCTGGGAACAACTTAGCACAAACTCCTTTTGTTTACTGCTGTGTTGATCAGACATCAGCTTTGATAGAACGTGTAATGGCTCTGAGCTGCTGGCAGCTCTGCTTTCCCTCCGATAGCATATCCGTCATAAAATGTGATGCTCTCTCATTCCTTACTCAGACACGTTCCATGCGGATTATGCATTCGTTGCACTTTGGCTGTCTCTATTTCGTTGTGTGAATTGTTGTGCTGTTGACTGCACTGGTGCTCTGCTGATGCTTTTTGATAAATGCCAACAAGGGCAACTGCTAAACCTCACCTCGGTGAAAACATAAGAGTGGAAAACAACCAGACATGACTCAAGCCTCACCTTGACTTTGATGGGTCACTACAGGAGCAAAACAGCAATGAGCTGCTGTGGCTGAGCGGGAGGAACAGCAAGCGAGAACTTGAGAGATGAGTTGAGGTGGCATTATACTCATCAGGCACAATGACAGCTCTGGTGGATTGGATTTGTCTCCTCTTTTTTTCAAGCTATAACTCATTCTGCCTCTGCAGCCACTGAGCCGCAGTAGATAGAGAAAACTAGTGTCATTTCAGGCGGTTATTGAATTGTTTTTGTTCTCTTATTTTAGTGCAAATGGATTCAGTTCATATTTGAGTGCAATGCTTTTAGCTCAAGCTGCACGATGAATGTGTCAAATGAAGTGTGTTACACAAGCTCCTTGGCCTTGGGAGAACAGAGCTGATTTCACTGAGAAATCCCGTGTGTGTGTGTGTGTGTGTGTGTGTGTGTGTGTGTGTTTCCATATACGCACTGTATGTGCGCAAACGCGATGCGCATTAGTGGTCAAGCAATAGGGATCCAGACAGTTTTTTCTGAGGTGAGAGTATTGAAAGTTGGGTTGCCACAGCAACTGTGATGGCAACTATAAATCATGCTAATGGTGCTTCTCATTGTGCCTCCATCTTGATCAAATTCAGGTGCTGAAAAAAAGACGAGGCGCTGCCCAGAGTGCAACCCAGGCTGTCAGCAAAAAAGAAAGAAAGAAGAGGAGGAAAAAAAAGGAGGAATGACGGCACAGGCGCAGTGACAAGTTGACAGTTGTAGGTGTGTTTTCTGTCAATGCTCTAATACCTCTCTTTAGATACTGACTATCACTGCACACGTGTTAAGACGGTGACAGTAAAATGCACCATGAAGAAGAGGTGTTGCTGATAATTGCTGAATCAGTGAATGCATGATATTTAAATCTTGTCTGAAGATGAAACTGTTAAAATTACATTTCTGTACAGCTCAATTGAAATCACAAATATGTTTTGTATTAGCCGTAAATGCAACCAGATTACATGTTTGCTTTCTATTAACATTAAGACAATTTGTTGTCCTTTAACATAGATGGTCACAAAACCAAACCCTATTTAGTCTGGATATTTTCTAAACTGCAAAAAATACTACTTTATTAATTTGAAAAAAAAAAAATATTATATTAGTATATATATATATATATATATATATATATATATATATATATATATATATATATATATATATATATATATATGGAAAGAGAGAGAGAGAGAGATTTTTCTCACTGTCTTGAGCAAATGTAGTGATTTGATGCCTGCACCATATTAACAGAGAGACAATAAGATAAGATTAGATCATGTAAAATCCAATAAGATAAATAAGAAAAAAAACATAAACCATAAATAAACCATTTCGCATCATTCCAAAATTAGCAGATATTTTCTTACCTTAATCAAGTGTGTTGGCTGCTTTGAAGGAACAATATGAATTACTATACTAAATGTTCCAATTACCAATACATGTCATCAGAGTGTCATGATCCTGCTTCTCACTTCCTGGCCTATGCTTTTATTTTGACGTTCATTTCCTTTTCCTAGACCTGTCCTCACTTCTCCAGCTGCACGTCATGTATTGCACCTGTTCTCCGTGTTACTACTCACCCTGATCAGCCTTACCTGTGTCTCCCTCAGCTCACTCACCTTGATCACGTCCTCTGTTTCACTTGTGCACCTGCCTCTCTTTTTAGGCATTTATACTTTTTTTACTCTACAACTTTGCCTTGTGTTTTCTGCCCCTCTTTTTTCTTAGACCTTGCCTTTGCCTTGCCCCCTTGGATTTCGCCTGTCTTCTGTTTTGAGTTTAGCTTCTACTCTCCAGCCTTGTAACCCCCCGCCTTGTTTCTTGTTGTGATATTGACCTACCTTTAGAGCCAGACCTCACCACTGCCTCGCCTCTTTGAGATACGGTTTTCTGCGGACCTTCTTGTGTTTTGGACCCCTGCTCTCCTAAAGACTGTCAGTTTAGAAGTGATTTTCAGTTGTTACTTCTCCGGTTTTACGCCGCACCCTTGGTTCCCATCCCATTTTTTTTTAATAGCACTCCAGTTTAGTAGTTACTTTGTATGCCTTGTGCCTTGCTGTGTTTTTCGGTTGTCTTCTGTTACTAATTTGTTTTACTACCTAGTCTTTCCTTCCACAAAAAACTGCCTTTACCAATTTACTTGTATCTGTCATTATAATTTGGGTCCTCAAAAAACCTAATTCTTACACCGAGATTAAGGAACATGCTAAAAAGAATTGGTACCTACTCAGACAACAATGCTACAGCCTGTGGACTCTCAGTTAAAATCTTCTTTGATGGGATTGAACGTCTGTTTCTGTTTTGGCCTGTGTGCTTCTGCACACCATACATTTGCAGAGTAACATCTGGACACCATAGGCTGAAAGACACGGAACAGCTTAGAGCGCAAACAGACTTTTTTTTTTGGCTTTCTTTAATGTGAAACCAAAAGGCAACGTTGATGAGAACAGTGCAAGTGAATGAAAACACTGAAGGTAAGATGCTAAAATGATTTGTAAAGCTTAGTGGAACAGAATGGTTGGGTTATATTGCCGTTATATTATATTTTCCCTTAAAAACTTCAAATGTGTCTCGTAAAGACACCAACAAACAGCCTTGGATAGATGTCAGCATTCGTAGTTGTAAAGCTGAGTGTAGGAAAGCTGAGCGGAGATGGAAGAAAACCGGACTTCAAGTGCATTATGAAGCTATGAAAGAAGCATTACTCCACTACAATACGATGGTAAAGAATGCCAGATCTAAATACTTCTCAGACCTGATCACTGCTCACTGCCATAATCCTAAATTTTTATTTCACACTGTTGACAAGTTAGTAAACCCACCCCCTCCTAGCATCCCAGCTGAAAGTGATGCAGATTGTGAGAAGTTCTTAACCTATTTTAATGATAAAATAGAATCAATCAGAGCTTCTGTTATCCCCAACTCCTCACCAGTCATAGTTTCACACCCTTTTAGAGAATGCACTTTAAGCCAGTTTCCTCCCATGTCCGTATTTGAGCTACTACAAACTGTCTCTAAAATGAAACCATCTTCCAGCCCAGTTGATGTCATCCCAACTAAGTTCTTAATCTCGATCATTGATTCGCTTGCTCCCTATCTCCTGAATATTTTCAATACTTCTCTGTCCACTGGGATTGTGCCAGATTATTTTAAAATTGCATCTGTGCAACCTCTTTTGAAAAAACCTGGTCTAGATCCCTCATCCCCCGAAAACTACAGACCAATCTCCAAACTACCCTTCATATCAAAGATTTTAGAAAAGTACGTGTCTAAACACTTATTTCTACATCTTTGACGAATTGCAATCTGGTTTTCGCAAACACCACAGCACAGAGACCGCCCTACTGAAGGTAACCAATGACATTCTGTTGGCTTCTGATGCTGGTTTGTGCTCTATTCTTGTCCTCCTCGATCTTAGTGCTGCTTTTGATACAGTAGACCACCAAATTTTGTTAGACCGGCTAAAGCACTGGGCTGGAATAGAAGGCACTGCACTGGACTGGTTCTCCTCATACCTGTCCAACAGATCGTTTTGTGTTACAGTTAATAACTACAAGTCGTCTTTTTCTCCTGTAAAGTACGGAGTCCCACAAGGTTCAGTGCTGGGGCCTATCTTGTTCTCTTTGTATATGCTCCCTTTGGGACATATTATTCGCAAACATGGTGTTTCTTTTCATTGCTATGCTGATGACACTCAGCTGTACTGTCCCTTTAAAATATCAGACCACGGGGGACTGAGTTCCTGTATAAATGAGATAAAAAACTGGATGGCTCAAAATTTCCTGCAGCTGAATTCTGACAAAACAGAAATAGTTGTCATCAGTCCACAGCGTGTAGCCAGACACATTCTGCCCTGCACAGATTCTCTCTTAGCTAATTCTAAGCCCACTGCAAAAAGTCTTGGTGTTTGGTTTGATAGTAAACTTAACTTCGAGCATCATGTCAAAAAGCTTGTCCAGGCATGTTTTTATCATCTTAGAAATATCTCCAAAATACGTTCAATTCTTTCTTTTCATGACACTGAAGTAATCTTACACGCATTTATTTCCTCACGCCTTGACTATTGCAACAGTCTGTTCACCTGTCTCAGCCAGAAATCTATTAATCGGCTCCAGATTGTTCAGAATTCAGCTGCAAGACTCTTAACTAGAAAAAGAAAATATGATCACATCACTCCTGTATTAGCTTCCTTACACTGGCTGCCAGTATTTTTTAGGATTGATTTTAAGATTTTATTAATAACTTTTAAAGCTCTGCATGGCCTTTCCCCCAGCTATTTATCCCAGCTTTTAAAGCCTTATGAGCCTGCACGTAGCCTGAGATCCTCTGGTAGAAATCTTCTGTATGTCCCCAATGTCAGAATGACTACTAGAGGTGACAGAGCCTTTTCAGTTAGAGCCCCTAAACTCTGGAACAGCTTACCCGAGCATATAAGATCAGCTGACTCAGTAACATCTTTTAAAACTCTCCTTAAAACATACCTCTACCGGCGAGCCTTTTGCGATCTTCTGTAAGCTAAAACAAATCTGTCCTTGGGAAGACTCTCCATTAGATTACAATGTCTTTACGTTGGAACTGGTCTCCCCAAGGACCGATGTGGTAGTTGTTTGTATTATTGTTTTGTTTGTATAGCTGTTTCCTGCTCCCCAACCGGTCGAGGCAGATGGCCGTTTAACTTGAGCCTGGTTCTGCTGGAGGTTTCTTCCCCCAGGGGGAGTTTTTCCTCTCCACTGTTTGCCTAGTGCTTGCTCAAGTTGATCTTGTTGGGCTACATGTGTTTCTTGTCTGTCTTGTGAAGCACTTTGTAACATATGTTTAGAAAAGTGCTCTATAAATAAATTTATTATTATTATTATTATTATATTGGTCACTCTACTTGTCGCTACAAGTCACTTTACAAATAATAATTTATCTTTATTTTTAATAGAAAATTTGTAAGTGCAAAAAAACAGCATACAGCATTTTAGTATACTGTAAAGTAAAATACATATACCTATTGTGTGTTTTCCTTTCTGCTCTGTCCATGTACACAACCGTGGCAGCACTTCGAGTTCAGGAGCAGTGAGCCAAAATGATTTGAATTTCAAGTTGGACTAAAAGCCAGAGAAATATTTGTTCACATCCACCTCAAACCTTCACTGTCTACACGAATACAGCACAAATCTAAGATGCACATCTGCACAAAACAAATCTTTGCTAACATCTCTCTGTTTCTGCAGTTAACAACACAAACTCAGTCAGTAAATCTGTAAATTGTTACTTTAGCTGTCAATAATTCAAGAATGATGCATTGTTCATTTTTAATCAGTAAATATATTGTGCATATGCTGTGTTTTGTAATAATTTGGCTGCAGTAATAAACAAAAATCCCCCTCAGTGATCAATAAAGTTGAGCTAATCTTCTTGACCTCTTTTGACCACGAGGCAGCAATAAAAATCTACCACAACCAATGACGCAGGTTCCCCATCTGAGCCAATCAGCGCCAAATACAAAATCTTGTTTTTTAATTGCAATGTTTTGTTTTTTATTAGTATTTATCTCAATGGGGTTAATAAGTGTCATTTCAAACTCTCAAAGACACATTATTTTGCCACTTTCCTCAGTTGTTCAAAAATATAATCAGAGAGCAAACAAAGCAGAAAGTAAATAAAAGTAAACACACGCAGCCACAGTCCCTTAATAATGAAACACAAATTAGTATAGTGAATGTTTGAAGTATGCTGAGCAGTAATTCAGGTGGGACACATCAGCCACGCTGTTTTTAGTGTCTGTCCTTGTTCACATCTCCTGTTTTAGCCTTGAAAATCTTCTTTAGCTGATTATTAATTATCATCAATTATCATAATTGTCATCAGCACCAACTGCAGGTGACTCTGGTTGACTCTACACAGTTAAGGGAAAAAATGCTCCACGAATAATCTCCTCAGATTGAAAGGATAAGGATAATGACTCTAAACTGCTCTTTATTATAAGGGCCTTTATTGTCACTAAGATGTATACACATGGCTATGTACTGTGATCTCCCTCTGACATGAAGGGGGCAGCTGCACCGAGGCATGACCAGGGTTGGAGGGCATGAATCAAGATCACCATAAACAGAATTAAAAAGAATAAATACTTAGCTATCGTAGAGGCCCAGTGATTTATTCTACACTTTCACTGCGCTGGCTGAACAGCGGCCCCCAAGAAATCAATATGTAATTATAGACATCCTACCCTGGGCTGTTCCTCTGCTATCCACCTCCCACCACCTGCCCTGCACCAACACCACCACCCTCAAAACAAATGTCAGAGCAGCAGTGGGCCTGGAACAAGAAATAAAAAAGGCTCTGGTAAGCACAGCCTGGTGTTTTTCATGTGTTTACTGTCTGTACATGCACAATGTTGAATTTTAGTTTCTTTTAAAGTTTGTGCAAGTTTTATTTTTTTATATGTAACAACATGCTGAGTAAAACAGACGCCTGTTAGAGCCTAAAACTAAAACAAAGAGTAAGACTAAGTAAAGAGTTATAGTGCATTGACAGTCACTTAGGTAAAGTATTAAAATGGAATTCTGACTTAAATCAAACTTCCACTATCATGGAAACAAGGAAACAGATGTCCTAGCGCCGTCCGAAGCTGCTAACAACACACTTTTTTTTCAGGTACAAATGAGTTTCCATTGTATTAGTATGTATTTGTGCATCTGATGAAGATTTGTTGAACTAGTATAGGTACTGTATTAGTATAAGAGCCAATAGCTGAGACCCTAAGTGATTGTTTTTATCAAAAACCACCACTTCTACTTGAATGACTGTACAGCCATGCAGATACCCAAGCACTTGCGAAGTTGTAAATGGGTCTGGGCATGACAGAGTAAATCTTTCATGGTCATTTCGAGCAGAAACGGGGTTAGATTGCACACGTTTTCTCATCCATAGTGTCTCTTCAGTGCTTTTGCAACATTAGCTCAGGTGATGCGATCATAGAGATGGCCCTCGGTGGGCGCTGAAGGCCCTGACACATTGATGAACAGTGGTACAGGTCTGAACTCTGCTCACCGCTCTGTGCTCACGCTCAGCTAAATCAATGAGGTAACCAGTCAATGCTTGCCCACACTCAAGCTGTTGCCAGGCCTTTATCTGGCCCCAGCAGTTTAACACTGACCCCCGCACAGGTAGCAGGAGACACACTAATCCATCTCTCCCAGCACAGACAGACTCATCTCATTTCATCTCATCCCAGCTCTCCACCCCCTCTCTCTCTCTTTCTCGGTCTCACTCATTCGGTTACGCAAACACCTTTTCTCTCCTTCTGTTGACCCCTTGATGTCTTGCACAGTTTAAATTTCCTTGTATGTGTACTCATCCATTCCCCCGCTGCGGCATTTCTCACTGCATCCTCCTTATCCATCTCTAACCCCCACCCTGTCTTTCACACCTCATACGAAGCTGTCTTCCTATTCCTCCATGCTCTCGCTGTGGGTGCCTCTTAGTCTGGCCATGGGAGATGGAGCTCTGGTAAAATTGACATACACATCATTGCCTACCAATATCTGCTCTCAATGAAGGCTGAAATGATTGGGAATCTGAGCTGTTTTGATCCATCTTCCCCTCCTTCAGCCTCGGGCTCCAGAGTTTGATTACAAAAAGCCTCAGTTGAGCTGCACAAGGATGTCTGAAAATATCTCAGCATCCAGAATAGCAACATGGCAGTTAAGTCATTCCATGCAACGCACCACTCAGATTATTGCAGAGGAACAAGTATTGCCAGCAGACCTGCGACTGCAATAACACAGTCTAATTTTACTGTATCAGCGGACAGTGTAACTATATTATATATAGTGTCACCACTGTAGAAACATTTAGCTAATGTTGTACAACCATGTAAACACTGTTGCTATGGTGAATGTGAATAAGAACATTTCACTGGATGTCTCATGTAGTTACTGACCAGAAACACGTTCCCAGTCGGAGAAAAACTCTGATAAGCGAGCCCTGTCATCATCAGAAAGATATTTGCAGAAGGCTGGAAAGCTGACCTTATATCTGTGTGGGATTTTTCCAACAAGTCCTTATACCTAAGTGCTAAAATATGTGCTTATCAGCACCTTCTTGAACTGAGACTTACAGTGCAGTCAGTGGCTGTTCAGACATTTCTGAACTACAAATATGAGCCTCTTGGTGGCGCTATAGAAGTTGGTTTTGACATTCATTCATGTATGCCAAGAATTGATCAGGGTTGTTAATGCTGCTAATAGCTCAGAGAGTCACAGACTGAGAACACAATTAGCCAGTGTTGTGTGTCTGACACAGACCTCAGAGTTTTGCCTATTTTGTCATGGTCTGGGAAGTGTGAGAGCGTTTATGTAGCCGAATTAAGCTTTCAATTACACCTTTATAGAAGTCAAGGAGATAGAAGGTGGGCATCTGAAAACAGCCCTTAAAGCCTGCAGATATCCTAAGTATTCTTTAACAAGTATCCCAATTCTGCAGAAGGACAATGAACAGTCTGTGACTCAGGGCCAAAAGAAGAACCTTATCAATCCTTATGTAGTTGGTATGTCAGAGAAGCTCAAAAGGACATTTGGAAAACATCACATACCTCTCTATTTCATACCCAGACTCATTCATCCTCAAGGCCAGACACTAAAACACAAGAGGGGAATATAGAATACATGGTCCAGTGCTGCCCGCGTGAATGAAAGTGACATTAGAGAAGTCATACATGTTCAAGTGGAGAACCCTCTCCTTTATCACAGGTGGAGGCCTCTATTAGACATCATCTGTTTACAATTCATCATGTCGCCCTTTCATCTATACCCAGGAAAATCAAGACCACTTCACACATCCACCAAGAAGGCAAGTTAACAACCCACTTTTAAAGAGGTAGGAGCTGATCTAAGAGTGAGTCAAGTGAGAAGTGAAACCACTTTGGTGGATACATTTTTAAGTCTCCTACCAACTTTGCTTAAGCTGAAGAAGCTACTTGGATGAGTAGTGAAACACTTCTACTTAACAAGAAAGAAGTCCAGTTGGCATGACTCAGCTTCCAGACAACCCTCAGCTAAATGACTGAGAATCTTCATCAACATAGCGAAAATAAACTATGGGAGAGATAAAATAAGTGGATTCATTAATGTCGTACGATAGGGGCTACGATAACCGAACAAGAATGAATGTGAGAGATATAGAAACGAGAACGGGGAGAAGCAGAGTAAGGATGTGAACAAGCCTGAAGAAAGAAACACAGATGCGGGAATGAAGAGTTAAGGCCATACAACCAGCAGGCACTGGCAATTAAGATTCATTATAGGCAGCCGTGCCTGCTTCAACATTGGAAAGCTCAGCCTTCACCCTGATATATGATATGAGTGTTTCCCCCCTTAAATTTTGACAGCCAGTGGTAATTTGGTATTTAGTAAGTGTTGTTTATCCTACCTCCTTCTCTCTCTCCCTCCCACTCTCTGTAATAGAGGCACATTGACATTCTGGTTGGCTTTAAGGAGCTACTGTAAATAAGCAAGACAAAGTCTCTGTGGAGTAGTTCTATTTGAGAGGGATAGTTTGCCAGATCCTCTTTGTTATGTGATGTTAAGCCGCACCAAGTCCAACTGACAGATACTGGCGTAGAAACTGGCGTCCAGGAATTCAAGAGAATGTACCAGGAGACAATCTTTCTGCTAGCTTCTGTGCTTGTTGGAGTTAATCTGGTGTGGAGAAGGTCTGAGTCAGTGAATGTCTCACAGGAGGGTATTAATTCTCTGTTTTAGACGCGATTGCTTTGAGAATGAACTAAAGTCAAGTTATGGCCAAACTTTTCGAACTTTTTTCGGTCATGCCTCAATATTGATTCCACCCCTTTGACCCAGACTTGAATTATTTATAGAAAAGTCAGATGGACAGCCTTGAAACTGTTTACATGATCCCCAATACCTCCATTTACAACCAGTTAGGTGCTAATTGGCAAATAGGCTTAGATTGGCTCCGTACGCCACAGAGAAATGCAGTTTGCCATGTAGAATTTTTGTGTGTTTCACAATTCTCATCATAATATGACAATTTCAGCCCAAGTGAGTGGATGTCTTTCTGTTAGCCACCTTGATGTATTCACCTTTGTAATCCTTTTTGCATGCCTACAATGGCTGCAGTGGTCTTTTCATATCCTACCTGGCACAACACAATCTGGGCACTGTGCTTAAGATTTGCAACAACTGAGGTGTACATACTGTGCATACTGCGTATTAGCTTGGTATGAATGGTTGTAACATGATGAGTGTCTGTGACTGCAAACTCAAAGTAGGTATTTTAGCCAAGTCTCTGGAGCATAGAGCAAATTCATCCAGTGCTGTCCACTAGAGGCATTTTCCCAAAAGACCTTTATACCAGTGAAGCAAAAAGGCCTCAAATAAGAGCAGCTGCATCCTTTCCTTTGGGCTTTGTGGTACAGATATGAAGGCAACTCGAGTCTTCCTGTGTGCAGGCTGTTTTCATTCACCCCTGAGCAGAATCATGTACAACCAGCATGGCAAATCTCCGCTGGTTGCCTCGCATTTTCTCATCATCATTCCTCACCTGGGGAGCTGGATCCACATCCATGGTTGCATACGTGACGAGAGGCTAAGAGAGAGAGAGAGAGAGGACAAGAGAGGGAAAGAGAGGGAGAAGGAGATGAAACTTTCATGAGGTGCTGGACTGGTGTGGAGAACCACAATGAAAATGCAAAGATTGAACTTTTCTCCGGGACTGAGGGTAGGGTGATGAGAGTAGAAGAGCCTGGAGGAACGTGTGTGAGGGCAGGAGAGACAGGAGTCAGAGAGTGCAGATAGCCTTTGAATTTGAGGAAGGAAGAGGAAATGGGTTTATCACTCGGATTCTAATCCCAGTCTTTCCCCCCTCTTCCCACCCTGTTGTATTGTTTACCCTCTTTAATCTCCTCGAATTGGTATTTGCCACTGGTTTCATTTTTTTACTCCTCTCATTGGGCCACCTACTCTCATATTCCGCCTCCACTAAAGCAGCTGCATCCTCCAGGATGTTGTGAGCACAGTGGCAGAGCCAGCTAATTGTCATAAGGATGATCAGACTGATGTAATTGTTTTATTTTCTTAAAACAAGTAATATCAGTAGCATCTCTCAGTAGTACCAGAATCGTTGGTCTTGTTTACCTGTCCTTGTTCTTAGACTGATCATAACAGATTTTAACACCAATGTTTACAGAACCCTTCAGAGAACAGTTATTGTGTATAACAAAAAGTATCTTGCAATCAATAATTTTCTGCCTCAGACAACTGAAGATGACACAGGTTTATAAACTAAATAATATGGTAAAATCTGCAAATGTAGGTGGCACAACACTGATGTTTAGGATATGTTGGATAATTTAACATTAAGTGCTGTGGATTTGGATGTAACTTTGATTCAGATATCTTTTGTATTATTATCAAAAGGATGAGTGAGTTGCAGGATTAATGTTGGCACTCAACCATCTAAATCGTCCTCTAGGCTTTTTCTAAAGTCATATCACCGTTTTATTATTATCAGATGATTTAGCCCAAGCCAAACCCAATGAACAGTACTTTAGTGAATCTAGCTTCTGAGTAACTTGCTGCTCGGGGCATGGACACAGTGCCAGCTAACAAATAAACCACCTTTTCTTCTAACCTCATGAGAACACTTGTAACTATGGTAACTGACTACACACCGAAGATGGCAACATCCTCAAAATGCTTAGAAAGTATAAGTATTAAAAATGAACAATAAAAATGAAACACAAATGGGACTAATGAAAACTACCTATGTAAACTTGGAGTTTTTTATGACTAACACTAGACTGCATCAGTTGTAACGATCATGTCAGAGGAAGACACAAACACAGGGAGGTTTTATGGCTTTTATGGAAAACAAATTGCGCTGTGTGTGCAGCAGGAGATCGGATCACGCTCAGCGCAGTTATAGCAGTCATAAAAGTCAATAGCTATTTTATGCATTGCATTCTTGAATCTAGCCTTAACTAAAATAGATCCAGTCATGAAACGGTTGTCAATAAAACATCTTTCAAATACAGCAAGGATTATCCTGCATCAGCAAAACTCAGCATGTGTTTGAGCTCCACCAAGGAAGCAAAACAGGGCAGTACAACTAGTTGTTCAAAAAGAACTGTACCACACAAGTCAACAACTCTACTGCCCAAAATATGGAGCTGTGTGGGGTGGTGAGTGGGCTGGACCTTCCGGGTCTGCCCCTGGTGGGCGAAGGAACAAGAACTTTGACCATAGTGTGGAGGAAGCGTCAGGAGACTGGGCTGGGAGGTGGCAGATGTTTGGGTGGAACTTTCAAGGATCTCTGCAGAATGTCCTAGAATGCTCTATTATATCTGTACAGTCACACACACACACACACACACACACACACACACACACACACACACACACACACAATGCACTGGCTCCACTGTTCCTCCTCCCCGCACCATCTCGTCTCCCCCTTCCAGGAAATGTGCCATGCCGTGTTATGATCGATGGCTTGCATTCAGAGATAGAGCAGCCCCTACTGTTTGTTTGTCTCCGTTACGCATGGCTGCGGAGTGACAGCTGGGACCGGTGCATGGTTTTGAGTTTGTCTGGCAAGAAAATTTGGGCTCCTTTGGTTTAGATTGTCTTTTGTTCCTAAGAGCGAAGGAGATGGGAGTTTTTGAGTGTCCTTAGAAATGAATATCCTTTGGTAAACCATGTGCACTCTGGGCATTGAGGAATTTTGAATATTACAAGCCGCTACTAGAATTTATGTTGTATTCCAGGCTTAATTATGCAGCTAAAGAGAGTGTAGGGTTAGCTTTGCAAGTGTGTGTGTTTAGGGTGTTTGCCATTAAATGGAGTCTATTTGAGGAAGGATAAAAAAGGACAGGAACCATGTGATAAGCCTGTGTGTAAGGATGTCACTGTTTTCATAGCTCATTTGTGTATTTAATCTTCTTGTATGTATTCATACATGCTACATGCATTTATTCTGTGGGTGCGTTGTCAAAGTGTTAAAAGTGCAAAATCAGCAATGCCTACGCACTTAGGTATATGTTTTTGACCTGAAAGTGATCTGAAAGAAGGGTTTTATCTGCATCATGATTGATGGGTAATTGAGTGATTTGCTAATGACCATTATCTTGTCATGGTTCAATGGAAACTACACTAATAGGAGCCCACACTGCAAACACTGTACAACAGCTAATCTTAAAACAATAATTGTGTAATCTAGTTCCAGAGGCAGTTTTGTCCACTTAATTTGGCTAAATGATCAGAAAGGATCTTATTCCTGCCTCAGACTTAGTTGAAGAAGGAATATATAAAAAAAAAAAAAACATCAACCAGTTTAAATATTTCTTATCGCAGGTTTTGTGTTTTACTTAGATTAAGTTCTCCAGACTGAGCTTCAGGTGTAAATGTTCTGATGAACGGAAGTAAACTGAGCTACCACACTCTTAAAGCTGTGTCCTCTATGGGACAGAAGAGCACATGCATGGCTGCTTGACTGGTTGGAGAAATCGCATAACAGTTGAGCGGTTTAGTGTTAGTTTATTTCATTTTAGCTATTTTAGGTTTATATTTATTTATATAAGTGTTTCTTTCCTAAGAATTTGCTGGCAAGTGTTCAGACAATCAGACATGGACCAGCACATGGTCTGAGTATACATTGCTACTGTAGCTTTCAGTACTGCCTATATAATGGATGCTTAGTTTACTCAATTGTGAGCAGTAATTATGGTCATTATGCATCATCACTGACAGTTGTAGAGTTGCTCATTTTTTATTGCACCGTGGGATCGTTAGCATGAAGTGGTGTGCATTATACTAAGTAATTTCATTGTGGAATTTCTTGAGGGAACTATATATTGGACATTGTTTCCCTCAATCAAGGGATTTAACAATTAGAGTTTGCACCTTGAAATGGTTCAAATGTAAAAAAAGGAAAGAAAAAAGTAGAAGAAAAAATAAGAAATGTATCAGGCCAAAGCAGAACAAGAGAACTTACAGGAGCCTTACACAGTCTCACCACCACTTGTACTCATGAGACATCAAAGGATTTCTCATCAGAGGGGAAAGTTTTGAAGCTGGGGAAAATTATAACACAGTTGTTGTACCATCATATCATCATCCACATGTAACACACGGCTGTCATGGATCCTTGTGGCAGATCCCGTGTGAATGGTACTAGTACAGCCCTCCAACTCCACATCCTGTAATATTAAACTTCTCCTAATGGATGTTTAACAGCTGTCATACATTAAATTATAAACATTTTATGAACAATATAGTCTATATGTTGTACACACATTATATATATACACGTTAAATTTATTACTTACTATACATTAATATACTGTACACATCAAAATGTATTTCAAACATTTGTGTAACCGTATAGAAAGAAACACATTATATATAAATTGTATACATATATATATATATATATATATATATATATATATATATATATACATATATATATATAAAAATAAATAATATGAGCACATATATACCACATAATCAAATACAATAATCTTAACAACATGTAAAGATGCATAGGTATAAATAGAAATTACTGAGAGGCATTATTATCACTGTACCACCTGGAGCTCAAGCCTGAAGATGAACAGCAAATATTCACATTCCTATTCAGCACCCTATATGAACACAAACATACTGATTACACCCACAAAACAGACACGCTTGAGCAGTACATCAACATGCATAAACACAAAAATGCCCACACAAACCCATAAAGTGTAAATATGCCCTTTTCTCTGACACACACCTGTGTATGCAAATATATCTTTCCTCTCCTGAGACTTTCATACATAAATACTTACACCAGTAGCAGAGTTGCCTAGGGGCTTTCTGTGCACCTTTCCTCTTAACATCGATGCTCTCTTCAATTCCCACACATCTGCTTAACACGTGTAGCCCTGAGCACTCACTTCCGCCTGACAAGAGAAAAAGGAAAGATAAGAAGAGAGAGAGAGAGTGAGTTTGTAGGAGTAGGTGTCTCAAGAGACTGTGATTGGCATTCAGAGGCATGGCTTCCCGTCCTTGTGCCCAGCATCTTTGGAGCTTCACCAGGTCTTCACAAGGTTCTGAAAAACAGTGCAGGTGTCTCTCGATGAACCTCTGAGATGTTCTTGGTTTCTCTAGGATGGAGATAGAGGAGGTTATTGGTGATTTGTTTTGGTTTTGTGTTACATCAGGTTTAGTTCAAGTTGGGGTTAAATAGTGATACTGTTACACTTTTGCGTCATCATCAGTTTATAATCCTGATCTAGGAGCAACATTTACAAGAACTACAGAATCCCCCTGATAAATTGCTACTCTGTGCTGTGTAGGTGTAGGCAGAGCAAGCACTGTAACTATCTGAACTGTCTGAATGTTGAAGTGTCCACAAAAATACAAAACACCACTGCATGTCCATCTGGTGAACTGACCAAAAACAAGTTGCAGTTGGGCATCCAAAAATTGCTCTCCTTGAATGATGTGAAGCATGCATTAGTACAACAATGAAGAACATGACAATACCTTTAGGTCTTGTTCATGTTCTGCTCATAAGCTGTTTCAAATTCCCCTTGGAAGATAACTTCACTTAGAGAAACTGGAGCCAAGATGTATAACCTAAGTTAAAGTAAGCCTGTCTTGTCAAGTCACTATGTATTTAGTCCTAGTTCATACATTTTTAATTGGTGGTTTTCTTACTTTTTTTTAAATCTATGTAAAAGTCTAGTTAGCAACATATTAATACAAGCATTTCTACACCACAGTGCAAAACTGTCTTTTTCTGTGGGAGTTCCATGTGACTTCTACAAAGTTCTGTCATGGTTTCAGACTTTTGTTGCAATTTTTTTTTAAATTAGCACTGACGTTACAATTTAGTCATTAAATAAAGCACAGCTATCGTCCAAATCAACACTGACTTTTTCTCCTCCTTTTTCCAGTCTCTGTGCTGAGCTAAGTGAAGCAGCAGCTGTTTGTAGTTTCAAATTTAGGGCAGCAGAGTGAGAATATTACTTTTCTCCATTTTTTAATGAAAAATGAATCAATCTATTTCCCCAAAAACACTCAACATTTTGATTCTGCAAAATAAAACATTGATCAACCAACACATGAGCAGCAGTTTTGTTTTTTATCTTGGTACAACCACCTAAATTAATGCTTCGTAATATGGATTTTTTTCAAAGTCACTAGATCCTGCGTATCTTGAATACTGGCTGCTAAACGGTGTTCAGAGAGGTATTTATTTAATCCCTGGGAGACATTACAGACCTTAAGAAGCAAACAAGGACAAACATTTCTTATGTTTTCTGCTCACAGACAGAACCAGTTAGAAATGTCTTTGGTTACAGGAAGAACAAACCCTGCGTATTTCTGTCACTGTATACGTGCGTGTGCTTGTGTCTGTGCATGTGTATGGAAGGGGGTATTATTGCTGAGGGCAGAAAATCAAAGGGAAGACAAAACAATACAGGCTATTCTCTCCATTCTGTCCCTCGGTGATTCTCAGAGACACCCTTCTCTGCATGAGCTGCGCCAACTTTTCTTAATATTGCATCCCTTCTTTGTTTATTTCCATCCTCTCTATATTTTAATTTCCTTTTCTTGCTGTTGCCTGTACCATGTTTCCACCATTTGCTCCCTCTCTCAAAGGCTCTTTCTCTCTCCCTTAGTCTCAGTCCCTGTGGAGAGAATGACTGAAGCTGTCTCCGCTTACTCAGGAGTTTGCAGCATGTAAGAGAATGCAGCTCGTGCCTGTAACTTAAAACGGTGCCTGAAGTGAAAAAAAATAATAGTGACATGCCCTCAACACGAACACACACACACACACACACACACACACAAGCAGGCCAAACACACACATCTTCTTCAGCTCATTCAGAGCATCCACATTCGTGTCATGCCCCCCTTGTAACAACACATCATGAGAGTCCCACCACTTCACCCCAGCTCCCAGCTCAGATAAACTGTGCTTGTCATCTTGTAAAATATCCTAAATTCCTTTCTGTTTCCTGTCTGACTTTGACAGAGTCCTCACTCCATCACTCTCCCACTCCAGACTTTTAAAAGGAAGCGAGTAGGAGGGGGATGAGAGGAGGGGGGGGGGGTCCTCATGGACAGACTGGTTTCTGTCCAACCATTTGTGGCTTCCATTAGGCCAGCCCATGAAGCCTCACTGGTTTCACACTACATTTCCCTTCATTCACTTTAACACTCCATTGGGTCTCAAAAAGAACAGGGTGGGGTGTAATTGCATTTTGAGTGATGTTTGTGTCATTACCTTGCTTCAAAGTCAGCGACAACAACAATTTAGCAACACGCACTCAGCCTGCCTTAAAAGCCGCAGCTGGCAATTTGCAGTGGAGATGGTCTCAACCGAAAAATAAAGACTGGGGCTTTCAGGAGTCACTTTCAGCAGTGCTTCATGCTGATCACACATCCTCTCGAGTATAATTCCTACTTTTGTGTGAGGAAAAATAAACTAGAATGTTATTGGGCATATTTTTCCATTTTTTTTCATCAAACTCAACTTTTTGAGTATATTGAAGGAAACAGCATCAAAGCATCAAACCTGTGACTGTCGACTGACATCCGAGAGCAGCCTGATGGTTAGAGAGCATCACAGTGCTGTACAGCCTACTGTACGTTAAATTAAACAGTTCAAAAGTTAAACTGCATTTCATGAAAACATCCTACATCACTGTTTAAATCTGAGGGTAAAATTTAAAACCCAGTCATCATCAGTGATGATGCATTTGAGTTCCAGGGTTTGTAGAAGTACACAAACAGTGACTGGTAAAGGTGAAGCTGATTCGAACTAGTGTATGACAGTGCAGGGTGCATTATTGTTTATTGGTTTATTATATTTTCATAGGAATCTACACACTGCAGTAGCAATCAGAGCTGTAAGTAAATAATAACTTCAAATTAAAATACTCCAGGAAAGTACAAATGTACTTAGTTACTTACAACCTTGTTAAATTCTGTGGGAGTTCCATGTGACTGAACAAAAAAAAAAGCCACTCATTCAAATGAGGATTTATGAAAGGGCACCTTACCATTCACCCTTGGTTTTATGTTAGCCATGCACCATTAGAAATCTAAGATGTCTGCTACTTTAGAATATTGAGCCTTTAGGGTGGCCTAACTTTGTATACCACTTTGAAAGCGGTAGCTATTTAATTAGGCTGACGACAATGTTTCACATTTTATGGCCTGGTAATTATCTCTTTAATCTGTCAAGTTGTTGTCAACACACCACATGATACCTAGCGATTCAAATGATGACATATGGTTCAAAATAAGTACTACCAATGTCACACTCCCTTGAGAACCCCAGTGTAAGGCTCACTGCAAATCACTGCAAAATTAGAAATAAAAGTCGGGGCTTTATTGCATAAAATCCACAGACACTGCATTATTTGAAGATGGCACAGATGTCTTGTCAGCAGCATTTTAATTTTTATGTGTCTCCATTTGTGATCACAGTGTGTTCAACAGTGCTGTTAAGTGCATCAAAACTATTCCGAGAAGGGAAGACATTTTGCTCAGTTGCTTTATAGGCTGCACGATCTCTTGATCATACTTGAATATTGCATGTGACAGCAGAATGCTTTTAATCTATTCTACTTGAATGCTGCAGTTGTTTGTCCCATATAATTGTTATCATTTGGCTTGTTGTTACAATGTTGACATGTAAATCTGAGCTTATTCTACTAATGCTGCTATTATAGATGGTTTTGATGTTAAAATGTGATTTGCTTTTGGCACAATGTGATGCACAAGATTTTAATGGCTATGTCTAAGCTAGACTTCATTTATACGCCAAGCAGACTCCAACAGTTGCATAAACACAGCTGTTGTTTGTTTACACTTACAAAGGCTTGTGAATGCCAATTGTTCCTCACTTTCAGACTGAAAAGATAATAAAATTATGTGCTCAATTTCTACTCCAAAAAGCTGCCGGAGCATTGACCAGAAATAGGCTACTGTTTGTCAGAATTAATGAGTCAAGCCAAGACGCTCAGCAGGACTGACTCATCAAATAACTGCATTCCAACCCAAAACACAGCTTTGGTTCAACCTTTCGAAAAGTCAAGAATCATGCTGTCCTCTTTACTTTGTCTGTTGCCAAGTTGCAGAGACTGGCATCTTGCAGCGCCATGGCAACCTGGCACTCGACGGTACCTTCCATATCCACAAGTGTCAAGAAAAAGTATGTGAACCTTTAGGTTCATAGTACAAATATGATGGACCTAAAAATAAAATAATAAAATAATAATAGCATGTCTTTATTGAGAACAACCATGAAAACCTCACAGTGCGAGTGGAAAAAGTATGTGAACCATGAACAATGACCACTAAAAAGCTAATTGGAGTCAGATGTTAGCATAAGTTAAGTAAATTAGTTTGGAGGTGTTGTCTGTTTGCTGCGCACAAGGAGAATACGCTTATTTGAAACATGCATGGCCAACAAAGTGCACAACAAACACTCTTGAATGAGGTAAAGAAACAACCCTGAGTGACAGAAAGCATTAAGATTTGAAGGCATCATTGGAACTGACTAACATCTGTGTTTATGAGTCTACAGTGTGTAAAACGTTGCAGGGTGTCGATGGCAGGACACCATGAAGGAAGCTGCTGCTTATTAAAAAGAACAATGCTGCACACCTAAAGTTTGGAGGACATTGACACTCCACAGCAGTATTGACAAATTGTTTTGTGCACTGATGAAACTTTATTGAACTATTTGGAAAGAAAACACAACACTACATGTGAAAACATCCCAATCGTAAAGTATGATGGAGGAAACATCATGATTTGCTGCATCAGAGCCTGGACAGCTTGCAATGATTGCGGGGAAGATGATTTCCCAAGTGTATCAAAAAATTCTTCAGGATAGTGTGAGGATGTCTGTACGTCAGCTGAAGCTATGAGGAAGTTGAGTGATGCTACAGAGCAATGAACGAAAACACTGGCTTTTAAAGAGGATAAGCCGTGGCTATGACAGAGCTAAAGAAGTTCTGACTGGACAATTGAGCTATAAGACCTGAACAATGTGCAGGTCTGATCTAAAGCTACATGAAGCGCCTGGTTGAGGTTATTGCTGGCAAAGGGGGGGGGTCAACCAGGGGGGGTTCATACTTTTTCCACTATCTATAAGGTTTTTTTTTGGTTGTTCTCAATAAAGACATGAAAGATCAAAGTTTTTTTCTGTAATTATAATTATATCCAAAAGGTTCATGCTGCTGTATATGTTGCTGTTCATGTGCTACAGTCTGCAGTGTGCAAATGTATGTGTGTGAGCTTTCACTGTTTAAGCCTGGTTTCGCTGTTCTTTAAATGTTAATCTGCTCAGACAACAGGTCCAGCCGTGTCCAGGGGCTTTGGGCTAAGGAGAGAAGGACCTTGACAGCGCTGAGTCTGTGTGAGTGTAAGGATGCCTACTCCTGCACCGGCTGGTCGGCCTCCCCTCAACGCATGACTGTCAAGACAATTATGATTGCACCCTTAGCGTAGAATTAGATAAATAAGGCTTTGGGGAGACGGTCGTCTGAAATGAAGACAGCTATCTAACGTGCAGACTAAGAGGGAGGGAAGACACATTTTAAAAATAATACTACAGACAAATGAAAGACAGAAAAGCTTGAGTGACAGGATGGAGAGCATGACAGCAGCATGACAGCAGCACAGAGATAGTAGAGGTGGCGACGGAGAGACAGAGAGATATGGGCAGCCAGTTGTGGCACTGGAAGGAGTCTGTGAGTGCACGCAGTTGAACAGCACGTCAAGCAGCTGGTCAGTCCGCACTATTTGCTATATTAGCCTTAAAGCGCTGCTGAGATGAAAGCTTCTCTCCACCACAACCCTCACAGACACGCATGCAAACGCACACACGCACACCTCCATATGCCATCCTCCGAGCACATTCAACTGCACTCCTGTGGCTAAAAGGCGACTCCAATTAACGCCTAATAGATCTTTGCCCTGTTGCTGGAACTGAGCCACCTGGATATCGGATGAACTTTTTTGCAGAGCTTCAGGTGTGTAACACAGAGAGGGAGTAGACCCAGTGAGGAAGTTAGGGCAGTAAAAAGAAAAAAAAATCGTGGGGTCAGTCCAATATTAGCAGTCCACACGGTGCAGAAATCACATGCATCAACTATAATAGCTCTCATTCATCACAGTGCTCACTGAGGAAGACCAACCTTATGCATGCAGCGCTCTTTGCCTAAGACATATTGCTGGTTGTCACCGTGAGGGGCACTTCATAGATTAGATTCATCACTGACTTCATCAAGTGCACAAAGAAAACAAATTGGCTGAAAATGTACAGTGTTTGTCATTAGTTGACACGTGGCCTATTTTCCAACCCGTCTTGTCACGCCCTAATTTGAAGCATCGACCCAGCGGGCCGCAGCACAATGCAAAGAAATGTAACAGCGGCGCTCCACCGAGAGTGCGCGCTGACTTGTATCTAGACAAACAAATCGATGAGCAGTCTACTCTGTGGTATTATCAGGTGGAAAAGATAACCAGCAGCACCGACAGTGGGAGCACAGCAGCAGTGAAGAGCCTTGAGGGGGAGGAGGAGGAATGAAACAATATGAATTCCCAATTCATTGAAGAGGGAACTCTTACACTGGCATCTTATTGATTAAGGACAAGTTGGGTGGAAACTATTAGTGTTTTAAAGCTGAATTCAGCAGGACTCTCCCTGCAGTGCTCTGCCAAAAAAATATCACGTCATTAAAGTTTGACCTTAGTTCCAACTGAGGTTTGCACCAAACTTCAGATGAACTAAAAATGCATGTGATATTTCTCTCCTGTGCTTAAAAGCACATTCTTTCCAAGGTTGTAATCACAGCAACTCTCAAGAGGGAAGGTTTGTCTTTTAGGCCAACTGTTAACTCTCAACTGTGTATATATGTATTTTTTGTTTGTTTGTTTGTTTTTCCTTTTGATTTTATGTCATCATTGAAAAATGTAACATTTATCCTCCTGGTATGACTCATTTTTTTAACATCAACACAGAATTCAATAGATTGTTTCCCTACAGAAAAGTACAAGAAGTCCTTACTGTTCAAAGCATAAAAGCTTGTCCATGATATTTAAATTCTAAAACTTGAATTTTGAATGAGGTTCTCTGCTGTGTAGCTGTGATCTAAGTGTGGTAATGGCTGCCATTTGTGATGTCGCAGCCTCTGTAGCAGAGGTCATTGCTAATCAGCCAAACCAGCAGGGGCACATAATCTCTCTCACCTACGCAGCTGAAAGTTGGGCTGCTCTGATGGCTTCTGTATCTGGCACATATATTTCTCAGGCTCTATCTCCCTCATTACCTACTTCTTTCCCATCTCTCTCCTTTTTTTTTCTCTTTTCTTTTTTATAAACACAGTCTCAAATCATCACTGGTGTTACTATTTTTACTTATCAAGGTTGCTTGTTCGCAGAGGACTGTGGGCAGCGGCAAGGGAAAGGCGTGTTCTCTGAGACTGAAGATGCAGACACGCTACTTCTGTTACGCCTGCCCTCGGAGCAAAGGGCCCTCGGGTTGAAAGTAGAGCCCCCCTGAGATGGAGAGAGATGGGAGAAAGACCAAGACAGAGTGCCATAGTTAGGCAAACTCTTAACCTTGAAGACAGATGAAAAGAATCAGCCTGGAGCTGAGCAAATATGAAGAAAATCAGGATCTAAAACATTGCATGCTGTCGTTTGGGGAGGAAAAGTTGAACCTTTGAACAATCAAAAAAAAACTTTTATGTCTCTGCTGAATAAAATTAAACTATATTGACAAGAGTTTGAACATGGTCACCATGTTCTAGTAGTATCCCTTCAGCCAGTGGTTGTTGTGGTTTCATCCTTCTGCAAACTTGTATTACCTTTATCTTCATCTTACCTAAATGTATTCTCCAAACTGGTTTCCATTCAGTGCAGTGACCATACAACATATTCTGTTGAAACTACAGTATTAAGACATCCCTTTACATTACCTTATTAAAGAAAATGTTTGGCAATGTACATCATGTGAAAACAGTAAAGCATGAAACTAGACGTTGCTGCACATCTCCTGTATAAGATAATGCTCCACTTACCAGCAACAAAGCTCATTAACATTATAACGTCCTTAATATGTACAAACACCTGGCAATAGCTTATTTGTGCCACCGTATTTGGTAAAGATTCTCTTTTTCATAGAACTACTGTGCACATCTCGGTTCTGAAGGGGAGTGGGACGTATGAAATCCAATATCTTCCTATTTACACAGAGGTCACACACAGCACACTTGATAAAATCCACTGGCTTCCTTGTCATATGAATAACTCATGCTCAGAGGAGCGGCGCAGACATGCAATGCACAAAAAGTCATTTTCTGACTGTCAGACATGGAAACCCATTCAAACTCATTCAACTGTTCACATTATGTGTAGTCAGCACAATAAACAACAGGGGGTGATTCTGGCAAAGATAAATTATTCAGCCCTTTAATGAAGGTGCACAGGGATAAATTTGCTTTGTAAAATGGTACATCCCTAGGAGAGGAAGTTCACTGTGTGGCACAGGACAAACAGAATAGCCGTAAGGTCACAGAATGTCAATATTAATAGATGTAAAGCCACAGAGAGCTGCATTATTTCCCAAAGGTTAATGCTACTGACAGACTACATGACATGACATCCATACAGTCAGGCATGGAGAGAGGAAGGTTGGATTTAAAGGTGCCTTCTGTCTGTGGTGTTGCTCCATCATGGTGACAAGCAGCATCATTACTACTTCCCAAATAGACACTGACAGACTAAAAGACTAAATGGCTTTCAGATCCAACTCCACATTTATTCATCTGTTTTCCAAAATATTCATTGACATGTCACACTCTAGATAAGATGAATAGTTAACACGGTAATGATCCTCTTCTTGTTTTCTATCATCGTTAGATCAAATATGCCTAATACATTTCATTACCTAACACACGCAGAACCTATGGCGTTCATTGTTAATAGGCAAATGCTAGCGTGCTAAACTAAGATTGTGCATATGGACCCAATATACCTGCATTTAGTTTGAATCTAGTACAGCCTCATAGAGTCACTAGTGCTGCTTTACAACACACTTAAGCCGCAAAAAATAGTCATTGGTCTACGCAGTTCTGAATCATTGCCAGAGTGTAGTTAAAAGAAGGGCTGATGCACCACAATGGAAACATGTCCCAGTCTCAGCTGTTTGGAAATGTGATGCTAGCTTCGAATTCAAAATCACTAAACTGTATACCTTTCAAAAAAATCTATAAAATCTCTCAGTTTCAGTGTTTGATGTGTTGTCTGTACGTTTTTCAATAGAAAATAGGTTTTAAATGATTTGCAAATCATTGCATTTTGTTTTATTTACTGTATACTTTCCCTTGTATCCTTTGTGTAACTTTTTGGAAACAGTTTTATTTTTTTCAATATCAAAATAACTCTGTGATACTCATGAGGTTTTTAACATCACTGAACCAAATAAGCTGAGTTAGTTTCAGCAGTAATTATTATTAGGTTGACTGTGAAAAAATATCCACCTTACCCACTCCAGACTGGATTAAAACCACTGACTGGAGCAGGTACTATTAAAATCACCCCAAGTCCCCCAGAGAAATAAGTCTCATCCAAGTGGAGAGTTAGTCTTGTTTTCTCCTAAACTCTCAAACAGAGAAAGTACGAAAGAAATATAATAGAAAATCATGTCTGACAGTTGGCATGTTGGGAAACCAGCCAGGGTATTTTAGTGAAACTGTCTAGTCTGAGTTGCTGCTGTCAATACTAAAACCACCTGAGCGGCTTTGCTATGTGCTTTCGGTTCGACTAAGTCAGAAAAGACAAAGAGAGAACTCATCAATTATCAGAACAAAAGACTGAATCGCTCCAATCACTCACTGATTAAGTTTGTAATTCAGGTCTGTTAGGTTTTGTTCCACATTTTCCTATTTTTTTAAAACATAGACTCTATTGGCTGCTGATATTAAGAACAAACCTTTTACTAAACCCATCTTTCTACACTGTATAATGAGTGAAGATATATTATTTTAGAATGACACTGTTCATTTCCTACTGAGTGAGCATATGTGAAGGATAATACCAGTGTAATTTTATTTGCTTCCTATCGTCCTTAATGCATGACAAGACTAAACTCAATGATATACTTGCAGTTGAGCCTCATTACATTTTTTGAAATGAGCATAGATTACATATTATTATGTTTAATTAAATCAAGAATAGGATATGAACTAGAAACGCCCTTTTCTGCTGAAAGCCACAGTCCCATTTCTCCTCTCAAAAGCTGCTATTGTCTGTTCCATATTCAGGAGTCATAGGCATGATGCTGCTTTCAGAAACCTGTCATTTAAAATAATGCATGTAGTAATTTACAGTTTGATAAATCCACTATACAGTGGCAAGAAAAAGTATGTGAACCTTTTGGAATTTCATGGTTTTCTGCATTAATTTGTCATAAGAATTTGATCTGGTCTTCATCTAAGTCAAGAGTATTCACAAATGTATTGTGCCTAAAAGAATAAGGTCTTTATTGAGAATTGAGTATGAATATTAATGGTATATAATATATAATTGTATATCATTAAGTATTTTTCTTATTCACTACATTTCAGAACCATATTCTGCAGAGGCTAGATGTGGTAGTTAAGTTAAGTTAAGTTTTAGAGATTAGTACAACAGTGTGGGATAAAATCCAAAAGTAACACAATGAAAAAGACGAAAGGTGGACACAAGCAAAAGAAAATGAAATACAGTACTAATAATTTTTAGTATAATGTGTATCATTTATTAACAACATGTCCATCCAGCCAACCTTCCTGCTGCTTTGTGCTAACATGTCTGCTGCTTTTGTTGCTTAGCAACAATAACATTTTTGGATGCGTAACAATGATCTGCTGACCTTCTCCCAACTTGACAGGGGTCTTTGAAGGCACAGGGACCTGGAATAGTTGCTGTGGTATTTAAATCATTGCAAAGGTGTGTACAAGTCTTTAACACAGCAAACAGGAAAATCAGCCCCCTTCCAAACAACACATCCGATCCCCTTTTAAAGGCTTGCAACTCTACAAAATGCACCACGCTAAGGTATGGTCTTGTCAAAATTTGTCTTTCGGCTGACTTCATTTTTCCTTATCCATTTGCCCTTTTGAAGCTGAAGCAGTTGCACATTGTACCGGATGGTCTGTTTCCCCTGGTGGTGATTTCAGCTGTGTACCTGATAAGAAGTGCTGTGTTCCTCCAGGATAAGCTGTTTGATGTGAGAAAAGCTCAGTGTCCTGGAATACATCCATTTCCTCAGCAAACACGCTCACATTCATGCACATGTGCACACGTGCCAATTTAAACTGACATACGGCCCCTCACCATACAGCACGAGAAAACAAAGTGGAGGTCATTACACAGAGCTTCACAACATAAGCCAATTACAAAAGCATGCGGACGTTAGAGTGCAAATAGCACTGTCACATAAAGGATGTGTCACGTTCTCTGGGAATACTTGAGGTTAAACACCAAGATCTTCAAAAACTTTGCAGAGACATTTGTGACCCCTGATTATTTTAACAGGTGCTTGAGAACACGGTGGTGAAAAGTATCACACCTGCAGTGCACGGATCCGTTATAATATTTGAAACAATAGGGCTTTGAAATAAACAAAGGAAGGTTTGTTATGAGCTGCCAACAATGGATTTTGTGGGCTGGAGTTCAAACTGGTGCCAGCAGATTTGATCGGCTGCAGCTAAATACTGACCTTAGCCCAAATAGTTACCAGTTGTTTGCTGACCCTGTTAAGGTTCAACATAGATATGAGTTAGATTTAGAGGCCAAATGACATATTGGTCATCAGTTTGGTGGGTTTAATTCATGTTGTCAAAATACATACACCACTTCCAACATTAGATTAAACGTCCCTCTGTTAGTTTCACCTGTAGGATTTGGACGCCAACAACAAGCTTCTGGCACAATTCTCGTTAAATATTTAATCTCTCTTCTTCGAAGGACTAGTCAAGTTCAGTTTGTTGGTTTCCTGGATCAGTGTCCTGAAGATGTCTGAGGAAATCCTTCTTCATTGGTCCAACCACTTTCTGCAATGCATCAGATCAACTGGCAGCAAAACAAAACTAGAACGTGATTCTCCCACCGTGAGAAGTTGAGACATAGGAACCTTTAGCCCCACCGAAATACTAATCCATCTATATTTATCCTGTATGTATAATTCTGATTTCCAAAACCCCAACATGAATTAATATCCATGGGATTTTCATTTATTAAAGATATATGTTTAATCATTTATGTACAATCACTCTGACCCAGTAAAAGAACAGTTTTATTTACATTATGTCAAACACAGACACAAATACCCTAAAACTTGCCTAGGTTCAGTAATATGATGTCAGCTTACGGTAAGTTTGTTGTCATGGTTACAGTTTGATGTATATTTCCATTTGTATGATTGTCTTTCTAAGCTTCCCAGCTCCCCACTAATAATCTAAACTACTGACTTAGCTTAAGAAACAAAGCTGTAGTGTTGTAGGTACACCAGTAAGCTTGTTAGCCAGGTGGCCCATCATATGTGTCACTATGATTTCATGGGAATATCAGTGATGTGATAGAGTATGCAGACGACGACTGATGTTGTGCACAGCATGTGAAGAAATCTAAAGCTTGACAGACCCGCCGTGCCCAGTTACAGTTGTTAAGTCCTGAGTGGGCAACCGCTTTTTGGGAGAGAGGTTTTGCAAACAGCCAACTGAGGCAGGTTTACACCAGACCCAGGAGACCTTCGACTCTTCAGAGCTGTGACATTTTCAGTCTGTGACACAGGCAGTACAGATTACTTGTGCCTTGTGAGACTAATGATAGAACAGCTTAAGCATTGCTGGAACTTTCTCGCAGCTCTTTGCAGTCACGTAAAAAAAAAAAAAACTCAGCAAATCTTTCTCCCTTCCTGTGCGTACAGTACCACAAGCCATATTCTAATCACATCTGCCGCTTTAGTCTCTTGTCATATCGCAGCAGGAGAAAAAAGGCTCCCTCCGGTTCCCTGGGGCATCACTGTCAAGGACACCTGTCTGCTGCTGTGTTTCTCTGTGTTCTACTGCACTCCAGTCGGCACGCTTACATAAAACACTGAATGCATGAGAGTGTCCTACTGCAGGACGCCTAAGGCTTTACCAGTCATGCTGCGCAGCACCCACCTGAGTTCCTCTCCCTCCTGTCCCAGGCTCATTCCACCAGCTGGCTGCTCATCTGTCTCTCTCTCTCCGCCTCTCTCACTGTCTGTCTGTTATTTGTATCTCAGAAGACGCCGGTGTTTGTGAGGATGGGTTGCATGCCTGCTTGAATCTCCCAGTGAGTTACTCTGGCCAGTCGATGTGTGTGTGTGTGTGTGTGTATGTGTCTGTCTGAATGACAAAGAGGTCGGCTATAATTAAAATCAGCATTTGTTGCTGCAGGGAATGGTAACCATCGTCGTGGCGACAGTCGGCCCACTCGGTCCCCTAAGCAACAGAGCTACAGCTAATGAGAGGGGAAGACATGGCTCTGCTGCCAAAGGAGGATGAGCTCTTCAACAAATTGTATTTTTCCTTCACTGTCTTCAATGTCTTTACATTGAGCTCAAGAATGCTTTTGTTTTTCTCCTCTGTCTTCTTCGGACTCCCTCATGTCTCTTTTGCTACTCACTAATTTAGTAGTCCTATAGGCATACGCTTTGTTTTTTCTCGCCCATTTTCTGACTTTACCTCTACTTTCCAATTACAACTATTTTTGTCTTTTAACCGCTTCATCTCACTCTCCTTTCATTTTGCTCTCATTTCTGACAGCCTGTACGTCTCCTCCCTTTCTCCCCTCATTCCTTCCTTCCTCTTTCTCATCTCCGTCCTTCTTTTTCAGCCTCTCCTGTCCCTCACACTCCTTGATGAGATGAAGAATTAACATTTATAAGATGCACAAATATCCTTGCAGTGACTATAAGCATATTAAGACATTTTAAAATTCAATGCAACATTTAATTGCAGTCTGCAACCCTAACTCTGTAGTATTGGCTCTGTTTGCTTGCAGAACTATCACGCGTGCCACAACTGAAACGTACTGTAAGGAAGCTGCATGATGAGAATACAGATTAAAACACTTGAGCATGGATGACAGAATACTTAAGCAACTCTTCTTTGTGACAAGTGCCGCAATCCAACAGCATTATATTCATGTCTCGATGGATGATTGCCTGCAGAATAGGTGACATGGGCAAATTGTTTCGCCTCATTTTGCTAAACTTTGGATAGACATGTTCGATTGCTTCTCCCTCCATCTCTTTGCTGGGGGAGCAGTACTCAGGGATAAGCTTAACAAACAGTTAAGCTGAAAATGAACAGCTATTGTAAAAAGCCCCCATGTAATTCTGCAAATGCCAGGAATGTCTAATTGCCTCGTCGATTTAAGAACCACAAGGTCAGCGGCTCGCGCTCTTGAGAGAAATATCTTCCTTTGTCTCCTACAGAGCTGTTGCATTGGGTTTTGCATAATATCCTTTGTCACTGTGTCAGTCAAGGCATTCCTGAAGATGAAAACCACAGTGCGGTGCTCAAAATGGTTACTTCTTTTTTTAGTCACTACAGATTGTAATTCACTCCCCAAACCACAGCTCGATGCAAAACTTTGTCCGGTGTCAAAATTCGCATCCAGTAATTTTCTTGTTTTCCTACCCCAATTATCTTATTTTGCCCTTCATTCAACATCTAACCAGCCATCAGTTTGTCAGAGAGCTATAGCTACTGTCTGTCAGCTCTCCAATCTTATTTATTCACCTCAGTGGTTTGATGCTCTCAAACTAAGACAGAAAAAAAGCCTTTCACTATGAATAGCTTTCATTTGACTGTCAATATGCTTCTTCAACAATATTAAACAAAGTGTTCAGTGTCTTTTATTTTATTTTATTCTTGAATATTTAATATCCTCCCGAAGCTTTCTGATCTGCTGTCTGGATACTTTACCTTTAAATGTGAGACACAGAAACCAGTAAGTAAAAACTTTTTTCTCTCTTTCTTTAACTTTGCTTTAGAAAGAAGCCTTTTGCTCTGTACTAGTCATTTATTTCATCCGTAGCATTTAGTGGCCCGAAGCTCAATCACTTATTCAGCACCACAGAACAAACATGATAAATGTTTGGAATAGGCGGTCTCTTCTTTCATTTACCAATACACAGAGTCTGATGTAACTATCCCCTGTGTGTCACATCTTGGTAAATGAAAAACTCTCCCCACGCAGTGCATTCATTAACAGCTTCAGTTCTTCTTTGAATGTAGGTTGCATGAAACTGTAACCTTCCCATTAAACTGAGTTGTCTGTTTTGAGTGATTAGTGAACCAGGGTTACAGTTGATAGCACTTTAACATCAGCAGGTTCAATGCCTCTAGTTCAATGGGCCTTGTGTGACAGTTAGAGTAGAGAGGACTCCAGCTTCCTGGATGAATGTGAGTAGTGTGTCTCTTTAAAGCTGCAGCACATTACATTTTATGTAACAACAGACTGAATGACCACATGTAATGTGAACGTTGTTTCTTGTAGGAACAGTCCCACAAAGCATTATCACTAAACTCTGCAATGCTGCTCAGCTCTACAGAGCGTTTTAGCTTTTGTCTTATTTTTATTTTTGGGGTTTTAACTTTATAAACATTTTTGCTGCAGCTATTTTCAGCGGAAAAGCTGGCTGCATGAAACAGCTGACAAAGTTGGCCACTAGGTGGTGAATATAATCTATTTACATGCACTTAAAGTGCACATTTTGCTTAACTTAGGGTTTCTAAATATTTTGGGGTTCCATTGATACGTATTAAAAAGTGTAAATATATGTTATAATGCCACTTTAAGCAACAGCTCCTCTGGCCTTGAGATTTAATAGGCTCATTTGAGCTTGCATGTCTTGGTGCTGGTTCCTGTGTTTGTGTAACAGTCAATATGTCTCCAAAGCAGTTAGTGCTCGTGCCACCGTGGCTGGTGCTGGTACAAGCGTCCATACAGAAGTCCTTATGTCTTGCAGGAATCGTAGGCGTAGGAACCCAAAACAGATGACCAGTTATGAATGTTATATATGTACCATCAGAACACAAAAGGCATAATATGACCCATGGTTACTCAGATAATGAAGGAACACTTTCACATGTTCTGTAATAATCTGTGTATACATGCAGCAGATTTGTAATCAGATTTCTTCTCCGGCCTGGACCTATTTCGGAAGCATGGCTCAGTGATTTTAACTTTATACTGACAGGAGACCCTGACTTGTCTTTCTTTTTGCTCTGTATGTGTCAGGGCTGAATGGCAATGCTGCGAGGGGAAGCTTTGGGCGTACTTTTTAAATACGAGTGGGCACTGCTCCTTGTAATGATCTGTCCTTTCATCTAGTCAGTCCACTCTGCTACTTTACATGTCAGCAGCATTTTTCATGTACATCCACACTTATAACAAGCCAACTGAAAACCCCAGTTATGGGAATACATGGCAGAGAAATTGACTTTCTTGAGGAGAAATCGACAAGGGGACTTCAGGTTTCTTTAATTGCCTGCCTCGATTACGGTAACCAGGTTATATAAACAAACAGCGATGAGTGCAGCTTTAAATATTTAAATAAGGGCTATAGAGCAATGGCTTTGAAAATATACAGCAGGTATATGAATGGTTCCTGGCAAGTACATAACAACTAATTCCTGGAAGTAAATAGCAGCATTAGACAACATACTAAATGCTAGAATTAACTGTTTGGCACTTTTAATAGTGTAATATTGCATAACTGCAAAATAGATGACCGGAAAATTTTGAAAAATGGAAAACACAAAACCTTCTTCTACAGTGTTGTACAGTGTTGATACTTACACATTTTTATAATAATACATCTTCAGAGTTGCATTCAGAGGTACATACTATATATTCCCACGTTCATATGACATTTAACCAACAAGCCGACAATAATATTTAGCATGACGAAGAAGAGCAAGAGAATCACCAAGGTCATGAAATGTTTTTAGTTATGTTCGTAGAGTATATTGATGCATTTGTCCTAATTTACCAAGAACTACAAGAATACATTTATTCAACTAAAATATTATGAACATATATCTTTCTTTATCTTGTTTATTTTATATGAATAATATTCAAAATATTGACAAAATAATGATTGTTATAGTCAAATATCTCACCATGCAGTTAAAACCTTCTTATTTTTCTTCACTGTATATTGAAGGGTATGCATTGCTGGATGTAGTAAGTGATGACTGATGCTTTCAGAGGTGTGCACTAAACCATGATGAATGTGTGATGCAGCCCTGACACATAACCTTTGGAAGGCTGTGATTGGCTGACTGAATGTTTGAGGGAGAGCGTTTGGTAGACATCACCCAGGAGTCACTGCTGTCAGTACTTGAGTCACAGATTTATATTTAGCTTTGTACAAAGTGCCTAAGACCTACTTTTGCAAAGAATTTCATGGCTCATGAGTCAAAATTAAAGAATATTCTTAGGAATACTTCTTATTTATTATGGCCCAGGTCTTGTTAATCCTGGCAATATAAATATCCTCCTACTAACAATACCTAAGTTTTCTTCTTGGTGTAGATGTACTAGGCCGTGTATCTGCCAGAGAGACTTTTCCATCTCTGTTACTCATGGTGTTTGCATGTCAATAGATCTCAGGAAGCGTATTTAACAAGCATCTCTGAATCACTCCTAAAAATTGAACTGAAAGTTTGATTGGACTAAAAATATTCTCAACTCACTTCTAGAACTCGAGAGTTATTTATGAAGCTTTCTAAACAAACTCTCAGCGAGTGGTAGACTGTCTCTTTGAGTCTGAATGCCACAATCAGTTTAAGATGTCTCGTAGTTTTCCTTACTAATTATCATGTGCAGCCAAAACTAACACATTTATATACATTTATGCAGAATTCGATACAGCTTTTTTCCACCAGAAGTAAGAAGTAAGTATGAAATGTGAAATTGCTTTAGCGCTTTCATTTACAGTGTTTCCTCATTCGTGCTACAGAAATCAACCTATGCAGGCTATTCAGGGCCACCAGCTTGAGTAGCATCTTTTTTAATCATGTTAAATGGCAGAGAAATGATTAAATATGTGTGCCGACGGAGCTCCAAGGTGCAATAAACCCATTCGCAGCTATGAGGGAGTCAAATGATTGTTGTTGTAGCTGTATCCCCTTGTTACCAGCCGAACCTTTATACTTTATTTGTCAAAAAGGAGATTGATAAAAAATAAAATAAAAAAAAAAGAGCTTGAGAAGCTAGTGAAGCAGCAATGTTCAGCGAGGCATGACAAATGTGAAGTGCAATAAAAACAGATCTAGTGAATCTGTCTATTTTCTACAAATATTCGTTTTCAGCATTCGTGGTTTGACCTGCACTCTTTTAATTACCTTATTTTGTTACACCTTGTTCTTGTGCAATGGTTTAATGGCGCCAATTAGTGCCACCAACTTTATGAACTCACTCCTACAATACAATTGTCATAACAATAAGCCTAGTTGATGGAAATACGCATTCATTTGCATTTTCTTTTTGCAGATTTACTCAAAGTGTGTTTACAATTCCTACTTTACTTTCCTGTTTGCTGTGGAAAAGATGCGCATTGGAGGAAAGATTGAGTAATGACTTACTTTGATGAAGATATTTGGTTGAATACTGTTAGTCCTTTACCTGAAACAAAACAAAACACACATGGCACTCTCTGACTGATTGGATTAAAACACCATTTATAAAAATTAGACCTTATTGAGTAAAAGATCAGAGCAATCATCAGGGGGGTATAATAGCTTTTAAAAAAAAAAAAGGCCCCACAAAATGCAATTATCAGCCATGCTGCTCTGTCTCTTCTTCCCACCTCCATGGCACGGCTGTAACAAACCTCCTGGAAAGCAGGAAGAAAAAGTTAATTTTCCTACTGGACTCCAGCTGGGATCCATCAAGCGGAGTGTAAAATTTAGATTGTTTCAAAACTTAGAGAGGCCCAAAGAAATTCAAAATGTATATAAAAAGGTGTTAAAAGGGGCCAGAGGCAGTAATGCATCAGGGGACTCACAGTTTCTAGCTCCACCCTGTCAAGAACCCCTGGAGGTCCAACAGTGGGCTGTTCTCTGTCATTGTAGTAATGATATTGGGCACTGCACATTCAGCTTTTGCAGGTTAGTCCCATTAAGTCATAATAAAAAAATACTTTCTTGCAAAGATGGAAATTTATGCAATTTTCTCACGCACAGAGAGGGTCCAGCAGCCTGGAGCATCCGTCGCTGCTTCCCCTCTCTCCGAGTTCCGCCACACGGTGGCCCTGTGTCTCTCCCTCTCGACGCTCCTCCTCGCCTCCACCGCCGTACAACTCAGCCTCCCTCCTCCTCCTCCTCCCTCCTTCCCTCCTCCTCCACCTCCTCGTCCTCCCTCTACTTCCACTCCGTCTCTGCCGTCGCGCTGCGCAGAGCCACACAGACGCTCCTCCAGCTCCGTGCAGCCCCGGTGCGAAGATGGTTGGCGGCTTGTGTGCTCGCAGGTTGGCCCGCCGGTCGCGGTCCGCCCTGATCGCGGCGCTCACGGTGCTGCTGGTGCAGACGCTGATTGTGTGGAACTTCAGCAGCCTCGACTCCGGCGAAGACAGGGAAAACGGAGGCTCCAGCGTGCGGGAGAAGAGGGACCGGGTCGCGGGCAACAAAGCCGCTGGCAGCGACTATTTCCAGCGCGGGGTCCGGCAGCAGCAGCAGCAGCAGCAGCAGCAGCATCCTCAGCCTGGGAGGGGGACGTCTCGACACATACAGCAGCCGGTAAGAAAGAGGCTGTGTTCCTATCACATCCCCGCGACTAAAACAGATCGTCTAGCCGGGGATGAAGCCCCGGAGCGGTAGACTAGCAGCTCAAAACATCCCCAGTTTGCGCTTTTGTGGGGACAAGCAGACGCTTGGGCCTCTGAATGAATGAGTGTTTGATTGTTGTCACTTGAACGGAGGAAGATGATGGGATGTCAGACGCTAGACAGATTCATCGGAGCCCTTTTTTTTTTTTTATTTTATCCCCCCCTCCCACCCCCTCCCGATGTGCTGGCTGAGGACAGGAGCCACATTGCGCCGTTTGAATGAACGCACGCCGGCGCAGATCTCCAGTTTTTCAAATGTGAGCCGTGCGTGTAGTTCGCTCCAGGGCAGGATGGCAGCGTGGCAGGGCAGATCCTGTCATGACATAGCCGCTGTGGATGTGCCTGAACAGCAGAGTCACTGACTGGGGGTTGTTGCCTAACGTTATACCTGTCACGGTCTATTTGGTGTCTGAAGTCAAGTACAGTAGCTGCGTGGCTCAGCAGCACCGACTGTGCCAACAACCAAATTGAAACATAACCTCATTTGCAGAGTTGCTTTTGATGAGTGGACAAACATCAGAGTCGTCTGCTGTTCGTGAGGACACAGGCAGTTTTATTGGCAGTGGCAAGTTGAAACACAGAGGTTAAACACAAGATTATTGATAGGACCGTGGAGCCAAAGCAAACAGGCAGACACAGATAATGAACAACATGCACACCAAAATGAATAAATCTAATTAAAGATAGCCTGTGGGACTGTGCACATGCAGACACTAGATGAGCTAATACCACATTTTGCTCACTGAAAATAAAAGAAAATTGCATCCCAAAAAAAAAAAAAAAATCCAAAGATGTATTTTCCGGACTCCACCGACTGCTCCCTGGGCCCCGGAGGCTAAAACACCAAGCAGGTCTCGTGTTTGTACAGTGCTTCCACACAGCGTGCGATTAATTTCCACAACCTGATGTCTAGAATTAAATTCTCGAAAATTGAGCCCCTTTGCTCGCATGGTCTCTCAAGCAGTTAGGCTGCCCTGAAGAAATTGGACGCAGTTATTCCTGGCAAGCATGCAGCGTTTTCCCTTCATAAAGCTGCCAACCATTCAAATATAGCCCACTCTTCAGCCACCATGCAACCAGTAGATAACCGGCTTTGATGTAGTGTGATACACTGTGGCCTCCGCACACAGTCAGTCACTTGGAGCCATGCACTGTATCATCTGTCTCCTCTGCAGATTTTACAGTGACTCACTCGTTTCATCTGGTAGGACTGTTTGTCCCACCTGCCGGCACCTCCACAGTACAAAGTCATGCCAAGGATGAGTTGTATTTATGTCAGTCATTATTTTTTGACAGTTGGACAATTCTCTAATGAAATATGGCTGTAATATCCACGTAATGGTCCTACAGGGACAGGTGACAGTGGCGCTTATTAGTGAGTTTCTAATATTGACCTTAAGGATAAGGACTGTACATGAATGACATAACAGGGACTGTGGGTCAGTTGCGTCAGAACCTATTCACAATGCATCAACAACGATTTGTCCAAATGCGATTCACCATTAAAACACACAGCGGAGCTGCATTCGTGACCTTTAAAAGAAGGGCTTTTCATCCTTGTCGCCTCGAGGCGCTCTGCACAGCCTGTATGCCAGTCAGTCCAGTGGCCAGTCAGCTCGCCTGCTTACTGCCTGTCAGAGTGTCCGCTCACTCTTTGC
The DNA here is from genome assembly GCF_900324465.2 of Anabas testudineus. Taxonomy (NCBI): domain Eukaryota; kingdom Metazoa; phylum Chordata; class Actinopteri; order Anabantiformes; family Anabantidae; genus Anabas; species Anabas testudineus. The sequence goes on from NC_046610.1 coordinate 20,985,051, forward strand.
AGTTCTGTGGCACCCCCCCCCCCGGGACTCTTAACATTCAACTGTATGCCCAGGGCTACATGCAGCTTCAGATGGTTAATCACTGCATTTTCTTGTACGCGGTGTGTGCATTTGTATGACTGTGTGTGGGAGTTGTTCAGCCTATAGTAGCCGATAGTACAGGAGACACCATCCTTGAGAAAGGGAAGAGCAGCACTTTGATCCAGAGACAGGTACTCTATGACAGCAGAGGCATATCTATATGGTGAGTTGCGTTGGAAGGAAACATGCGTAGCTTTGACCGTGTTCATCCCAGCAGGCAGGCGTGAGCCACACTTGTCATTAGTGGTTGTCTCCTGTCGTGTCTCTCGAAGGATATGCTGCTAGAGAACATAGACGTCTTCCTCTCTAGTCGGACAGGCATCACAGCTTGTCGTTCACATGTCCTCCTGTGCCTTACATATCCAGATAGAATCACTTGAATAATATTGTGCTAGCTTTGAGGGTTAAGTCACTTCACGCTGACTGTGACTACCTGTTACAGAACCCCCATCAGAAATGTCTACTTATTAATTAGCCTGTGTTGTTTAGTCTGACGTTGGTTTATTACAGGAGATAGCATGACACTTGTTATTAATAGGCGCTTATTAAAGCAGTGCCAGTGATGGATGTTTAAAACCTGTTAATGTGTTAATGCGCCAGAAAGAAACGTTCAGCAGGAGACCTGAGTAAAGCTTCAAGAAGCGTCTGCCTCCAAGTTCCACATCTGGTCGTCAGCGTTTTCCTTCCATCTGCTTTGGTAGTCATATGCTGTCATGATCTCCATGTGCCCATGGGGTGTGTAGCTTACACATGTTGTAAAGATGGTCATACACGTAACATTGTCTCTGATGTACTCTTTTTCCATTGATTGAATTATTTATTTTATTTTTTTGTGGTCTCCTATGGCAACCATCTTTTTTCTACACTGATCCACTCTATGGTAATAATACACACATCACAAGCATAACCACGAATTGTTACGTATTATATTTCGTCATAAAGATGTTAGCTACAGTTATTTTCCTTTAGTGGTATATGTGGATTTGCTGCAGACCTGAGAACCAGCAGAATTCTCTTGAATATTTAGTGACTGACTGATCTTTATTTTTATCTGAGAGGGAAACACAAAAAAATGAAGAAGCAAAAAGTGGAAGACAGTCTCCCCTCAGCCGTGCGGGGGTTTCCATGTGTATATAAATAGCCTAATATTCATTTTCTTATGGAAGTTTAAAGAAAAGCTTCTTTTTTCTCACATAGTTGTGGTTACTTTGTAACCGAAGCCTCTGAGCTTTTAGACATGAGTGGAAAGAAATTAGTCTGACAGAAGATTTAGAGAAGAGCAGAATTCACATGAAAGAACTAAAAATTGAATTAGATGGGAAACACAACAATCATGATGGGATTGTTGTTTAAATTGTAATTATGTACAGTACAAGTAAGAATGTACTCTACATGTGTTTTGCATTTGAGGGCTTTGCTGAAATCCATTGTTGCTACCAGCCCATTCTCCAACCACCACAACAACCGCAATGTGATTCATCCCACTGTGTCCATGATCACAGTGCTGACTCACACAGACACACACTGTCACACACCAAAACTCACACAAACACCCGAAATGATGTACGCACATAGATGCAGGCAAGCAGCTCCACACAAACACTCCCACATACACTTGCATATTCATAGTTACCCACACACTCACATACGCAAAGTATAAAACCTTTTTTTTTTTTTTTTTACTGATTTCCTCTTTTAATTTGACACATGCTGTCGTCCTGTGACGTAGGCTGTGACGAACCAGGCGTGAAGTTGAGTACTCATAAAGCAGCAGCAATGTGTGTGAGCGTCTGTGTGTAGTTGCTGGTGGTTATAAACCAGGGTGGTTGTCACTGTTAAAGGCGCACTACATCTGGTCAGATGTATCCATTCTTGTCAGTTATGGACGACATAGACCAAATATCATATATTATAATATAGTCCCAGCTGTAATGACAGTCTTTAGGGATGTTAATGTGTTTGTATGCACAAACTCTGTTATAATCATTTGGATATAATGGCACCAAATGTCCTGAGAAGTATTAGGTGTTGTGGGCCAGTAGCTCACTTAAATTGCAAAGTGTCTTACAGGAATGTCAGCTTAAACATACAATATGCAACTCAAGCCAGCTCTCTCTCCACTGCTGGAAGTGCTGTTTGAAGAGTTTGGACAGCACCTCTCTACACTGGCATATGTTTAATGGCATCAATTTTACATTTTACACATTAGGGCTATAGTGATTTGCATTTTAAGTCTTATTTATTCACACTTTATTTTTTGACAGCCTTAAATATGAACTGTTTATTACAAAGGAGTAATACAAAAAGTACACTATTCTTTGGTGTGACATTTTTAATGGTAACATCCTTGTAGAGCCAACATGCTCATATTTCATTTCCTGAATGTATTTTCGGTCACTTTGTAACAGAACAGCGTTTCCCACCATTATTGCATGTTTTTAGATTGACTTCCTTCTCACATTACGTTTCTGGCAGTGGAGCTTGTTCCGCTGCCATTTCATGTGCCAGTCACTGTCAGTGCTGGTTTTTGCATCATAGCAAAGCCACTTTAGCATTGGTAATTGGCATTTAAATTGGCACTCCCCTAAAGTAAATCGCCTCGGAGTGTGAGCTATCCCGCTTTAAACAGAGCTTTGAACATATATAATTACAATCCAGAGACACCCAGAAGATGCACTGTGTGATTTAAAATTTCAACCATCCCAATCATTACATCAATAAAGTGTTACTGTGTAAAACCTGTAATGAGAGAAAAGTAAAGTACAGCCTGTCCATCACTCCATCCATCTGCCGTGGTGATTTTGCATGCAGAAAGCTGCTTTTTCTTCTTTTCAAGTGCCGTTAGTCTCGAGAGGTGGGAACAAATTCAGATCTGAGGGAGAAAGTACGCACCTCAGACTTGAAACAGACACATCGGAAACCCAAGATGCTTTGATGTAGGAGTCTAATTTGTATACATGACACCATCCTTCTCCAAAACATGCGATGCGAAAATATTTTTTATCATTATCAAAATGCAACATGCAGTTAACACCCTGTCACGTTATTCCACTAAGCGGATCCTGCTCATATGCAGACTACCGGTGTCAGTATGGGGTCCTTAAACGTCACACTACATAGACTGAAGGTTTGAGTATCCATAGCAGCTTAAACATCACAAAACAGACACATTCCCCGCTAAACACTCGGCACAGGTGCTGACTGTACTGCAGACCTCTTCAGTGTGTGGTATCCATGTAATCTGTTTACAGCAGAGGCAGCAATCTTTTCCTATACCCCCCCCCATGTCTCTTTGCTGACTTTAAGTAAAGGAGGAATAGCCATTCAAGTGTTCAACAGGTGTCGGGATGATAGAAATACTGCACATACTCTCTGGAACTGAAAGCTCACTGGTGTGACTCACACCGTCCTGTCAATTATGTTGACTCTTGCTTAGGGGACGACAGTAGAGCAAGTTCCATTATGCTATTATATTTAATAGGGCAAATGGATAACTGCATCATCAGGTTAACAGCAAACCGTGCGTTGAACACCAGCACGACGTGGACAGTGTTCTACATCAAAGTAGCTCAGTGAGTCATGCAGATGTAGCCTAGACTTTTCCTGATCTGTACAACTTCCACAGCTTTACAGTTTCTCATACTCGTTGCAGCAGGTGTAACGTTATTGGCCTTGAAGGATGCACGGACAGGAAAATGTTTCATATATCATGTGAGAAGTAAGAAGATTATCATAGAGACCTTCGAATGGAACAAACTCAATCAACTCTTTTTCAGCTGTACGTGTACACAGAGTGATGTGCATGTCTGAAAGGGGCTTAAAAAACTCACAACTTATTATCCTTTCTAGCCTTTGTCAGGCTGCGTGTATGCCTGTGTGTCCGTGTGCGCTTTGTGCTCAGCTTGATGCCTTTGAATGGCTCATCTGTAAAACGGCAAAATCAAAGACCATAACTACGGTTCACCTCTCTCCTGTCAAGTCTATTCAAACAAACCTCACCATTATCGCCAATTAGAGTTGAATCGCTCTGTGTCAACACCCCTTACACACTCGCATACACAAACACACCAAAAAAACCCATCACCACAACTTCAGCCCCGCCGTCTCTGCTGTCTCTATGAGACAGCCTGACCCTCCCCACCCAATCTTCCCCTCATCTCATCATCCTCTGCCGCCGTTACAGATGGTTTCATTCCCCAACACATTAATAACGCATCATCCAGATGAATGAAGCTATATAATACCTAGCATTGCCAATAATCCCATAGGTAAGAGGCTTAACAGACAGCCCTGAGAGAGAGAAAGGGAGAGAGACATAGAGAAAAGAGATAGGAAGACAAGGCTGTGGGTGGGTGGGTGGGGGGGGGGCTGATTTAGTCTTATCTGAAGTCGGGTGTTCATGTTGATATTTAGCGCAGTGCTAAAAGGCTGCACACACGCAAGCAAAAGCTTTTCCTCGACCGCCAGCATATGGACATCACGACAATCGCTCAACTCCCTCGCTGTTTGGAAGTTTTAGAGCTATACCCTTAAATAGATCTGTGTTTTATAAAAATAGATTAGTGCCAACTACTGACTTGAATTACATAATGCTGCAGTCTTCATGATCACTGTAAACCTGTCTGTAAAAAAGTCCTCAAATTATGTGTTAATGGTGAATTTCAGTTTTTGAATTTTAACTGGATTGCTGTGATCTCTGTGGCAGTGGCCCGCTGCTGATACCGGCCACTGAACTAACTGATAATAGCCACCTCTGTCATTATTCTTATAATAATAACTATTGTTGTTGTTATATTTTGTGTTTTACTTTACTTTTCCAGAATTGTCTTATTATTCTAGGTATTTCTCGGTATCTAGGTACAGGAGGATCTTTCTAAAGAGTCCGTTTTTGGATCTTGTTCCCAGACTAGGGACTAAAAGTATGTCCCTAGTAAGACATCTCAAACTTCTTCATCTGTTTGTCTACTTCAAATCTACTTCATAAAAGTGCAGGATTTGTTTTATTGAACAAATATACTTTTGGAATTGAATGAAACATGGGGAAACTGCAGCTAAATTACAACCACTGCACACATTCATTTTTATATGTAGCCAGCAGAGCAGACAGTCAGCTGTAAAAAGTTTAACATTTTATTGACTGTGTGTTTCTACGCACAGATTCTGGGCAGATTTATATTTGAAGGAGGCTCATGTAGTTTCCTCAGAGAACAATAAGTGAATTTCTTCTTTGTGGTGTCAGCTGCCAAGCAGCGAGTGGACATGATGAGAAGCTGCACTAGCGCACTTCTATCAGGTCAGATCGCCTGTAGCGGCCGTCATATATCCTTAAAGTTTGTGATTTTTCAGGCCTCACAGTGTGTACTGTGTCTACAGCATCTATAATTTAGCCCCTGCAGCACTCACCATGAATAGATTTATATAGGGGATCATTATGTAGTATGGAGTGTGTTTGTCTCTGAACCGTAATGGCCATATTGCACTGAAAAAACACTTGACAGCCTTGTCATTGGGAAGCATACGGCAGATTGCCCACTTCACTGAAATTGGTGCAGTGCTGTTACATTGTAATGGAACACACTGATCCACATGTAACACGCAAATGCACATGGACATGTAATCACACCCACACGGACTAATGACACTGAACATGAGCTGCTGCCTTGCTATCTTCGCCTGAACACGCCATACACTAATCCCTGTGCATTGTGTAATTCTAATAAGACAGGGGTGTTTGAGACAGAAGGAGAAAAGACTGTGTGGCAGGATGGAGAAGACACGGGGTGATGACACGTTAGCTGGGTACAGATACAGTAGGGTTGATCTGGCCTGTCAGGGAGAGCTTTTGTCCTTCTGGTTTCATGGAGCAAGAGGAAAGGAACTGACAGCAGCGCTTTTTTTCTTCTTCTTCTTCTTCATGTTCTTCTTCATGTTCTTCTTCTTCCTCCTCCTCCTCCTCATTTTTACTGGAGCAGAATGCCAACAGCCCAAAAAGAAAGTAAGAGGAGAAAGAAAGAGCAGTATAGACAGACAGAGAAAGAAAGACAGATATTCCAGACAGAGGGAAGCTGGAGGAAGAAATGTTGAGGGAGAAAAAAAGAAAAGATAAACGTCTCATCCCTTCTACAAATCCGACGTCGAGTCAAATCCCAGCATAATCCTCAGAGGAACCTGGTTGGGTTTGAAGGCTTGTTAGTGCAGCCTGCTCCCTGGCTGGCAGAAACTTTGTGGTTGCAGACTGTTTCTGGAAACTAACCTGAGTCCAAATGGTCTTCATGCATGCAGGGATCAGGTCTGTAATTTTCCCCTTTCTTGATGAAGTTTAGGATTTGAGGTAAACTGATGCCAAGACAGCGATCACGCTTGTTTTATCAAGTATCTCTAAATTGGAGCTCTCATTCGGGATTATACTTAAGGCTTAGAGAAGCTGCCCAGTAATCCCAGCTCTTTAATTATTTCAATCATTATATTACTATACTTGCTTCTGATACCTATTCCTTTGTATTTTCCCCATCTGGATAACACTTCAGAATGGTGATGCTTTGAAACATGAGGGAACTTTTGTTCTATGTGATTTATGATACTGTTCAACCCACAAGCCTCTGAGACAGACAAGCAATTATGATTTAAATCCAAGATCCCAAAATGTTTTACCGCTCTTACCAAATTTGATTTAATAAGATTTGATAATGGGTATTAAACCCAGTGCCAAAAATCAAAAAGTGTCTAAAACTTTAAGTTGTCTTTGAACTTTATTCTCACATCACATAGTTATTGTGCGGCTTCATTAGAGAACATACGATGTTGGAGAACTTTAGCTTCTTTTGTTAAATAGAAATGCATTACTTGTTCTAATAATAAATGTTTTGCAGCAATTAAAAATGGCTTTTTATGTTTAAATGCATGTGGAACATTCTAATAAGGAGTATTGCATAATGTCAAAAGATGCTATTTTATTTTTATATAAGTTTTAAACAAATTTAAAGCCTTGTTAATTATTTTTCTGTCTTTTTCATTTTTGGCATTGTGCTTTTCTTTAAACAAAAACAATAACCCTAATGATTCAAAGAGCTGAGGGAATATTTTCTGTGGGTACTTGATCCAATAGCTAAAGAAAAAAATAAAAAAAAAATAAAATATATATATATATATATATATATATATATATATATATATATACATGTCAGAGCACCTTTAAAACTACCAAACTGTAGATGACTATAGAAAACATTGCTAACATTAACATTGAAGTGAAAACTGCATACTGATAGAATGCCTTAAATATGGTCGTAGGGTTGTTCTTGACTTAGCAGGTCACAGCTACAGAATTACATCATGTTTCACCCATTACGACACACTTGCTGGTACGCTGTGTGTGCCAGAATGATAGTTTGGGTTTATGGTCAAGGTCATGCTGAATAATCTCTCACTGTGAGGGCAGTTCAGCCGAGGCTGCCTTTGCCTTTGGGCAGCCACTGTCCAGGATGACACACTGGAGATGTTGTTAAATGTACAAGCTCACACACACACACACACACACACACACCTGCAAACCTCCATCCAAATCCCTACACATGCGCACACACTCCCCCGCACTCTTTAGCACACCCTCTGTGGTCAAGTCACACAGCTAGAGAATGCATAAAATCATAAAATATTTCCTGCATCACACAAAGCACTCACCCACACAGTCTGCCTCTCACGAACACACACATGGTCGCATTCACACCGGGGCCTCTATCTCTCTGCCCTTTTCCATCTTTGGCTCATGCACAACACACACTTTTGAGATTAAATAAAATTATAAAACACTCAGTGCTCCACATGAATAAATGCTCTTCAGTATTCATGTTAAACCACCAGGACCCGCCGGAGAGCTCATACTCATTACCGAACAGGTGTTTTCTGCATCAGCAGTGCATTTAGATCCTGTCTGTCCTTGCTGCCTGGCACCACTCTACCATATGCCTCACGCGCGGAGCCTGTGAGGTCACAATGCAGACGCCTGCATTAACACCGTCACCGTTTGCCCCTTCTTCATCCCTGTGTGCTCCCACTCCTCCTCTCCCTGGTCATCCCCTCCTGCCTTTTCTTCCTCTCCCTGGGGATGGGGGGTGTCTCACCGTGCCGCTGAGTAGTTCACTGGTCCTCCAAGATGCCACAGGCTTTCCAAATCAGCTTCAACGAGGAGCCCTGCAGAGGCTGTCGCTGCCGGGGAGAAATTGCGCTGTAATTGAGCTGCGTGATAATAATACGTTCTTCTCTCTGATTTCCTACCAGCGGTGAATCATCAACACCATCATCATCATCGTGCCATCACATCAGCAACGCTCCACATACTGTATGCTTCCACGCTCCCGCCACTGGAGCCGACCTGCTCTTTCACTCTATTCCTTCCCTTTCTCTCTATCTCTCTCGTTAGTTTCTCTCGTTTCACTTATTTTATTCCCATTTCTTCTCACTTTCACTTTTTTTTTTTGTCAGTCCATCCTCTCCACTTCCTACTCACTCTCATCTGCTTCCAGCCATCCTTCCCATTTTCCGTTCTGTTTCATTGGGCAGCACGCCTCAGAGGTATACAGAAATTACAATGTACAAGGGGGAAAAAAAAAAACGTGTGTGTTAGTGTGGGGGGGAGGGGAGAGGTGGGGGGCAGAGGAAGAGAAGATAATTAGGATGGGTGATTGTGTGAGCACAATATCAAATGCCTTTTTGCTAAGTACTTAAGGCAGTCATGCTTGCATGGCAGGAAAGCGGGGAAGCTTGATAATTTTTGTGCAACAGTTTTTGGACAATGATTTTAATTTTCAGACACTTCGAGCATTTAACCCTTAGTCCTCTCTCTTTCTGACTTCATAGATTATGTTGTGAAACACTCGTGTTTGTGCTTTCAACTTTCATAGGGCACAAAGGCCTGTGTGTTTCCCTCAGTGGCAGCTGCAGGCAGTTTGTTAGAGGTAAGGGAATGCGTGTTCTCCTATCAGAGAAGACAGAATGAAGTTGAAGCTAAGCAATTTTGATAAGTTGGTTAAAGTACGAAAAGTAAAAAAGACTTTTTGACAGAAGAGGGAAAAAACTGAGACAGAGGGTCAATCAACTCAGACACACTGAGAAGTAAAGAGAGAAAGGGGTTAAAGGAAAGCGAAGGCTTGCCAAGATGGGTTTTAGTGTACGTTTGTGTGTGTGTGTGTGTGTGAGCTACTAGCAGGAGGGGAGTTTACACACAGCTTTCATCGCTTTAACCATTCTCATGAGAATTGGCTTTCCATAGAAAACACCATTAGGAAAATCATTGACTGCTTATTGGTGTGTGTGTGTGTGTGTGTGTCTGATCTCAGACAAAGAACAATACTGCTCTTTTTTCGCCCTCCCCTCCAAACACCAAGTCTATCTTTCAGGAGGGGGTTAGAGCTTTTTCTGACTTCTCTCTTTTTCCTCACTTTCCCCTCTTAACTGCAGTGAGTGAAATCCGTTTTATTTCTGCAGGCCTACAACAATCTTTTTATGTAACTCTAAGTTTATCCACTGGAAAGATGAATATGTCTTTTTTTTCACAGAGGGCCAAGTAGGCCTTCCAGTAACATTCATACATACTTCATGGTTGTGAGAGGTTATCTCTGGACAAGGCTTGGCTTCTTCTATTGGGCTGTAATGTGAGTACACTAACCACAAAACAGTAGCAAGTAGCTGGTGCATAAAGTGAATGAATGTGCTTCAGTATGCGAGGCATATTTATATAGTATACAGACATAACTGTCAAGAAAAGAGATTTGGTCAGGGCAATTATAATTCAGCCAGGGCACGTCTGCTTGCTTAGCACCAAGTCTGTTTGCCTAAAAGACACAAATGAGTGCAGTTTAACAGCAATAGAGGAGGACTGTAATGAGTTGGTAGCTGTTTGCCTGATGTGAGTGTGTTGCTCTAAGGTGGGAAGAATAATCAAAGGAATAGGACTATATTTTCACCGGCATTATGTCCACTGGCAGCAATGGAGATTAATGAGCAGCGGCTTTGTTGGCTTCTTAATTATTCTGCAGCTTTTTTTTTTTTTTTCATTCTTGTTTTTCATTCTGCTTAAAAATTGAGATTTAGACACATTATTGAGATGAACCTGTCAGAAAGGTGATTATTCTACTATATATCTACTATATAGGGGGTAATACTCGGGTTGTATTGGAGTGCATTGTATCTAATATTCTGCTCATATAGGGGAAGTTATAATGTTGTAAATGTAGAATTGATGATTCAATTTCTTACCTGTTGGTAGTTTGGTGGTTGTAAAAGTGTCTGATAATAACAGTGGCAACAGGGAAACTGTGATGAAAGATGGTGTTAACATTAGCACACTACATGCTAGTATCTTGTTAAAAGAATAAGGTTATTTACTGTATTTTTACAGTTTTCAATGTTGTTAACTATACTAAGCTAAGCTAACTGGCTCCAGATACGTATTTGCTTTCAAGTTAAGAGTGATATTATTTATCTAATCTAACTCAGCAGAAAAGCAAATGATGATCTAATCACTCGTGTTTACTAGTTTTGATCATATTTGAGACCATAATGTGGCTATTCATAGCCCTAAGTACATGATTTGTGATGTATACATTATAAAATGGTCATTACACTAGTTTATGAACATTTATGCACACACTTGTTTTTTATAGTCTGTCATTTCTGAACTGTCTGAGGTAACGTCACAGTTCTGGCTGCCTGGAAACTGCAGCTTTTACCACTCGGCTGGATTTGGATTCTCTCTCTTATCACTGGCAATTTGAGACGAGAGCTTCAAGTAATAAAATGCATCCCCCGTTTTGCCAGTGTCAGACTTTTCATTTCTTCCACATCGTTATTACATGGTTTATCATCATAGTTTGCGTTGTGCCGACTGAGAAGTTGAAGATGCACCTGCACACGTAACAGACAAGGATCAAAAGGTGTTCTCATCCCACAGTGTCTCAGCTTCTAATGGAGCAACGTTATCAGCTTTCTAAAACCAGGATACGATTTGAGAAACAGCAGATGACAAAATAGTCAGCTCAAAGTTCACTTTTGACCATGTCCATCAGCAGATTCAGTCATGGAATTGTGTTTAAATTTTCCATTATATTGGGATTAGGATTATAGGATTTTATACTAGTGCACTTGTCTGCATGCACATTCTTTGTGAGTATTAGTAATACTTCATCCAAACTCCTGCTGGATGTCAGAAACTTCAAACCATTTAAGCATCAAGTCAAGAGGCTGCATATACTTACCATGAAAAACACAAACGTAATTAGCTGAAAGTTACCACTTAGGTGAGACATAGACATAAAGGAAATAATTACATATTTACATAAGATCAACAGCATACAAAAATAGAAGGCAAAGAATAAATATGTGCATAGATACAGATGCTTTTAAATAATTCAGCAACACATATGTTCAAAATAATTAGATAAATGAGCTCTGCTCACTCATCCCCATATTTAGTTACTCTGGAGTTTTCAGCCATATCACATGGTCCTCATAAGCAGATGGAGTTTGCTCATTTCATGCATGGAAATTGAAGATATTCAATCTTTCCGTTATTTTGGGCTCCATCTGCTAAGAAGGATTGTGTGGTTACGGTAAAAAGCTCCAGATTAAGAAAATAAGTGGATCTTGAACTGAAATTGTTTTTATCAACAGGATATAATGTTGAAACATGATGTAACATGTGAAAACCCATCAAGCAATAATAACCAGGGAACTAGTCTGTACTGACTTGGTGAGAACAGCTATTGCAGCCTGTCAAGCTGCAAATCAGCAGAGCCACAGCCATCACCATGGAGACATAGTTAAGTTGCCATAATTCCTTGCGACTCAAACCCGTACTGTAATATTCACATTTAAAGAGTTGGATATCTGCATTTTGAATCTACAGAATACATATATATATATACAAAGCAAGTCCTGTACATTTATTTGGTTTTTGAAGAACAAAATCCCTGTGATAAAGTAGAGACCTGTGCCGTGCGTGGTGAATTATAAATGCAGTGTGAGATCCGATCGCTCTGTCAGACTCTGTGCACTATGTACTGTTTTTATCAACTACAGCAGTCCGGTACAATATCACTTATGTTTAATGGATGAAGGTTTGTGAGTTTATGATGGCCCATGGCTGTACACACTCTTCCTGTGTGTGTGTGTAGAAGCAGGGTGGGGTGAGGAGAATATGTGCATGGTGCATTTAACATCAAAGGTCAGGGATGGTGATACACCCTCTGTGTATGTGTGTGTGTGTGTTTTTGTGCTCCACATGGCATCTCAGCCTGCAGCAGGCCCGATGATTCAGAGGACACAGGCTGCATGGCATGCACTGTCTTTGACCCTTCTCCACAGCAGCTGTTAATGTAACACTGCAGCTGCATGTTTGTTTATAATGGGACGGGGCCGTGTAAATGGGGCTCAATATGTACGTTTGTCATACACTTGTCACTATTAGTATGCACTTATTGTGAATGATATGTGCATCTTTACGTGTGTTTGACATCACCGTGCAGCTGTGTGTACTTAGCGCCTGCTGGGTCACCCCAGGCCCTCTGCGAGCTTGCCAGTTGCCCTGCTTTGGCTCCTAGGGGCCCCAGAGGATTTTTGCTGGGATATGCTGACAAATTGATGCTGCCGGACTGGCTAACTGCTCCGTCTGTGGCTGGCACTGGCCGCAACGTACTCTGAATACAAAGCGTTGGCCATGAGCAGTTTTCTCTGCCTCTTTGTTTTCCACAAACACACTCATAAACAGTGTGACATCACTGAACAAACCGAGAATTTCAGATGGGCCCAGCTTGAGGAAAAAAAGCCCAAAATCCAGCCTAAAATCTGGATCAAAAACTAATCCTCAACTCTGGGGATCTGATCTGAGTCACTGCGGGGTTTGGCTATCGGCCATTGCTCCATTCCTCAGTGCCCTCTCTCTTTCTTTTTTCTACTTTTGTGTCCCTAGTTCATGCTCCCACATTTTGGACAGCTGTTTCACACTGTGAAAAGGGAGGAAAGTAGCTTTAATTTTGCCAATAATGCCTCAGTCTGTGCATCTGCTTTGCCGGAGTGATTAGCGCAGCAGAAGCCGTCTTTACTGTGGTGACAAGCCCATATGGTTTCCGTATGTACTAGTAAGCATTAGGCTTGATCTGTCACTTTGTATTAGAATTTGTTTTACATGGTAATATAATCATTAAATCTTTCCCACAGTACAGTGGAAAGAGGAAAAGTTTATGCATTTGATTGAGCTACAAGTGCTTGGAAACGGTTGTCCAGGTCGGAGGTGAAAATAGTTTCGAAAATACAGTGCACGTCAACGTAGAGAGTTGTAGATCCTTAATCGAATAGGAGTAAAAAGAGGATATGATCATATTAGCTAGTAATTTGTAAAGTTTCATAGACGTCTTGCTGTCACACTGTCGCACTGTGTGAGTCTAATCTCACACAATCCTCCACACATGCACACAAGGCTGTCTGTACATTGACAGTGTGTCTGAACTTAGTGAACCTCAGTCATATCTACACTCTTTTTAGTGAAGGTACCACTTCTCGCTGCATCGCGCACACACACACACACACACACACACACACACAGAGGAGATTCTGTGCAACTCTTTAACAGTTTCCTCTCAGACAGAGGAAGTGGAGCTCCGGCCTGCTTTCGGTTTGCCACACAGTGCACCACTGTAGCTGGTTCTGAGCTTCACCTTCTGAGCCATCAGCACTACCAGTAATCAGCTATAGCCTCCACCACTTGCCAAGACAAACCACATGATTACTGCGCTCATCTGGTTGAATCACTACGCAATGCAGCGCAGAAGAATGATCCTGCAGTTGCAGAGAGCCGTTTTAGCCAAACCCTCAAGCACACTAGACTACAAAGCTCTCACTGGAGTGTGGTGAAGATAGACGACTTTCTCAGCTTATCTTCCTCAGAAGGTCATGGATTAGCAATCCTTGGGCATTGTAGCTCTGACTCATTCGGATCAGCCGTCAACAAACCGGCATTGCAGTGTGAGCTGCGGAAAGTGTGATTGGTGGTGGTCAGTATGTGGTGGAACAGGATCTAACAGGCATTCCTCTGCAGGACTGGAGAGTCACTCTGTTTCTAAATTAGAGCAGGAGAGGAGAGAGCAGCCATACTCAGGAAGCTAATGAAGATGTGGGGTGTTTGGGAGCAGCACGGGTGTATGTATGTTTCAGAATGAGCCCTTACGTGCAGTATTTCATTTATATATAAAGCATGTATATATTGTTTGAATGGAGATATATGACAGAATTTCCCCAGGATACATCCTGTGGTCATAACAGGAAAAAAACAAGTAGACAAAACCTAAGGCAGGAAATACTAATTGAACATATCTCTGTGCACTCATTCATGAAACATAGGGTGTTTTTTCCTGCATTGTACATGAGAAGCTAATGGCAGAACTGTCAAGAATGGCAGATCTAAAAGAACTGGATTGGTGTGTCGACTATGAAATAACTTTTTTTATTTTCCTATAATTTCAATCACCATGTTCATTTCCATCTCTCTGCTTGATGTTATTGTCTCAGCGTGAGCTTACCAAAGGAAAGGGGGGGGTTGTGTAATGACAATAGGATTTTTATAGGGTTATAGAGCACACAATTTCCCGGAGTCCAAACGAATATTTTTAAATTGTTATGTCTGACTAGTAGGCTGAAACCCATTGTCAATTGTTATTGAAGACTAAGAAAAAAAGCGAATGTTAACATATGTAAAGATAAAACCAGATAATTACCTAAAATGACTTATGCTATGAAGTGTTTATTCAATTTGTTGCAGAATAATTTCTCTTTACATTGGCATAGTGTAGTTAAGTGTGAACACTGAAGCAAATATAACAAGCCAGGCATCTCCTGGTTGTCTTGTATACATCAATGGTTTATTATTGTTTTATAGGACTATATACAGTATGTGGTCATTCATGGGATATCAGTCCTGCTAGAGGGGCACATTCCCACAACTCCAGGCGATGGTTGCCTAACACGTTCAAACGTGACCCGGCGACGCCTGCCTGCCATCAGTCAGCTTGAATGTGTCAGGGACTTCCACCCACTGACTGATCGTAAAAGAGAACTGCATCTGAAAATGTGGAAAACTCTGTTGTGTGTTAGAGCCCTTCAGCAAAGCACTTAAGTCATAGTAAATGTCCTGCTGTGGCAATGGAAAACGTGTAAAAGATTTTGCCTTGTCAGACGCTTTGTAGAAAAGTAATTTCCTCTTGTTTCCATTGAGGCTGGAGATAAGCCAGGACTCCCTGCACACTGAGGAGCAACTTACAGATTATACATACCTTTTGTTATAGCAGAGAACAAACACGCTCACACAGCACTCCATAGGACGTGCAAATTGAGCTTAAACTCACACTTACTGTGCACATTGACCTACCTAAACTCAGAGTTTATCTAGTGCATGTGCACACATTCAGTACACACGCTTATTAAGATCTTCATATCAAGAATTTGGCAGGAGCTCCTCACTGTTTCTCACCAATCTCACAGTTTTTTTTTTCCACCGCAGAGGCACAGAAAAAGAGATTTCTTTATTTAAACCTATTCTTTTATTTAATTCCACAATTCAATTATGTATACCTCTGCAGTATTTACTTTCTGCAGCAGCAGGATTCGGTAAAAACCACCGAACATCATTAGTGTGATAACCCGCAGAGCAAAACTGACAAGTGCCAAAAAAAAAAAAAAAAAACAGAAGAGAAAGAATGAGAGACGAAGGAGGCGAATGACAAACATGATGTAATAAAAAAAAAAAAAAAAAGTTTTTCAGAATAACAGTGTGTGGGAGGAGATTTAGAGTGACCTAATTAAAATGTTGGAATCCTGAGAGGAATAAATTAAGAAAATGTCAGTTAGGCTGAGCTGGAGGAGGGAAGATTAAGAGGCACGAATGCTGTCTGATTTCTGCTCTTCTCCTCTTTTATCGCTGCTCAATGGGAACACTGGGTTTTAACAACAGCTATGTGAGTCAGATACTGGGTAGGGGTAAGACCAGACACACTGTCTGTCTGGGCAAAGAAAGAGAACAGTGTGGCAGGTCGAGAAAGTTTGGAATTTCAAAAAAGGAATGAATAAGCTTTAAGTCGACTGACACAGCAAATGTTCTGTTCTTCAAACTTGAGGGAAACTGTGAAATGAAAATGGAAATGTGAGAATAAAAAAATGAAAAAGAGAGACAGGAAACTAGCGAGCTTCATCAAAGTAGTCCCACCTTGCAGCCTAAGCAGCTTAAGGTTTCCACATTGTACAGGAGCCCCATGAAAGCCACCAGTCTATTAGCATCATCTCGCCAGCATCCTCGCTGACTTCCCCCAGCCGTCCCAGATACATTTCCCCCTGCAGGGAAGCTCCATATGGGGCCAACATGTTTCTGCTGTGCTGGGCAGGACAGGACCATACGGATGCCGTCGAACTGCATGTAGTGTGAATTAGAGCAGATGACAGAGACCGGAACGTTTCTACTGTCAACACAGAGCAGAACAGAAACGGGACGCCCAGTGAGGGGGAGCTGAACGAGGAGGAAGAGAAGGAGGAAGAAAGGAGGAGAGGGTTGAAAGGACAGCTGGTACCAAGATTGGTGTTAGTTAAGGATGACTAAGTGACGTGTTGACAAGAGACAGATAAGAGGACTCTGTGGAACAAAGATGAAAAAGGCTAGTATAAGCGAGACTCCGATGCCAGTAAAGTACAAGATCTTTGATTCCACTTCTCTTTGAAGTGATCCATGAAAATAACACCATGTGACATGCATGAATTTCCGCACTGGATAGGGGGGGAAAAATCCAGTCTGGTGCAGCATCCCTAATACCGAAGCTCCACAGTCTTCACCGACTTACACAGCCACAGTGCTTGGACTTTACACCCGCCCGCATCCCCCTGTATTGTTTGTTCAATATGCTCTCACTTTATTTCAATTGCAGTCGCTTCAGAAAGTTCGATTTCATCAGTTTTAACAATGAAAATCTTCTGTGCTGAAAAGGATGCCCGATCTAATCTAACGGACAATAATCACTTGCAAATGAACAGCAGTTTAATTTATATTTTCAAGCAGGCTGAAATAAAAGTGGATTGCCCCCCAACGCTTGGGTGTCACACTCCAGCAGCCAGAACCGCACTGCATTATCCAAGCGTGCGCGGTTTGTTGAGAAGGCTCCCGTTTCCTCTTTTGCACTCCGCAAAAAAACAACAACAGCAGGTCATTTATTTCAATATAGCAAGAGATGTTTGGAACAAAGGAGGATGTTTGCTTTCTTTCTTTCTCGATTCCTCGCAAAAACCTCACAGCAGCTGGGAGAGGCTTTACATAATTTCTGTCATCATTCCTTATCCTCTCCTGAGGACAGTTAGGTGTGTGGTGCTCTGCTGTCCTGTGCAATGCCATGCCGCAGCGGGTCTGTGTCGCTGGTTATTGGTGATAGTGTTGCAATAGCTGTGGGGCTACACTCCACTTAAGCTGTCACGCCTGTAATAAACAGCAGATTTCAGTGTAAAGCAGATCATCTGCTGGAGTGTGTGATTCTGAAAGACAGAAAAAAAAAAGAGAGAGGAGGCTGTAGTTTAACACAGCAAGGATGGCACCTTACGGGCGAAGGTCTGGCTGACTGCTGTTCCCAGCTTCCTGTTATGTGCTTTTCAATTTGACCGTTAACGGGCACATGGTTCAAAGCCCAGCCCCAGACAGCACCAGCGTGGATTCTTGGTGAACACACTGTAGTCAGCTCAGTCCACAGGCTGAAAATACAGGCTACTGACTCATCCCAGCATCTGCGTTAAAGACCTGAGGCAGCTTCTGTTGTTGGAGGAAACTTTGGTGACGTTTTAATTGTGAGATCAGCACCTGGGGCTGTCTCTCCTCTCCCACGTACCCCGGAGGAAAAACCAGCATTTACGATGCGATTGGAACTCAGTCGTCAGTATGTTAACGATAACCGCTACATTCGGCTTTGTAACACAACTCTACTAACTATACCCAGAAACTATTTCCTACAGCACAGCTGCACGTCATAGTGGTCCCACCGTTTCTGTTTCTCCAGCTTCTCATCATCCACAGGTTGCTGCAAGAAAACTGAGTGTTCAACATTAAACGTTAAATGTCAATACTGGGTGCAGACTGTGTAAAATGGTGTAAACACTGGAGCGCCTTTAGGGTGACTTTTTAAAGTTCAGTGTAAATAGGCAAAGTAGGGGCCTTCTCACTAAACAGGGGGCTCTCTGTATAAACTGTTCAGCTAGTCTTTGGTCTTGTTCTAGTCTCTTAATGTCATAAACATTTAGGAGAGTTATTGATTGCTGTCATCTGTTTGTTTGTCGCTATCTTCCATGATGTGATCTCTTTGCTGACTGGTTACCACGTAAGAGAGGCGCAAAAACTCATTCCTGACTTCAGCTGGAGCTGAAAAGAGAGATCAGTCCACAGCCAGTGTTATTATTTACAGCATGGGAATACTGTACGAGGACAATCCTGTCCTTAATATTGAAACAAATCTTGTGAAATCTTTAAGGATTTGTTTGAAAAGCGTGAAAAAGAGAAATACATCTTGAGGTTGTGGAACATATGATTTATGATTCAGACAGGGCCCCCCGGGTGCGTGTCACCTCACCTCCCCAGCAGCACTGCGGCTGATAAAAAACATTGCGTTCGTAAAGAAACGGAAATGCCCTCTGAGATGTTACAGGAAATGTCATGATTAATCAGAGTTACTGGTGCTTCATTAATTACATATTATGATGTCACCCTGAATATTATTCACTTGAGCTGCACTTAAAGGAAACATACACTCACTCGCACTTTAATTTAGCTGCAACGTTAGTGTTTGTAACGCTGTTGTCTGGCTGAGATTTTGTCTCCGTTTACCGTTTACCTTCCTCTTATCACTAGTGTTCTTTAAATGTTTTTTGTCCTCGTTTGCGCAGTTCTCTGCATCTTTTCATCTGGATCTCATTTTCCATGTTCTTTTCTTCATGTCTCCCCTAGCTTTCACACAGTAGCTCTGTCGCCTCAGCACTTCTCCCACTGTGCGTGTCTGCTGCGCCCAGTTTGTGTGTGTGTGTGTGTGTGTGTGTGTGTTCATGTGTGTACTTCTTTTCCTAGTGACATTTCCGTGCCAGGTGTGACAAATGGCAGGCAGAGAGGAAACATTTATTCCCTGTGGTGAGCTTAATTAGCCTATCAGCTAAGCCTTGGCACCAGCTTGTTTTGAAAACCACACACACACACACTCACACACAAACACACACACACTCCCGCATGCACACACTTTTATCCTCAAGTAAGGATCCACCAACAAGTGCACACTCACACACACAACAGACAAATCACTTCAGTACATGGACCGCATAGATAATTGGACAGTGCAATTAAATGACGTCTAAATCACAGCTCCAATACTTATTTTTCTTCTCTGGTTTCACATCCAGAGGGACTCAGCTGTAGCCATCCTCATCGTTTCTCTATTAAAAGGTTAAATCATTTACAAATTATGGCTCTCTTCCAGCAGTTAGCATATGGTGGGAGTGTAGAGGCCACACGAGGCCAGCAGGAAAGACCGGAGGAGAGACAGTGAAAAGGCAGCATGTGTGTCTCTGCTGCGCGTAATTTTATGGGCGAGATATTGCGTTGAATGCTGTTTTACATCCCATATGCAGTGTGTGCATATGTGGGGGAACACCTGTCTGGCTCTGTGTCGGTCCATTGTTGTGCCAAATCGCACATCTGCAGCTGATGGGGTGTGTGGGGGTTGATGAAGGAGGATGAAGACAAGGAGCCCTGGTGTCCAGTAACCTTGCCGCCAAGGAAGATGGATGTAACATGCTGCTGCTAATTAGACGCACACATGAGCACAAAGTGCATAAATGTGCTTTCAGCTGAGTGAGTGGTGTCTGAGTGCTTTTCTTTGTCTATTCTCCTCTCAATCTGTGGACAAATTACAGACATTATTGGCTGCAAAAGCGACTCCCTCACACTGAGCCGAGGCCTTGGCATGTCCCCCTGCACTGCAGCTGCAGCAAAATAAATGAAAGCCAAAAAAGTTGCTGATGTGTCTCCCTGCTAAGCACTGGGTTTCTGGGCTTTGATGCCAGCCAGGTGGTGGAGAGGATATTAAGGTGGCCTTTAAGGATAGAAATGGGGGAGGTGAACATTGTAATTTGACCAGATTGAGTTGCAACTTGTTTTGGGTGTGGCCTGCTCTGGCAGTCCTGGCGGCAGCAAATGGCCTTTGATGTCAGGGTTAAAAGGTTTGGTGGGATTTCAGAGAGGCTCCGTGCTGTTCTGAGGTGGGATTAGCGTCAGAAAGTCAAGAATGAGAAGGGAAGCAGAGCGCTTGGTGTTCTTCAGCCCCTCAGCATTTCATCACTGGTTTGCTCGTAAATAAAAAAACACAACCTGCATTAATCATATTATTATTTGGTGATACCAAGCAACACTATAAGTTATGAAAAGAAAACATGTAGCCCTGTCTTTCTTTATCCAGACAATGCATTCCCATTATAGTACCTCCGTCTCTGATCTCTCCAACAAGCTGTCAGAGCAGAAGGCAGTCAAACAAGGGTTAAAAGTGAACATGTGGGTCACCGGTTAATGAAGTCAATCCACTTTGTCCAGTCAAGGTTTGGCATTAGTAAAAAGCAACTAGTTGGCATCCAGAAAATTTAGAGTCATGATAGAGTGAGGGAGGAGGAGAGAGCCCTTCAGTTGTCTCTTTGTTTTGGCAGAGTTGAGACAGCAAATCTGGCTCCACCACGCACAACTGAATTCATTCATATGATCTAACAGAAAATCCTAACAAACTCAGTTTTTAGCCATGTCAGTGAGGGGGAAGACACAGATGCAGTTTGTGTTCACTAGTAATTAGCACGTGTTAGAATATTAACATGTCGATCTCCATTGAATATAAAGGAACACATTAAACATTAAGAGACAGTCACATCAGTAAAATCCGTATTGGTCAGTCTTCTTCTCATTCAGGCAGTTTTCAGTGTTGGACAACCTTGAAAATGTGAGACTTAAAAACCATCTGCAAACAACTTGAGCCACAGAGATCTGGTTTTCTGATAAGTTAGTACTGATTCGAGCAGGTAGCTGGTGCCACAATTAACAAGGGTCAAGCATCTTCTCTGCGTCTTTCCAAACAGCATTAGAAGGAATCAATGCAGTAATTGTAATTATTAGAATAGACAATAATAATTCTACCACAGCAGAGCTAAAGACTCCATTTGAGGTCTGAAAAAAAAAAACATGAAAACAGCTTAAAGTCTGAAATCTCCCTCCTGCCTCGGGATCGGCTCGGCTGGACAGTGGGGCCTTCAATCATTTAGAAGTTTTAATGATCTGGGTGTCAGACCAAAAGATCGTATCTGCCACCTCTCCACTCGTTATTGCCAGCTCAGGTGCTTAACTCCTCACCTCCACTTTCTCCCCCTCCTCCCCGCCTTCCCTGTTTTGCTCCGATCTTTATCTTCCTGTCATCCTGTCAGACAGATAATGCTGTAGACTTTTGTGACTTCAGAAAGTTATCAACTACATTCCTCTGAAACTGTCGGTTATTATAGAGTTTACTTTTTCTTTTTTATTTTGTGGTGGCCGAGGATGACTGTAAGCATGTCCTCACTGAATAAACCAACAAGTTTACCACAGCTACTTGGAAGAAAAGTCATTAGTTGTGCCTTTTTTTTTTTTTTTTTTTGAATGCAAATGTGACCACATGATGTGACTTCCAAATAAATTGATTATAATCATTTGGAAAACTGTACTCAAGACAAATGTTAAACTGCTCAGCATGCAGAAAGCATTAAGCGAATGCAAATGCAACAACTGGACCATTCACACTTTTGAAAAAGTAATTTTTACTGTGTTTCTGCTTCAGTAAACATTTGTGCTGCACCCTGGCAGATTTTCACCCCCCAATTCTTGGCGGGTACCCAGCTGTCTCCACAGGCTTCTTCTGATTCCTGCAACACTGTCTGAACTGTTTCTGTCTGACAGACAAGAAATGATTATAAAGCTGTGGACAGAGTCAAAATATTTCCTCTGAAAATAAGTGGGGCCCTGAAGGGGTCACCGGTTGCACCTTTATGATTCATGCATTTGTAAATACATGACACCTCTGGATGTCACTTGTCCTAGACTGGTGCCTGTACAATTCCCAAGAACACTGCCACAGTATGCCCTTATTTAAGTTTAGGCTAAATGCTGTAACGTCCCTTTATGTCTGGTTCACTGTGATCTCCTCTCTGCCCGGTTGCATCAATGGGACACATTCCACACATGTGCACTGTAAAACAATATGATGGTGACCTCTGATGGCAAATGACCAGAAGAAGAGGAAGAGTTCCTTTGTTCATTGTTTCTAACAGAACAACGGGAAAAGTAAATTAAAAAGTCAAAATCGGGACCAGAAACTTCTGTTTGGCTCCATTTCACCAAATCATCTGTGAACTCTCAAAATGTTCCAGTGTGCTTGAGTCTTAGGCACCAGGTGCTGACGTTTCCTCTGCAATAAGGTCTGTTTGTGCACTGATCATTCAGTCTTTCATGTCAAGCTCTCAGTCTAATCTCTGAATCTCAACACAGACTCTCACAGAATTTCTTCTTCTCAGCACAGGCCATCAGTGTTTCATCTCTGTTTCTCTTTTCTTTTTTCTTTTTAGTCTTTAGCCTTTTTAAGTAACCTGCAGCTGTCCGCGCAGTTGTGCTCATAGGACAAGCTCAAGCATACACACGTAAGGCTCAGGTGATTAATATTGTGCCTCTTTCCCAGCCTTTCATCTTGGTTTTCACCCCACCACCAGTCTAGCGCTGCTCAGAAATTCATTTCCTCTGCAGGTGTACACAGAGCAGATCGGGTCCCAACCTGTGTGCACAGAACGTGCGCTCTGCTCCTGCTGTTACAGTGACACAGGTCACTGACAATTTATGTCATTTGCAAAATTGTGTCCCCAGAAAAATGTCTCTTGTTATTGTCATCTCATGATGTAGTCAGGTGGTGTTCCTTTCCAGAGATTAAGTCTTCTAGACTCTACACATGCGACAGAGGGTATGTTTGACGAGACACGAGCCTCATTTGAACCCACGTGTGGTGGATATCAGTCTCCAGACCTACGAGAAATCTGAATCATAAGTGTAATTAACAACTGTTCATATGAAAACAGAGGTATAATAGGAAATATATCAAAACAAATTAAAGCTGCACTGTTACTATGGCTATTAAGGCACTACTTTTTATTCTGGTTTAACCCGTCTGGATGGGTCAACGCAGAAGAGCAGACCTGCCTATGCCCTCTTCTCAACACAGTTGAAAGCAGGTTGGATGCTGCCTGGCATTTGTGAACTAGTGTTGCTACCAAGAGGATAAATCTTACCTATATTTACATTAAATACCACTTAACCAACGAGAGAGCAAAAGACGAGGAACTGAAACATAATGTCAGTTATTCAGTGTGATTCTCAGGTTCATTAGTGCAGGGTTTGAAGCCACATCGCAGGCTGGAGTCTGTGCTGACGGTGGCTGTCCGTATGAATGGGTTTAATGTGGGTCAAAAGCACTTTAAGTAGACGGGATCTGCAGTCTGAAAGTGGTGTTACAAAGCTTGAGCTTCACAGTTCACAGCTGACAAAACAATCCCAACTCAAGAGGTCATCTCACTCGCTCGTTCTGGTACTTTGTGCAGTCCTCTAGTAGCTTGAGTTAGTTCAGTAAATTGTAGACGGTCAAACTTTCCATTGTTGGGAGCCTTTGTAGATGCCGATCACTCAAGTCATTAGGATACAGTAAATCCTCTGGGAACTAGAAATTTATGTAAAATGTTTCATGACAATAAAAAAGGCAGTTGAGATATTTCAGGCTGGACCAAAAGGGTGGACAGATCGGCACTGCAGTCCCCAGAGCCGTGCTGCTAGCGTGCCTAAATATAATGAGAATTAGAAACAAGGACTGTGCGGCCTTGGTGAACATATGGATTCTCTATGGGTGCTGTCTACTTCTAATTTGTTTGGTAGTTTTTTTCTCTTATCAGATGAAACTACAAAGACTATAGACAAAGTATCCTCCTATAAAAACTGCTATGGAATATGGTTTTGTTTTCAGTCAAAGTCTGGAATACTTTTTTCACTTCTCTAAAACATTTCTGTTACACAATAGTGTGCTTCTGGAGACTCGCCCCGCTGGCAGAATTTGTGGCTTTATATGGAAGTGAAACCTTAAAGCTCTCACCGCTGTGATGTGATTTGCAACTCATTAGCATTCTGTACTCAAACAGGGGCAATTGAGTAAAACATGCACATGCAAAGACCCTTTTTTTTTTTTAACTCACCCTATACAACAGCAATAATGAATGAGAATGAGTGGATCTGGCAGAAACTCAGAGCTTGTCATTCTCTGTTTTGCTGCAGCCTAAAAGAGCTGAGCCACTCTGACCTCTGTGCTAGGGTCACACTGGGGTCATGCTGTGTCACCAATATGTCACACAGATGCCTGGAATGTCAACTATGTTCCTTGACACACTCGCTACAGACCTTACATCATACATTCACATGTGGTTCCCACCAGCTCATTCATACAGAAGAAAGAAAAGGGATTTGTTCCCATCAGGGCATCCTCCCCTCCTTCATTCCTCCTACTCTTTACCTTGCTATACCCTCCTACACTATTTTTCCTCTTGTTTCGATGTTATTCTTAACCTTCGGCCTTTCAAAGTAAAAAGTTAGTGAAGAGCTCTTCATCTGTTGCACATACAAAAGCACATGAAGACTCCTCCTTTACTGTAGGATGCCGTTTGTGCTACCTGACCCCGTGCCCTCAATCCAAAGAAGGGGCCGTCACTCGCGATGGCGTTCAGCAGAGAGGCCCATGATGTCACAGGCAAAGCGCCTTCATCCCGCACCGCACAGAGATGCAGCTCCTCCCCTGCTCTCTTTTCTTCTCATCGCATGGTGAATGGAATGGCATGGCTGTGCAGTTCAATCACTGTCAAGTGCAAAGAAAAGAGGTCTCTTGTGCGAAATTTCATGATTCACAATTGATTAAATAGGGGTGTCATTTCATGGCTGAACAGGGAGGTGTGCGTGGAGAAGAGAGGGGGGGGGTGAAGCTTTTTCATGCCTTTGTGAGGTATGGCTCAGAAATCGCCTGATGGGCCCCATTCAGAGCTGGAGATGTAAAGTTCTGGGGTTTATTCACAGAGGAGAAGAGAGAGGTGGGGGTAAAGGGACACAGTAGGAGAATTGCCAGAATCTTCTCATGGCTTGTTAAAGTCTTTTGAGGCCCTTCAGAGATACAGGCCTAATATACTGTACATAAGCAGGGTGATTTACATTCCTGTTTGTCATGTGGAAACTCCCAGGGTTCACCCAGTGTGGAGGAAGACGAGGACAGAGGACACAAAGTGGTTTGAAGAAAAAAGGAGGTTTTTTGAAGGAGTGAGTGGGCAAATATGTCTGTGTAATTAAAGGATATTGACTGCTATAGTAATGATGTTAGTGAGAAACATTTTGGCACTGCACTGTGGTCGATGTATTGAGTTGCAAACCTTGATTAGATTAGACCTAGATTATAACCGGTTTCTTTATACAAGCTGTTACTCTGAAGAAGAATTGTGTCTGACTTTGGTCAGCAGCCGTGTAAAACATTCAGCTCATCTGCTCTTTCCTACCTTCTTTGGAAAAGACACTACACAGGTTATTGTCATGGTATCAAAACTATTGTGTTCCTAATTATGAATAATGAATATGTGAGCAGGACTAGCTGCTTAACAGTTAATCCAACATGTTGGAGTCATCATTTGTATAGATCTATAACCTTATTACGACTTTACGACTATACAGCAAAAACGCCATGTGTTAGTTTTAACGCTCCTAAACTGACATTTGTAAAACGAAATTCTATAAAGAACAAATACATTTCAGGAATTTATTGTTGGTCTACAGTAGCAGTGATACCACCATAAGGCAACTCTGCAGCTGTGTCCGGGATCACTCCCTTGTTCAGTCATTCGCAGCTCCCTACGCTATAAAAACCCAATAGAGAGCCGTGAGTTGAGACCAAATACCTATGAATCATCGTCACTATGCGTTCCCGCTGAACTGTAGAGTTTCACAGTAGTAGGTTTTGGATCATAATATGTGAAAATGACTGCCTGGAATAGATTGTCCAGGACAACGGGAAAGCCTGCATGCAGCTTATTAAAAGTAAGCACATTTTTGGACATGTTAAACAAACATTGTTACGATTTTATAGGATTAAACTTTCAAGAAAATAGAATTCATGTTGTTATAAATGTGTTTTTGAGGTTTTACATATGTAATAGAAAACATATTGGCACAATTATTCTAATTGTACTTCTAGAGCAGTTTTTTTTACAGTTACTCTTTACTGTACATAAATACCCAGACCCTGCCGACTTCTCTTGCCTTCACAGCAGGGGAGGCATATATTACTCCACACACACACACACACACACACACACACACGGGCCCCCGGGATAAATGTGAGTTGCATTAAACCAGCCTCACAAATGTCTAGTCTGTGTTTGAGTGTGCAGATCTATGTGTTTACACTATGGTGTGTGTATTAGAAACAGAGCACAAGTGTGTGTGTGTGTGTGTGTGTGTGTGTGTGTGTGTGTGTGTGTGTGTGTGTGTGTGTGTGTGTGTGTGTGTGTGTGTGTGTGTGCTGAGTAATCCATCTATGTAAGCTGCTGGGATGCCGAGTAAAGATTTTTAAGGGGAGAACGCGAACCAACCCTCGTAAGATTCAGGCTGGCCAGCTTCACTTGTGCCACATGCTTTGGGGATTTCAGCTCTAACATTGTTCTCAGTGTGAGTTTCCTTGTTGTGGGTACACGCGCTGAATAAATCTTTGAGGGTATTTGAGGTCCTCCTTCAACTTTCTTTCCCCTTGATTCATATTAGGGGGCAAGTTTCGCAACAGAATAATCTTGATATCAACACATTTACTGTATTTTCTTTTTCTGTAGCCTTCAGTTCATTTCTACAGCACTGAGCAGATTTGTAATTTAATTATGCACATTTAGTGACTCATTTACATTTCAAGCATTTATCTGTTGCTCTTATCCAGAGTGACAAACAAGTCCAAGAGATGAATTAGCTTGAATTCCCCGATTTCATATGCTCAAAACAGAAAAAAGAGTAAGGACGGTCAAGAGGATGCGTGTCTTATGCTAATATACAGTGCAGTATAGTAGCACTTGATGTATTAGTGGCCAGGAAGAACAAAGGATTTTTTAGTCTTTCTTTCTTTCTTTCTTTGCAGCGCAGGAGAGTAGCAATTAAGCATCGAGTGGCTGTGTGGAACATGTAGAAAGGTGGCACTGAACAAAGACTGGGTGCCAAGACATATAAAGTATCTTTCAAACTGCCTGGAAAGGAGAGAAATATGTACCATAAATCCTTTTTTATGATTTTTCTGTAATTTAGTGATTCTGCTTCGTCCATTAGTTCATTTTCCCACTCTACATTCTGTAGCAGTTACCTTGAATAAAACCTTATAAGGACTGCAAGAGATGTTGAACTACAGCATGTTCACTTGTGATTTAATCCTCTTGCAAACAAAATAAGATCTCCAAATACCAAGATGATACTAACATGCTTTATCCCAGGTTCTATGTGCTAATTGTTAGCTGTTGTTAGTTTTACCCAAAAACAGTTTAGGTTCAGAAGTTCAGATGACAAATGTAGTAATTTGAGTGCAGCGCCACCACACATGAATGGTCACAGCAGGAATAGGCACAGGAATATGGTAATTGGAGGACACACAACAAACACACAACATTATTATATACAGTATATATAATTTTTTTTTTATTCTATTTCAGCAAATGGAAAAATATATATGGAAAAATACTGTTTCACCAGAGTGAGCATTTTTAGATCACCACCCTTAACGTCTCAGGGGAAACTTTTCAAGGAAGCCGAGCTCCCCTGTAATTCAATCCGTGGCTTTCAGTCAAAAGCTACAAACAAGCATTTGCTAACACTAAACAGGCCATAAATACGTAATCCAGGGTTAAGTTAACCTGGGTTTATCACACGCTTCAAGTTGAACGTTTGAAACAGACATAGTAAGAACTTTGATACTGGCCTGTAAATATGGAGAGTGGAGACGTACAGGAGATGTTCATCAAGTACAGTCAGTCCCAACACAGTTCTCCAAATTATACTCAGCAAAAATGTTTTAAAAAGCATGCACAGGTGTAGTCTTCGTATATCAACAGACCATCAGGGAACATCACTGTTCTGCGTAGGCTAAGCATTTCATATTCAAAATCAGAGGCGCTCTGGGGAAAAACTATTGCAAGAAATACAAAGAGTTGCAATAGAATGCAAACAGCAAACATATTGTGCGGGGAGCAAAAGTATTTTTACTTCCTCTGTGTCCTTGTAGAAACTCCTCAAATGATCCCCCACAGTGAAAAGATTTCTTCTTATGTAGCTCTGTGGTTTTCATGCGGCGCTTTACTATATTTGAAAGGTTACTTTTTGAGGAAGAGGAGCTCCTTCTTTCTTTCTTGTCTGTGCTTACAAAAGCAGGGCGTTTTTTTGTTTTGTTTTTTTGTCTTCCTGCCCAGTGGAAATCCATGCATGCAAATGTAGTCAGTGAAACCAACTAATACAACACGAGAAGTTCCGACGGAAAGTAGTGGAAATTCAACAGCAGTTTGTGAATTCACCTCTGCCCTCTGTGAATACCCACGAGTCTCAACCCCAGATCATTGTCTCTGGAAGACTTTGATCTTTTCCAGCGGCTTCCACCCACAAGTAGCTGATTGCAGTCATTTATCTGTTCAAGAAGATTCCCAGAGGAGAAGGTTTTTTATATATATATATTTTTGCCTTCTTATCTCAGATAATGCATCCTTTCTCCAAATTTCATTTCCCAAACTGAACGCTGTTAAGTCATTTTCAACACTTCGTACAGTCTGTCTCTTCTTGTAACCCCTTTGCACACACACACACACACACACACACACACAAACACACACAAATACACACTCCCTTTTCACCACTTTTGCTCCAGGGCTTGTTACAGGGCACACAACAAGAGGCTTCTGTGCATACCAAACCCAGACTGTTCAATCAGAGCTGCTGCTAATCATGCTCACGCGCACGCACATACTTACATTACATGTGACCAGCATTTCTCCAGACTTAGCCTCTGGAAAAGAAAGGGATTGAAGGGATTTGACCAAAGGTAGATAATAAGGAGGAAAGGTAGCAGAAATAAGCAAATATCCCCAAAGTGAAGACAGAATACAATGAAAACCCGAGAAACTGAAATCCTTTTGATAGAAGCATCAAAAATATTATATATTATAATTTAATTCCTGTTTCCAGTGAGTGAATGTTCCTACTGTCAGAAATCTTTCTGGCTTGAAGGGTTTGATACCTAAACTGTGAAGCTAAGAACGTAGACATGAACAGCTGCTCTCGCCCCAAACCCTACAGCTGATACAATAAGTAAGACTTCTAAGAAGTCACTAATCATTTAGGTCATTTCCACTCTACCCTGTCTCATTTCTCCTCGAGGTGTCATCAGGTGTTAGAGCAGCTGTGCACTGAAACCTGTCAGAATATCAGTCTCTCGTGTCATGCTAGACGCCGTATCTTGCTCAAAGTATCTCAGGGATTCAGTCCAGGTAATTAATCTGAGCTTGTTAGCCACATGGTAGAGAGGTTGCAACATAATCTGGCCCGCATGCTGCCGACGGCTGCACTCAGCACCCTCCTACTCACATCTAAGCAGTACTGTATTTCTTAGCAAATGTTTATGAACACCGTGCTATCGTCATCTGCATGCTGTCCACCAGCTTGTGATGACAGTGTGCATCCTGCTGCCGCACACAGCAGCTTATCTCAGCTTGGTCCCACAGGAATGATAGGTCTTAAAGGAAGCGGACCGGGAGGGTGGGGTGAAACTGACAGTTTGTGCTGCTACCTTGCTCTCTGTCACATCATGGGAATCACACATGGGACTGCAACGGTAAATGATGGCATTAAGCAGGAGGGGAGCGGGGCGGAGCAGATGAACTGCTTTCCTTCCTAGAGCGAGGGATGATACGTTGGCCAGGGGGGAGGTGGTGGAGGAAGAGAAGGGTGAGGCTGGCCAGGTGCTGAGAGAGAGATATGTGTTTTTTCTCTCTCTCTCTCTCTGCTGCACAGAAGATTGGGCAGAATGGAAAGAAAGGGAGAGGAAGAAAAAGGACAGGTGAAATATTTCCCCCTGTGGCAGAGGAAATGAGGGAAAGTGGAAAGGGCCGGCTCTGTATTGAGAAATGGACTAAACCATTCCCAGAAGGGGCGTTGAAAGTCCCAGCCCCACAGGCCTCTCACTAAATGTACCTACCAGTGATGGATGATATTAACGTTTAGCCCCTTTGCTTTTTTTCTCGCTCCTCAGTGTGTGCGTCTGTGTGTGCAGCCAACGCTACTCACACCAGGCAATCCTTGGCCTCCCCAGCACTCCCGGGGTGTAGAAAACATTTCCCCTGCAACAATCGATAGCTACCCCCAGCTCCCAGCCCCATCTGCAGTCCAGCGCAGCCCCAATCTCCAATGGCTGCCACTACTATTAATTCTGTGCCCCACCACTTCCTGCTTCGAGCCCAGTCTCCGAGATTAAAGAGCAACACAGCTACTGAAGTCCTTTGCTCACAGGAGGAGGCGGAGGAGGCGGGAGAACGGGGCACAGTGAGAAGATTGTTTATCCAGTGGAATCTCGTCAGCGCCAGTTTACAAATACTACCCATTTCCACTTCAGTGCCACATGGGGCTAACCTCGCCTCCAATCCGTGTCAGTTAATGTGAAGCAAAGTAACATCCCCCCATCCCTCCACCCCCAAAAGGAAATTAAATCATAGCCAGCTGGGATGCATTCAAAAAAGTACGGCAATCTCCTGATAAAATGATTAGTTCAATAATCAATCAGTGGATCCAATTTAAACTACAACAGTTGTAGCAGTTGAATAATTGTTAAGATTATCAGGCCTGATCTGCCAAACCTTTGCTGGATCCAGTTTCTTAAATGTGTGGATGTGATGCTTTTGTTGTTTACGATTGTAAATAGAATATCTTTGAATGCTTGGAGAAAAGAAGCATCCAGTTGTTTGCAATTCACTTAGCTTTTGGTCTTTAATTTTCCCATTTTTCAAAAACTATTTCTATCACATGCTTTGCTTAATTACTGAAAAATAAACATATGATGTGGCCAATCAATCAGTGTCACCTGCTGGGCTGAATCAGACGGAATCTGCTGTATGTTGTCTAATTATCAATTTAATTACAAGGTTTAAACAATCATCTCCTAATTACATGGTCTTTGACTTTGTGTTGTAGAACCACAGCTTGTTTTCTTGAGTGCCTAAATAAATGGATCCCCAGTTATGAAAACAGGCTTATTTCTTTTTTTCTGAGAGCTGGAAGAGGAGATTGATCTCGCATCATGTCTGGTGGTGCCTGGTTAGCTTAATTTAGCTTATAACTATAATTTAGCATTCCACATAAAAATAATCAAATAGTGCAGTAATCAGCAAATTGTAATTTATTCTTGTTGTCAGCATATATAATATAATATAATATAATATAATATAATATAATATAATATAATATAATATAATATAATATAATCTTTTTTTCCCAAGCCTGTTTTATTCACCCAAAAAT
The DNA here is from genome assembly GCF_900324465.2 of Anabas testudineus. Lineage (NCBI taxonomy): Eukaryota > Metazoa > Chordata > Actinopteri > Anabantiformes > Anabantidae > Anabas > Anabas testudineus. The sequence continues at coordinate 21,016,843 of NC_046610.1, forward strand.
CCAAAACTTAGCATTTACTAAGAAGAAGACAAATAAAATAAATAAAAGGCGGGATAATATTTGGCAATTTGATCTCAAAAAGACTTGATAAAACGTTTTTAGTGTCAAAATAGTTGCAATTTTTTTTGTTGAGCAGCGATCAAATTAGTTGACTAATCATGTCGCCTCCAAATTTGTCTCTGTCTTGAGTTATTATGTGTGATATCTGATGTTTTCAGCATCTGGCGTTGTCATTGTTTTCTAAGTTTGCTCATTTAACCATTTCTTTCATCTTCTCATGTCTTTCGTAAAGGGACTCAAAAACTGGAGTATCTGTTTCACTTGCTCTCCTTTCTCTTAAACACACACACACTCAATCCACAAGAAGCATGCGCTGTACAAACATAATCGTGAGTGCACACAGACTCATTTTACCTCTGCAAACATCCAGTGACTTGCACTGCATGGATTAGTCTCCCAAAGCATTCCCTTTGAAACTTGACAAGTAGGGATTTCTTTTTAGGTGATCACTGGCCTAAGCAGCTGTTACATGCAGGATTAGCAGGTTCTGCCATTCAGACAACATGGTCTGTTTAAACTGGCGCGGCGAAGGAAGTAGAGAAAGACAAAGAAAGAAGGCGAAAGGGGAGAGGTTATGGCAGGCAGGAGGAGAGATGAAGTCGAGAATAAAGCGGGGAGACAGGAGAGAGAGGAGAGAGAAAAGGAGGCGTGAGAGACGTGAAAGGGGGAACAGATGATGAGAGAGGGGAAGTGAGATGTGGAGCAGAAGGGATGAGAGGTGAAAAGTGGGATGGAACCGGGATGTGTGAAGTGACGTGTGAAGGGAAGGAGAAGAGGAAAGGAGTCGGGAGAAGTCAGAGATGCATCAGAAAGCTTCAAGGTATCCAGCATTGTGAGAATCGGACCTCCGCCAAGGACGCGGCTTAAAAGAAGCTGACAATGAGAATATTGTTCTCCCTCTGCGTTTCTTCATTCAGTATTTGTTTCTTGTTTCACTTCTATAATATCATCCCCCTCCTGTCTCTCCGAGTGTGAAAGCACGTCAACCAGCCGCCTTTGTAATTGTGCTAGTACAAGGTGTTTGCAGGGAGGAAAGGTTGATGGGCTGATAACAGGCCTGGCTTTAGGGGTGAGAAGACATTTCCATGCTGAGCGCTTTGCTCACAGTAACATCTTAGTTGCTTCCCTTGTGTCTCTCACCTCTCCCGCTTTCATTGTGTCTCACATACTTCGTATTGTACTTAACCCCCCTCCCCTCTCTCGTCTTTTCTGTTGTCTTATAAATGGAGAAACACATCAGGGACTCCTGTTGTTATGAGCTCTATCTCTCCTCAGCTGCTGTTTGCCGTTCCATCCCAAACATGCCCGCCACCCCCCTTTCACTCTTTCCCCCTCCGCCTCTCCTCTTGTGTGTCTGGTAAGGTGTGTAACGGTGGTGCGGCAGCCAGGCAGCTTTCCTAGTTTTCCGTTTGATGCATCGCAGCACATTTCACTGGAACAAGCCAGCGCTTCCTGGGAGCAGAACTCATGCCTCGTGTCAGCGCTGTTTCGCCTCACACTCCCCACTTTCACTCATTACCCTTTTTCCTCTTTTTGCTATTCTCTGTGCCCCTCCTTTGCTTTCAGCCTGTTCTACTGGAAAGATAGGGAAATTGTACATTCTGACGTTTACACACACTCTATCTCGTATGTGCAGAGACAAGTGCAACACACCACTCCACTACAATTTTGTCACATTCTTATTGGGCTCCAGTGAAAAAGGAATTGCACACAAGCCGGCACACACACACACACACGTGTTTAACATCAAACACATCACACAAACTCACAGTCATATTCCGGCCTTTTATCCTTTCTTGGTAATCTGTTTACAGAGTGCTAGGCCCATTTGAGGGAGAATTTAATTGAAACCGGGGCTAATCTAATGATGGCACAGAGCGGCAGAGCCTCCAGCTCTGCAGCACCTCCAGTTAGGTTGCACCTTGTAGTCCTCACACTCAATACCTTGCTACTTCATTTCATGCCTCACAGTTCAATGCAGCGGTGCCCACTCATTCATGCCACATTGATTGTTAATCCAACATTTGATATGCACCACGCTCACTCAATTCTGATCTTGTTTTTCTTGTTTGTGCCCTCTCTCCTACTCTTTCCTTAACCCCCCTCTACTTTCCCAACACTTCCCTTGTCCTTCTCCTCCTGTTTTCACTCTGCAGGATGGATATTACTCCCACCGGCCGAAGGAGAAAAGTAGAGTTGACAGCAACAATGAGAACTCTGTGCCCAAAGACTTTGAGAACATAGACAATAGTAACTTTGGGGCGCGCTCGCAGCCTCACCGACAGTCTGTCAGGGCCACTAGCAGCAAGCAGCAGCAAGAACATCTGCAGGAGAAGGGCCATGCCCAACAGCAGGCTTGGCGTGACAACTCCCCCAATCTGGGCCGCAGCTCAAACGAAGCATTGCCTGTAGGCCACCAGCCGCTGTTAGTCGGAAACAACGCTTCCTACCCAGGTGGTGCGGGAGGGTCGCGCCAGCACTATCGTGCCTCACAGCCCCAGCAGGCCCAGTCACAACACAGACATCAGCACCCCCACAGGAGGCAGGTGACTGCAGCGCCGCTGGAGGTGACCTATGACCAGCCACACAAGTGCGAGATCAGCGGGAAGGAAGCCATTTCAGCTCTCTCCAGAGCCAAGAGCAAGGAGTGCCGGCAGCAGATTGCTGAGGTGTACTGCAGACACAGGGAAGGCCAGTTAATGCCTGAGAAGGTCACTCGCTACTGCCCCCTTGAGGGTGAGTACATGAGTATAATTAAATCGATTGATTTTTTTATTTTTCTTTATTCAAAATGTTACGCCTGTGGAGGTAGAGCAATCACTTTGTATTCTGCATGAAAAACTTCTCAGTGAATGGGTCAGTATCTGTCAAGCTTCGCAAAACGGGAGCATGTGATCTAAGGTTGTTGAGTTGCAAATAGTTGTGTTTTTGTGCCTACCAGATATTCTCAAGATAACTCATCACCTTTTGCCTACTTGAAACCAGTGAGAAATGTCTTCTGTAAACGATTCAAGCTTCAAGCAAATCTGGGGTTCAAATAACATACTGCTCTTTACATTAAGAAGAAGATTTAGGGTTCAAACAACAAAACGTAATCTCTGTGGACAAAGTCAGACAGTGTTCATTCTAAGGCCTTTATTCCCAATCACATTAGTATAACTTCCAATATGTAAGGCTAGAAAAATCTTGTTTTATGTGAAATATTACGTAAAAGCACTAGTGAAATTTGATACTGTAGGAAAGTGGAGACACTTTCCTACAGTATCTGCTGACTGTGGTGCTCTGTAAGCAGTTGTTAGTCTCAAATCATTTGTAAAAGCTTTTTCCAAATAAATCCAAAATCAGGGGATCAATACTGAGAATTTAGTTTGAGTTTTCTTTGTTGCTTACTAAAAGCACACAACACAAAGCAAAAGATTCTTGAAATAATGCAGACAGATTGTCAATGTCCTCCCTTGGTATTGCTTGACATTTAAAGTTTTTAGTTTATTTCCTCTCCTCCTCTGTGCTATACAGGCTTTTTTCTTTTTCACAGGAAAAAAAATAAAAGTAATATCCGTAAAGCTAAGTACAAAGAGTCTATCCTGACCAGCTGGGCTTTAGCACATATTGTGGTAAAATATTCCCTTTTCTTGTGATGGTAATTCTTGTGAAAGGCAAGAAATGTCTTTTTTGCTGATGTGTAATTGGTCAAGCAAATTGTTAGAGGAAATGTGGATGCTGCTTGTATTCTCTCCAAATTGGTTTCCAATTTTCATTGGTTTTGTTTTGTCAAGCTGGCCACAGAACACAGGTTCTCCTTTCTTTTTCCTCTTCAAACTTCTTTTCCGAAGAATTTATGGACATCTGCAGTCTGGTCGTGGATTCTGTAAACAAAATCTGTTGTGGCTGCAGCCATCGGTGAACAGCACGCATGAGCAGCCATGTTTAAGTGAACAGCACATACATACACACACACATGCACGCACGTTTGCACACATGGGAGTGGACTGGATAAAGTACGGACAGCAGGGGGAGGAGAGGGACGCTATTATACATCCTGCCTGTCCTAGTCAGATACCTTCCCGGCCCTCGCTTGTGTTGGATGCACAGTGACTTAGCAACTCTTCTACATTCCCCTTTCCCAGGAGCAGGAGTATCGTTTGTCTGTGCCTAAGCTCCCGTCATCTCACACAGCAACTCACCACCCCACTCAAACTGACAGTTTGATCAAAAGAGACAAAGAAATTGAAAAGGGCTTTCCCCTGGTGGCTGGGCTGTAACAACACGACAGCTAAATTAAATCACTTTTCTTTCTTACCCTCCGTCTGCCTGCCTGCTGCCTGTTATGTGCTACCTCTCCTGCGCTCTCTCTTCTCCCCTCCTCTGTCTCCCATCCCAATTCAAGTCCTGAACGTGTTAGCACAAACCTGTCCAGTTTGATTTGATCAGGATTCTGTCCTTGAGGTCTTGGCTAGATTAGCAATTATGTTAGCTCTGGTATTAGCATCACACAGGGTGTGCATGCTCACCCTCTCCAGAGTATGCTAGTTGGCTAATATGACTGGACTGTTTTGCACCTACAGAGATATTAGCATGAACCTAATGCTGTTAAATCACACTTAAAGGTACAATATGCGACTTTTGGAAATCAAGCTAGCGATAGCTTAACATTAGTCCACTCTGCAGCCCTATCTGCTCCGCTACGCTGTGCAATTTAAAACTTATGAAATTGCAAAGAAGTTACAAAACGTACAAATCAAGCAGAAACAATTATCTCCACATTAAGATAAAATAATATTAGAAAAGAAAATACATAGTGCAGCTTTAAAGTGGCCGTATGAGTTATGTGTGAAAGTGTCTTTCACAATAATGAGTTTATAGATAAATATCACCTGACTCGGTTCGGCTTTATAGCTTCTTTGTCACGTTCATTGTCACTCTCCAGCACCAAACAGCCAGTGGAGCTAGCTGGTTAGCGAGTGAACACAGCGAAACGTTTAGCAGATAAACCGCCACGTTTCACTTAAGTGTTCACGTCTAAAGAAAAGGAAATGTGTTGTTGTATTCATATCAACCGAACCATCCAATGCAATTTATACGTCTGTAAACCTATCTTTGTGCATGGTTTCAAGGATCAGACACCATCCCTGAGACGTTTTCAAATACAATTTGGTACAAGCCCTTTGGGATCTAGCTCAGCTCTTGTTCTTACCGCTCATATGAGCAGTAAAGATGGAAGGTGGGTTAGAGCCTGAAGTTACACAAGATGATGGAGGAAGGGAGCGGGGCGATAGCAGATGAGGGAGAGGCGGTTTAAAAGATTGATGGCGATGGGAGGGATGATGAAGAGTGATGATTTCAAGCGGAGGGCGTCTGTTTTTTTGGGGTTTTTTTTTTTTCTTTCTTCCTTTCGACATCTAGGCCTGCAGCCTCTTCAGGTCTGCTTAAAAAAATACTACCCATGAAGCTCTTCTGCAGATAAGCACACATGCTCGACAAAACTGACAGCAACATCTTACACAAACACACACACACACACACACACACACACACAGCAGTGCTCATTAGTTCAGCTAGCTAGCAAAGCACACGCTCTCAAAGCGCTTTGTGAAGCGACTGGCCAATTATCCGTGTGCAAAGCAAACTAGTGAACCTTCTTAGCTGGCCACCAATTACCGTTCAATCTGATACGGCCCGCAGCAGATTTCCCCCTGAGATGTCACACACACACACACACACACACACACACATGCAGAGAGAGTGTGTGTGTGTGTGTGTGTGTGTGAGAAAAAGCAGTGAGAAATAAATATGAGTGACTGACAGGAGCCATGGCCAATTAGAGCCAAGGGAGCGTGTCATTAAGTTCACCCTTGTGGTCAACCTTTAGAGAAAGCCATGTTGGTCACATACCCTTAACATTAAATGAATGAGATTAGTTGAACGGGACGGAGCAGTTTTCTTATCCCCTCCCTGTCAACTCATAAAGAGGAGACAAGTTGGACGCTTGCTCTGAATTTTAGAGTAATGACAGGAGGTCAGGCTCAGACAGGGGAGAGGAGCTGGGAAGAAACAGCCCCCTATCCCAGTATTCCCTCAGCTTCCTCGACTTCTCCAGCGCAGACAGGCCCCTGGGAACCAAAGTCCCAAATTATAGCCATTAATCTCCTTAAGGCACTCTCTGTGAACAAACATGTCTCATAAGCTGCATGTGCACATTCACTGTAATGACAGAAGATTCGGAAACAAACAATGTCTGTGATAATGTTGAGGGGATTTGGCGGAAATGCTTTAAGGAAGGTTTTTCCGGGTTTGAAGTGCAAGTCTTTGTTTTGAGTGGTTAAGGGTGGTACTAAACCACACGGCGGAGATATGTGAGGTTACCACTGGTTCTCCAGAGATGATTGGAATACTTTAATTTGATTGGCCAGGGCCAGGGCGGTGTTTGCCCGCATGGCTATTGTTGTCATCGCATGAAATTCAAGGCATGTTATGGGAGGTTTGCCTTGTAGGAATGATTGTACACTGTCAATCAATCAATAACAACTTTATTGTCTCCGGGGGCCAATTATTTTTGGTAGCAGCACAGTAGCACATGACACAGGGATAACACACAGGGAAGGGGGCTGGGAAGGGGGGGACACTTTCATCACTGTTCTCTCTCTGAGTCCACCATATTGATAGCCAAGGGTAGAAAATAGTGTTTGTGTCTGTTGGTTCTGGCTCCTGGTTGTTTAAAGAGAGAACCAGGAGGCAGCACATGGATCCCAGAGTGTAGGGCGTGTGAGCTGTCAGACAGGATCGACTGTACCTTGTTCAGCAGCTGCTTCCTATGGAGGTCAGACAGGCTGCTTAGTGGAAGTCCAATGATTGTACTACAAACTTTAACCGTCCCATTTAGTGAACTTCTCTGTTTAACACTGAACGAGCCAAACCAACAGATAAAAGAAAATGTAAGGACACTTTCAATGAAAGCTCTGTAAAACAATGTCACCAGAGTCCTGTGAACCTGAAACTTGTTCAGCCTTCGTAGGCCGAAACGACGTTATTGACTTTTTTTTTGCACAGCATGTTTGTATTTTGTTAAAATGACAGTTTATTGTCAATTACAATGCCCAGGTATTTAAAGGTCTCGACTTTTTCTACAGCCCGGCCATTTATTACAGCGCTGACAGAACCTGGTGCATTATGTCTAAAATCAATACACCACACAACAAATTAGGTCAACCCTTTCTCTATCCTGAAAGTCCTTGAGGAATTTTGTAGTTACAATATGTGTGGCGTCTAGTTAAAACTGTCTTAGTTGCAGTTCAATCACATGAGGAAATGGGTGAGTGATTCGCTGAATTACATTTTCATTCTTGTTTATTAATATCTCAGTTTTAGCATGGCTTTCTTTCCCTGCATAATCATGATGAATGTGGCCTCCTGAGTACGTCTGATGTATTTAAGTTAAACAGTGGAGAGCAAAGCGGAGTGTTTTTCAGAGCGTATTGATTGTACTATAGTCTTATTGTATATCTTTCTTGATCGTCATAAAATGGGTACTTCCTTAGTTCAACCTGAGGAACTCACCATAAAAATGCCCAGTAAATTATGACATAGCTGATTATTATGAATATGCTAATCACAACTCAAATCCTAATCACTGTGTTGCTCGTCAGCATTGTTGTTTAGCTAATTTCATTTGTTTAATGAAAGAATAACATTAAACTATCATCAATAGCTGTGTTCTGTACGCGTTCACATTTGTCCTCTTTGTCCCTTGAATATATTTATAGGTGCTCACCACCCTAATGCCGATGCTTGTGCCGCGTCTCAAGTCTTATTGAATACCTAGCAGATTTGATTTTGTAATCAAACATGCAAACAGCCCCTGATTATATTATTGATGCAGACTGCACGTATGAAAAGTTAATTTCACATTTACAAGTTCATGAATATAAACGCTGTTGTCTTTATACCTGCACAGGTAAAGCCAATGCAAATGTCCAGTGGGATGAAGACTCTGCTGAGAGTTTTCCATTAAAACCAGTGAGAATAGCATTTGTCCTGGTGGTCCATGGGCGAGCCTCTCGACAGTTTCAGCGCCTTTTCAAAGCCATCTATCACACCTCGCATTACTACTACATACATGTTGATCAGGTGAGCCGCAGAGAGCCTATCAGTGTGATGTCCCTTCTGTAATATTGGGCCAGCCAAGCCTTTTTAATTCAGTATGGATTGCATTTTCTTCATTCAATTTGCTTTGTTTTAATTACTATTTGATCATTCTCTTTCTTTCAGCGCTCTAACTACCTACACAGACAGGTGCAGGCTTTAGCTCTCCAGTATCCCAATGTGAGGGTGACACCCTGGCGCATGGCTACTATCTGGGGCGGTGCCAGTCTGTTGACCATGTATCTTCGCAGCATGGCTGATATGCTGGCCATGAGGGACTGGAGCTGGGATTTCTTCATCAACCTCAGTGCTGCAGACTACCCCATCAGGTAATCGAGGAGCACCTCACCTTCAGGATTTCAGTAAAGGGGAATGAGTGTGGTAACATTAAGAAATGTCCTCTTAGGGAGTGAAGATGTCCAATATAAATGACACATCTGTGTATTGGACATGGTTTTCTGTTTAAGAAAGCAGTCACACTATGTGTGCACAGCAATAATAGACCATTTTCAGCCAATACAGTAAGAAAGAAATTCAATACACAGTGGTTGTGGGTTCCTGTGGTGAACTGTGTGCTTTAAATACAGAGTCACTCCAAACCAAACAGATCAATGAAGTAGATCCTCTGCTTTTCTCAAATACTATTCGTTCACAACTACTCTTTCACGTCTTTGCATCTTTGCTTGCACTCCATTGAGTGGGTTACATGGTGAACTGATTACAATTTAATTGCCCAGGGTCAATACCTATTGACTTTCCACGTCTGTTGTGTACTGTACAGTCCGAAAGTCATCTCTCTACCAGAAAACGTCCCTCTTAAGAGGCTGTAAAAGGTAATTAAAAGCCACAAAGTCCATGTGAACTCAGCATGAAGTAATGCAAATAGGCTATTGGAGGAGAAATTTCGTGACTTGTACTTTTTTATGTGAGTTTACAGTCCTTCTGGGAGTTCAGGGTCTGCTGGGTTTTTGATGTAGCTCTGCAGCAGCCAATTAAAATCTTCCTATTAGGGAGAGAGTTATCTCTTCTGCACAGCCAGATGTCCACCAGTTGAATTTAGACAAGCTGTAATGGCCACTGGGTAAAAGAAGCTGGAGTTGATGTCACACAGCTGGAGCCAGGATGCAGGGGCAAAATCAAATGTTGTTCGTAGACAAGTGCGGTTTTGTTGTGCTTATTTGTTTTCCCCATATCGACGAACGCCTCTGACGTCTTGTCCGTCCGTGCATGTGACTATGTCTCTGCAATACAGTCTGCAGACAGTAGTTTAGTGACTCTCAGTACCTGTCTGTGTACATGTTGAGTGCATATTTATCCTGTGCGTCAGTGCATCATGGAAGATATTTGCATGTGTATGCGCAGGGACACTGTTTCCCTTCCATCTTTTTGCCTCCTCATTTGCATGAGGGTGATATTGTTGAGAAAAAGGGCTGACAGTAGAGGTTTTAAGCCCCATCTGTTGGGAAACGAAACGATTGATGGAGTAAAAGAGGAAGCCGAGAGGCAGAAGTGACAGTGAGAGGCGCGGGAGTGAGAATAAGCAGTTAGGGAAGGGGAACGAGAGGAAACTGCGTGTTTTCGATCCATGCAATATGAAAATATGCAAATTGCAATCTTGTATCTTTGCTTAGCAAGTGCATTTGTAACCACAGCTTGGATTTTTGGACCAAGTCTGGGAACTGCATATTTACTGACTTGAACTTGCAAATGTGGTCTTTTAAAGCAGCAGGCCTGAGCTCAAGCCCCTGTGAGAAGGAGCATCCAAGCTACTCAAGTGTCCTCAGGCAAGAAACTGAAACACATTCAGCTGTTTTGTCGCTGACAGTTCTTTATGATCTCTGTGGGAACGGGATCTGGCAAAAAGAGACATACTCCCTTAGAAATAAACACATCAGCATTACATTTTCATTATGGACTAGCATAGACAAACATGTCGGAATAAACAGATGCCTCACTCCTGCCAGACTACAAATCTCTACTAATGTGTGTGTTATTCTCACACTTTCTTCTGTGTTTTTCAGTTCTTCACACCGATAGCCTGTCTTTATCTGTTTTATATTGATCACATAACATTTATCCACCTAAAAGTGTCTGAAATGTGCCAGGAGTGTTGGTCACAAACATGGTCCAAGTGGCACTCGTCTTTCTTTTGTAATCGTATTGCAATGGTGCCGTCAGGAATGCGGGGGGCTCCCCTGCCCTGCGCTGCCCTGACTACTGCAGTTGTTATCAGTGGGACTGGAGACAAGCATTATTTCCCCTCTAATTCCCTGATAATGTCTGTCCTGCCGCATGGATGACTCTCAAAGGCAAACCCAGAGCCCCTCACACCAGCAGAGGGTTGTGTGTCCAGGGGGGAGATATACTGTGTGTGTGTGTTTGTGTGTGTGTGTGTGTGTGAGAAAGAGAGGCTAGAGGATGATTTACATGCTTGCTTTGTTAGAGAGTACAACCCTCTTTCCCAGCTTTTATCTACACATTCCCCTTGCTTTTACTCCTTTTTTCTTTAAAGCCCCTTTCATAGACTTTACAGCAGCTTTTAAGAAGTCTGAGCTTTGTGAGACAATGACTGGCTGCAGGCGTCATATCTTCTAATCTTTTTCACTTTGTCATCTGTGCCTCAGAAAAGTGTTGCTTCTCATATTTTAGCTTTGTTTCATAAGCGATAGGTGTCATTTCTTGCTGTGAAGATTCCTTTGAAAATGTCATTCCAAAAAACTTTTAAAATTAAGAAAACTAGTTACAGAACTTTTTTGTAGTTTTGTTTTATTCTAGGACAGAAATTATGAACGTGTGATCCATCTCTCATTTCTTTGAGTGTGGGTTCATAATCTGACAGTCATGGCATTCAGCTTCTCCACTGGAATTATACATTTAAAGTATGTTATAAAAAGGGCACATTGTTAATTCAAGAGTAAGGTAGTCGAAGTGAAACAGTGAACATGACACGAAGTTTAATTAGCTACGATAACGAAAAGGTTCACATTTCTGAGTGTCAGGTACAGCTGTGTGGGTGTGTCTGTGAGACAGAGCAGCCACAGGGCTGACAGTAAGCAAACAAGACCCAGTGGACAGGGTGACCACTCAGGTGGCAAATGCGGAGCTTGACATGAATTCCCCTTGCTCTGTGTGTCTTTCCCTACAAGCATTTGTGTGTTTCTGTGCATGTGTTTTGTATTATCGGCATCCATATGTGCACATACACAGCGTGTGTGTGTGTGTGCATGTGTGTGTGTCCGTGTGTGTGGGAAGTCGAGTTAGAGGAGACTGCGTGTGCCTGTACAGCACATCATCAGTTAGGGTTTATGGCTCAGGACCTACTAAGATAAGCCCCCCAGGCTGTGAAATTGCTCCTTCAAGAGAAAATGACATTAATATGCACTTGTCCCTCCCCCCACTGATCCTTGAGCTTTTTACCAGAGCCGCGCTGCTCTATTAGAAAGACAAGCCAAACCATCATGAAAGGCTCCACCACAGATGAAATGTTAGAGCCATTGACTAGGGCATAGCCTGCAGAGCAAAGCTTTTAGCCTGTCTGGCCTGTGTATGAGGAAGTAGACTGCTCTACAATGTAAGAGCAGCATGAAGTCATTCATCAAAATCATGGATAGCACAATCTTTTGTATAAAACTAAACAGTTCTAACGGCCGGGAGGGCCACAGAGACTGACTCTGAGAGCAGCCGGGAGTCTGTGATTGATCAGGATGTGACGTAAAGCTCCTGAAAACGTTTTTGTCTATAGCAATGAAGTCCACCTCCACACAGGTACATGTTTTGATCATTGGTATGTGGTTGTTTGAACTGTGCAGACTGTAGGAATGTGCTAGGAATGAGTCGCTCCATTGACTCTACGGTTGTCGATTGTTCTCCTGCAAATATGTCAAGTTGTCTCTGGACAAGATACTACATGAGCGAGGGACCAGTGTCCTTCCCAAGCCCAGTGGCAACTGAGGAGGGTCATATCATGCTCCACTGTTGCAACCGCCCATAAAAAATAAAAAATCTAGAAGTTAATTTAATTAGATTTGTTTTAATAACTTTATAATATAATACTTTTATCCCATTATTCCATTTTATTTTACCTCAAAACATGTCCAGAGGAGATGTTAATATATTAATGACTAACATTTAAAGTCTGGTTTGGAACAATAAAAATCCTCAGTTATCGTTATTGTTATTAAGAGTTTAACAATCTAAAACCCAGCTGATCTGCTTCTCCAGGTCTCTCTGGTTATGAGTTCATCAGATTTGATTGACAGTGACCCCACGTTTATCCTATTCATCACCCCATCACTCACCGTAAGAGACAGAAAATTCCTTTTCAGGGGCCTTAAAGTCGCAGTGAAACAGATGTTTAAGTGATTTTTTTCTTCCGTAAGGTAAAACTGAATAGTTCATGCATGCATTACAGAAACCGGATATGTGACTCAAATATTGGCCCGTTCATTTGAATGAATAATGCTAGTCTGACACATAAACCAAAAATAGCTTTCTAGTTCCCAGGTTTGCTCATGTTATACGACCCCCTGCCTCCTGTCCATGCATGGATTTTAAATTCATATTGCAAAGAGTAAAACCAAACCTTGTTAGCAGTTTTAGGTATTTAGTTTTATAACCATTTCTTATATAATGGTCAATGGGGAAAATTATCACTAGAATCTGCAACTTTATTGCTTAGTTTGTAACTTTGGTTCATTCTCTCTGCTCTCATAGTATCAGCAGCTGTTTATAGTGAATTAACTCTAAAAACCTTCTGTACACTGTCCGTGCAGCACCAAACAGCAGAGAGACAAAGTTGGCAGCTGGCTGGTTGCCTCTTCTCACTGGGGGAGACTGTAGTCTGACCTAAAGAGTGTGAATAATGGGACAAGGTTCACTAAAGGGCCAGGAACACAACACCAAATAAAATGTTGCCCCACAACTATATGTAAAAAAGTTTTGCGATATCAATGTAGGTATGATGATATGGTGATGATACAGTGCAGTTTGTGCCTTCCACAAGTGGCCAAAGTATCACAGGTTTACAGAGCAACAGGAACAGGTGGATTTATTTGCATAATTGTCCTCAGTATGTAGTGTTACCATATGTTTCCCAGTCAAAAGTAAGTAATTTTCTTCCATTTCAGGACCAATAACCAGCTGGTGGCCTTCCTGTCCAAATACAGAGACCTGAACTTCATCAAGTCCCATGGCAGAGACAACGCCAGGTGAGTCATTTTAATCTCCCCACGACACTCCGCCTGTTCTTTAACTCTCTGACTAGCTCCCTCTGTTACCCTGTCTTACTCACAAACACACTCATGCAGCTGCGACTTTGCGCGCACACATGGCACTCCTGCCAGCTCGGCGTGGTCACTGAATCATAATGCAATTAGCTCCCATCTGTGGCTTCATTAATTAACCTCCTCGGCGGGGTGAGCTAGCGAGGTCACTGCCAAAACACCCGTCTCTGCTGCCGCCCACTGCCCTGCTCTGTCCCCGTCGCACTCTGGTGGCAAACCGGTCATCACCTGACACTGTTGGAGGAAAGAAAAACCTAAAAACACACTAATTGAAAAAAACAAGCCAGTATGGCTGCATGACTCAGCATGACTCAGCAGTACCTTTTTGTGTTTGCAGTCAGTATTTTATTCCGTGTTGTTTGATGAGAGTGGAGCTGTTTTGTTTCTGATTTATTTCCACCTTATCAACAGCCATGATCTTGCTAATCCAGCAGCACATGCGTATGTTTGGATGGCTGAAACAAATTGTAATTGAAATTGTTACAAGAGGTATGAAAGCATTTTCAAAATGTAAATTTTAAATGTTGACTTGTATGTGTGTGTACCTGTGAGCCACGAGGTGAATACGTCAACAGTCTTTGTCACCATTCAGATTCATCTGACCTGAATTTGACTCTTTCCATCTAACAGTCCATACATTCACAGGAGTAACACCATCCATTAGTATGTGGAGTGTCACTCTATTTGCTGTTGATTAAAGTGTATAGTGACAAGTGCAAACGACACATTTGTCAGGTCGATTAAAGCCACTGATAGGAGACGAATGCTGCTATATTGCAAAGAAACGTAAGGTTTGGATATACACTGCAGTACTAGTGTATTAATGTCTTGTCAACTGTTGTAGCAGCTGAGTTGTCTCTGGATCCACTTGAGTATATTTTCATTATGTGCTGTGCTGTTATGATTTTATAAAAAAAAAAATCAAAAACGAAACGGATTGAGATCAGTTAAATATATCTTTAACTTTATTTGAGTACATCCACAGGACAGCTTCCCCGTTCACAGTCAACCAAGGGTCTCTTGGGACAAGACTTTCTAGAAGAATTGTGAGAAAACAGAAATGAGCTGCTGATTATGCACAACAGTGTAAAACTACAGAGGGCTTGTTTTTATGGAAATGATTTTTAAAGAAAAACGTTCAACTGGATTTTGGTATTTTTAGAATTCACAATAAACACTGATACTATTCACTGAAGGAATAACCTCCACCAGGTTTGATTTAATTTAAATATGTTCGGCTTTATGACTAATGCTTTGTGTTTGTCCATAAGATTTATCCGTAAGCAGGGCCTGGATCGCCTGTTCTACGAGTGCGACACCCACATGTGGAGGCTGGGAGACCGTAAGATCCCAGAAGGCATCAGTGTGGACGGAGGGTCTGACTGGTTCCTTCTCAACCGCATGTTCGTGGAATATGTCATCAACTCCAAGGACGACCTGGTCACCAGCATGAAGCGTTTCTACGCCTACACTCTGCTGCCTGCTGAGGTAACACACACACGTGCGCTCACCCCCTTTTACACGTTCAGATGTATCTTAACCTTCGACTGACGGCTAAGCACTGCATTGTGCTTACACTGCACAGTGTGTATACAGCATACTCTGTATCCTTTTCATCACTGTGCTAGATGTGCAGTGGAAAAGCAGGACTTGGACATAAAATCATGAAGTGAAGAGAATATATAGAGGTTCTCCAACTGTATACAAAGATGGGATGAGAATGAGTATTGAATCATATCTGTGGGGAAATTGGACATTTATTATGAGCGACTGTGAATCTCCATTCTCTGGTGCTACACTATTTCCTTTCATGAATTAGATGGTGTAAAAATAAAATGTATACAATTTTGTAATTTGGTCTCTCTCCCTATCCATTTCTGTTCCTCGCTTCTCAGTCGTTCTTCCACACAGTACTGGAAAACAGCGCCCACTGTGAGAGTATGGTGGATAACAACCTGCGCATCACCAACTGGAACCGTAAACTGGGCTGTAAGTGCCAGTATAAGCACATAGTGGACTGGTGTGGATGCTCCCCTAATGACTTCAAGCCTGCAGACTTCCACCGCTTCCAGGTAATGATAAGACATGACACTAGCGCGGAGAAATGTACTTTTTGGCTTGCGAGCTTTCACAGTATGATCGATCAACTAAAACTCTAAAATTGCAGTTTATAAAAAGGAGTTGTCAGATAGAAAGCAAAAGCTGGGAGCAATGGAGTGAACAGCAGAGTCCAGTCGCAAAGACAGGGATGAAATGATGAAAAGTTTGTTGAAAGTAAAGCCTGACTGGAGCACTGAGGGAAAGTGTACTAGTGGTATTTCAGATACGTCAGAAAAACTTTGACTTCTTAGTCCAAAAGAAGTCGAAGAAGTCAAAGATTTTGAATGAGTGTCCATATGTACATATGTCTGTATGTACACATACATGTACCGCTACAATAGAACAGTACAGTTTCTGGATTAAACTGTATTCTTTATAAAAGGCAGATGAAATCAAAAGAAGACATCACTTTGATGGATGTTTGTATCACACACACCTCACGTCGTCTCACATTGGGGGAAATCAGCACTAGTCAATCTCTGAATTTCTGCTCTCCAGGTCTGTCCTCTCAGCCTCAGCATCCAGCCTGTTCCCACAGCTTTCACAATCAATATGTGAAAAATTATTTCTTGATTAGTATGACCCTGAAATGAAAAAAAAATTATAGTAATTAGATCCTCTTAGCCGTGGGTAGAAGGGGGAGAAGAGGGTTGGTTAGCTTTTCTAAAGGAAAGTGAATGAGTGGCAGTGACTCCAGGACCCCAGAGAAAATCAGCACCAGAGTTAGACTTTTAATGTGCCCCTAAAAAGTAAAGCAGTACAAAGTGAAACCTTTGTGCCGCGGTTAAATATCACTTCAACTCATATTTTTTAAGTACTGTGACTCACTTCATCTCTCCTGTCCTTCACATACCAGCCTCACTGACCTCAGTTCTCCCTTCGCCAGACCCGTCTGCCGTCTGTCTCGCCTCAGTCTCTGGCAGTTCAGTGCCAACACATTACCACAGGACCTTGGCACTGCAGCTGGGTCTGGTTGGCACCCTTATATCAGTGGTGTCCAACCCTGGGAACAAACCAGCCTTTCCAAAAGCCAGCAAGGCCCCAGTATTAATAGGACTTAATATCCCAATCCGAGTTTCACTTTGAACTTTAGCTGAAGTGAAGATACAGAAGAATAAAGTAGATTTGAATTTGGTTCTCAGATGAGAGGAATGATTCAAGGTATAATTGTTGAGATTCCCACATAGTGATTTTAAAGTGCGCCCACCACGTGCTGGAGAGAAAGTGAGGCAATGAGCCTTTTATCTAAGTGCATCGTTGTCTAGTAATGTGTTTCAGAATTAGGTGCATTTGGAAAGTCTGTTGAAAAGACAGGATGAGGCAGGCCTGTCAAAACACACAGGATCTGGGAATGTGTAAACACTAAATCTCTGTTATGTTTCATTTGAAATCTGTAGTCAATCCCTGAGGGTTACTGCATCATCTGTTACTGTGTGAAGCCCCAGCAGCATCCCACAGTGGCTGCTCCAGCCTGAGAAAAAGCAACACTCCCACAAATGTCCCACAGCTTCATTAGGTCTCCTGTTTTTTTTTAGCAGGTAGCACCAAGGTGTTCCAAGCTGGGTAACTATAGTTGTGTGTCTGGTACTGAAAAGTTGTGTTTGTGTGTAAACCAAGCTGTGGAGGCGAACGATTTCATGATACACCATCAACCACACAAGCAACAGTGTGGCAGGGACAGAGAGAGTCCAGACAGAGTGGCAAATTCAAAGACCTGCTGAGAAGAGACATGATGAATGGGTGGAGAAATCCAGAAAAGCACAGGTCTCAAAAATCAAACAGCTGCTGTATCGGGTCACATGCAAATGTCTCTTTATGCATCTTCTTACCTATTTTCAATCAAGTACCTTAATCAAGTGACTTGCAACTCCAGCAGGGGACACAAATTGTTAATAGGTGCACTGTTTTTCTCTCTCTCTACATAATCTACATAATTCCAAAACTTCACATAGAGATTTTACTCATTTGAAACTCTACCATATATCGTACCAGTAGAGGTTGGGGGCCTTTTCTAAGTGTTCAGTTAAGAAAAGCACCAGTGTGGCTTCCCCTCTGGAAGATAAGGTATTAAGATTAGTAGTTTCTTTGCTAATTCAACCAGGGTTATTCTCCCATAAACATATATATATATAGACTCAGTGGACCCACACAAGACCAGTGGCTCCCAACTTTCCAGACTTAAACCAAATACCAAAGAAAAAAAGAAAAAGAGAGAAATAAATTGTGTAAAATAAAGTAGTTGGGCAGCTAGCTGCTACTAGCACCTGAATAACAAAAAAGATAATGCATCTGGTTAAGCTGTATGTATTTTAATCCCTTTTCTCTTTTAATTGTCACACAACCCTCTGCAATTTATCTTGTAACCCCTCATGTGGGCCTGGTCATATTAGAAACCTTTGACATAGACCTGGTGCAGAATATTTGTTCTGCAGTAGAAAGAATGAGAGAGAGACAGAAGAGGAGAGACTCTGTTTTATTTAATTCATTCACAACTCCACACAGAAGGCTTTATGTCCTTTTTATCTGCTAACTTCTACCCCTTCTTCTCTACCTTCTCTTTCTTCTCTGCTCACACACATCTCACACATCACATTTCTTACCCTGCCACCTTGGCACATCACCATTTCTTAATCTTCTCCCTTTTTTTTTTTCCTGTCCTTATCTCGTCCCTCCCTGCCTTGCCATTCTGCTCCTCTCCTCTCCCTCCCACCCTCCCTTACCTTTCCCTCTGCAGCAAACTGCGCGGCCCACCTTCTTTGCCAGAAAGTTTGAAGCCAGCGTGAACCAGGAGATAGTGAACGAGCTGGATTCCTACCTGTTTGGACCGTTTCCACATGGGATGCCAGCTCTGAACTCGTACTGGGAGAACGTGTACGACGAGCCAGATGGCGTGGCCAGCCTGTCGGACACGCAGCTCACGTACTACCACTCTTTCTCACGGCTGGGCCTGGCGAGGGCCACCGCCTCGCTGCAGGGGAATCCAAAAGATCACAGCTGCAGGTTTGCTTTGTAAACACATGCAGATTCACCTATGCAAATTTTGTTCCGGCCTCTTTCTGCACACACCGTCGCTCTCAGAGCATCATCACACTCCCACAGGTGCACTTGAACGTGTTCTTGCCCTCAAAAGCCAGCCACACCCATGTTAGCATGAGAAACCACAGCATGTCTTGGAAATATGATAACAATGAATAGTTCCAATCAGCAGCTGGGAACTATGGGTAATGCGATTCATTCTGTAACACAATATCACACTCTGTCAATTCATCCCTAAAATAATGAAGCTGTAGGTCATAGCACTGAAAGCTGTCCCTTCAGACCAGTGCAATCCCTGAATACCACAGTGCTGTTAACATATGTCCTTAGCATGGAAAATGTAAAAGCACATGGATTATTAAGCTTCATGTACATAAGTGAATTTAAATTTGACAGCATTTCTTTTCAGCTGCACCTGGGTTATCCTTTGGTTAGTTCATTTGCACAACAGTGAAATCCAGATGCCAAGTGATTAACAACGGGGATAAATGAAATACGCTGATTAAAAACAGGAAGCAGAGGTGACAGTTGCTAATTTATGTACGTGTGACAGAAAGCTTCATCTTACCGCGAAACAAACAAACAAAACAAAAATCAAACAGCAAAAAACGTTCTCCTACACAAGACAGTGTGAGACAATTTAAAATAAACACAGTGTGGAGGAGAGGAGCGCAACAGTGGACACACTGTGATCTGATGTGCTGCAGTTTTTGTTGGTCGTCATCCGAGCCGCAAGTTCATATTGTTCCACCCTGGAAAGTTGAACAAATCCTCAGGTACACTGACTGATAGCATCTTGAAGAGCAGTGTCACTAACACAAAACCAGTCACCTCATATTAACTGAGATGGATCGCTCACTGTAAGCAGGGTTTAGCAATGCTGGATGCCAGTGCCCCCACCCCGCTGCATTGTGGGTGTTCGGTAAAGTCCTGCGGGTGTAGCCGAACAGAGAATGAAAGCATGTTGCCATCTGTCAAGCCTTAAAACCGTCTATCGGCTTCATCTGTTTCTGCTCATGCACTGCATCTGGTGAAAGAGAGACCATGGAATATGTGGTCACAAAAGTGCACGTGTGAATTTGCAAGCGGGGGCGAGAGAGAGAGAGAGAAAGTGGGGGTCTCCAGATCCCCGTCATTGCCAGGAAATGAGCCTGTGAGAAAAAGCATTTCCCAGGGGAAACAAGCAAACCCGGTCATGTTTACATGTAACGAGTTTAAATGCCTGGAGGTGAAAGGTCGCGAAGGGCGAAACATTTATTATTGTGTGTTTGTATCCCTCATGTATTTCCATTTTAGCTGCAACAAGTTGTTGATTAACCAACTAGTCAATCAACAGAAAGTAATAGGAAATTAACCTTTTTAAACATTTTTAACAAGATTTTGCTTTGTCACACCTAATTGTACATTTACCTTTGAGACGTTTGTAGACAGACGTTTTCTACTATTTTCTGGCATTTTGGGGATGAAATGCTAAATCAAAACTTTAAAAAAAATTGATTAATTGATATTAAAAATTATAATTAGTTGCAGCTGTAATTATCTTTACCTTGATGTCAAGCACCGGATATTCTGAAGAATAATAACCCGGTGATCTTTGAAAAACTAAATGAGCTGTTTGAAGGTATTTCCACAATCTTTAAAGAGTCTTTTAACGACCTGGATTAAAAACTATTCTGTCTGCGGCGCAATAACAACACAGTAAATATCTGGGTGGGACAGCGTTGCAGTGAGGCATCAGGTTGGGCTAAACTAAAAAAACAAGACAAAACAAATGCAGATTTTGTCCTAATTCAGCCACGCTCTGGTTTATAGGCCTAATAGTTAAATATATAGTATATGGCACAACTACACAAGAGCAGAGCTGTCTCATTTATGTTTCATCAATCTGGAATTTTACTAATGAAGCCGAGTAATTAAAACTGATCAAGTTTCAGATTTAAAGCAAGTCATGGCAGATGATTCTTCAGATGTCAACGTATGCCTCAATCAGGTCTGGCATATCACGACGTCCTATGGTTGTGTGTGGCCACATATTTTGCATGTACTTAGAATTCAGTTGTGCTACCAACAGATGAATGGGTCGGCCGCGGTGTGAGACTGGAGCAACAGAGAGGAAAAGGCCACAGAGAAGGATTTGGCTCTTTTAGCAGCCCGCTGTGACTCAACTGGAGAGACCGTGGAGTAAATGCCTGAATGGAGCTTCTGTGCAGGCTACGCCCCGACCCCTTCTCACTGCCTCTCACACTGGCAGTCACGTCTCTTTCAAGAAAGATGGGGCGAGGAGGGGGGAGATGAGCACTGAGAGACATGGACAGAAGGCAGGATGAAAGATGGATAAGTGAGGAGGAAAGAGGAAAAGGGAGATGGGTGAATAGAGAGGAGGGGAAAGGGAGAAAGGAAACACAGGAAGGGGGAGCAGGAGAGGAGGGAGTGTGCACTGCTATCCCTGTGGGTGTAAATATTTGCTGTTCTGCTTGTCAGGGTAGCATTTACCGGGACGGGTTGACTCCTGGTCCTTTAGTGGAATACTGATGAGGCCCTGGGCACTGGGGAACAGTGTGTATGTGTGTGTGTGTGTGTGTGTGCACACTCATCTTGGCGCACATAAAAAAAAAGGAGGAATAAAGACGAGTTTAAGGAAGCAGAAGAGACGAAGGATGAGAAATCTGGGCAAGGAGGAGCGTGCAGAGAGCAGCTGTGGAGTGTTCCCCAGCACTGCCCACCCTGGCCCCTTTTTTTTGTTTTTCCAGAAGTCACTCGGGCTGGATGCCCCGAGGGCTTGCCCCTGCCATGTATGAAGCGACACACAAACAAACAACAGACTAATCAGAGGGGCAAGACCTTCATTTGGCTTCAGATGACTGGATGACCCAGTTCAACTTTGTTCAGCAGACAAATGTGTTTAGTTGATGTGTGTGTTTGGAGCTAGACCTAATCAGAATCTGCTGACAGATGCAGCCCTTGGAGGTTCTGTAATTTTCTGTAGCTCACAGACCACTGTGGTATCGCCCATCACGTGTCCTCCGTAACCATTCCTTCCACTTCAGAACCAGAGCACATGTTGAGCCAACCAACTTACTGTAATGCAGTAATCACTGTAGGTTTTTTGTTTTTTTTACCAGCTTTAAAGTTTTCAAAGGCACTTGCACTTTAATTGAGTGCCCACCAGTCCATTACTTATCTATGATCTAGTGTAACAGTCTTGTACAAGCATGAAAATAGTTAAAGCGTGGGCACAGCGACTAACAGGCAACATTTAATGGGACTTATCAGCATGGGTGACACATGTCTGTGGCCAGTTGGCTTTCTGTTAAAGGTCATTGAATTAATGTTGAGTGTGTCACACACTCACAGAGCGCATTGACTTCCCACTAACCTTCACTGCAAGCACACATTAGCATCCAGCCACATTAGCATATCCAAGGCCAGTCCCTTCCAGACATTATCCAGATGAATCTAGATATTCTTCTCCTCTTACACTGTTGGCCCTGAAAAGCGGCACAGCAAGTAGGTCAGCAGGTATCAGGTTTGCTAATGGATTGTAACTCTCTCAACGTTGTGCCAGGTACTTTCCAATGGGCCACCCGGTGTCAGTCCATCTCTACTTCCAGGCGGACCAGTTCCAAGGCTACCTGGTCAAGCACCACGCCACCAACCTGGCAACAAGCAAGCTGGAGACCATGGAGACATGGGTGGCACCCAAGAAGAACTTCAAGCTAGCCACGCCTCCCACCACCACATTCAGCAGGTTGCAGTTTGCAGAGGTGAGTCAGCACATTAGTTTGCGTGGTGCTGCATTTGTTTTTGATTTACATTGAAGTCGGGTGACAAAACCATCAGTCAGCCGTCGCCGGTGTCAGGGAGCCAGTTCCATTAAAGCCCTAAGCACCACACAGGAAAAACAGCTCTTCACCATATAATTAGAGGTGAGATATACAGCTCATTGCCATGGTGACCTTATATTCATTGCTATGGCGACCTTGCCAAGACTCATAGCGCTGCATCTCCACACAATTAAACCGGTGCCTGTAATGGCCTTGTAAAATGTAAATTGATTGAATTCATCCAAGTTTATAGGGATGAGCGCTTCATGTGCTGCTTATTTGTTGTTTCCTAATAGAAAGTCTTCTCACCTTCACACTGCAATGCTTCCCTTGATTGTCTTGTTATGTTAATCTGTGTTTCTGTTTACCACAACGCCTGTTTAGGATACAGCGCCGCTCGCTGTGATGTGACAGCCACAGAGTGTCTTTTTAAAAAGGACAAAATTAACTGAGTGAATGTAAATTGACCTTTTAACTCTGGTTTATCATGCACGGCTTTGTAGGAAGCGCAAATGTCAACAAATTTGTGAATGAATTTGTTTGCTTTGTTTGCGACTGTGGAGCGCACATGGACACACCTTAACCCCGTGTGACCTTTTCCAGGAGCCTCACAGGAAACTCAAAGAGAAATAGACACCCAGTCGCTGCGCGGCTCCGTCTCTCTGAGCCCTGTATGTGTGTCTAGCTTATGAAACCGTGAGTGACAGAGAAGGGATGTGAGCTGTGGCTTTTATCTGGATGTTCAGCCTAAGAATGCGTTCACTGTCTGGCACTGTGCAGTGACTGTCAGTCAGTCAGTTTGTCCATCTGTCATTCAAAATGAGAGCAGAAAGAGCTTAAATAAGACAGCACGGCGTAGCAGCAGTAGCTCTTTGCTTCTTGTCAACTTTGCAGATATGGCCCATTATAATAGACTCATACGCTGGAGTTTGCTAGATAAACCATATGGTTGGCTTAACAATGAGTTCCCTGTCCCCCTGTAGATACAATGTAAGGCAGATATGTCTTTCTTTTCACTCTGCTACCACCTCCCATTTGGCTCTATAAGGCCTTTTTACAGCGTGATTAAGTGTAGGACAACTTACAGCCTGAACAATTAGTATTTCACCTCAAGTAAGACTTGACATTGAGGGCCTATCTTACGTCGTGTTGGATACATCTTATAGAATAGACTGACTGACTTTGATGGTTTATCCTGTGTTTTTCTAAAATTCACAGTATACACACATGCACAATGTTGGAGAGGAAATGTGTGCAAGACTCCATCTTGTATATTTGAATCTACTTTGACAATAAGCCTCAACTATGAAGGACAAAAAGAAATGATTGCACAGTTACAGTATATTATCAATCAATGGAATAGTTTGACATTTTGGGGAAATTTGCGAGAGTTGGATAAAAGACAGACACCACAAATCGACACCTCTCTCAAGACGGTCTACAGTCAATATCCAGCTAATGCAGTCAGTGAGGTTAGATAAACTTAGTACAAAAACTGGAAACTAGAGAACATTTGCTAACAAACAACATGAAATGATGTGGTAGATTTTAAAAAGGACGATCAACGGTCTGTACCATGAGCAACAGCAGCAGCTTCGTCCTGCATGTCTGTACAGGAGGCATGCGATACGCTTGAAGCCTAAACTTTTGCTTCAGGTCGCATCTACATGTGTATAGCACGCATGACACACGAGCAGGCATGCAGGTCGTGTAGCGAGCAGGACTTATGAACACAGGAGGTGTAGAGCAGTATAACACACATGACACATCTCAAAAGCACATTAGTGAGCACATAGTTATCTTCCAGGCTTCCTATGTTTCTTCTTCTATTTTTATTTAAGTCTAACATTTGTGTTAGCTCTCACCTTTCACAACATATTTTACTCATTTTTTATGAACAATAAGTTCTGTTTTCTGTCTTCTGTCTCCACATCTTTATTAGCAGTGGTCCCTCAGTCGTGTACACAGTGCCCCAGGGGAGTGCTCTGGTGCAGCTGGTGACCACCTTTATTTGCACCAACAAAGGTGGTCCTGTGGTTTTTAGCGGTCCAGCTGTAGACTGGGACTGATCATCATACTGCCTCATCAAATTGACTTGTCCTATTAACAGAGGTGTCAGATTGTTTGCGCAGACAAGTCGGTGACACAGAGAAAAGGTTTGCAGGGGTCATCAGGTCCGAAGGAAGAAGTAGAATAAGGGATGGTTACGGAGATGGGAGTGTTTTATGTTTTCCATTAAGTCGGGTAGAGAATTCAGAAGAGGCTGAAACAAGTAATATGGGTAAAAAGCATGAATAATGGGGTATATGTGAGGAAAAGTAATAAGAATGTAATGTATAATGTACAAGTCATTAGTAGATGTTCTCAGTGGGTTAGACAGTAGTAGCCACTTTTTCAGCTTCTCAAAGCTACAGCAGAGAATAAATGAGGGTCAAATCTGCTTAAATTAGTGGTGATTAAAGGTCATGGTGAGGTTGTGAGATCAGGTTTAGTTCCACAAAAGCATGTTCTTCCAAGTACAGCTACTGTATATGGTGGTCATAAGGCTTGATTGCGTATTGGTCCTAAGCCAAAGCTAATTAGGTAGGAGCAATAAGGGACACGATGGGTGTAAAGGTCAGTGTAAGCTATAGGCTGAGGCTGAAATGGGCCAGAAGCTAATCCCAGTTTGACCCACTTTCTGACTGGGAGAAAGAAATTCTTGCTACTGTTTGCTTTGTCTGTTAGCAAGAGGTATGCAGTACCTTGAGTTTAATCACAAAGATATTTAAATGTTTGAATTGAAACCTTGAACCTGTCCAGATATTTTTCGCTGGTTGTGTACAGTGATTCACACTGTATGCATGTTGGTGCAAGGAAAGTACGAGCGAAGGCGTGAAGTAAGTCTCAGGGGACACCTCCTTTCTGCAGCATTGTCAGCATCTTCCTCACACAACCCTCCCGACAGGCGCTCTCCCGGTGGATTACACTGAGGTTCTTCTGTCAATATTCCCTTCATTTCTTTCTGGGGTTTAGAACAAGAGAGCTGCCAATCAATTGGGGATGTAGTGCGTGTGCCGACGAGTCAGCCTTGAATAAAGTAATGAGCTACAGAGGTGCCAGACAAGAGAGTTCATTAGTAATTTAAAGAGAAGAGCCCCAAGGTCCAAGAGGCAGAAATGGCAGAGGTCAGTCCAATAATTGAGATGAAAGTGAGGTTTCTTTTACTGTTGGCCAAGATACACTCACACACTCATTCTTTCTCCGTGTCTCATTTGTGCAAGTTGTGTCTATTTATACTGTACATCGCATTCTCAATCCTCAAAGGATGTAATACAGAGTCAGTTCCAGTCAGCCATTGATTATCCAGCAGGGTGAGGCTGTGTTAATCAGCTACCATTGTAAGGATGAGCTCGTCCTAAAACCACCACTCCTCTCACATTTCTACCGACACCCTATAGACAGCTCTCAACACAGGCGTGTGTGTGTGTGTGTGTGTGTGTGCGCGCACCTCTATCACCGTGTCTACCCCATTAATCTCAATCGCTCCATGTCTCTCTCATTTTGCATACTGCATGGTTTCGCAGCATCTGCAACCCAACACACACACAGATCACATCTCTTCAGTTACAGATTTGACCGCAATAAAGACATTAAAGGCAATTAGCTGTACTTTATGTACCCCTCACCTTCTTGTAATTTATTCTTTCATTTCATTTCACACATCTGTATACAGTGACAGGTTTCAGTTCAAACTAAGAAACCTGAAAATGTGTGTACACTAAATATTATTATGTGTTATAGGCTATGTTCATGGAACTAGTTGTCATGTTTATGTCTCATAATTCACCAAAGATCTATTGTATTATACCATTTTTTTTTTATTATTTTAGCACTGGAGACTGTAGCTTCCTTTTTTCTGTCAAAAGTCTGTGGTCTCTGTGCTTGCATATAATCAGTGTCTTTCTTTCTGGGGGGGATTTTTTCACTGATGTCAAGTTGTAATCTTCTGCCAATGTGTTACTGTTTTGGACAAATATTTTTCACACGTTGGATTCTGGTGTTTACTGTCTTCTATTGCTTCTTTCTCCAAAAAGAGCAAACAGGGATGCATTTGATCTTTAGCCCGAGGGGATATAGCTGTGGTCTAGTCATGCGGCGTCCTCTGCCTCTGCCTCACGCATTCCTTGTTAAAGATAAACTCAGAATAAAACATGCAGGAGGTAGCAATCAGGCTTGTCAGCTTCTGCATATTATAATATTATACAGTGTCTGTGGAGGGAGCTGGGCTTGAGTGTGTTGCTGTTTCATGAAAAATGCACGCACAAGATTGTTTCCCATGATAATTCAGCAGAGATATAGCTTGTCTTAATAGTATGGTCAAATGGTGATGCACGTACAAGGAATGGTGTTTATTTATGACCGCTGTGCATGCTTTGCAGTAGTAAGAGTGAATCTGTATACCATCATCTCATGTACCTTTTGCCTTCGCTTCTCTTTTTGTCTCTGTTCTCACCCCATTCTGTCACTCATTCGTCTCCTCCTCACGCTTTCTCTCCACTGTCAGATCGGCACGGAGTGGGATGCCAAAGAACGGATGTTCCGAAACTTTGGCGGCCTGATGGGGCCAATGGATGAGACAGTGGGTATGCAGAAGTGGAGCAAAGGGCCGAATGTCACTGTCACAGTTGTGTGGATTGACCCCACCAATGTCATCGCAGCGACCTATGACATTCTGATCGACTCTAGCGCTGAGTTCACCCACTACCACCCGCCGCTCAACCAGCCTCTGCGCCCCGGAGTGTGGAGCGTCCGCATCCTGCACCACTGGAGTCCTGTGGCTGAGATGCGCTTCCTTATTGCCCCGTTGGCCTATAATAAGCACCAGCCCATACGACAAGGTGAGAGAGAGTCTCTGTGGTTGTCATGAGGTTAATTTGTAACTAGCATGCACTTGCCATTTGTTTTAGTTTTAGCATAACACAAAATGACTACTGATTGTGTTATTTGCACAACCTAACCTTGCTAGACTTATTGCACAGCTGTGCTTTTCCTTAACAGCAGATACTCATTCATCAAAAAACACCTAAGGTGTTACTCTAAATGCCAAATATTTCACTATACATCAAGGTGTAGTGGTAGTAAGACCTGCATTGTACTCATAGACCTTAAGAGAATTTAATAAAACAGCACTGCAATAAATCCCATATTTGTAAAGCTTATAACACGGTTCTATGTTGACAATGTATCACAAAAGATGCAGTGGTTCTTGTACAGGATACAGGATCCTTGTATTATATTGTGAAGTGTATCCAGTGGTGAAAAGTACCTTGGTATATTTACTTTAGTAGTCTACTTAAGAGTGGCTTTGAGTCAGATGTGATTTACTTGAGGAGGTTCATTTTATGCCACTTTGTGCTTCTGCTCTTCTATGTGTCACAGAGTAATATTGTGCTTTTTACTACATTTATCTGCCTATTTGTAGTATCTGAGGTGCAGCTGTAAAGTGACACAAAAGAGTATCCATTCACAGTGGACAGGGGAGGAACAAACAGTGGACTGGTGACAGGGTCTTGGGGGATGTACTGGAACAATCCATACAAGTTTGAGCTCATAACTTGCAGGACTTAAAGGATCTGCTGCTAAAATCTTGGTGCCAGGTACCACAGGGCACCTTTGGGTGGTTTTGTAGAGTCCATGTCTCAGCAGGTCATAGGTGTTAAGTTTGCATACAAAGGACCAGTTCAGAAATATTCAGGCAATGTTATAGTTTGTCGTTGAATTTTCTTAAAACTGTTGAAAATAATCAGCCACTCTGATAAATCCTGACGGCCTAAACAGAGGGTAGCTGATTTATGAATTTTTTAAAGTAAGGTGTCACTGTTTCTAGACTAGTAGTACTAAAAGCCTGATACAATTATTTCTGTTAAACACTGAAATGTGTAAAGGTGAAATTACGGGCAGTTGAACCCTGTCCAGTTGAAATCTATGCCAGAAATTCAAAATTATAGATTTTACCAGGATGATATTTGTTGTACATTATTGCAGGTCTGAGGCCTTAAACCTGTAATAACTCCATTATGGACAGTCTCATTCTAGCTTTAAGTCTCCCCAACCGAGGCCATTTATCTGTTAGAAATCAGTAAACAGGTCACAGTGGTTATAAATGAAATACAGAGTTTAAACACACATAGTGGTTATGTTTAACATACATGCTATATTATTTAATTTTTTTTTTTGCCAGTTTAGGTGTTGCAAGATGTGTGCAGACACACAAGGGCACACACAGAACCTTGCATTTGCAGCGTTGTCCTTTCTAATAAAGCCTCTGGGCCTCTGCAGACCGTGGTTGTTTGTCATCAAGTCACCTCTAATAACCCAGCGAGATGCTCATACATACTAAACAGAGTGTTAAACAACAGCGCACTTAGCCCTCCAAAAACAATGACACAATTAAATCAATCAGCCAGCATGGATAACGGCTAAGAATGCTTTGTTCTGGGCCACAAGCAGTCACTTTGCTCTGAAAGTCACATGAGAGTTGAGACGGTAGTTGTGCCGTCATCACGTCCTTCTCCTTTCAATAATCTCCCTGAGCCATTTTAATGATGAAGAGAAACAACAAATAGTGACAGCTTTTGTCTTTAGCCAGAGTCTCTGTGGACAGTGGGGGGGTCTGTTGAGTGTGAGCTAAATATTTATTACAGGTTTATGGTTGTTTAGGTGAATTTGCAATATGCAATTATTTTTTAGCTTTATTTGTGGTTGGAGAAATAGAAATTTAACTGTGTGTCTCCCCAGTTTTATAATCAGTTGTTTTCCCTGCAGTGTTATAGCTCAGGTATAAGATTAGTAGCAGATATATACTAAAGGTACTACTGGTGCTTTTTACTACTGTATAATTTGCATTAATTAGATTTCTTTATGCATCATCATAGATATAGATATAGATATATATTTATATTTCCTTTCAAATGTATTGGAACAGTGAGGCCAGAAAGAAACCACTGGTGTACTGAGTAACAGATGTTGAATGGTTAGACTAAGGAAAGACCTAAAAACAACTGTTAGTGACATCAGCAAAAGCTTCCAGAGGGCAGGAATGAAGGTATCACAATATACTGTTCGCAGAAGACTTCATGAACAAAGTACAGAGGCTACAGTTGAAGATGCAAATAGGAAGAATAGGAAGGTCAGGGTGGCATTTGCCAAGAAATACAGAAATGTGCCTAAAAATTTGGGGTCAAAAATTCAGGATTTATTTGAACTGATGAGATAAAGATGAGTCTTTACCAAAATGATGGTAAAGCTGAAGGATCTGTTCATGACCCCAAACAGACAAGTTCATCTGTGAAACATAGTGGAGGTGATGTTATGGTTTGGGCTGCATGGCTTCTTCTGAGATAGTGTATATGTAATATTTTAAGCCTTTTTTAAACAAAATACAATCTTCTTCATGGAAATGCAAAGTTGCATTATTAAGCAATAACATGCGCCCTTTTTAAATTCAGTCCACCCAAGGAATGTGTTGCTACGCCCTCATTTGGTCTGGAATGACCAGTAGCTGATCCCAGTTAATGTTAGCAAACTGTATCTGGCATCAGTGAGTCAGTCACTTCATTGCCTCCTCTGATATCTACGTGCTATTGTTACTTTTTCCATTTTAGTAGTTTTAGTCTGTGACAGATAAACACATCCGTGGCTTTTGTTTAAGTGGAGTTTATTGTTATTATTTAATAATGGTGTGTGCTTGGCTAACTGTGTGTGGGGGAATGCATTTTGTGTGCAATTAGTGTCCTCACAACTATGGTAACATACCTCCGTGTGTGTCTGCGTGTTGTAATGTGTGCTTTGGTCTTCGTTGTTCCATCCACTTGCCTGTAATTTACTGCCATATCTGGCAGCAGGTTTCCCTCCTACATGCAGTGCCAGTAAAACATTATGACGTGGCCTTCCACCCTCACTGGGAGCAGCAGACTCATGCATACACACACACACGTTACACTTTATTTTTTCACACACCAAACTCTGCAGAGATGCATGACTTCTGAACACACGCTGCCACCGCAAAGCTCGCTGGCATGAGTTGAACGCCGCCTCGCCCGGCGGAGCACCTCATGTCTGACAACATCTTTCTGTCACCGGTGCATGAAAAGTGCTGATGCCTGCTAACATCTGGGTGAGAGGGAGTTTGTGCTTCACAGCCACACTTAGAAGGGATGGCTAGCGCCCCAGTTAGAGAGCCCACGAGGAATTTATAGCTTCACTGCAGCTCAGGGTGGAGAAGGAGTTTGAAGGAGAAGTTGTGTCTGTGTTTCTGTCTTCCTGCAGGGCTTGACCATCATGGGAAGAAAAAGAATAAGGGCGCATCTCAGTGTTTCTGACTGTTTCCAAAAAGTCAGCATTGCAGTGGTTTGACACACCACATCAAAGAGCGGGAGTTAGGGAGTCCAGTCGTAGCAATCAATCCAAGCAAACCAGCAGCCAGTTTAAGCTGTTGAGATGATAATAAAACAAATCACGTCCTCTGTTCTTTCTGCTTGAATATTTCAACATTTGTGTGTCTCTCTCTCCTCCCTTTTCTCTCTTCTACAATCTCATCTCTCTGTCTGACCACTGGTTATCTCTTTGCACATCATTTACT
Source organism: Anabas testudineus (assembly GCF_900324465.2). NCBI lineage: Eukaryota > Metazoa > Chordata > Actinopteri > Anabantiformes > Anabantidae > Anabas > Anabas testudineus. The sequence continues at coordinate 21,047,907 of NC_046610.1, forward strand.
GTCTTTTTCTCCTTTCCCATGTTTTATCAGAGGATACACTGAAGCTTCATAATGGGCCAGCGAAAAACAGCTACATGGAGCAGAGTTTCCACGGCCTCAACCCAGTGCTCAACATCCCGGTCAGTCTGGGTTACGTGGAGCAGGCCAAGAGGAACGCTGCCCTGACCGGCCCGGAGCTCGAGCACTGGTTAGACAGCCTGGTGGGCGAGCTGTGGGAGGCGGCCGATGTCTGCGCTGTGGGACCTACTGCGTGCCCTGTCATGCAAGCCTGTGCCAAGAACCCTTGGAGCTCCCTGAGCCCAGACCCCAAATCCCAGCTGGGAGTGCCGCGTGCAGACGGGCGCATCAGGTAGCAGCGAGGCCTCCAGCTGGACAGGAGGCCACGGCACAGGAGAGTCACTATTGATTTTTATTTATTTAAGAGGATTGTTGTAGGTGGGGGAAGGAAGAGTGTTCTACTTCTGTCTTGGGAGAAGAAGGCAGGAAATGAAAAGTGGATTTTTTGTGAGGTTGGTGAGGGTGCCTTGACAGAAATCGAGGAGAATGATTTTCAGATCCTCCCACGGGGTTCCTCCATTTAGGGGATTATGCTGGCTTAGCTATTCCAGTTTCTCAGTGTATTTCTTTTTTCTTCTCATGGCTGAGTTTTACTGTGATCAAACGTTGCAATTTTCGAGCATTTATTTTGCTGCTGAATGAATTATGAAGTCAGCTTTTAAAGTCCTGCAAGGGGCATAGCGGTCATGTGAGTGTTGATTATCGACACTGGTAGCAGATGAAATTCTGCTGCAATAAGGCCTTAGCTGTGAGACATAGACAAGGAGGCGGGCTGGTACTGAACTCAACGTGCCTCCTTATATCAGTATTAACAAAACAAGATGATAACGGCGTGTTCATATACAACCAACAACAGTTGAAAACGATTAGCATTAAAAGCAGATTTCCCACGTAGAAAACAACTTTGAACTACAAACATTATTAAAGCCAATTAACTCAGATGTCTTAGTTTAGTAGTAGTTCAGTGGCTCAGTTTGTTAATCAGTAGAATAACTCTAAGTAGGAGCAGCACAACAGCTCAGTTGAGTGCCTGATGAGGATGTGGCTGGGCTACCTATCTACTGCAGTCACATTTCATTAATATGGGAAAAAATTAAATGCAAATACAGAGGCCTTCATAGAATAATTACAACTATTTGGAGCATAATAGAAATTTATTGTAGACATTTTAGAGTTCTAAATTCATACATGCTTCATTTGTGGTTGTTGTACAATAGTGTTTTAAGAGTTAACATTCACATAGAGTCGTTTTCTTTCATAAAACCCAGGTGTTGTGACAGGCAGACCACAAAGAGAGAACCTTTTGTCTGTGGTTTGGTTTTCTTACCAAACTGCCTTAAAACTTTACCTTAAAATTCTCATCTGTGTTTTCACTGTCAGTTTTTTTTTTTTTTTACTTTCCTCCAGTCATTAATGACACTTTATGTTGTATATAATTATACAAGAAGTCTCAAAAATTGTGTGATTGAGTGGAGGGTGAGTCCATGAGTTGCTATTTATTTATAAGTTTATATTAATAATGATAATTTTAGTCAGTGACTAAATACCTGCGACGCTGCCTTGGCAGCATGAATAATATTTTTTGTAAAGAGAACCGCCTTTATTTACAAAGGCCAACACCCCAAACTTATACTGTACCTTTTTATGGCCCTGCACCTGTGTGTTACTCAGTGTTGTCCTGTCTGAATAGATCTTCTTGTCTTGGTTTTTTACATGGCTGTTTGCTAAGTGCATCACAAGAGAAAGTCACCCTGACCTGAGGTCAGAGGTCAGCTACCTAACAACCTCATTGAACCAAGAAGGCCAACAATACCACTCCACATAACAAACACATTGGACAGCATCTGTATCGAAGGAGAAACTGTGCTTTTTTTGGTGTTTTATGCTTCCTGTCAGTTTCAGAATGATAATGAGTGGTAGTGATCTTCATGCTGTGACAATAATGTACAATTTCCAGTGAATATTATATTGTGTCTTGATTGCAAAATGCATATCGTATTAGATCGGGTTTACTGCACCTTTTCAACTCTGTCTACATTTGAAGTACCTGTTCTGCCATCAAGACAGTATCTGGACATTATTTGAGATGAATAAAATTCTTCTGAGGGTAGCGCTGTAACCACAGCACATCCTGAACAAGAGGTATGGTCAGATCCTTGTTTTACTTTGAAACTGAAGTTTCATCCGAAGCCAATTAGGAGTTCAATTTGTGATTGTCAACATTGTTTAGCCACCACACAGGCTAAGTGAGTGTTTTTGCACAGGCTAATTAAGAAACATTACTGTTCGTTAATGTCAAGTTCACCTTACCTCTCTGTCGGATGTGTCTATTATAACTGCTGTCCCTCCGTCCTCCTCAAGACGACACTGTTTCTAGGGTTGGAATTTAAAGGGCAGTTGTGTTTTCCACTGGCTGACCTCTGCTGCCATCTTCTAACTTCTAGTGCCGCCATGTTCTGACCAACTCCTTCACAATACATAGTGTTCTGTAAGTTCAATGACAGATTTGGAAAAAGGTAAATTAATTACATGTAACTCAATGTGAAAGTGAACCTATTTTGTAACAAAGTGATTAACAAATGAAGAAGATGTGTACATAGGTATTTTGTATTGACATATTGTTTAAAAGGTATTGTACATGTAAATATACAGATGTGGTAAAATGATGTTGAATTATTAAGAGTTTTTGAAGTGTCAATAATTGGGCACAAAGAGTGAGTCGATTGTGTTTATTGATCAAAGTACATAACCCGTTTCTGTGTTTTGGACAGCTGTGACGAAAAAAACCTTGTCCTATTTGCCTCTCAGAGAAAATCACATACCAGATTGTTGTTGTTCTTGCTGGAATGTATTGTTGAGCAACTGTTGCACAAATTTCTCTGACTGACGTTTCCCCCGTTATTGTTTTTTCCGGGGAGGCTCTGTGTGCCTTAGCTGACTTTTAGAAACTTCTCTGTCCATTAAAAAAAAAATCTGTTTTTTGTTATTTGTTTTGACAATATGTGAAGAATACCATGGGTCTGTCGAGTGATTCACTGGTACTGCAACACCAAAAAGATGTCTGCTGTTGTATATATTATCAGGCCTTCTGTCTAGATCAGACATTTTCTTCCCTTTTGGGGGATTTGTTTTGTTGACTCCTTTTTGGAAATAAAACTCTATGGAAAACATAAATTAGTGAGCATATTATGGCTAATAAGTCTCCTAATACATCTTTCCACCATTACCCTGCTGTTGCTTGGTTTAATACATGTGCTTCGCGAGTGGAGCCCAAGTCCATTTAACTAGGTAATACTGTATAATGCATTTAATACAATATATTTTTATTTGCTCACAGGGATCATTCAATTTTAATCTTATCTGATCCTTTTAATTTAGAGATTTTCTAGTGTTATTTGGCTTGTTTCAACTCCCTTCAGTGCTTACAAACAAGCTTATATAATGACATTTAGAGTATGTCTATTTCATTAAAGCTGCATTAATCAAAAGTGTCATACTAACAGTCCATCAAATGAAGTGTAACATGAAGTTGGTCTCGTATAGATGAATCCACCGAGGATTATGACCACATTCTGCCTTTTAGTGTTTTTCAGCTCATTGTTTTGGTTTTAAAATGAAGAACTTTTAAATTGTGGCTTACTCACACTGCTCACATTAGCACTGTTCCCAGATATGAAAAAAAAAAACTTTAAAATATGTCTGATGGTGAAAGATAAACTCAGTGTTTTCTGAAAAACCTTGAAAGGAATGGATAATAATAATAAAAACACCTTAAGTAAACAACAACAATGATGCAATAATTGCCATGGCTCTCACAGTTGGAAATCATTTTGGGCTTTAACCATCACTTCATGCCTTGAGTATTTTCCTCAGTCAAACTGAGGTAGTTGAATCATTAACTGCGGCTACAGCTAGTTGTTCCCATATGTTTTCCACCAAATTAACTTCAACAATTGTCCTCTCACACAGATTCTCACCCAACACCCACATCATAATAGAGCCCTTTAATGTGTGGCTAGAGGGAACAGTAAATCATTTCAAATAAATGATGACTTCCCATAAACAACAATCCCAATCATTAATACAGCTACAATGTGCAGCTACACTTCTGTCCTGCGCACAGCTTCTGATAACAAAAGGAGAGACCTGTCAGTGGGTGTGTGTGTGTGTTTTATTTAAGTTAGAATAAGGTTAGAATTACATCGAGGTAAGAGATTAAGTTATGGTTGGGATGGTTAAGTTAAGGGTAAAGAAATGAGTGTGTGTGTGTGTGTGTGTGTGTGTGTGTGTGTGTGTGTGTGTGTGTGTTCTCTAACGTCTCACTCGAGGCAGCACTGTAGAATGTGTAGAGCGTTTGACAGGCCTTGATCAAAGGAACACTACAGTACCAAGAGACCCCATCTACTATGACGTAGGACACAGCCTAATTAGTCCTGGCCTCTGCCATATGTTTATGCGCGTGTGCATTTGTTTCCTGTGAAACCAAGTGTCGCCGCCACTAAATAAGAAAGGAAAAAAACATACTGTAGCACGCAGGCTTACATGTACGTGTGGGTGCGCCAGTTTGAGGCGCACGTCAAGAGAAGTGTGCAGCCGTGTGTTGTTAATTTCTCCAGCAGCCGGATGAGCAGCATCATGTTTGTTCGAGTACAATGTGAAACACTAACAGCTATCCTGCTGATGTTAGGAGGAAATGACTCAGATTAATGACAGATAAACACTGTGGTGATCATTTTCAGCCTTTAACTCGAGCTCACTGACACACATGCTGCTTGATTAATTAGCACTCCTGAAACAGAGAGAGATTGTAATGACAGTGGTAGGAGGTTTCTCTCTCTCTCACTACTGTAACGTGGCCATCTCTAAATGTTTAAAACAGTGTCTAAAAGAGCGTGTCTGTTAGCTCTGAATAAATCTGACAGTACGATAAAAAAATGATTAATACTTCACAAACACCTCATAAAAATAATGATAAGACCCCTGGAGGTTACACAGATTACATGATTTTGAAGATGTATGGATTTAATTAATGGCATCATACAGTAACATGTGAATTTATGAATCTTCCTTTTCATAATATATATTATAAAATTAAAATTTAATAATAAATCCAATGATATCCAATGCAAGCAGTAGGTCACAAATGCAGCATCTAATGTCAAACTTCATGACTTGTTTCACCTCTTACCCTCCATCAATTACAAATGCATGTATGCCCAGGTCCAAACCACTGTTTTAAATAGTTTTTATATTACCATTTACTTTTCTTTATTCACATTTGCTCTCAACGGTAAAATGAAACTTATGAGCGTGTTCTTTACGAGCCACAGAGGTCTGCGATGTTCTAATTTTATTCTGTCTCTAGCACAGATATTTGGCCCTGCTTGATGTCCAGACTTTGAAAAGCCACTTTGCGTTTGGAAACAATCAAGACTTACTCAGTAAAGCTTGTAACTATCTAAGTGACGCTCGCAGCCAAGTCAAGTGTAAACCCAAGAAAGCATCAAGTGTCCATTTGGCCACTCGTGCCAGTCCGCTTGCCAACGAGCAGATGGTAGGTTTTTGATGATTTCCCGTGTTTGAAGAGTTAATCACCAGTTAATCCGAACCCAGAACAGAAAGTGGACAGAACAAATGTGAAAGTGGAAAACCTCACTAATATCACTTAGCTAGCCAACTGGACAGGCTTAACATTTAAAAGACTAAACCAACAACAGTTGTTGCTACAAACACTTATTGTCAGTGTAGCTAAGACATTACCATCAACATGGACAGTGTACTTTATTTAAAGTTTGTGAAAACATACATTCTTCCATGTAAAAGACAGAATCCTCTTTCATGTATTTTACTAAATAATTCAGCATATTCAAGAATGAAGCTTTTTCTTAACATTCAGAGTAGAAAAAGATATCTATTATTTTTAACAGATGAGGTATTGGTGATGGACGATGAAAGAATGCAGAATTGGTTTTTGGTCTTTTCATTCTATTTGCTGACAATAACAAAAAAAAACACAGAACACCGCTAGCCTCATCATTATGCCTTAAAAATGTACCTATAGAAAATCCCTAAACCTATCTATAGGAAATAATCAGTGTAAAAGCCGCACTGTGCTACAGATTAACACGTGCCATATTCCTCCCATATCAAACTGACGGATTTAACTGTACTCCAAAGAATATTTAGTGACCCATCCACTATCATGTGTTTTTCAACAGCCTGTGTGTGGAGTTTCTTTGGGTGTTATTTGTCTTCGTGGCCTGGATACTGCTTCACCACCAACTGGATCTTCTAGATACAAATTCTCAGCACTCAGGTGATCTCCAGCTAATTCACTGTGTGATTTGGCGTCACTAGTGATCACTTAGATCTGTTAATTTAAAAGGGAGTAAATACTTCTTTTCAGTTTTATATTGTTAATTAATTTATAACACTTTGTATTTATTTACTTAAAAAAAAAAAAAATTAAATTGACCATGATTCTTAAAAATGGTTTGGTAAAAATGAAATAAATAAAAACTAAATGAAAACTTTCCTAAAGGGGAGTAGTTTCTCTCATTCCCCTTCCATCACATATTCCCTAAAGCTTATTAAGGTGCATTTTTCACTGAATGCCCCTAAACTCTCGTTCCATTTCTTGCAACAGCACTGATGCATCTGAAGGACTGAAATGTATTCAGTCTGAAGAATCCGTGACAGCTCAAGGGCATGCATGTGTTCTTTCATCAGCTCCATTGAATATGTGATGAGCTTCACTGACTTTCTCCTTGTGTGTTTTTTATGGTCCAAACCCACTGTTATGCCTGTATGAACAATTCCTCCTTGTAACATTCAGCAGCACCACTGAAAATGTTGTTTCCTTGTGATTTTTAAAAGTCTACAATGGGGCCAGTGGAACGCTCAAGCTGTGATGAGAATCGATCTGAGACCGTGGGTTGGGAAAACTACCATTTGAAGCCGCTATCACCAGCCACTAAAAGATTTAAACAAAATGGAAATGGTTAGACTTTGGGCACCAGCTGGCTGATAATGACACTTATTTCTTCTTTCCACTGGACAGAATAATGACATCATCTTTCAGGACCAGCATGATCCTGCTACTCTATGGAGAGCGGCGCATCCGTCGAATGTGAGAAAAAGGTCCTTAGCAGTCAAATCCAATTTGAAGCATCTACACGCTGCATAGCTCAAAATTATACTGCCAAGGCAATACACTTCCAGCCAGGCAGAAGAAAGACAGTACATGCTTGTGAGCTAGAGTGGGTGCTAAATATTTCAATAATAGCTCACAGACAGTGAGAAAGAGAGCAAGAGATGCAGCAAGGCTTGGTGCTAGACGCTGTGGAAGTGGCAGCAAGGAGTGACAGGCTGGTGTTACATGAGGAAGTGTCTGAAAACATCAGCATCCGGACGTGTAATAACACTAAAGCAAGAAGAGGGCCAAGGCCACATGCTTCATTGATCAGAGAGAGTGGGAGAAAGTACCCACAGAGCTTCCACTTAGACACTAGCTGGAACAAGGTGTGTGTGTGTGTGTGTGTGTGTGTGTGTGTGTGAGTGTGGAGCGGTAGGAAGAGATGAGCTTTTACTCGCACAGAAAACATGACCACGGGCAAGGATACCCAGCTGAGAAGAATGTGAGTCCATACACGTTGTTCATAAATTTATGTATAGAGAAGAAGAGTAGGCCGTGTCTGCAGAGATCTGCCGTACCTCAAGCAGGCGTGAAAAACAGCAGAGCTGGTTTATGAATGTTGGACTAAGATCCCATTTTCTCTCAAGAAATACAAGCAGTTGTTGTTTATTATCACGCGGGCTGGTTCGGTGCCAGTCGTACGTTTTGAAGTCATGAAACCCGGCGAGGAGACCGGCGTAGAAGCGCGAGTTTAATACCCCATGTCTCCCCATCAGTCACCTCGAGCCAGCTCTGTGAGGCCCAAAAAGTTCAACTGTACAAATGTCCAGAGGTCACTGACTAGTACAATAAGTCTTATATCCACTACACCAGACATGACAAGCTGTAGCATGGTGAACACATACATTTCTGCAGATCATATTCTACTAATAACTCTGTAAGAACGTTAGGTAGCATCATGGTCCTATACTTTTACGAACTGTTATATTTGGGCTAATCCCAACCTGGAAAAAATGCATCATACTAAGTACTGGAGAGAGTTCCATAAACCTGACACTCCATTAACACAGAAGCAACGACAACAGTTTTCCAACCAGCTAGAACCAGTAGAATCTGGTTGCAGACAAAGATGGCAAGTCCAAAAAGGAAGCAGAGACTGAGAAGGAGGCAAAGAGACGGGCAGGGACTGTGTGGAGAGTGAAGCAAGTGAGACAGAGACAAGGAGACAGCTCCCAGCAGAACTCTAAAACAACAGCGTGTCTTGCTGACGGATGATACACAGAGGCTGACTGGCCAGCCGTGCAGGCAGCCCACCCTCTCCTGAACAGCCCCCACAGAACAGGATGCACAACAGGAGCGCACGAGAGGAGACAAGAGGGACGGAAAGGAAGCTGAGAAAGAGAAAAGGAAGGGAAGGTCAAAAGAGGAGAAGAAAGGGTGCAAGAGGAGAAGGTGAGAAGGAAGGAGACGGCAAGTTAAGCTTAAAGGAAGAACAAGGAAAGGAGGAGAAGAAGGTGGATGATAGTAAGATTTGAAAAAAGGCTGTGGCCTGAGAGGTCGAACTGTCCTCGGTGCTGTTTGACTGTAAAGTTAGAGGGAGTTATTCTGACATCTGAAAGACAAAACAGCATGGAGGAACATGTTCTTAAATAACCTGCTTGAATTTAAGAGAAGATTGTAAAAAAAAAAAAAAAAGGTTGTAAAAATAACAATAAGAAATGCAGCACTTCCTCTTGTAAGAGCAGGGAAGCTGCTGACTGGCTTAACAAGAAAAATTACACATAAGTGAGGCCAATAACCTTTTGTTTGTGATCGGATGAACCCATTAAACCCCCTGATTCATCAGGTCCTCGCAGCGTCCTCCCCAAACTTTCTCTTTCTGGGCAGCGGCTGGAGGGATCGAGGGATAGATCTCTTAAATGTCATGAAGACTGATGGCGGGTGTGTTAAAGTGTGGTGACATTACTGCCTCCACTCTCCCTCTTCCTAAGTCAGGCTTGTCTGCCTTCCGCACTGACATTTCGCCGACCATGTTTACGTGGGACTTGCCGGCCAAAATGTCACTCTAAGATTTATAGCTGTGAACACTGACTGGTGGAGCGGAGAGAAGGTGTGTGTAGCCAGGTGGAGAGGGAGCGGGAGAACAAATGAATTTGAGCATTCATTGGCTCTCCATCTTCTCGCTTTCCTTTTTTTTTTTTTTTTTCTTTTAACTTTCATCTTCTCTTCTTTCCCTTGATATCCACCGTCATCTCTCCTGTACTGTGAAATTTCTTTCCCCTCCACTCTAGTACATCTCTTTATTTTTTTTTGATGTTCTTTCGTTCTTCTGTGGTTCACCTGTTTCAGCTTCTCCTCTCTCTTCTCCACTCTCCGCTTCTCATTGAATGCATTCTTTAATATTTGGCGTATGTAGAAAATGAGCAGATTTCCCTCCTTTGACTGTGGACTTCATTTGTTCTTCATTAAGATGTAATCCTTTAAAAAACAGGTCATGAATCCAGCTTCTTGTGACTTTGTTTCCAATGGTTTCTGTGTAAGATTCACTCACAAACCTATGTCAGGTTATTTCTGCTTCATTAGTAGTGTAGTGTTGGAGAGTTTTCACTTCTTGTAATTCCATAATGCTGACTACCTGAAATGCCGGGCAGAGTGTAGCAGAGCACAGCAGAGCAGGGAAAAGGGGAGAGCTGCAGCAGAGTGGATTGAATCTGTGTTTCCTGCCAGCACCAGGTTAAGCTGCTGCTGTAAGACCTGTCACAGAAAGCTGGACGGAGAAAGTCGTCTACATCTTTGAGAAACATTTGGTTGTAGAAGCTTGGAGACATAAACTGACCAGTAACACTAGCACTAGGAGATTTTTTTTATTCATTTACTCTGGATTCAGAGAAAAGCTGTAGCTGTAAGTTAACACCGTTTATTCAAAAGACGTCTTTGTGCCTTCGACTCTGGCTTGGATGGCGAATCGCACTTAATAAACTAGTGTCCTACATCCTGGACTGTAAACCTTGTTTTCTCGATTGTCTCGTTTTCCTTTTTACCTCATTCTTTTCTTGCGTTTCACTTTCTCGTTCCCGTCTTTAGAGATATCGCATTCACATTAATTATGTGAATTATTAACATTATTCCATCAAATTCTTGAATACTGAAGCTGTGATCACAGCGTATCGCACATCTCAGTTCCTCCTAAGCCTCAAACATCTCTGGGGACGTAGGAGACGCATGACAGAAAAATCTACAGCTTACATTTGCAAAGCAACTTCACGTTTGCTTCACACATTATTCTGGTGATTAAATGTAACTTATTCTAACGCAGTTAGCAAAATGTAAATGAATGAAGGGAATAGACGGACGAGATAATTTAACTGTATATGGGTTAGAATAGGAAGAACTTCTCTCAATGTCACGGACGTGTACCACATAACTCCGCGTGGTGATTTCCTGTGAGACAAGAAGTCACTACTCACGGGCGTTGTTTTTCCTTCCTTTATGGGTTGCATGAAAAACGTCCTATCTCCCCCGCTGAGGCCCAGCACGCCACATGTGACCCACATAATACAGTTAAAAGCAGCAACCTATGTGCTTGCTGTTTGTACACACATCATATGTCACGGCTGCAAAGTGTCATCACCGCGTGGCGGGGACATCAACTTCCTCCATGGGAGCAGTGCTGCTGCATAATGTGTGGGATGCATCATTCCTCAGCTGCTGCACCAACTTCCAGCCACCCCGATCTCTCAGGATGAAGGAGTGATCTGTCACGCTGGTAAGGTCCCACTGAAACGCGCACCATGAATTGTGTCTTTATGTAATTAAATCATGTAAATTATGTATTAAATCATGCTCTGAATATATTTATCACGTCTCAGCACATTAGAGTGCCTTCACATTCCCATCCCCAAGATCCACCTTTCAGGAAAAATTAGCCTTGTTGTTACTTGGTTGAAACAGAACTTCGGAAAGCTTTTATGAGCCCAGTGGGTCACATAATCCTGCAAGATCCGAAAACAAGGTTTTCTGCTGACAGCACCGTCTTTGTGGTTTACTGTAAACTGGTAGAAATCCTTCCCCACAGCTGCTGCCTCACTGAACAGCACTGCTGCCTTGATGCACACAGTAGTTACATGCGAAGTGGGAGTAACAGGTATTGGCTAAAACTGATTCTCAGAATTGATTAGATATACATGTTGTAGACTATTTTATCTCCTGTCTTTGTGCTGTAATCAAGCTGTTACACCACTTATATAACTTATTCCCAGACTGAAAAGCATAACTGCCTTTTAGAGTAGATATAAATTTAACATCCACTGAGTATTTGAAATGAGTCTAATTTTCAGATACTTCTATATATATACTGTATAATTATAGTAATATACATATATATGTTTATTCAATTCGTCCGCTTCACAGTATTTACATCTTCCTCTCATTTTTCTTGTCTCGTCCTTTCCCCAACACAATACACCTAATTGCAGAGGTCTTGTGTGTAAGAAGAGCGACATCATATCATATCCTCTTCCAGCCATGTGAGGTTTCATCTCCTTCTTGTCTTCCTTCCCTGTCTACCAGTCTTTCAGTCCTGCCTGCTCTCTAGGCTCACAGGCTCAGTCAGTCATGATGAATGTGGAACAGGGCCCAGCCCAGGCTCCTGCCATTACCCCATGACAATTTATTACCCTTTATCTGTCGGCACAATTAACCCAGGCCCAGGAAATAGGGACTTATCAGTCCTTCATTACCAGGACCTGCCCATGTCCCCATCCCTCTCTGTCTCTTCGCACACGCACACACCTCAGCCTGTGTGGGTTTCGAGTTTCTCTTTTGGTGCGTGGCTCGCTGTTTCTCATACTATCTCCATCACTCCCCTGTTTCACACACACATGCACACTCAGTCTCTCTCTTGTCCTTTTGTTCTCTTTCCCACTTTTTCTGACTTTCCATGAATTTTAAGCTGAGGTGATGAGCACCCAAATGACATTACAGAGCCAGTGTTCTGATCTGTATTTTCATGGCTCATTACATTTACACACAACTGGCCTACAACGGATAAGAGAAACTCTCATCGTGGTTAGTTTTTGCTGGAACTACTTTCTACTGAAGACAAGACAAATCCTGGGAAACTTGCTGACGATGTGAGTTGGGCATCATCCAGAGTCATGGACACACAGCTATGTTAAAACAGATGTTAATGTGAAACTGAACCTTTCCAAAGATGGGCCAATAAAGTAGCTGTGATTGTCAAATATAACCACAGTTAATTCCATAGATAATAGAAGGATGATACTTTTTTTTTGGCATTTCTTCTCTAAAGACAGCCACATTGATTTTGAAACGAAGCACTCTGGATTTGAGAAAATTCAAGACTTTCTGTTTTAAAAGAAAGGGATTGACAAAAATGTGGCATTAACCATTCAGGAATCAGCTATTTTCATAAACACAGCATTTTTATATGATAAATAATGAAAGAAAACGTAATTACAAAAATAAAGACTGCCTTTATTACTACTACCGTGTCTACGGCAACAGCAGACGTGTGTGTGGGAGAAACACTAATGCACAGGTGCAGGGAGTGGCGTAATTCAGTAGTAAACGCAGAAGCTAGAAAACTTTTATTTATCAAATACACTGGGAGAGCAAGTTCCATTGACATGAATTGGAGTTATATTTGGGTCCAGTAACCAGTTCTCATAATGAACCCATGCTGTCATCACATTTTTATTCAAATATTTCCTGAAATCTGAGTCATCCACCCAGTCTGCCCACTCCAAATCTGTAAAAAGAGCCCAGACACAAAAATATGAACACACAAGTACTCTTATATAAAAAACAAAAACAACAAACAAACAAACAAAAAAAAAAGCTGTTGAAACTTTGGGACAAAAGTTTAGTCTTCGTGTAAGTAAGTAGAGATAAAATTTACAGGGCCATTACAAAGAAAACAACTTTTGTGTAGTTTGGACTCTTAAAAGTATATTTAAGTACAAAGTATTAAAGTACAAGTATAGCATATTGGATGAATCAGGTAGGAATTAAACCATTTTATTCACAGATTTCCATTTCAAAATTATTTGGACAAACTAAGATCATAAATTAAATTGTCCATTTAATCTTATAAATAGTTTTAGTACTATATTATCTGCTCAGATCAAACACGGCTTCATGGTGCAGATGTACAGTGGCTCACAGCACACTGTGAAAGCACCAACCCAAGACTTTTTTTTTTCTTTAGTATTAAAGTAATATAGTAGTAGTGTAGTATTATATTATAACTTGACTATTTACATGTAATGTCAATGGTCAAGTTATTCACCCGGCCTGAAGCCAAAAGAGCATGTATTCAATTTTGAAGATAACACAACTCAAATGCGAGCAGGAAGTGATGACAGCTGCAGTAAAGACCTGCCATTAGAGCATCACCAGGAACGAAACAGCATCTGGTGACGTCTGTGAGATGTCCTGTCAGATGTCAAGAGCCACTGACTGCAAAATATTTGCAACCAAGTATGAAGACCCCTAAAATCGGGGGTCTCTGAAAAAGAAAGTTGCAATTCCTGCATAGTTCATGCAATTATTTTGCAAATTCTTAAAGCCGACAAAGAAATGACATGTTGTTTATTTCAATTCAAGTCTACTGTGGGAGCAAACAGAGCCAAAAAGACCTAAAAAAAAACGCCAGTGTCCAAATCTATACAGAACTAATGGTGCATCACAATATTATAACAGAGAAATACAGTATGTGTAGTCTCACACCACAGTAGCCACATCATACTGGTATATTGCCCTCAGCTCTTCTTGGCATTATCATAATCTGTAGGACTCCCTTTGTATAAATGATGGGACTAATCTGTCCACATTATCCATGCATGTCAGGGGTATATCCTCCTAGTGTGCATCACACAATTCTCCACTATGTACCCCACAGACCAGACCAGGTTGCTATTCAGGCTTATTCAAAGCTAATCAGTGCCAGCCTATGAGTGATTGCTACTGGCACCCACAGCTTGGCGACTGCTGACATTTTAGACTTCGCTGCTGCAATGTAAAATGGAGGAACAGCATAAAAGCCACAGTCAATCAGGTCTGAGGTGAGCCAGCTCTCCTGCAGTCAGCGCCCTGACCAGGCTTCACTGGAAGCGCCTGGTCTCTAGAGTCACATAAACCGCTCCTTGTAAATATTATATAAGAGCATGAAGTTGACTAATGAATGCAAACCCTGTCCGGTTTGCCAGGAGCAGGAGGATGATGACAGCCAGGCTTAACAATACGGACATTTAGGAGAGTTGTTATGTGTTTGTGTGTGGGGGTGTTAGTTTGGGAGGTGTTCTTCATTTGCAGCCTTACGGGCTTATAAAGTGAGCAAAAAAAGTAAATTAATGTGTTACATAAACAAGATATGGTGGATGGTTTATAAAAAATGATCTGCCCTATGCTCTCTGACTCTTTTATTATACTGACATCAGCCATCTTGAAATCTCAAATAGCTCTCCTTCCCATAGAAAACATTGACCATGAGAGTGTGTGTGTGTGTGTGTGTGTGTGTGTGTGTGTGTGTGTGTGTGTGTGTGTGTGTGTGTGTGTGTGTGTGTGTGTGTGTGTGTGTGTGTGTGTGTGTGTGTGTGTGTGTGTGTGTGTGTGTGTGTGTGTGTGTGTGTGTGTGTGTGTGTGTCACATATGGTATTTAAATCCGTTCTGACAATGATAACTTTCCCTGCTAAGCTGGTGGGGAGCTCATTGAAAAACCGCGCTCCATGTGGGAGCTGACTGGAGATGAAGAATCACTGGAGACAAAGCAGAATCAGAAAAGCAAGACTCCTGGCGCTAACTGATAATGGCACAAACAAATAGTGCTACACCAATCTCGCCTTACTCTCTGCATGTGAGGGAACGGACTGACACGGAGTAAACAGGTACGTACAAAAGGAACTATTTATTAACAACAAAAGGCAGGGACACAGGGAAACCAAACAAACACTAACAAAGTATCAACACAAAAAGACCCAAAACCACGGTGGATTAGAACTAACAAAAACCAGGAACCGACAGACCAAGTAGCAACCTAAAACAACGCAGGAATGCAGGTAAAGAAATATAAAACAACTAAACACACAAATAACTGACTAACTTAACACAGGACTACACAGCACAAAACCGACAGACTAAAAAATACAAAAGTAACAAAAGAAAACTACTGTCGAGGGCAAGGCAACACAGGAGCAAACGCCAAAACCAAAAATACAAAGTGACAACAGAAAATCACTGCAGTCGCAGGCAAACAAAACTCACATGTGGGGAAACAGTCCAACAAACAAACGAGGAAGATGACGGACAAACCAGAGTTGCTGAGGACACTATGCAACATGACACACAACACAACGTGACGAACCAGCAGAGAACAAAGGACTGAGGGAAGCTTATAAAACAAAAAGGGGAACACAGGTGAAATGAATCAGTCAATTAAGAGTCCATGGGTTGAGTGGAGGTGGAGGTGCAGGAAGGGAGAAAACAAACAGAAGGGGGAGACAAAAACGTCTAAACAGGCAGGTATGAGGCCTGAATCCTGACAGGACCCCCCCGGCAAGGGGCGGATACCAGACGGCCACAAACAAACGAGGACGGGCGGGAGGAGGGAGGCCCGGAGGAGGGACCGGGAGCAGCAGACCAGGAGTGCCTCCGGCGGACGGCCAGGAGGCGGCAAACAGCCCAGGAGTGCCTCCGGCGGACGGCCAGGAGGCGGCAAACAGCCCAGGAGTGCCTCCGGCGGACGGCCAGGAGGCGGCAAACAGCCCAGGAGTGCCTCCGGCGGACGGCCAGGAGGCGGCAAACAGCCCAGGAGTGCCTCCGGCGGACGGCCAGGAGGCGGCAAACAGCCCAGGAGTGCCTCCGGCGGACGGCCAGGAGGCGGCAAACAGCCCAGGAGTGCCTCCGGCGGACGGCCAGGAGGCGGCGGACGGCCAGGAGGCGGC
The DNA here is from genome assembly GCF_900324465.2 of Anabas testudineus. Classification (NCBI taxonomy): domain Eukaryota; kingdom Metazoa; phylum Chordata; class Actinopteri; order Anabantiformes; family Anabantidae; genus Anabas; species Anabas testudineus. Next base: position 21,064,062 of record NC_046610.1, read on the forward strand.
GAACAGGACTGGAGAGACAACGAACCAGAAGGCGGAGCCTCGGGCGGACGGCCGGGAGGCGGCAGGAGAGCCGCAGACCGAAGAACCTCGGGACTGCGAAGCGGAAGCCGGCTGCGGAGCTGAGGCCTGGAGAGCCGGCTGCCCGGAGCGGAGGCCTGGAGAGCCGGCTGAGGAGCGCCGGGCGGATGCTCCGGCGTCTGGAGTGCCGGCTGAGGAGCGCCGGGCGGATGCTCCGGCGTCTGGAGTGCCGGCTGAGGAGCGCCGGGCGGATGCTCCGGCGTCTGGAGTGCCGGCTGAGGAGCGCCGGGCGGATGCTCCGGCGTCTGGAGTGCCAGCTGGAGTTGAGGGGCCAGAACAGGACCACAGTTCTCAGGGGCCCCCCAAGAAGACAGGAGCAGGGTGGTGGTGTCCTCATTGTCATCCCACCACATCTCCTGGGGTGACAAACACAGTTCAAAGTTGAGAGACGGCAGCGACGGCCTCTGCGTCGACCCGTCCGAAGACTGAAGAGACGGCAGCGACGGCCTCTGCGTCGACCCGTCCGAAGACTGAAGAGACGGCAGCGGCGGCCTCTGCGTCGACCCGTCCGAAGACTGAAGAGACGGCGACGGCGGCGGCCTCTGCGTCGACCCGTCCGAAGACTGAAGAGACGGCGACGGCGGCGGCCTCTGCGTCGACCCGTCCGAAGACTGAAGAGACGGCGACGGCGGCGGCCTCTGCGTCGACCCGTCCGAAGACTGAAGAGACGGCGACGGCGGCGGCCTCTGCGTCGACCCGTCCGAAGACTGAAGAGACGGCGACGGCGGCCTCTGCGTCGACCCGCCTGGGAACCGGACTGGAGCAGTGGCGGCTGCAGGGACCAGATCAGCAGCTGACACCAGAGCAGCGGTGACTGCGGCAATCAAGGTGGCTGCAACTGCAGCGACAGCTGAGGGACCAGGAACTGAAGAGGCCGATGAGGGACCAGGAACTGAAGAGGCCGATGAGGGACCAGGAACTGAAGAGGCCGATGAGGGACCAGGAACTGAAGAGGCCGATGAGGGACCAGGAACTGAAGAGGCCGATGAGGGACCAGGAACTGAAGAGGCCGATGAGGGACCAGGAACTGAAGAGGCCGATGAGGGACCAGGAACTGAAGAGGCCGATGAGGGACCAGGAACTGAAGAGGCCGATGAGGGACCAGGAACTGAAGAGGCCGATGAGGGACCAGGAACTGAAGAGGCCGATGAGGGACCAGGAACTGAAGAGGCTGATGAGGCGACAGGAACTGAAGGTGGAGCTTTGACAAGAGCAACAGCGGCAGCAGCAGCAGCGGCAGCAGCAGCTATGACGAGGGCCGCTGCGGGGCAAACAAAAGCCGCATCGGCTGCACAATAAACGCTAGCAGCATGGGCTGCGGGGCCATCACCAGCAGCATGGGCTGCGGGGCTAACACTAGCAGCATGGGCTGCACGAGCAGGACAAACTAGAGCCGCAGCATCGGTTCTAGAATCAGGACAAACAAAACCCGCAGCATCGGCTGCAGAACCAGTACAAACAAAAGCAGCATCGGCTGCAGAACAAACAAAATCCATAGTATCGGCTGCACGGCCAGGACAAACAAGAGCCGCAGCATCGGCTGCACGGCCAGGACAAACAAGAGCCGCAGCAACGGCTGCACGGCCAGGACAAACTAGAGCCGCAGCATCGGCTGCACGGCCAGGACAAACTAGAGCCGCAGCATCGGCTGCACGGCCAGGACAAACTAGAGCCGCAGCATCGGCTGCACGGCCAGGACAAACTAGAGCCGCAGCATCGGCTGCACGGCCAGGACAAACTAGAGCCGCAGCATCGGCTGCACGGCCAGGACAAACTAGAGCCGCAGCATCGGCTGCAGGACCAGGACAAACTAGAGCCGCAGCATCGGCTGCACGGCCAGGACAAACAAGAGCCGCAGCATCGGCTGCACGGCCAGGACAAACAAGAGCCGCAGCATCGGCTGCACGGCCAGGACAAACTAGAGCAGCATCGGCTGCAGAAACAGGACAGACAAAAGCAGCATCGGCTGCAGGACCAACTAAAGCAGCATCGGCTGCAGAACAAACAAAATCCGCAGCATCGGCTGCAGGACCAGGACAAACAAAAACCGCAGCATCGGCTGCAGGACCTCTAACTGAGGCAGCATCAGCTGTACCACCAAATAAAACAGTATTGGCTGCACCCCTAGCAAGAACTGGCGCACAAACCTGGACTGAGCCCCGGGCTGCTGTGGCAACTGCACCCGGAGCCACATACACTGCCGACACAGGGGCCTGGGAGGCCCTCCGTCGCTGACGGGGACGTCGGCGCTTGCTGTGAACGGTAGTCTCTGGGGTCTCCACCCGCAGAGCAAGACGAGAACCCCAGTAAGGGGAAAGGTGAGGTTCACAGGGGGTGGGTGACTGGCTCACTAACACACCACACCGGAGATCTAGCTCTGGAGCCGACTGAGCCTTCAGCTCTGCATATATTGAGCGAGCTTCCTCAGGGCTCAGAGCAAAAGGGGTTAGTGGGTCAGGTGAGGTGACTGGCGGAACCGGTGACGTACTGAGTGAGTGAGCGGCAATGGGGGACTGAATGGGTGGGGGAGCCGACAAAAACCGTTCCCTGGCCGAAATCAGACATGCCATCACGGCGTCTTCCAAATGTCTAAACTCGACATATTTCAGTAGGTACTCCTTATCCTTGAAGGCTCTGATCAATGCCCTACACATGGCCTCCACACACTCCAACGTGTCAGCCATGTCCACGCACCGTAGCACATACGCTGAACTGCTCTGGAGGTCTAAATATGCATCCCTCAGGATGTCGTCATAAACACCATAGTGCATGAAAGACGGACAGGGAGGGAGGACGGTGCAACCAGTGGTGGAAGTGGGTGATTCCATGGTTGCTTCTGGCTGGTTCGTTCTGTGAGGGAACGGACTGACACGGAGTAAACAGGTACGTACAAAAGGAACTATTTATTAACAACAAAAGGCAGGGACACAGGGAAACCAAACAAACACTAACAAAGTATCAACACAAAAAGACCCAAAACCACGGTGGATTAGAACTAACAAAAACCAGGAACCGACAGACCAAGTAGCAACCTAAAACAACGCAGGAATGCAGGTAAAGAAATATAAAACAACTAAACACACAAATAACTGACTAACTTAACACAGGACTACACAGCACAAAACCGACAGACAAAAAAATACAAAAGTAACAAAAGAAAACTACTGTCGAGGGCAAGGCAACACAGGAGCAAACGCCAAAACCAAAAATACAAAGTGACAACAGAAAATCACTGCAGTCGCAGGCAAACAAAACTCACATGTGGGGAAACAGTCCAACAAACAAACGAGGAAGATGACGGACGAACCAGAGTTGCTGAGGACACTATGCAACATGACACACAACACAACGTGACGAACCAGCAGAGAACAAAGGACTGAGGGAAGCTTATAAAACAAAAAGGGGAACACAGGTGAAATGAATCAGTCAATTAAGAGTCCATGGGTTGAGTGGAGGTGGAGGTGCAGGAAGGGAGAAAACAAACAGAAGGGGGAGACAAAAACGTCTAAACAGGCAGGTATGAGGCCTGAATCCTGACACTGCATCATATGTCTGACTGCATGTGCTTTATTAAATGAACAAAGGGTGCATCCTAAAATCTACCTGTAGCCTCAAATTGGCCAGATTTCCTACCTTCAAGGATTTTCCTCAATAAAAATGGTTTTATGGAGTTTATCTCCTCCTCTCTGTAGGCTGAAGACAGAGACAGACGAGGATCTAAGAGAGCAGGCAGTCAGTCATTATGGATGAAAGGGTGAATTTGCCAAGGAGTACATTCAACCCCAAAAAGACCTGGAGCCGCCGCTTGTTCTCTTAACATAGATGTTTCCTCGCGGATGCAGAATGTGAGATGCAACATCAGAAACATATCTCAAGTGTCATCATGAAATGAGGATCAACACATAATAATCCTCGGTGGGAATGGCTTTCATAATAGAGCACTATTCCCATCTGCAGGGCTTTGAAAATCTGGTGTCTTGACAAAAACAAAACAAAACAGAAAAAAAAAAGAGCTCATAAGTCCTTCTCCCAGAGGCACACCACTAAAACAGCAACAGCTTGTTTGTTAGTTTGGTTGTCTTGCCAGGAGAAGAGAAGGTAGCGGGCATCAAGGAGTGCTGGAGGCAACAAACGTCCACTGGCAGGCGGCGTTTTCTTTACAACTTATAAAACTGCATCTTTAAACAAAGATTAGCTTAAGGATTACAGGCCTGGGTGCTTTTAGCTCCTTGAGAGTGCTCGATCCCCTTCCTCAGAGAGTTATCCTCCTTCCTTTTTCACTCATCCTTTATACTCATTAAACACAATGGAGATGTGTGATAGAGCAGGGAGGGAGAGAGAGAGAGAGAGAAAGAGACAGAGGGAAAGGGTGAAAGAGAGAGAATTAGATTCTCTGACACCCCGCTAATTGAGCGATCTCCTTTCTGCCCGGCCCAGCCTGCCAAGTTTTAATTAGCAACTAATCAAATCAATATGGAGTCTGCCGAGCGAAGAGGAAGGCACCTAGATTGGTGGGGTGGCTGCCTGGATCACAGCAGCCTGTGACCTTTGCACCTAGAGGTAGTTTGTTTAAGGCTGTGAATGATGGGAGCCGGTGGTGATGATGGTGGGTAGAGCTCTCTTTAAGAGAAGATTGGAGAGATTGTGACTCAGATGTGGAAATGACGTCTGCTGTTAGGCAGCTGCCTCATAAAGATAATTAAACACAGGAAAAAATGCGAGAAAAGGCCCATTCACATGCAAGTATAAATACCAAAACAAATCTTATAGGAATGAGACATCAAAGACGTGACACATATGCACTTTACAAATACATTTCTACATGAATCGATGAGACATGCCTACAATATATACACACACACACACACCGTCTGCCCTTCATGAGACACAGCTACCCATCAACAAGCCCTTAAAAGGTGTTAATTACAGAGAAACCTGATGTGGTGGCTTGTGCCTTCTTCAGAGACATCCAAGCTGGAGATGATAGGCAGAGCCACTTCTGCTCTCTCATCTGCCTCGGGAAGCTGTCAACACATCATGACCTTCCCCGGGGGCGTCCAGCTGGGTCTGACGTCTTCCACAGCCTCGGGGGCCCCCCGGCTCCTCAGCTGCTACAGCTTCCTATCGCTGTCAAGCACACGCACTAATACACACACACACACACTTACATAAAGTGCACAAACTCACATGCGCCCCAGAAACACCAATATGCTTCCAGCTCCAGTGAGTGCAGACATCTTGTCACACAGGCCCTCAGACTACTAATGTTCTCTCCACACAGCAAACACAGAGTACTCATCGACATCAGCTAGCAATGTTTATGTGTTTCTTTATCCGACTCAAACAGGATGATATAATTAGAAAGTGATGTCACTCTAACAAGGTCTTTGGTGTTGAGAGGACATCGACAGCGGCGTTGAGGCCAAATTACAAAGCATTGCAGATTAAAAATCTTAGGATGAAGACTCTGCAGCTGACCCACCGTCTCTGACTCGGTGCTTAGACAGAGAGAGAGAGAGAGCCAGTTAACAGGAGACTCATTTGTATCCACCAATGCCTCACTATTATCAAAGTGTCCTTGAAGACCGATTTCAAGCTGACTGTAAGTTATTGTTCAGAAAGCATCAGCAAATTTCCCAGTAACTGTTGCTACATGCAGCAAATGCCAAAACAGCAACAAGTGCAGCCACTGCAGATTGTTCTGAAACAAAGATAACACAGCACAGTGAAGTAAAACAGGGAGGACGAGTTGAACAAAGTAGGAGATTGCATATCATTGCACTTCAAGATAAGATTTTCTGTGCAGTAAGAGTTTACACTGGAATGGCCCTGAATCCTCCCTGGATGACTAGGAAGAATGTTGGAACTATTAACCTATTTCGTTAAAAATCCTTGGCTTTGAGAAGGCTTTGATTTATTTCAATAGGTGTTTTCAGAACCATTTTAAGTGAAATGCTTATGTTAGGGGACATAACAGAAAGAAATGCGTTTTATTTTTGAAATACGGCAAATGCACAACCTTGAAGAGGATGATTCACCGCCTGCAAAAAATAAACCGACTCGGATGCCGGCAGATGGGAGCCTGAAGCAGTGACTGCACAGAAAATGTCAATCAGGTAGATGATGCAAGAAGAAGCTAAGGACTTGCAGCAGATGCAAGTAACCGTTCTCAGACGACTCATCGGCTGTATTTCTTTTATGAAGGAAAATTTACCATAGCTTAACAATAACAATTATACAATAGAGCTTGGTGTTGATGTTCTAAAAATTGGCTCTAAATTGAAATGCAATGTTTACTGTAATCAGTCTGTAAACCAATTTAGTCCATACTGATATACTGTATATAACAATTACTTACTATTGACTGTATGTTCCCCATACAATGAAGTACAATACATAGGTGAGTGGAGAGCTAAAATCAAATGCATTCATACTCATTATGCACGTCCAAGTAAAAACATGATCTATGTTATAAATAAGTAAATGTGTGTATGCTAACATGCTAACCTAGGATGGTGAACAATGCAAACAATAAACCTGCTATCGCTGTGTTAGTATTTAAAGCATTAGCATTTGACAGACGCCCTCCAACCAGAAAAATGTTCACATGGATCATCTTGAAAGTCAATCTATTGTTCATTCTGTTATTTACTTTGCAGTACGTGTTGGGGCTGGTAAAACTGTTATGTAATATGATATGATGAGTTTACCTTAAGCAACATTACTCACTCTTCATAAATTATTTATGTGGTGATTTACTGCAGGGTACATCATTCACATAAACTGCACCGTAATGCGTAAAGTGATCTATAGCGGACAAATAAGAGGCGTAATTAATACCGGCAGCCTCTCGCTTGCACCCCTTGGCCTTGCTCTTATTATATGTACATTAGCAGCTTATGTTCATCGCCTGCTAATTAACCGTTACTTAACATGCAGAGAATGGCTGCTGCATCGTTCACCTGGATGACCCGGGATTTGCCTCCACAGCGCGCTGCAGTGGTGGGATCCCCAGCAAGCCACCTAAGATGAGACCCGGAGGAGCATGGTACCCTTGAGGACAGCTGGGGACTGCAGGGCAGAATGGATAGCTGCATTCACAGTCATAAATTCACTGCTTCCTAACTATCTCATTCATCATATGCACACCAGACTCTTCTGCGCCGTAAATACACCAACACACACTTCCCATCCACCACTGCTGCCTCCATGGCGCGCCCTAGTAAATAAGGCATACAGACAGAGATAGGGCAGAGAGTGAAAAACATGAGATACGTGTAGGAGTGAAATGACCGTGTGACAACGCACAGGCCTGTATTTCTCCTTGGAATGTATGAATTCATCCGTATTGGGTGGGAGACGGCAGCCCTACTCTCCCCGTCTCTACAAAAGCTACGTCTTTATATCTTCTTCTCAGCTGGTCACCATTTATTCCAAACTATCCTCAGGTCTTTGTAGATACTGCATCAGTGGGAGCGGCGTTGGGTGGCAGAGTATGTTGCAGGGAGTAATGCAGGATAGGATATCTTGCCGCACCAGTATGGTAACATTAACATGTGTTTGTGTTGGTGCAGAGGCAGCCTTGCCTGAGACTGTGTACCCTTCACTTTCAGACAGCGCTGATCCGAGTTTACACAGTCCCTCTCCCTTCACAGCATCTTTAGGTAAAAAGCATCAACAACAACAACGGAGCTATTTCTTGATGAACTCTTGTAAACATTTTGTTAACATCCAACAGGCTATTTCCCACCCATGTTTTTAAATCTTTTTTATTAAAAACATATTTAATGGATGAATCTATGAGCCCAAAATTGCCTTAAATCACTTTTCCACATTTGCTTTCACTTTTCTAATCATCTTTGTTTTTCTCCCTCATTTCACTGTGAACCACTAAGTGATTTATGGAGGTAGAAGACAATGTGGATTTCTCTCTTTTGACTGAATCCACGTTTCATACTTTTACTGCTATTCCAATATTAATTCTGTTATCTCTGAATCAATCATAATTAGTCTTGCTCTTTGCCAACCAGCCTGGCCTGAATACAATATGAGGACAAGGACAGAAGATGAAATACTGAAAAAGAGATATATTTCTACTGCCCTCAAGTGTTCAGTAGAGGAAGTACAAAACCTGACACACTGCTGCCATAGCAAGGGGCTAATAAGTTTCCAGCCTCTGGTGGTCCGGCTCTCGGTTTTGCACAGTAATGGAGATGATGTTTACACAAGGACCTTGGTGTCAACTGTAAAATGTTTTCTCCCTGCCAGGAATTTGTAACACTGGTTTGACGTACTCAAGCTCCTTCGCCATCACGCTGCGAAAGAACACTGAGAGACCACAATTTGCACATTTCTCAGCCGAAGGCACAAAGAGAATTTTACTCAATGCAATGGAGATTTAGTCTAAAGGAATGACAGAGGTTCATAAGTGGGACAAAAATCTATATGACTAGAGCGTCACTATTTCAGCCCTGGAGAAACGCTTCGCAAAATATCTCTTATTTACTCCACACTTTGACACTCAGAGACAATACTGACTCACATTCTTCCACTGACAACTGACTTTATCACACTAGTACAAGAGACTTTAATTATTCACTCTGCAACTGTAACAAGATAACAACTGTGTCAAAATCAGCTCTGGCACAAAAACGTTTGAGAGGCTCGTAATAATAAAGTGGGATTACTGCATTGCTGTTATACACCTCTGCTAACCAGTGATGTTGTAGTTTACAATCATATCTGTCCAGACTCATATTCTAATAATGCAGGAGTTCAAGCAGATGTTTGTCACAGATGTAATAAAAGGTGTTTCTAAATTATAGCATTGACAGTAATGAGACATACATGAGGTCACACTGCCTGTGATCTTCCATGGTAGATATTCCTTCAACCATTCTCCACGTATTGCATTCACAAGAATGGAACTGGATGAACACGGAGTGATTGTGTTCCACGTGGGCGATATAGTCATTCAAATCTTGTGTCAGCCATTTAAATGTTTTTTTTTTTATATATACACAATTGCCAAATTTGGTGATTTGCAGGAGTTTAAGAAAGAGTGGAGAGTAAAAAAAAACAGGATCTGTTTGTCTATGTAACAGAGGGCTAAGTAGAAAAGGTTTTATACTGATTTTGGTGAACTGTCCCTTTAAGTTTCTCTACCAACAGGTGAAGCTGTTCAGCTGTGTTTGTTTTTGTATGCTATTCTCATCCTGTGTTAAAGAGATTTGAAGAAATACAATGGTCATTATGTTTTCATAATATCCTCAGTTCCATGCGCTCAACAAAGGTTCAGCGAAGACACGAGCGAGATGCTCCCTCTTCTGCCTCTGGCTCTTTCTATCAAAGCCGGCCAAACAGCAGCCTTTTTGTTTTGGTATTAATGTATTCTATTTGTTTGGAGAGTTGCACATCTTCTCTCCTCCACAGCAGTGCTGTAAGCCCTTCAGGGTCCTCTCAGGGATCCAGCTGACATATGGTGAAGACTGGGGACACACGACGGAGACTGTCTCATTCCTAGAATGATGGTAGCATAATGTTTGCCACAGACACTGAAAGGTTTAGATGAATAAATGAGGCTTTTCAGATACGGTTGGGTGTTTATACTGTATTTTATCCACCGAATGAGTGAATGTTTTGAATATTAAAAGACATTGCAATCATTCTAATACTGAATCCATAGCAGTTCTCTTAATGTGTCCTGGAAAAAAAACACGTGGCCATATGTCAAGACAAGAAACCCAGAAGAAGACCCCTGTCACTGAGGTTGCAAAGGCCCACAGTGCACTGTGGGTGCAAATTTAGAGACGCTTGCATCAGGAAGGAGGGCGCCTGTTTTAAAAAGGGTGCCAAATAAATGTGCGGACCATCATCTACTGTGTCGACGGCCGCAAGACAAGAAAAGAAAGAAAGAAAAGAAAAAGGATCTAACTTGTGAATTTCACCAGACCATGGACCTCTGATGTTGCCACTCCAAGTCGTGCTCTAAATGGAGATGAAACTGCTCCAGCCCAGCACTATAAACACTAACAGAGTGGTGATTGTTTTGATTATTAGCATTCATGTATAGTATTTGTAAATCACAGCAATAGGTGTGAAAAGATGGACGTTTCGCCTTCCATCCAGAAGCTTCATCAGCACTCCGTGGTCACCTGTTGTTTCCACTCGGCTTTCATGTGTGTCCCTGCGACCAGCTGAGACACAGTATGAAAGACTGTGAAGCCGCCCGGGTGGTGATGAAAGAACTGCTTTGTAAGTGGGTGATAGATTATGCCCGGGACCACCTCCTCTGTTTAATGAGTCATTCAATCTTGCAGTAAACTGCTTCCTTCACACCTCGTTTGAACCAGAATATGAACATTACTGTCTTCAAAGGAGTGGCCCTCGTCTTTCAGATGCAGATCGACTGCTGAGTCCTGTCCTGAGGAACCGGCTCTTCTGTTGTGTTGATTTCACTTTTCAAGCACCCCCACAACATGAGGAATCAAAATGCTGTTACGTCTGTTGTCTTCGTTCCTGTCCGTAGCTGAAGTCCTCCTGTTAGATCTTTTCCTGGATTAGACGAAAGCCCAGTTAGGATACCTAAAGGTTTTGAGTGCCTCTTTGATGTGTTTCTGTGTGTTTCTCTGTTATTTCGCTCCCTGCCCGGTGGTTCTGGATGGTTCTGTTCACTCCCAGTTAGAGTTCCAGAGGGTGGTGAGAGTCAAGAGTAAACACTGATCACAATCCAAAAAGGAATCCAAGCAATTAAAAACACTCAGATAACACTGAGTGTTGCAAACGCTGGCATGCCATGTTTTTTGGCCCATCTCTACATGGAGGAAGTAGACAGCAGAGCCTTTGAACCTTTGTGTGGAAGCTGTTCCTTTGGAGAATTTACTCCTTCCTTGTTCAGCTTTTGATACCTCACAGCTTTAATAACTTAGCTGCTTTATCTGTTTACACAACATCAACAGTTTTATTTCTTGCTGTCAAGACAGCTGACCCCAGGTGTCGGCTCACTGTTAACGGCATTAAAGACGTGCAGCTTCTCTGAGCCTGCAGAGCTGGGTATTCTGGCTGCGATCACTGGTCTTTAAAACAGCAACATCAGAGTTTTTGTTTTGTTTTTTTTTCCCCTTTACAAGGCAGCGCTTAAGTGCTCTAAAGCCACGAGATAGCCAGTGAGCCTGTGTGCTCTTAGCCCACAAGGAGCACTTGGACAGGGCAGTTGCATTAGCAGGTTGTTACCTCGCCTCTTCAGTCTAACGTCAGGTCGGCAGCCGGGCTGAGGACAAGATGAAATGCACAGAGAACCTCAAACGGTCACACTGATGAGAGGATCGCAGGGGCTGAAGGAGAGAGCCAAGAGGTTTTTTTTTTTTTTTTTATACAAGCTAGCAATCAGTGTAGCAGAGATGTAGGAGCTTGTATTGGCCACTGGGGGGACAGCTGCATCATGGACCAGTAGGTTTGTGTGGAGGTTCAGTGTTGAGAGTCGTGAGTCTGAGCTTGAGTCAAAGGACACGACTGTTGTCATCACTGATGCTTCAGTAGATGCCTTCATTACAATTGAGAATTTATCAACTAGGAAGTTTCTGACATAAGAGAATCACTCAAACACACTGGAATGACAAATTTGACCTGACAATTACAAATGTAATGTTAAATTATGTTAAATAACCAACAATTTACAGTCACACACGCACACACTGCAGCAAAACTACTGTCTGGGTTTTCTGGAAGTGATGGTACCGTATCACATAGCAACATCTACTTTTAATGAAGCAGTTTTAATAAAACGCAGCCTCCTTGGAATTTTAGTGCACACAAGATTAAAACCGTTAAAGTCAGTGAGGTGTTGTACTGCTTCTGTCTCCGTTTTTAAAAGCATCAGCACGTTTTACAAGCCGCCAGATGTCTTCGTTTGTTTGTGGCCCCAAAGCTTCAAACCTTTTCCTCAGAACAAGGCTTCCTCTCCCCATCACCAATGTTTTGTCAAGTGCATTTTTTCCACGAGTCATTTATATTTTGTTTAGCCCATGTGAATCTGGACAGAATCTAATGCTTTTTCAGCATTTGAACTGTCAACTTGTGTTTTTATCAGACAGGCAAACAGCACAACCCTTGTGTGTGCTCTCCAAGGACTTTTGTCTTGTCCAAATGACTGCTACTGAGGCTGCAGCTCTTATCAGAGGCTTTTTTTTTTTTTTTAAAGGCCATTTCTCTACAGACACCTCTGTATAAAATAAGTCAACAGCACACCACCAGTTTTCCCATGGTTGTTTTTTTTATTTGCACTTCTTTACGTTTTAGAAAAAGAATCCAAGGATTTTGCCTCCTGTGTGTTTCCGTCTGGCCTCTTCGTGGTCCATGATGCCAGCTGAGGTGGTCAGCACAATGTATCTGTGGAAACAAGTCAAACTCATTTAGAAAATTCACCACACTGCATGTGCTTGAGATGTAAAACACTTACATAGTTTAATTAAAACTCATACAAACTATAGGACCTGCTCGATTCAACTATAAAATACATCATGTCAGCAATATTATGACTTTTAAAGTCTCTTGACACCAATTCCAAGTGTGAAGAAGCAAAATATAGACAAATCTACATCAACATCTAGAACATACTGTGAAGACTTCCACAGGATATCCTCACATTAAACTATCCAATTTACAAAGTCAGTTTACAAACTGTAGAAAGACCCTAAACTTTTCTAAAGAATTTCTTATGAGGCCTAAGCATTCAACGGGGATAAAAGTCACATCTCAACAGATGAGGCAAGTTCTTGGAAGTTGACGGGTGGCAGAGAGCTCAGACATGTCTTACAGACAATTTGAATGAAACTGCTCTGCTGGGCTGGACACAATCCCCATGTTTCAGACTAGACCACTGCTTATTTTATGATTTTTGAATACTTTTATACATTTTATACACTTGCAGGTTTATGTAATTATTCAAATTTGGCTTAATCCAGACTTAAACACCTAAAACAAGGTTTGGAAACACTCACAGAAAACTATTTCAAAAGTCAGTGTCACACCAGCTTAATAGACGACCTGTAATCTATAAGTTTTAGTCCAGCTATTGGTCTAGATGCCATTTCCTGTGCTCTCTGCGACATCGACAAAAATGTCTTTGATAAAATGCACAATAAACACTTCAAAGAAAGGAGTATGTAATACTCGTGGCTACACAAAGCCATGTTTAATTACAAAGAAAATTATGTGAGGCAGTGTCGGAAAGTGCAGAGACTGCAGTAATACAGAAATGTGTCACTTCCAACAAGCACCATCCACTGAGCACAATCCTGTAGTTTAACTTATCACCATTCCATAACATTGTAAATGGCCATCAATATTAGTAAATGGTTTAAAATGTGATATTGGTAAATAAGCCAATGCCTGAGATACATGTCTTCAAATCAAACCAATTTTCCACTATCAACACACAATTCTGCTTACACCGCATTTATCTAATCAAACCCAATTAACAAGACTTTCTATAATTAGAATTTTAGCCTCCTCGTTATAGAGTGATACAACAGGTGATGACCACTAAATTCATTCACACTCAGAAAATGACAAGTAGCTATAAAACAAACACACTACACTGCACTACATTAAAGAGTTATTGTCACCAGTTGTATCTCATCCTTTATCTGCAGCAGTTATGTTCAGTCATATACTGCTTCTGAAAAAGATCAATTCCATAATTTCATCCTTTACCAAACCTGCTGTCACTCAACTGATCAAATTAGAGTTCAACAATTAATTGTTTACAAGTCAATATTACAATTTAGCAGAACAACATTTTCAAGCAGCAAAGCTGCAATGTTCAAACCCTGATCTCCTGTGGGTCAGTGAGTCTATCTACTGGCTGGCAGGCATAATTGGCCAAGGTATCACTTAATACAAATATGTATTACAACACCACAAGGAAGTTACTTCAGCAACAGCATTAATAGGGAAAGACACATAAGCCCCTCAACACAGGTCACCTCAATCATTTTTAAGGCCTTTGGGAACCAACTACAGAATTAACACACATTAGCCATATTGCAATACTGAAGTTTTACAAATACTGTAGTGAAGGTCATATTGAAATTCGGAGTCGAACTCCCAAACTATCCACAGGCATTCTTATTGCGCAGATCAACTGCTCAAATTGACCCTTGTGAAGGTAAAAGCTTAAAGCAAGCGACATGACTCAAGTTCAGCACTCTTCAAACCACAATGCTAATTCACAGCAACTCAAAAGTCTGAAATCCATTTCTGGTTAACTGTAACATAAACTACAGAGTCACTATATCAGATTCTTACCCAAACTGTCTTGAGGGCAGCAGGTTGTTCTGCCACTTCTCCAGGTCCTTGAGCTGGAGATCAAAACGTGGACTGATCACACCACACTAAAAGGAGAAGAAACAATGGTTTCATCATTTACATATCTCAAGTAACAGACTATGCTAAATGTCTGAAAAACATATCTAGCCAATTACAAACAGATGAAGTGCTACAATAACCATTTCTGACAAAACTGTTCAAATACACACTACATAGAATTAACTAAGACAATAGTCTAGACTTAAGCAATGAAGGTCAACTTGTAGCCTGTACCTTGTTCAGCCTGCCTGTGAGATTGACGACAATTTTTCCAGCTCTGTGGTCATCAATGATCTCAAACTCACCAATGTAACCTGCAGGAACAAATGACAATAGTCATAAATAAAAAAGCAGGCATTTAGATGTGGTGTGGTCCATCTTAGATTTGATCCTACTGATACATCAAGTGCTTTTCAGCTACATGCAACCTTTATTTTTATCATTTTCATTGTCTTTTGTTTTACATGTTTCCTTGCAGTGGCTCTACATCAGCACATGAACTGAACTTTAGCATGGATAAATTTAAGTCCCTCAGATTACCAGCTCACTATACACACTGAAACTACACCAGTAACTCACCGTGCTTCATCATGACGGTTAGGAAGCGCACAATAACCTTGGAGCAGGGCCTGATGAGGACCTGGCGTTTCCCACGCTTCTCAGCATTGTTGATGCTTTTCAGTGCATCTGCGAGAACGTTCATGCGCACCATGATGCCTGTAGACACAGAAAAAACATTTGCTGTTTACTATGAGCCATGTGAGCCTAAGCTAGACAAAACTTAGCAGTGCCTAGTTCCACACATTATTGGACTCCTTTGCCAGTGTCCTCAGACCTTTTCATCGGTCAATGCTAAACAGACTGTGGTGAGGTGACCCAGCCAGTGTCATCACGCCGCCAAATCCTGTCAGTCAATGAGCTCTAGATTAGAAAACATGTTTTCCTTCACACTAACATACACTGACTGGGAGACTAACCCCGACCCATTCTACCAACAACAACTTAGTGAGGAGCATAACGTTCAGTTAGCAAAGCCTGGCTAGCTAAATATGTCTTTACGCCTGCATTTTCACGAATACTACCTAGCAACTTGGCTAATATGAGAAGGTTGCGTTGAGTATATATTTATCTGACCGCAGATCGATGTCACTTCTACCAGACAACGCTGCTTTAGCTTGAGTTAGTAAAATAAATCGCAGAAACTCACAGCATGGTCTCTCATGAGCACACAGAAGAGCTGGCTAGCCTAGCCGACTACATTAGCGAAGCATCTCATTATATTCAGTTACTGTTGTCAAAATAATATCGACCACATAAATATGCTACACCAAGTCTTACGATAAAAGCTTGGATAAATTATTCGTTATAAATAAAAGACACGCTCATGTGGTCGCAAGCAAAACGTTTATCAAGGCGCCTTGAACGCATCGGTTCCCAGGGCCGGGCTGGAGGAGTACCAGCTGAAATTTACACCCCAAATATGATTAATCCCTTTAACTTATCGAAACGATGTTCATCCCAAATCATTACTACGTACTCTGGCTTCAAGACGATCAAACAAATTGAACATTTAATACTCAGATGCTTTTGATACTTAAAAGATTGACGGTGACAGAGTGAAAAGACATCTTACCGGTTCTGCAATATGGCGGAAAGAGGAAGTAGAAAAAACTGCAATGCAATATGGGAAAAAAAACTCCAAGACTTTTTAAATCCGAGACGATGTAAGTAAAGGTTTTATTATGTATACTTAAATACAATTCTACCCTACCACAACCTCCACACAAAGCTGTCGAAAATATTAATATTAAACCAAATAACAAAAATTTGACTTTAGCAACCAGGTGTCACAATTGAATACACTCACGTTCAATGTGTTAAAATTAGAGCAGCGTCACCTGGTGTTGAGGATGAATAATTGCATGCTCATTCATTCATTTGGTATTTTTTCATCCTTCCATCATTATTACAGACTTCTGAGACATTTGACTTCTGGCCATTAATTTAGGATGTGGACACGTTATGGTCTTAAGAAATCCAGAGATGAGAAGTGACTAATTAGATTTACTCAGGTAATGTACTTTGAGATATTTGTAGTTTTAGTTGTATTTCAAAATGATGTTGCTTTCACTTTTACTTCACTACACTTCAGAGGGAAATAGCCTATTATATTTTTTACTCCACTACATTTGTTTGACTGTTGTTACTGTTTACCTTACGGATGCAAACATTTTAATTTTCTGTTTCAACATATGTAACAACTCAGTCTAATACATTTTAGCAACAATTTTAGTCAAATCCTTATCAGGTGCCACATCATTGATTACAGTACCTAGATTAAAATAATACACATAGTTACAGTACATCTGTGGAAGATAAATATAGACTATCCCAACTGAGCAGTAATAAACCAGTCATTGTGTTTTATGGATTTTTTTTTATTGCAGACTTCACATGTCAAACATAAAATGCTTTTTATAGATTGCAAACACAATTTTGGTAGAACAATGATCATAGACACAGAAACATATCAATAACTAAAAACACTTTTGTGTTACATGCACATACAATATGTTAATATATCATGTGATATAGGTAAATTAGCATAGCATCAGAAGCCACAGACTACAATAAAGTAACAAAAACTCACAATCAATGTCTTTGGAAATGTGTGAAAAAAAAACATAGTTTTTGTGTATTTGGATTCTGTGGTTAAGTAACAATCGGCATAGTTCTAAGCATGAAGGAAGAGCTTAAATAAATCTTAATTTAAAGCTAATTCAAATGATAAAAAATGTTTCTTTTTGATGACTCCTGTCTAAGCAACATGTTTGTTGCAGAAGCCTCTATATATTAAACATAGTCAACTTTACTACCATGCTCTGAAGTTGAGTTTTCATGTAGAGTGATCGGGATAAAATGTTGGAGGAAGCATGTCCGCTCATCTGCTAAAACCCAAAGCTCTACAACCAATAGGAATGAAACACCTTTGGTTTATAGTCAGAGCTCTTTCCCCTGATGTCCAGTAGAGGGGGAGCCATACCACTCAGACCCACATACAGTGACATACCCACCAGCCAAGTCACCAATTTAACAAACACATGGAGCGTAATGGAATGCTGAGCAGCACAAAACGTAGTAACCAGATTTCTGCACTATTTCTATGGTTACATTAAAATTTCAACACACTTTGTCAAGCCTTTGCTTGGCTATCTCTGGTATCCACTTTTACACTTAGCCACCATTGCTGACCATGCTGGCCAGAGAATCTGCATCACCTTGAGGATTCAGGCCCAGCTTCTTAAGGTCAAGACCCATGGCTACCAGCATCTGGAGCAGCGTGAGCTCCTGCTGGGTGGCCCGGTCCACCAAAGGCGGGCAGGTGGGGTTGCACTGCGGCCTCTGGCAGGTGTCTACCAGGTGAAAAGGGCAACCTTTAGCAGGGGTCCTGTTGTTGCGTGTTGCCTCCAGATTCCTGTCCCAGCAGTGCAGGGCTCGTGGCAGAGAAGTGCCTCTAACTTGAAAACTCATCCAGTTACTAAAAGAACAACAGAGCAGAGGTTATGCTATTTGATGTAGAGAGACAGGCATAGAAAAAATTGAAGAGGGAAGTTGGCAAATGTAGAAAAAGGTAAGATAGGGTTAATAACTGAGCACCATGAAAATAGAATCATGGTGTAATCACAAGATCTGCAGTTTGCTTTGGCCACTTTTGACTCATTATTTCTTGCAGCCATTGTTACAGTACATCACAGAAGAACGACTGCAACATTACCTACACTGACCTTTGACCTTCAGCTCATCCTATAACAAGTCTCCCCTTTTACTAAACTTAGTGAAAGACTGCACTGACCCATCAATGTCCATGTGTGAAGCATAAGACATGAGTATGTTCTAGGGGTACCGAGGGGTTAGGGAAAGTGTGAAATGGCTGCTGGTGACAAGAAGAATGTGGCATGATGAATGAGTGAGCAGAAACAGCAGCATGAGCTCATGGCTACTGAAAAAGGTGACGCGCATGTAAAAGTGTATAAGCACCACAGGAGTCAAATATTCTTACCTCTTGGTAATCAGTGTGTGAGAGAGGCAGGACGGAGCAAATACAGCCCTGAAAACATACAAACAGCTGCGTCTAAGTCTTTTTATTAATAAATTAATAATTCATGTTTGATGTTACTATTTGGAATAAATTGTTGGAAACTTACGTGACATCGCTCAGGGAGTTCTTGAGCTCACTGCCCAGGTTCTGTATGTACTGCCACTGCTCTTCAGACAGACTCTGTCCTCCCACATAGATGTTCTCCCCCCTCAGTTGCTCCTCGTCAAACAGCCACTGCACAACAAACACAGGGGCTACAGGAAAAAGAGAGTTCAGCATTAAAGCTGCTCTAAGTAATAGTTTTCATATTAACAACAAGTCTGATGATTGTGCTTAATGTAAACAAAGTAGTGTACTAATGAAACCAGACCCTGACCTTTCTACTATCTCTACAGAGCTTTATAGTTTCCTTTAAATATTTGTTTTGGTTTTAGGGCACACAACATAACCTGACACTTTTATTTTCAGTTTGTTTGTTTTTTGCTTTGTTCTATGGTTCTTTGTCTGAACACGTGTTGCTGTCTCGTCTTATTAAATAATCGTCTTATTTGATACTTGAACTAGCAGCAAAATTCTGCAAAATGTAGTTTAATTACATGTAGTCCACTAGTTCCCATCACTATATGTAGGGATGTCCTACCTGTCCGATCTATAAAATATGAGCTGTCTAGAAAGTCAAGGACACTCTTCATCAAATTTTTCATTTTTTCTGTGCACATTACGTCTAAACAGAAACAACAGTCAGTTATTATATTGATGAACCTTTTTAACCCAACACCATGATATACACAGGAATCAGCCAAAACTCACAGGTCAACGTAGAGTACAGTTTGTGTCCGAAGAAGCACTGCCACTCCTCCCCTCTCTTATAGAGCTGACGACATCTCTGAGGCACAACCCCATTCCACAGCCTGGAAAAACAATACACACCATTCACAAACTCACATTTACAACTCAGATTAGACTGAGTTGTAATCAGAACACTGCACTTCCTTACCTGAGTCCTATCTTGATAGCGTCTTCAGGTGAGTAAGAAACAGTCTCAGGGCAGTTAGGTGATTTCTGCTGCTTACTCTCCAGAAACCAGCCAGAATCCACCAGACCGCGGACCTGAGCCTCTGCACCCAGCTGTTCCAGCTGACTGGCCACCCTCTCTATGTTCAGCAATACACCTGTCCCTCCAGCACTGCAGGAGAGCCGAGAAAATCAGTAAATAATTTGGCTTTGAAAGCAACATTTTCACTAGGACTATCAAAATGATAATGAAATGCATGTCAGCTAACAGACAAGAAGTAAAAATTTATCAGCCTTGCATTGAGACAGTGAGAACTGTTTGAGGCCTTGTGGGCGTCCCACCAACCATGTTGCTAACCTGGGAGGAATGTTCACCATTACAGGGCAAGGCCCTTTAATAGACATGATGTCATTGTTCAGTTGACTGTAAATATATTTGTTGTTGACAACAGGATGCATCCAAAATAGGGCTTCTCTCGTTTATTGTTGGCCATGGAGATGGTCCAGATGGTCCAGGGGATGCGGTCTCTTCTCCAAAAGCTGTGGGCATCATCGCAGCAGAGTGTGAGAGATAAAACAAACTCACCTTGTGCCAGACAGCATGACAACCTTGGCCAGCTTGATTCCTTTGGGGATGAGGTCTTTGATGACCTCGCGGATGATCTGGGATCCCATGAAGGTGTACTCAGCTGATGATAAATAGAGACATCAAATAATCCACAAACAACACAACAACTCCACAAACGAGGATCTGCAGGAACTTACTTCCGTTTGCGTTTCTGTCTCTCTCCTTCTCTCTGCCTTGTCGTGGTCTAGGAGGAGGGGTGGGGGCAAGCCCAGTGCCACTCCATACATCACTAGAACAGTATGGGATAAATCTGCAGGAAAATCATATACATGTGTAGCCATAGGCTGACCATACCAGACCAAGTGTGGTAAACTGAGGAAAGGTCTTTATCATGTGCATATGTAGCCAGGGTACACACAGAAACACAGTGAGAACAGGTACTTACACAATGTTTGCATTATGCCAGTGTGGGTTTTCCTCCGCTTGAGAAGACAATATTCCAGTTCCTGTAAATCCAACAATCAGAGATCAGACACATGTCCTCTCACCTCTTCACATAAAACTTTTGGGTGTGACATGCATTCTAAAACATGGCCGGTTGACCTACCTCTTTTTGTTTGGGGCCACCCCGATGAGCTCATTAGTCGGGGGATATTTTGGTACCTGGAATCACAGGTCTCTCTGCTGTAACAGCACCAGCCACCTAAAAATAATAGAGACTAATATTAGACATTCACATCCGGCACAGAAAGCGAGACCCTTGTTAGCCCATCACAGAGGCCTGTGAGGAATGGAGGGGGAAAGGAATGCACCTGTAGTCTGGTCTGCATGCAAGAGATTTACACTGACATTCACTCAGAGTTAGACAAACCAAAAAGAGTGCTTTCTTCAACATATACAGTATGTGAGACAAATGAATCCAACCTGAAAAATTAGGCTAAAGAGTAATACACTCTAAATCCTAAATCCTGTCACTTCAGCCACGTAAAATGTTTGGGAAATTGAACATGCACATCGTCAGTTCTCTCAGGATTCACACTCAAGTCTATTCAAGTGACAGTGAGCAACCAAAGAGGATGACGGGCCCATCAAAATTCCAATGGGGGAGCGTCATGCCAAAACAAGCTGACCTATAGGAACCATACTAAACAGTCAGAGTTTTAAATACTCACCCTCCAGAAATAAGAGCCATCGACGGCTTCCTCTGAACTCTTTTAGGTAAAACCTAAAAGAACCACAAATAAACAGGAATGATAAGACCAAGACAAAGCGGCCATGCATTCTTCTACCAATGCTCTAGTAAAAACACACTCTACTACTATAGAATAATATAAATCATATATTATATAATATTTAAAATATTACATGCAGAGCATCTCACCCTGCTACTGTTCCATCATTGCATGTAACTTGGGTGTTTTTAAGGAAGTGGAGCCTCATATCATCTGTTTGTTGTCCAGCTGCTTGAGCTCCTGCGGCTCCCCCCAATCCTGCTTCCGCTGTACCACCAGGGCCTCCAGTCCCTCTATTGCTTCCAGTGCCTCCAGTATTTCCAGTGCTTGTTTGAGTCACATCAACTACGGGGGGAGCCTGGACAGCATCACCTCCTTGGCCCCCTCCAGACTTTTTAGTGGACTTGCCACTCGCTTTAGCATTACGGTTGTTCTGACACCAGATTCCCCCGAGCAAAAGCAAGAAAGCAACATGGCCCAGTATCTTCATATCTGAGGCAACATGAGAAAAAAAGACACTTGCAATCCATTATTACTCACTATAAATCTAACTTTATGGATGCTTAAGCATAACATGAGAAATCCCTGATCTCCTAATATAACGGTCCATAACTTGTCTGAATAAATCACTTGTCCACATGGAAATGAACTTACCTCCCTGAGAAGAATCAATTCCGATGGTTGTTGCTGAGACGCCGCCGGGGTCAGGCAGAGAATCGGTGCTGCTGAGGAGAGAGTTTGAAGATTAGAGTGCAGTGACCTGGTATGAGAGGAGGATGCCAGTCATGAGAAGTGATGAAGCCTTGACCAGGATTTGATGAGGCTTGCAAATCAGCAGGGAGCTTTATAGGGCCGCCATATGGATCAGATTTCTTCCCATCTTCTCTTGCAGCTCATGCCAGGACATGACATAAACTGCTGACGACACACAGCGAGGGGAGGTACTGGAAGGCCAGTGGCGAGGAGAAAAGATAACACACGCGTCTTCAACATATTTCCAGTTGTTGCACACAGCTGGCACTTTCCCGTTTGAGCGTGGCTCAAAAACAAGCCTAACAAGTTCTCCTTTCCCACATCCCTTCTTTTCTTCTACCTCCAACCATCCACCTCTGATTGCAAGTGTTTTGATTTAAATTTCTACATGGCGTGGTATGTGACCCAAAGATCATTGGGGCACACACCTCAAACACTTTCAGACAAAGGAGTGAATAGCAGTGTATGGTTCCCACACTGTCTCTCAAGTCAAAGGTGTTGGATACTCGAGTGAGTCGCACCACCAAGGACTTCTCTTTTAGAAGTATCAATAGGAGACTTTTGCCAAATATAAGCTGTTTTCCAATAAATAAATGTTTGATTATGTTTTGGAAAATTATTCACAGTGATATTTTTACTGTCATACACAACGATTGAAACAAAACTGTCTGCAACTCTCAATTATCACAATTCCAATTCAATGGGAAATTCAATAAACACCTGTAAACTAGGAAACACTATAACCACTCTACTGTGAATTGCCATGTCAGCACTCATTAAGTTTAGATAAAGGTTTGGCAAAATCAATGTAAAATTAAAAAACTAAATCTTTTGTTGGCTCATGTGACTGATTAAAGTTGGTTGCCATGCATTCTTCTTAAGGTAATTTGCTTAGTGGGCACAACTTTCAAAACTCAGTTTCTGTTTTAATTTGACTAACTCAAATGTATATGCATACTTTTTAAATTACTGACTCTTGTTAATATAGATAACTCATGACAAAATGTATACTGGTCCAGAAATATGGGTTCCAGAGACACAGGAGGTACAGATTACAGTTAAAGGAGGTTTTGGATAGATTATGTGGATATAATAGATATGCTGCTACATCCACTATTGGATCCCAGAGCCCTAGAAACTACAGTACTCCAAGTGGTAGTTACAAAAGTATCTCAGTAGTTCAGGCAGATTAGATTAGACCTCATCCATCCTGTAGTTTGAAAGGTGTCTTTACCTATGGCTGCATCCACCTCCAGGCTGGCCTCTGTAGTCTTCTGGATGATAGGTTAGGTCAGTTTGCCTTTGGTCAAGAAAGAGACAGAGTATTTGTAATGGATCTGGGACTGTCCCCCCTGGGATTTCTGTAGGGTGACGTACCACCTATCACCGAAAGATCACGAGCTCCAGGGCTCTAAACTTCTCATCAATGAAATGCACACCACCCTGACATGTCAATCACAGCAAGTAATGATTGCTTGGGAGGCCAGAGGCTGCAACGAGCTGCGTGGGGCTGCTGGGGTTTAAAGGGCTGCAGTGTGGCGATGCCTCTGAAAATGAGTGAAGCACAGAAGAAAAGAATAAATACATTATAATGAAGGCAATCAACCTTAAATGCCCCTCGGGAGAATGGACACACTGACAACAGCAGAATATTAAACAGACAAAGGGCCGTGCAACAATTTATATGTTATAAATAGTTTATAATTTTGATTTTTTATTTAAAGACTTCATGATAAGGTCAAAGGGGAACTGTAAAATGGTTGGCAAAATAGCTGTCTTTATTATGAGTGTGCTGTCTCATTAAACTAAGCTGTCATAATCACCAACCATTTAAAGACTTATAAACAAGGCAGGCAGATATTTTAAGGTTTGTCTTATTGCTCTGGCATGAAAAAAATGGTATTTTGTCTCATTTTCAAGCATTTCATGCCATTTCATGTACTTTCAACTATGGCCAGAAAGAAAACAAAGCTACTCAAAAATATGTCTGTGAGTTTGTATGCACCTACGCGCAATAAAAATGTACCCTAAGGACACCACTATACTGAATTTGATCTACTGAGCTGAACAATTCTTCATACCTTCAGTTATCTTGAAGCATGCACACCACCATCTGTCTTCCCAGGAATCAATGCAACAATCTGTTTAACAGACACCTCAAATAGCTAAAAAACGAAAGAAGCTGCCGTAAATCTATCACAGTTTCACCAGAACGTCATGAACTGAGAGATGGCATTACTGCTATTTAGTTTTTCTTTGATATGAAATTGGACAGAATGATATGATTTTCACAGCAGGCTCCACATCAATGAACTGAAGTGGCTTTGTGCTCTACGCCTTCAGCGATTCAGCTCCCACAATCTGCATCAGGTCAAACATCGTCCCTCTGAACATCTATGGGCATACCACTACACACATATACAAAAAGTGAGACCCGACACACCTCCGGAGTCTGTACCCATGGGGTGTTCATGAGACATGCTGAACTTCACCCTGACAAGGGCAACTGCTTGACCCCTTGTGCAGCATAGGAGGCATTCTTTCTCCTCTTATGTTATTTTTCACAGCCAACCTCCAAGGTCAGGACACCTTAAGCCCGGGTGGTCCCGGCACTTTGTCTGCTGAGCATGTGTGTCATCACCAGCCTCAAGAGCCGAGGCCCCCGGCCCACAAGCTAGGATATTTGTCAGCTGATAGCTTCAAAGTAGGGCGAGCCAGAGACAGCAGTCATATACTGGATTCTTGTATCTGCAGCACAGCGCAGAAAGGTTGCGACCCACAGGTTACACCTCCACGATCAAACAACATGAACATTCAAACCATAGAGTGGTCCAACCAGCAAACTCTTGTTTTAAGACGATGCACCATAAATGAAAAAAACCTTTAAATAAGGTTGTTGATGCATACCACAGTCGTGCCAGGCATCTCCCGTGGAAATTTTGTGTGTAATTTGACAATCTGAATGAGCCTCACTCTGAATCTATGTTGTCACCAGGAGTGGAGAGCATAGCTGGAGAAAGAAGCCCATGATTAACAGGGGACAAGAGTGGCACCTTTACAAGCCACATGAAAACAAGCCCTAGGCAAGAGGTATGGGATCTGGCAACAGCAACACGGCCAGAGCTCTCCATTTAATCAGTGAGGATGACAGACGGAGTCTTAGCGGGATTGGTGTAAAGTGTTGGGCCACTGCAGAAGGCTAGCAGGTGGGGTGAGCAAAACTATGTCTACCAGGTGTTAAGAGGCCTTGCGTGGTAACCTTCTGCAAAATGCCAATGCATCAGTGTGATAGATGGAATAGAGGTTGATGGCAGGGATACAAAGTGTTGGATTCAGAGCGGTGATGTAACATGCATAGAAGGGATAGTTGACAAGTGAGTATGTTTTTTTGTGCTGGGGGAAGCTGCAGCTCATTCTGCTTTACTGTCACAATCATCTATGTTTTCTGTCCAAGCACACTTCCATCCACGCTTGTTTAATGAAAAAGAAAATATGAACACATCACTCCTGCCTTAGCTTCTTTGCACTGGCTGCTTAAGATTGATTTTAAGACTTTATTACCGGCAATAACCTACATGGCCTTCCCTCAACTATATATCCCAGCTGTTAAAGCCTTATGTACAGCCACATAGCCCGAGATCCACTGGTAGAGAGCTTCTGCATGTACCTGATCAGATGACTCAGTAACATCTTTTAAATCTCTCCTTAAAACCAGCGACCCTTTCCTTATTTAGGACGACTTCCAATTAACTTGGACAAATGTTATTGAGTTTCCCCCATCTATCCTTTTCTTAAGGACCGATGTTGTAGTTGTTGTAAATTTGGTTTGTATTATTGTTTATTGTTTCCCGCACCCAAACCGGTCGAGGCAGATGGCCGACTAACCCAGTTTTTTCCTCTGGGGGAGTTTTTCCTCTTCACTGTTGCCTAGTGCCTGCTCAAGTTGAGACTTGTTGGGCTACCTGTGTTTTTTTGTTTGTTTGTTTGTTTTGTTTTTTGTCTCTTATGTGAAGCACTTTGTAACACATGTTTAGAAAAGAGCTCTATTAATAAATGTATTATTAACCCTAACCCTAACCCCATTTCCTGCTGAGGATGCCATTCAGTCGATAGAGCAGCAATAAACACAGTTCTGCAGGCCTTATTTCATGGCCACTGATAAAGTCCTCTAACCTAAGTCAGCCTCTGGTTACAAAGGGTGGGCAAACTGTGCTTGAGTGAACAGCTTGAAGTGTCTTTGAGGTTCATGACAGAGTGGAGCTGCAACGCGGCCTTGGAGTCATGCTGGATGACTCCACCAGGCCTGTCAGTGCGTTGACGGATACCAGCAGAGGGGTCACACCATGCTCAATTCCAGCCCTCAACAATGGTCCACATAAGTCCTCCTATTTGATCAACAATACAACGATCACACAACGCTGAGTACAAACAGCTGCACAAGCATCTGATAACAGGAGATGCACGCAAATGTCACCTTGATGTTAACTTACCCATTTAATGCCAGTTGTTTAATGAGATATAGATGAGAATAAAATCTTCATAAATTCCACACCCGAAAAAGGATTCTACAATATAAATATGTAGAATAAAGGAATCAGTTTTCATTTAGCCAGGCTGTTGTGTACTATGTTCACGATCTTGATTTAGCCCATAGACATTAAAGTTTAACACAACACAACATATAGCTGAGGCTGTATTTTCTCACATAAAAAAATTTAACTGGAGAAAGACATTTTACTTTTGACAAAAGTAATGACATGATAAGACAATGTGTTCATATGCTGTTTTGTTTGGCGTCAGTTTAATGTCATTATTTTAATATCTATATCAAACATTACAATAAAAATAAAGTCTAAAGCCTAGGTATTGTAAATCAGCTTGTCAGAGCAACAATCATTTGCTACATGTGTACAATTACATCAGTACTGTACTGTATATTCAAGGTGTATCCCAGCCTAAATGTTCTCTGGTTGTTTGTTAATGTCTGTCTGTTGTAGCTCTATGTGGCCAGCTGAATGAATGGAGATACGACAAATGGGGTGTTACATCGCTTTTGATGAAGAAATTTAATTTTTGAAATTTTTACACACGTGAACCTTCCCTGAAGACTGACCTTGGTGTGTTTTTCATTTACCAGGGTGGTTGGGAGATGGCAGTGTGACAGACTGTAAATCTGAGATTCCTGTTGAAGTGATGTCAGCCCTTTGCATCATGTGTTGTCGCTTCACACTGTGAAGGCACGTGGACATGTGATCTCAGCTCTCCCAGCCCCCCCCTCCACACACACACCCCCAACCCCAGTCATCCAAAAGATTTATCTTGGGTTGAAGATGCTCATGGACGTGAACACATGCATTGTATGTGCATGTGTATTCACTCATACCCAAAAGGCAGAAAGAGAAGACAAAAGTTATGAATTTGAGATTTGTTATCTGTGTTGCACAGTAATCTAAAGCTTACAGTGACATCACACCACAAGTATTTATATGCACATACATACCACAGAACAGTAAACATTTTTACTGTTTACTATTTATAGAGTTCCCGGTCTGAGTGTGACTGATTTTCAGACAATGCCGCTGTATGTGAATAGTTGACCTGGATAACCAAAATTATATGAAAAGTTCAACTGCCTCACTTCTGAGAACACCTTGTTAAACGGTCAAGGCAAAGAATACTCTAATAAGTATGCCTATGATTCATACATAGAGGTTATGGTGACATGAGGGCATCTGTGCTAGCTTTGTGACCAATAGCAGTAAACTGGGCTGAGCTCGTCAGACAAAATGTACCATCATGCCCAGTTTACATTTATGAGGCTGGTAAAGTATTGAACTTGGTGCCTGAACAAAGAGAGACAGTGGATGTGAACATGGACTGTAGAAGATGCATGTCTGTATGAACAGAGCCAGTTTCCCAAGGTCTGACATGTTGGAAAAAAGGCTTATTAAATACCCTGCAGTGAATATGAAGCAGCAGCCTTTCAGCTGGGCAGTTGTGGCTCAGGATGTAGAGCAGTTTTCCCCTGTATTGCAGACTGGTGGTTCAATCCCTGCTGCCTCCTGTCCAAATGTTGAAATATCGTTGGGGAAGATGCAGATTTGTGTGCTCATGACTTGTAAGTCGCGTTAGATAAAAGCAACATAAAAATGCATAAACAGTAGAAACACTGTAGAAACACGGTGTGTTCAAATGCAGCAAGAACCATTAACCAGCATCTCTACTTACTCAAACTTGGTTAAATCCCACATGACAAAAAAGTTGTGTACTACAGTTAGGTAGATGACACTCAGATTTACATAGGTCTTTCACCCAGTGTCCATGGTCCCTTAGCACATCTGAATGCAATTAGAATTAATTGTCTTAAAAAAAGAAATAATCATGTTTGGAAACAAAAAGAAAAGAATGAAAGTTACATCAACACTGACACAGGTTTGACTTCAGCAGCCACGATTAATTGTAAACTTACTGATTAGCACATTATTTCTCTGTATTTTGTTTTATGAAGACTCTTGAATTGGTTCCATAATGTGGCCATTTTAAATAAATCCACAAAAATAGAGTAAAATCATTGGTGTTCTGCTCATGCAAATGAATTTCAAAGCATAATAAGGAGTCATTAGTACTAAATTCTTACAGATTGTATTTTTAATAACACCTCTCTTAAACTATTCAAACAAGAACATTACCACCACGAAATGAGGATTTGTTGCATAACTATTATACTAAACAGCATACATTTTAACTTGGTCTAGCAAATAATCTGTTAACTTATTGTCTCTCATCAGAGCAGGAGATGTTTGCTTAAAGGATCATTGGGAATGATTTCATGATTTCAGAGGAACTAATAAATAAGAATAAATCGTTGTATCTATAATATTGAAAGTTGTCTGAATTGCTCTTTCTAAAATGAAGCAATGCGTACACAATCCCCTGTGGCTCTTCAGTCTTACAGATTGACCTTATGCTACCTATTAGCATTTAAACCCCAGAAACCCCGCAGCCAGAAACTCTGCATATGTCCAGGCCAAGAAGCAATAGGATCTGTATCCGAAACCTTTTTATGACTTATAGGGATTTGTATAATTCATGCTGCAGACAAATTTACAACCGCAATTATTCACGGGTAGTAAGACAGTCCCAGTTTAGTTAAGTTTTATGGCCCTCTTCAAATTCTTGATTTCAGATTCTCAGCCCTTGTTTCAGCAGATTCCTTTGGATGTAATTCTGAGAAAAGAATCTAAACAATTGAACTCCTCACAGCCATAGACAGCCACAGAAAGTAGTCTTTAGAGACTGTGTATTATATACAGGTATTATGAGCTGTACATAGATTTATTTATTTTTCTTTATTTCTTTGTTATACTTGTCCCAGTTGGGAAATAACATGCACAAGGCATTTTATCACACTATTAAAGTGTATTATACACTATATATGCACACTTCTTATACACTTATATATGTCTATGCATGGTAGCTAATTTAGATGTAAAGCTGACAGTCTGCAGTCATTAACACTGGCTCTGTGACTGAGTCATCACTCCTTTTTTTATAAACTGGTAATTTCATCACCCAAGATGGTGCTACAGATGGAGCTGTCCATATGTTGCTTCATTTTAACACTTGCACCTTGCTATAAAACTGTCAGCACTATTAATCTGGGCCAGAGGTAATTAAGAGGATCTTCTACCTTTTATTTGTAAAGCTGCCCACTGTCTCATGTTGCTTATGTAAAGTTGGTGGATGGCCTCCGAGAACCACTAAAGTGAGTTTTGTGCCTTTTTATTCCAAATGTATGGAGATAAAAACGTATTTTGCTCTTTATTGTTCAGATAGCCAGAAGGCTAGTGCACACAGTGGCCATAACAGGAACTCACTGTGATCAGCAAAACTAGCCAATCAAAATCATTTCAATGAAAATAATAATAATACAAATACTCATACAGGTAAAAATGATAACAATAACCAGCATTGTCAAGTATGTAGAAAAACTCGTTTCATTTCAGCTTTTACGTAGACTGATGGACTGTAAACATTATCAAGTAGTAATAATAATTACTTGCAGTCATAAATAAAACCATATGCAAGTATATATTATTTTCATTAATGACTGTGTTGATTATTTTCTTTATCAATCAATCAATTAATTAATTGTTGGATGTAGGATATAACAGGGAGGATGATTATACATATTTAATAAACAGTTTGTTACAGGATACTACAGACTCCAAACTACATATATGGCTCATCTAAAATTTGGTTAAATGTCTCTTAGCAAGTATAACGATGCCTTTAGTAACTATGGCAGAATTCCTGTCGGAAATTCCAAGTTATCTGGTGGTAGTGGTCATCTTGCTCATAGTTTGAGGTCACACTGAAAAAATCTGATGCAGCAGTGCTTTACTGGTAATCCATCTACTTTGTGCAATACACCTGGTCAAATGGCAGTAAACATTAGAGCATGACGTTACCTCCGCCGTGTTTCACAGTAGGTGCCTTGTTCTTGGTTTTTAAATGCCTTACCTTTAATCCTCCAAACATATCTCAGGTTATTGTAGCTCTGGTTCTCTCTCGCACACACACACACACACACATACACTCTCTCTCTCCACCAACATCATGAAAACACAAAATGAGGTAAGTTCGCAGACTGTTCTGGCAGTTTGTGATGGCCCAACTCTTTGCCAACGCACTATGCCCTATGTTGGGTTTTCCTTCGTCACCAATCTATATTTAGATATACACTGACTGGCCACTTTATTAGGCACACCTATACAATTTAATGCAATCCAATACAGCAGCTCTGCCATGAATTCTACTTTTACAGTGCAAGGTTATGATTACACAGATTGAAACTGTGTATGACTCCACTATAAAACATTGTAACCTTGCTCACTAGAGCCAAAAAGACAAATTACCATCAAACTATCTCAATAAAATATCCCTACCCCTATTCCTGGTGCATCATTGCCTCATTGTGTCCCCTCTGGTTGAAAAAGCTAAAGCCTGAGTAAAACAGCTACAGATCCATACTCAATGTACAGTGAAGATAAACTGATACTGACTAGAAGGGGAATGAATACTTTGCTCAACATGTTGAAAGGCCTAATAGATTAGGTGGCCCTGGACAAGCCATTCAATTCAATCCATCTTTCTCAGTAACCAAATGTACGCAGAACAGCTGTGTGAGGACGCTGAGCTGTTAGGCCGGGATGACAAGTTATTGCTCAGCGTGATATATGAACTATTACATGTGAAAGAGGAGAGTGTGTTGAAAGGTATGATGGCATGCATATGCTTGTATCAATATGTTCTTATCGTTTGTATTTTAGGTATTTATCGTTTGGTCAAAGGCAGGAGGCAAGATCTTAAAGTGCAGATAAACATTGTCCATTGCAGCACTTGCAGGCACAGGACTGCTGAAGTATCTCAAGGCACAATAGGCACATTAAAAGTGGTCGTGTAAGGTAACTAGATAAGATTATGTTTTGTAAACGCAAATCATCTTGATTTAGATATATGTTCCACCAAGTTTCTTTTGTATGACTAGTGAGAGGAGATGCCTCCCAACAGAATATTAACAATACTGCAACAAAAAAAGAATCACCTACACTCACAAAACAGTGTAGAGATGTGACATTTAATTCAAGAAGAGTCGTGTCCACTCACCCGAACTCTCCATATATAAATTTAAGCGGTCCACAGCAGTCAAATGTATGTACATTTTTGGAAATAGTGAATGTTTGTATACAATAATCCGTCAAAGGTACAACACTGTGTTACATCACAATTGTTGACAATGGGGCAGCATCTGAATAGAAAGAGGATCATTTACAAAAACTGAGTCAAAATATCAAAATAAACATTTGAAAAATCTAATAATTTTACATAAAGAGTTAGACACGTTGAGAAACATATATTGCAGCTTTGCAGCCTAGCTGTATTGCATTTTTCAGGAGCCAGTAGCCAGGTAGCTGAAATTTAAAAAATAAAAACACATATTTAGATCATTGTGGTATTTCAGTCATTCATTTAAAACAAAAAATACAGAAAAGTAGTTTGAGTAATTCTCATGTATTTTGACTCTTTAAAATACTAATATAATATTAATAATGTATTTTTACTCTTTTACACTTTACATAGTGTGCATAATTTGATGCAATACAGTAGCTTTTAAGTATTTAAATTGATTGTGCAAGTGCAGTGAAACTACCATTCATTATGTCCTTCATGCATAATACATGCTAGATATCAGAGAACACAAAGATTAATAACGAGGCGAGACTCACAAATATTATAAAATATACTTACTGACTCAGCATCATGCTCCAACCCTGTATCATGGTGATCCAGCTCATCATCCCTGAATTCCTTTATTATCTATTAAAATGAGTAGATAAATCATCAATAAAGCTCCAGTGCTGTAATGTAACACTGTAATAAGATCTGTTACACCTGAACCGGGTTTGTTAAAACAGTGTGAGTGGCCTGGCTGGATCCCTGCAAGGTAAATGTGAATACTGCCTGTTCACAGGTTGATTTTTCTGCACTGTAAAAAAGATACACCAGTGGCCCTTCTAATTTCTTTCTGATAAATTAGCTGCTCAAAAAATGCTTCACATTTACTGCTGTCAGATCAACCAAGACTGAAATAAGAAGCATGACAAGTGACAAAGTTAATAAAAGTAGCTCACATTTAACAGTTCAGTATATCTCTCTGGGTCCTTCTCCATCAGAGTTCTTATCTGGCTGTTGTAGTGCTCCGAGATACTCTCCTCCACCGCCACAGTGCAGGCCATGGCTCCCTCTTTTCCCAGCAGTGCAGTGGATGCTCCTAGCAGAGGTTTAAAACAAGAGAAATACACAGTTCATGTTTGATAGAGCAACACCTGGATACATAAAAACTGCAGCAGGCTAATAAGTGAAACAGAGTTGAAGCTCAGCACCAACAATAACTTGTTTAAACTGCGCAGTTCTACACTACTGAGGACACACATCTCTTAAGTTTAAACTGTTAACCTAGTATAATAAAAATCCAAACCAACCTAAGTTACATTACAATGTGTTAGAATCCAGAACTGTGCAAATATCATGAAGTAAGTTCTCTTTCAGCTTTATTAGCTCCGTCTTATGTTTATGGGATGTACCAACCTAATACAAACCCAGCCACGTTCCAGAAAGGTAACAGTGCTGTGGGCCGAACTCTGTTGTCTGCTAGAATTTCATTGAATTTCTCAAGGTGTTTCTTTTCTTGATCCCACATTTCCTAAAGAAGAATAAACGAAAACCACACAAACACACACACAGAGCTTAAGTCCATTAGGAAGATACTTTTCCAGTGTACTCATTAGCACAAATTAGTGTCAGATCTTTCTAATCCCTTGATGGAATTTGTTCATTTGAAGGCATCCTGAACCAGCAGCTCAGATTATTTGTTCAGAGTACTGAACAATTTGCAAATATTTTGACATTTGAAGCCTTTTTGTGCAGCTTAAAGAATCGCGACTGAGTTCACAGGTCGAGTGGAAACTGTTAGACCTGCAGGTCCACACCTGAATGAGGGGTCCAGTCCTGGATCGGCCCAACACTGCCATCTGTCCCGCATAGATGCGGTTGGCACCGTATTCGCCCGCATGGTCCACGCGCAGGATTTGGTGCAACATCTCTTTCTCCTCGGCGTCGCGCGGGGGCGGCACCGCACTGTAAGCACGCGAGGTCCGCTGCAGGGGCCCTGACACCGCAACAACAAGTGGATGAAGCTCAAAGTGGGACAAGGATCTGCGATCTATCTCACCCTGTTCACTTACAAGTTCAGATGAGTCCTTACAAAGAAGAAGAAAACTGTATTTCTGTCTCTTTGCTAACAAATGAACATGACGCTGGTGTAAAGTAAGAGTTAGCCAGCAGGGCTGTTAGGAAACATAATAATAATAATAATGTCGTGCTACTGTTAAAGGGGGGGAGCCCTAACTTCTGGCTTAATAATAATGGCCAGTGAACAGCAGTCGTAAAAAATATAACATACCGTGGAAACTCGAGCAGATTAGTGTTTTTAGCATTTTAGCACTTTAGCTCGTAGCTGTAGCTAAGGGAAGTACAAACCCACTGGTTACCTCTGCAACACTGGCGAAGCATCGCTGGACCGACGAGCTGAGACCAGTTACATAAGGCTGTCTGCGTGGCTCTTTGCATGATGATAAGTTTACGCTTTAGCTGCCCGTGTTATCAAAACAACGCAGGAACATGAGTGCACACTGTCATTGAATGTCAGAGGGTGGACGTGGCGCAGACGTATGACGTAACCGCCGAACGACACGACTTGAAGTTGCACAGCCCCCCCCCCCCACACACACACACACACACACACACACCTCAAGCTCACAGTGCATCCAGTGTACATCATGATAAAGCATAAAGTTAGATCAATAAGTAAAGTAGAAATCAATTTGAGCTTTTGGCACTGTTAGTTTATTGTATCTTATAATATTTCTAGCCTGGTGTTTTCTTTTACTTTGAATTGTTCTCCCTCCTTCTCTCAAAAGGACCTAGTGCAGCCAACTGTATAATCACTCATTCTGTCTCTGACTGTTTATTGTTGTGGACAGTCACACCGTCATCTGGACTCTATCTCTGCATCCTGGACAGGTCACTAGTCTGTCACTGGACACAAACAAAACCACACCTAGAGTTCACAGAGTTCACCTGAACCAACATATCTTTGGCCTGTGGGAGGAAACCAATCATTTAAAGGACTGAAGTAAATATAGAAAATTACCTTTTGGCCAGACACTCTCAGTTTTTCTCTGTCAAACAAATCATGAGTGCATCTTTTGTTTAGGCGTGTTATGTAAGGCCGAACCTGACAATAAAACAGTCAAGCAAGTCTGTGGCGCAATCAGAGTTGAGGTTGATGGTCTACAGATGGCAGTGTTGCACAAATAAAGGCTGTCTGACTTTTACTAACCCTAGATTCTACTTGCCATTTGATTTTCAGTCTAATATATCACTACCAAACGAGACAAGTGGAAAACAATTAGATTTCATCTTTTCAAATGCAGTAAAACAAATTGTGACAATGTCTGAAAATGACTTAAAACCATTTGATGTGCTTGTCGTGGATTATTTGGCAATGCATGTATGACTCCTGTATTTGATGATCAAAAAACAGTTTCCACAAAGCACATGAAATACTGCTGGAACGCAGGAATCTGCGGAATGATGGGGTTGACTGCTGCAGCGCGGTGATGGTCGTGAGTAAACAAGGCCGGGATAGTGAATGGTGGGGTGTGTCGTTTTTGTCTGTGTATGTGTTTGTGGTGAGACACCGCTTATGTGTTTCCCTATGTGACTGTCTGACTGTGGGTGGCTACGCATGTGTGGCTGCACATTGGTACGTGCGGGTTCCCTTTTGTCCTGTTTGCATGAATGTGTGTGTGTGAATGTGTAGGTCACAGGTACTGTATGGGTGAGACTGGGTTAAAAAACGGGCCTGTAAAGACTTTACATGTCAAGTGTGTACTGTCACTGCTGCTTGATGCTGACCACTTTTATGTTGTTTATCACATAAGGCTCAAAACGTTGTGGCACTTAACCATCACTTACATGCACACATGCACAAAGGAGAAAACTGTTACTTTTGCTGACACGTTAAAAGTGACAAGTTGTTACACCTTAGGAATTTAAGTTATTTGCAATTAAAGAAAAAAATCAAGCTTGTCTCTAACTTCAGCAAACGTTCATGTATTAATTAGAATGAATGAATTTCACCCAGTATCCAATGGTCTGTTTCAGTAACTCAACAACGTGAGTTGTTAGAAGCATTGTTCACTTATTTGAATGTACTCTTCATGTATTTCCCAGGATTCATGTCATCAAGGTCGAAATTCTACAGAATTCTTATTTATATAAAAATGATTGCTTGTTGGGGGCCCTTAATGTTTGTTTACGTATGTGTCCCAGATTGGTTGTCTTTCTCATCAAATATTAGACATAAATAAAATAAAATAAACTCATTACACTGTTCCTACTCAAGCCTTAAGGTGTCATAATGAAAAACAAAGGCCCCAGCTTGTTGTGACAGCTGGCAGTACAGCAAATCGTCCATTGTGGTGATGGTTGTCATAATTATTGACAATATATTTTATATAATACAATATAAGTAATCCTAGGCCATCTGTGAACCAATAATTTCAGGTGAAAACAACACAGATTTGATTCACTTAAAATCAGTCAGTTAACAGAAAATTTTGTTGTGTTGTGATTATATGAAATACTGTGTTAGGAATAAGTCAACAGAGATATAAAATAACAAGTTTAAAAAAACTCAAAGTCCTAATGTGAAAATTAAGGTAAATCCTTCTAAATTTGTTTATGTTTGTCAGCTTTTTCCTTTTTATAGTGCATAGTATGTGCATGTAGAACTAGGAGTGACAGGGTTATCTGAACACTACGTTATTCACTATAA
Source organism: Anabas testudineus (assembly GCF_900324465.2). Lineage (NCBI taxonomy): Eukaryota > Metazoa > Chordata > Actinopteri > Anabantiformes > Anabantidae > Anabas > Anabas testudineus. Next base: position 21,100,637 of record NC_046610.1, read on the forward strand.
TGTCTGATCCTGATCCGTTGGGCCTCTGACACAGGGGCCTGATGTCTGTGGACAGGCTGGAGAGTGTCTGCACGCTTGGACCACATGGTTTGAGGATCTGCAGAGAGAAAACGGAGCCTTTCAACACAAGTGGTTTTTCAGCAGCGCTTTCAGGAACCGTCTGACAGGTGTAATGTCTATGGCCAAAGAGTAAACACTCCCTCTCAGATTATAACAGCTATATGAAGTAACAGGTCTAACGCTCAGTGGTGCAATTGAAGGGATGAAAAGACCAGAAGAAAGTGCATTTCTTCTTGTTCTGCAGTGTGTTGTGACTGATTTCTGGATTAAACACAAAACCGCAGAGCTGGAGAAATAGGGAGACTAGCTTATGTGTGTGTACCTGTATGTATGTGTGTGTTTGTGTAATGTTTTCATACATCCGTGGACGTGTGCAAGTCTGCACACCCTTGCTCTAAGGCTCTGGTCAGACAGTGCATAGCTGTGGTGGGATGCAGGCTGAGCGCCTCTAGACTACAGTGAGTCAACAATGTCTGCTCTCACTAAGAGGAGACATGATAGGTCTTGTCTCATTTGGTCCCTCACTGGTGTGGTGGGTCTACATTTGTGAGAGGGTGGGTGTGTGTGGCATATATGATGCTAAGTAAAAAAAAAAAAAAAAGTATTTACAAAGTTGTAGAATATATGACAGCAATATGCGTCAGTGGCTGTTTTGACACGCGAAATATTGTTCTCACGCAAAAATACAGTACACAGGAAAAAACAATTGATTTTGTTAGGATCTTTTTTAGCCCTGGATGACATTTTACTTTGGGGTCAACATCTGCATCATCGCAAAGTGGAAATTTTCTAAGTGGTTCTGGAAATGGCACAGTGTGGGTGTATGGATTGGAGAGAATGTCTTGTACACAAAAGCCCAACAAAGAAATTATAAGAAATTTAAACTGTTTAAAACAGGGAGATAGTATTTGTGAAATTAGATTCATGTAACTCAATATCAACAAATTGCCCTAAGGTGCTTTATAGTCTGTACAACATGTGGCACCCTCTGTCTATAGAACCTTAAATCAGACCAGGTGATCTATCACCTCATCAGGTGATCTATCTTACCCACAGTTTGTAGCACAATCTTCAATGTAAATACCAGAAACACATGAAAACAAGGTCAGATGTTACAGTTATTTATATTCTTTGAGAACACCCTTTCCTACGTCTTTATATGTCTGACAAAACAATGTTTCTGAATTGTCCCTTTGGATATTGACTGCATGTCATCTTTTAAAAGTAGCAATTCTCTTCCTGTTGTAGAGAAACAGAATTATCCAAAATTCCTGTAAACACATTCTGAAAACCACACAAAACCAGTACAAACTCCAAGATGAAACCAAAATAGATACACACAATTTGACTTCTTTCAGTTTTTACACTTTCTCGGCATGAATGAGCTGTTGTTTTTAAAAAAGACAAGGGACAGCTCGGGGACGGGTCATATCCCTGGACAAACATATTCACTCCCACACGGGGTAGAGTGAAAGCCTCCAGTTCATCCAACGTATGTGTTTTCACACACAAAAATACAGAAATGATAGTAGAACGTAAAGATGGTGGTGAGGAAGTGGCAGCATGTGTCCAGTTATGAGACCCTTCTCCACAAATCTTGCGTACCTTTGTGACCTGTGACCCCAAGAGACACATACAGTCCCTCAGAACAGGCTAGTTGAGTTGCTGCCTGCTGTTTCTCGGTTTCTCTCGATGCTCAATGAAGCCTGCCAGGTGTCCGTGTAAATTAGCTTTTGGTTTTGATGCACAATGAGCAATAGTACTCAGCCTTAGATAGCCTGTCACAGTTAGTGTTGTCACTTTGCTCTCCTTTATGACAGTGGTGGAGCATTGTTCATTGTTGTTGTTCACAAATATTGATGTGGCTGCTCTTGACAATATAAATTCCTCCAGCTCCACAGTATTCCCCTTAAAAACAACAGTTATTCATCCCAAATTGTTGCAAAAGTAGGTTTGAGAGAGAAATTAAAGTTATGCAACATTGTTTTAAAAAGCCAACCATTTTATGGTTTGGTGGTATCCCTCTGTAAAAGACAAGATGTCTCATAAAATACTACCAAATAGTTCATTTTCTGATTTAAATTCACAAAGTCTCCTAAAAAGCCACCTAACCCTTTTTATAGATGGCTGTACAAGTTTAAAACCAGAGGAAAGCGATTTCTCTTCCATTATTGAATTGTTTACACTCCAAAACCTATCTTGTGCCCCGTACAGACCTAGTTAAATCACAGTCTAAACCGCCTGTTTTCATGGACACTGGAGAGTGTATTTAGCTTCGTCTGGTACAAGTTAAATGGCCCTTGTCTGTCTGGCTCTATTCCTTCAGCGATCTTTTTTTTTTTTGTTACACCAAAGAGGATAGGAGATAATGTTTAAATCTATGGGGGCATTGAAAACTCCTGCGTGTTGAGGCAATCCTTGTAAAAACACTCGGAGAGATTTCTGAAAGAACCAGCCATATAATAACTACCATTCACGACAGGAAGCCCATGGAGGAAACACATTCGTGGCAACCTGACATAAGATAAGATGTAAACACGCTTGGGAAAATGAGTCCCAAATACAGCCTACAGCAGTCACTTAACTTATGGCATGCTCACACGCATCAGCTAGTTTATGTAAAGAAGGTGTGTTCAGAATGACACTGAACCCCAAAGCCTTGGCTTACAAGTGGTTTCATGAAGTATCAGTTATCAACTAAGAAGACCACGTTCTTGACAAGAATATGTCAACAGAATATGTTGTTCCTTTTAAATTATACAGTCACAATAGCTTGGTTTTCACTTTTTACTTTTCACTTTTAAACACATTTTCAAACACAGAGAGACAGATAAATATAGGGAAACATTCATTTTAAGGGTGTGATGGAAAGCCCAGCAGCCCTTTATTTATAAAACCTGTCATTTAACCAGCATTTCCTGTTAGCCACAGGATGTGGCTCCTTTTACTTTGCCATCCGGGCCTTTGCTCTCCTATATGGTTTTCCGGAAGTCATGTTTGTACTCTCTGATTTACAGAGTGCTAACTGTGGGTTACCAGAGTACATACTGTAAAACAAATGGCCCTGCAGTAGGATGCTGAGTGATTAGTGCTACTGTTGAAGTCTGGGTACAATATGAGGGCAGATACAAAATGTAATGTTGTATAAGTTGTAGTAGTTTTGCTGGCATTTTTATAGCCCAATTAAAATGGAGGGATATAGTGAAGGATTGTATGAATGCATGGAAATAATGTTCTTAACTGTTCTTTTGGATATTTTAACCTTGTTTTAAGTAGTTGAGTTGCTTGTTTCAAGATGCAGGGTTAAAATCATTACTCAAATCAAGCACAATAAAACAATACAAACAACAACAACAACATTTAATATATTTTGGGGTCATTTTGCTACTTAGGCAATACTGCTGTGACGAGGAAGCACATGTAAACTATCTTTGTTGCTGGTATTGTGAAACAGCCTCATGATAAGTGCTAAACAGCTGGCTGCACTCCAAAAGACATAAAATAAGAAGCACAACAGGCCAGAATTAAGGTTGTGGCTGAGTTCTGTGGTAGTCAGAATATAAAAATACAATATTATAACAACTGGAGCCAGTGTTAGCAAATGTTGCTGGTCATCACTTTTACCTCATTGTACTCAACCCATTTGTTTTCCAGCCTGAAAAAAAAAGAAGCTGTTTTTACAGTGTGCAGGGAGTGGATGATTCCCTAATAAATGTCACAACCACGATGCCAGCCTCCCCCTCAGTTTTCCTTGGTGGTATTTTTAGAGGGGCTCAGTCCACAATCCTAATGTGAAAAGGCGAGGAATTGTTTTTTGTTGATGCTTGTCTTACCACTTCAGTGTGATGACTCGCAGTGAGCTGGTGCCTTCCTACGTCACAAGAGGCCAGAGTGAGTGGGAGTCAGGCTCCGGGATCTATTAAGGCATGAGGCAGTCACTCACGTTATTGGACAACTAGGAAGGGGGCCCGTCCCGTGGATTTCCACTCGCTGCTATTTTTGGAGCAACAGCAGCAGGTCTGTTTTCAGTTTTCAGCCACAATATCATATTAAGTCGTTTTACAGTAATTCAGTAGTGTTTACTCAGCGGACCTGAGGCTGGTTAAACAGAGGTTACTGAGTCTCTGCACATGGTAAAAAGGACAGATCAAGGCCGGACAGGTTACCTCTAACTATGATGTCTCACTAAAGCACACCGTTTTCTAAGAATGTACTTTATAATCTTTACTACAGACAACTTCTATTGACCAGACAAAAACGTGACCACCAGAACTGAAGCAATAGAAGTGTTAATGTTTGATTTCTCTCCTGGCTCACAGCCACTGTCAATTTTCTTACAAATACTCTATTGAGTCACTTGTTTACTGACAGTTCTGTGTTTTATGTGCAATAGCGATAAGTAATCATCAAAAACATTACAGAATTATATCTTATGGAGAAATCCTGTCTCATAAATTAACAGATAGAAATTAGAAATTGAAATCAAGAAAGGTCTAGCGTCTATCTTTGATTAGTTTAGAAGCTTCCTGAAACTGTTGGACTGTGGCTGGGTCAGCGTGAGGCACAGGCAGGTCATCCAACCAAAACTGACCACTGGCTGACACAAGAAGCTCAACTGAGTAACATTGTGTAGGTGGTTTCAACTGAGTTCCTAAAACAAAAAAGCTTCTAAGCCTCCAAATAATAATGTGCAAGTTTGTTTTTTTTAGAAATGTGGTTCTTTATAAGCAGAGTTATGTTGATTCTGCTCACAGAGTCAGTGCTGAGGACTCCAGTGTTTTTTAAACACTGGAAAATATAACAAAAGCTATTTGTCACATTCCTGTACAACTAATGTCATGTTAATTACACGACAGAAGTGCCTGAACGAGACCCATACTGACAAAATGTGCGTTATCGTTTTCGGTTAGTAGAATAAAACATAGACATCAGTGTCACGGTAATATTGGGCTTTCAGTGATTTCTTTACACTGTGCTTTTTCTGGGAAAGAATGAGACACAACAAACATCCTTAACAGAAGAAAACCTAAAGATTTGGTGAACAGAATTTACTTAATGTTAGTCTTTGCTCATTATTATGATCACAAAAACTGACTGAACGTCACTACACGTATGGCCAAAGCAACCAACATATGTACATAATAACTTTTTCCACCATTATCATAGAGACCTAATTTAATTCTTGATAACATAATTAAACCTTAAGTTTAATTGAATGTATTGGGTATTATATTGAGAGAGTAATCTAAATGCACCTTGTCATTGTTGATTATGATTGTACATATAAGGATACACAAGCAGGACACAGCGAATGTGAGAAAAAACAGACTTTGAAGTAGGCTATTTTAGTTACTTTGTTTGAGAGCAAGTCCAGCACCACCTCTGCCATTCTTCTGGTTGACTGTCATCCCACACGGTTTTCCTCTGAAGGGTAATCACAGCATAGTCTCGTTCACGTTCAGGTTTCACAGCAGCTGGGAAAATGATGGCAAGCCTCCTGTTGTCTGGGAAGAAAAAGAGCATCTTTATTGTGTCTGAGGCTTGTTGATGTTGGGTTCAGTTTGGAGTCACCAAAAACTAAACATTTTGGGCCGGGCAGTTACCTTTCTAATTATAAATGGGTTATGCAATGAATTGTTCTGGTAATATTGTGAATAGGCAGCAAATACCATGTCGAACACTCAAGTGGTGTATTTTTCCACTACAGTTCAGAGGGAAAAATCATTTTATTTCTATATTTATTTGACAGTTTAAGTTACTCTAGTCACTTTAAAGATACAGATTGTCAATATAAAATGTGATGAATCACCTGCCATTTGTGCTGTTTATTGTCCAGACTGATTAACAGGGATCTTTGACATTACTAGAAATAATTAGATATTTAGATATTTAAGTTTGTCAAAAGATAACCTGAAATTGACTGGTGCATTCATGAGTGCCAGTTTTAGAGAAGTTAGCTGTTGGCTGGCTAAAAACAGACGCTCCAGCTGTTTGTGGCAGTTTAACTCAGATAATCACAGAAAATAACAGTTCTTTCTCCTTTATTGTTTCTGCTCTGTATCCATGTGAAACTGAATGATAATGTCTGACTTTTTTAGGTCACACAGATGTGACTTAATCTTAGTTCATGCCAGCTTGGGGTGGTTTCTCCAATGAAAAATATAAAAAACATAAAGTTCTCTTCACTTTGTGTCCGAACAACAGTTTAATTGTTAAGCTATCTGACTGCTGGCAGCGGCCCGGCCTGTGTACCGTCGAGCAGGCAAGAGAGTTGTCTTGAACTTCTCAGGTAAATGGGTCTTTCCCCAACATTCATTTTGCGTCTCACTGTTTCTTTAACAGTATGCGATTAATGAAACGGAGAGTATCTGGGCTTCTTATGAATGAGCAGCTCCTCAGCAGGTGCCAGAGCAGCAGGGTGATAAATACTTTCAGGATCATATCACTCACAGAGGCATGTGAGAAAGGTCTTAAGTCTGCAGAGTGAGGAAACACACACACACACACACACACACAGACAGACAGTATCTACGTCATCAAATCAATTTGCCGAGCACAGCAGTCCTGCCAATTGTCCGGAAGCAGATCAGAGACAAAACTCAGTCTCAGCTAAAAAAAGAAAACAGTGAGGACAGATTAAGATGGCACTGTGGGTAAAAGGAGGAGGGAGAGAAACGGAAGACAGAGCCCATTTGTAATTGCTTGCGTAGGCTGACACTTCTGAATTTACAGGCTGCCCTGGAACCGTGCCACTCATTTAACACAGCTTATTTAAGAGAGAGAGAAAGAGAGAAAAAAACAAACCGATATTTTGTTCACATGTTTCTTAATCTGTTTTAGGCTCCTCCCTTCTTTGCTACATTTGCTAAATTTGTCTCCCCTTGCTCAAACGTAAGAAGCCAAAATGACACCATTATTTTGACTAGACTGTTTTTCCTTCCAGGGAAAGAGGCCAGAGGAAGTGTAGGTGACCTAGCCTGGTTAACCACTGCTAGACCATGGATCGGCTGGGCCACTGCCACCCCCGCAAGCACCCTCTGCACATTTCTACTACTACACGCCATGACCACAAGTGGCCTCGCTCCAGTGTCATCGGCTGGCACGTCATGTGGGTCATATTTACTGGCCAGACGTGTACATTTGTTTACATTAACCTGCTTTGGACATGTACCAGCTATATGCACATTTCCTGCTCTTCATTGCATCTGTGAACATGTTGTTGTGCCCCTTTCACTACATCTGTTGCAATACCTCAAGCTCCTGTCTGCATTCGATCAGCTGAGGAGTCTTTTTTTAATGCGTCTCTCGTCCAATCAAAAAATAATACATACACGACACACAGCATGTACATTCCCTGACAATTTTTATGGACAACATAATGCAGCAATTTCCAGAGGGCACCATATGGGTGGATCACAGAGAGGGATGGATGGAAAACACAAACACACTGAGCCACAGAGATTCATGAAAAACAGAATGAACAGGAACTCATGCCAAGTCTCTTTCTCTCTCAGTGTTTTCTCCCTGGGTATTATTTGGGACAAAAAGGTACACTGTAAACAGTGCCGCCCGTGCTACAGTCTCTCTCTCAAACACACCGCCCACCCCGCTGGCTGTGGTACACTGCCTGAGGTGTTTCGGACCATTTCTTGGTGGTAGAAACACTCAAGTCAGGCAGTGGGACAGAGACATAACACAAGAGTTGGACCATGGCTATTTGTTTTGTTTCTACCTCTCTGACAGCTACTTTAGACTTGAGCCAACAAGATAAACCTTGCTTCTCACCAGAAGTGGTGGAAAGCAACTAAATACTAAAGTACAGTTTGAATTTCTACTTACTAAATTTTCACTCAGGAATTGTGTGGACTCAGCTAATATTTTTTAATTAACAGCAATATGTTGTCAATCTAAACTTAAAATGCATAGTTTTTCATTATTAGCAGTTGTTAGAGTTCATTTCTCCATTATTTTAACTTGAATAGATGGCTCAAGGTCATTAAATCAAACTGATAAAAACTTAGAACTCCTATTGTTCCCATTGTTTGAGAGATAAGACTCTTCAGATATTGTTTTTTTTTTTTTTTTTTGTAGTACAAAGAAAACATTTGTGCTTACATAGGTGTTGATGAATGAACAATGACTTTTTTATCTAAGCAATCGCTTAAACCATAGTTACTTTTATATTTTCACTTTTAATTGCAACAAAAGCTTCAAATCCCACATTAAAATAAAAACATTTTTAAAAAAAGGATGAATTCACATGTCACATTACATCATTCTCATCATTTTGCACTAGGAGCTGAAGTGCTGAATAAAAGTCGTTTGCTTGCTTGGAAGAGAAACACGAATCGATGACTCATTTTTAAAAGAATAATAATCTCATATTTGCACATGGCGAGACACAGGGCCTGGTGGTGGTCTGCCTCTCTGCCGAACTTTCCATGTTTCTTCTCTGCGGTGATGATGGTGGTGGTGTTGTTAGACCCAGTCGAGACAGTGTCATACTTTCCTGCGCAGCTGCTGTGCTGAAGTTTTCCCTCGTGTCTTGACCAGTGACCATTTGATGATGCTTTTCAGCAGACTACAAAGAGTTTTGGGGGCACATTCTTGTTTTTGAGCTTATAAAGAGTATTATAATATTTCTAGAGCAAGATTTTGCTGTATTTATATTTTATGGTAATTTGTATACGTCAGAGTTGCTCAGCTATAAAAATTGTCACACTTATTCTTAAGAACACACAACATGTCACTGTGCCCTATGCATAGTCATATTTTACCCAATGTTCCTTCACTGACAAAATAAGTTTAAACCTTAACCACCCTCTAAATAAGTGTGACACTTTGTGACAGAGTTGTGCGATGTGTTCATATTTTCCACTTACAGTGCAAGTTTTACCCAATAAGATGACTAATTAACAAAATTCATCCACTTCACTTCCCATATCATGATGTCGACGAAGTTTTGCAACACTTGGAAATACATGTGACAGCAATTTCCACTCCAAAAAAAAAAAGTAAATCTATATCTGTGGGATCCATGTGTCTGGACTGAAATATTTATTTTGTGAGTTGTCAAGTATGTTTTAGAAGGTATCCACATGCACATGCTGGTATGTAATGCATATGAATAGATGGAACATGACAGTGACTAGTGTTGCTAATATCTTGGATTCAAATTAGATGAAGATCTTAAAATAATAGCATTTATCTTAGTGTCACTAGCACCAGTTTAAAAGGTATGTCTGAGCACAAACAGACACTGTGTGGTCAGACGACTGGTGGTTTGGGATGTGGGGAAAGTGGGGGAAAGAAGGAGTGAGAAAGGAGGTAAGGGCCAGTGAGCGAAAGTAGGAGGAGTATGTCTGGGTGTGGGACTGTCGTCCCATAGAGGGGAGTAACTGTGGTGTTTTGATTGAAATCCAGCAGATGTGGGAGAGAAGAGAGGGGTGTGAGAGAGAGAGAGAGTGAGAGAGCGAGGGAGAAATATTTCCACCCACCCAACAAGTAGACACACTCATAAACAGCAGGCAGACAGAGTGAGAGTCAGTAAGACACAGGATCTCAGGGCAGCAGCAGCAGTTCAAACAGAGAGACAGACACAGAGTTTCACTGAGAGAAGATGTTTAATTAAAAGGGAGGAAAAGTCCCACAGACACACTCCAACACACACTAATAAATATAGAGCGTGCTGCCCAGACAGACAAGAAGGAACCGGCTTAATCCAAGAAATACCTAGAGCTAGACAGGAAAAATCGAATAAGGACACACATACTGTACTCCATCTCCCCCTACACACATACACGAGCCGGTGCTGGTGCTGAGTGTGTGTGCTACCCAGCGTGAGGAGAAGGGCTGTTCGACCCCAACAAGTGGAGCATCAGGGAGGAAGGAGCAAGAGAGTGGATGGACGCCTTCTGCAGACTCAGTGGTCTGGACCCTCTGTGGGTGAGTTTGTGATGTGCTCACTGACCCCAAACTCATACGCCTTTAGTGAGTGTGCATCTTTTTCTGCTCCTAATTACTACTTTTAAACAGTATCCCATTCACTTCTAGGGATTGAAAATAAAGTTCTTATGTTATATAGCTCATTTGTATGCTAACATGCTATTAGTAAGTAATCGGAATATTTATTTAAAGAGAAACTTAAGAGTATTACACTCCCTTTGCTCCCTTTGTCTTGTAATCCTTTCTATCTTTAGAATTGACATGACTCACTTATTAAAAGCATTAGCGATAGCCACATTTGCTTGCTGTCTTATATATTAGTTTTTAAATGCAGCGCTTATAACTGTACTACAAATAAGTGATCGGATTGGTAGTCAGCACTAAGTAGTATAATAAGAAAATTACCTGCATCCACTGACCTTCTCACTTTGATGCCTGGATGTGTGTGAGTGCATTAGTCTAATCTAAACCGAGTCTGAATGAGAGATCTCTCCATTGGTGCGTGTCAGAGTCACATATACCGTCAGTCTGATCTATGATTCAGCACAATACGATGCTGTAAAGTGAGACTGCGTCACACTGACTAAGCTGCTGTTGCTGGAAAAGGTTCTGAATGTTAACAAACCTCCAAATTTGCGCAACAGAAGAATGGCTGCAGTCCACCAATCCCCCAAAATTATTGGATGCAGTCAGTCCCGAATTTCCTCTTTTACCCCACGTCCTCTGTTTCTCAACATGCAAATATTTGCTTAGAAAGTGAAAGTACTGTATATTATCTCATGCAGGTATCGTTGCCAGAACTGTTCAAAGTACAGAATGTAATGTTCTCTGTTACAACCCATCACAGAGCATAGAGAGTGTTTTGACAGAAGTTTTTGTCTCGACTTGGCTGCAGTATCTTGAGTTATTAACTGTAATATTCAGCCTCTCACATACCTTTAGAATGGCTTCATTGCTGACTCGCTGGGCACAGCCTTACAGTCGAGATGGGAATAACATAAAGCTACTGTATAGTACGTAACCTGTTTCAAAAAGAGAGATATGTAGGTTTTCTTGTGGAGAGGTGCTGTCAGCGCTGCCACATGTGAAGTGTGACTCACAGAACGGCACTGCCAGCAATGCAGAGATATTCCCATCATTTTGAGAGAGGCTCACCCTTCTAACCAATCAGAGAGTCTCAGCAATGTTCTGCTGCTTGACTAGTAAATTTAGCAGCGTTCTTATGTATTGTAATTTCAGAGCAGGGAGAAGGAGGGCTGGGCAGAGCAGAGTGGATTGATTTCAAGTGTTGTGCTAAATTGCATATTGGCGCTTTAAGTACTCTGGCAAAATCCAACTCAACAGAGGTGACATAATCCAGAAACACGTGGCCTACAAGCTTTTGATGAGGGATTCTGAGAATTTGAAAGGAACCAATTTAGAAACTAACAGTGTGTTTAGTGTTTTTCCTACTCAAATGAAGTCATCCTATAATTTGAACAACAGGTCAAAGTCTGTGTGGAGCTGTCAAGAGAGTGATCTATAATCTCTAAAATTATTGTGTCATAAAGGCCACATACATGTAATAGGTGCATAATGCTGCTGTCACAACTGTTTTGTTCAAACCAATAGTGCAAGTTTTTTTTTAAGCATGTGATTTCCATCACAACAGGTTATTGGTCACTGAGCTGGTCTATCAAAGTGAGAGCGTGTAAAAAAAGACATAGTCAGCAGATTTGCAGTACGGCTAAAGTCCCCCATTTCACATCACTGTGTTTGTCAGGTAAAAATAGACACCTTGCAGCACCCAAGTCTTTGGCATCTGTTAGTTTACTGCAACTACTTCAGGCAATGGTGAGAAACAGGATAAGTAGAGAGCTGAAAGCACAAGAAAGAGCTTGGAGAGGGTTTGACAAGTGCTGTGTTCATCCGCCTGCCGTTGACCACAGGAGTCAGAAGGGTCTGTGAAATTAGCCTCCCACTCCCTGGCTTTCAAGACATTTATCACTTAAACTGATTTTGGTACATCGGTGCCCGGAGACCATCAGTACGCAGCATGTGCAACATTTCTTGTTTAGTACGTTATTATAAGCTATAATGACTTAGGTGAGAATACTACTTCAGTGGTCCTGTGACGAGGTAGGTACCAGCTTTGAGTTGAACTGAAACAGGTAACCCACAGTCAGACCATGATTCAGACTTTCTTTTGGCCCCAGAGGCAGTAGTGACTGATGCCGAACTGTTATTCATCAGTGCTTGTGCGGAGGGCACGCCACACCGAGCCGCGGCAGCCTCTGTCTGCGTGAAGTGCAGCTCACCTGCTGTGGTTCACCGGCAAGACTGTGTGTGGACAGTCGTTACAGAATAATCCTGCAGCGGCCATTAACTGTGGCCACTCTCCCTTATCCCAGCTGGGAGCCTACCAGGAAGGCCAGACTACTGCTCCGTGCTCGAAGCTTTAAACCACTTCCTGTGGTGACTCCGCAGGGCAGTCTCGTTAGCACAGCCAGACACCCTGCCCCTCATTAGACCAGTGAGGTGATAAACAAGGGAAGCAAGACAACAACAAGCCACTTAGCTGCTTCTGTTTCTTTCTGTTTTTTTTTATCATAGACATCCTATTCTGGTTCTGTTGCTGTTGTTATGTAATCTCAACTTTCTGGCAGTATTTGCCCAACACACCTCGTCTGCCTGGGCCTCCATTGTTTATAGGCTTCATTATTAGTATAATCCTTGACCTCATAGTTTAATGTGATGACAGCTTACACTGTCCTACTCAAATTAAAAAACAAGGCAGAGGCGTGTTCAGAAAAGTCCCAAACTGACTCAGCCTGTTGGCAAAAGAAAAAGGCTTGAGCACAGACACATTTTCTGTGGACTTGCTGTGGTTTTACTCTCCACTGGCTGATGGATGAAATGTTTGGATTCTCTGACCTTGGCCATCGCCACCTCTCACTGTAAGATGATGAACAAATTGTCACAGTTTGAGCTCAATTTCTGACTATATTTTTTCTTGATCTAAACTTTTGACCTTTTTCTTTTCTCTCTGTTGCAGGACTGGAACCGTACGTGGTACACAGCAAACCCTGACCTGACCCAGTGCTTCCAGAACACAGTGCTGGTGTGGGTTCCCTGTGTCTATCTGTGGTTGCTGGCCCCGTTCTATTGCCTTCACCTCTACTGCCATGACAGTGGACGCATTCACATGTCCTGCCTCTGCACTGCTAAAATGGTGAGACTGTCACACAGAATTTGGCCATTGTTCAAGATTTTTCCCTTAATTTAAAGATCCAAAAGACTCTCAACATTCCCAATATCAACAGAAATATTGTAATATGTGTGCATCCATAAAGTTTCTCTGATCAGTCTTAATTCATTAAGTTAATTTCCTTGTCAGGTGCTTGGTTTCCTGCTTGCCTCCTTTGGTTTTGTGGAGTTCTTCTACATCTTGCTGGAGAGGAGTCAGGAGATCCAGCAGCACATGGTCTTTCTACTCAGCCCCATCATACGCAGCATGACAGTGGTGAGTCCTCTGTTTGTTTATTTGTTTTTGTTTTTCTAACTAGATATTGTATATATTTGTTCATTAGGTTTCCTTTGGGTAAACATTACCCCTCTTCCCCTAACTTTGCATGGCACTTCATGCATAAGTAGCATGCTGCAAGGTAATGAACCTGTAAAAAAATCTTCAAAATGTATAGTCATGCGCAGAAAATACTGTAATACGTGCTGAATGTTTGCATTATAATGCAAAACTCTGCACAGTTGAAATGCTGCTACTGAAATCTGGTTATGTATTATTTTAAATAGTTAGCACACAGGGATGTAACCCTCAGTCTCTGTTTATAAGCAGCGAGATAGCTGTTCCTTACTTTAATCCTGATCAGCTTTTCACATGACTGTTAAGGAAGACTGTGCAAGCACAACATAACTTGAAAAGGATCTTAACAAGAAATCAGTCTATCTGGTCATTAAAAGCTCAATGTGTTCATGGTTTGTGTATGTAAAAGCAGAAACTATTAAGCAGTGTCACTAATTTGTTACTGATAATATGCATTCTGACAACTTTGCTGCGTCGTCCTTCTCTGGGTAACGGAGATGTTTTTGGGGAATATTTCAGCGTCCTGAATATATTCAGTGTCCTGCTGGCTCACGTGTCAATGTGCAAGCACATGAAAGAATATATATAGTGTTTGGAGAGTGTGTTGGCCAGACACAGAGGTGCAAAGATGCATAACCATGGATAGATTTATAGTACTGAGGGCAATGCAAATATCACAGTACCCTGTAAATCCAACCTCAGTTTGACCATCACTCATAAGAGTGCACAGAACTTGTAAAGACATCAATTACTATTTGATGTGGACCTTAGTGTACGCATGTGAAAAGTTCCTGTGCAATGAAATGTATAACTGTTGGGTGATTTTCCAGTGAAAGAGCGTATGTCTTGATGATTGGTTACATAACACAGTGTTTCAAATGTTCCTATAGACTAAATGCAGCTTCTATTCTTTTCCAAGTACAGCTTATACTATAGTGTTTGCTCATTGCAAATCAGATGCTCTGTGGTGACAGTGAAGTTTAAATGAATCTCTTCCAACTTTTCAGTTCATCTTTCAAAAAGGTGATTGCATGCTATTGTAGTCTATGGTAGACGTAATTACACAGAAAGATTCAGTCTTCATATGGGCTACAGGTGTGCTGCTGGAGGGGAAGTTAGAAGTCACTTTCTTCTTTGAGTGCCATTGTTCTGAGCAAAACTGTATTTAAGGTGTAACATGTTTAACTGTAATAAAAATGTAGGAAGAAAAGATAAAGGCTGAAACATTCATCAAAAAAACGAAACTGTGGCCAAAATCCATTGCATGCACACTGACTTGCTCATTGTCTGAGGTAAAATTATCAGGCTAAATGTTTAGTTCTCAATCAGTGAAAGACCTTTCTGAGATCTGAAATCTCTAAAAATGTCCAAGCATCTTGAATCGAACTGTAACGTCCCCTACTACTGTCCCCTTAACAAGAGTGACAAGTAGGGTGGGCCACAGAACGTTATTTGTAGAACATACGGTCTGGGGTGCAATTAGAGAAATGTTTTCAAGGTTGTGTTGATGGAAGTGGCCCTGAATTTTTCTCAAAACATCAATCCCACTCATTTTGAGGAGATTTTAAATGATGCTTTACTGATGACTGTGCACAAACAAAAGAGGAGTACAGCTCACGCCATGGGTGGTATGACAAAACAATAGTATAGAACACTATTTAGCCTGAGGAGGGGATTCCTAAGCATTACAATGCAGTAGAAGGGTGCTGAGCATAGATAGGGAGGTTTGCTGTGGTCCTTTGAGCCTCTAAAGCCAACCCACAGAGCTGTATACTGTCGCGTTACTCACAAAGCTTCCTGTCTCTGCAGCTGTATACAGGTCCTGCACAGTCTCCCTCTCTCCCAGTCAGACAGCCTTGCCCACCTGTGGTCTTTTCAGACTCCTGAGTAAATAGCAGCACGTGTTTGGGTAAAAATACACTGAGACGTTTCTTGTATCAGGGAATACATTGCAAAACTGAACGTTTATTTTGAGGATATCATTTATCACCCCAGGGGGCCAGACAATAAACATGTAATAAATCATATTAAGAGCATGTCACCAAACTTTAAATCCTGTTGCCAGGACTATCTTTATTAAAGGATATCATTTTCTAGATGATGACTGTAGCCACTCACCAATGCCCGCTCCCTGGGTACAGGCCAGGAACACTTAGCTGCTCTCACTAACTCTTTGGCAAAATTTAAATTCAAATGTAATGGAAGACTTTTGCCCACAAACAAAACATGTTCAATATTGATGAAAAGAACACACGTGACATTGACTATAATCAGCAATACCATGACGTAAAGCTCCTTTTCCTTCCCCAGCACTGCACACTTCCCATATAATTATATGGCCCGGTTTTGAATCAAAGCTGAGTGATGGACTTAGTTCCACCCACTGACTTGTACAAACAGACAAGCTGAGGGTTGCAGCAATATTACAAGTCAGAGTGGTAGGATGTGAGTAGGAGGGACCAGTCAGATGCTGACCCAAGGTCATTTACATCTTCCTTCACTGGATTGAAGTTGATGCAGCCTCAACCTCATCTGATCACAAGTACCAGCTCTTTGTACTACTAAATACTGCAGAGCCATTAGATGTAGTAGACATGCCATCAGAATCAGTGTAAGCAACACACTAAAGGAAGGCATAAGACCTTTCCCTAGAGTTGATCAAAATAATCCAGATGTAGTGTAAGACTTTAACCAAAATCTCATTTGGATGGACAGAATAGTGAAATTCCCTCCCAAAGTGCTAAAGTGCTGTTATATAATTTTAATATTAAAGCTGCAATATCAGTATTTTAATTGTTTTATTCAGTCTTTAATGTTTTTATTGCACCACTCTCATTGATTTTATTTGTTTCTGTAAAAAAAGGAGGCCACAGCTGTCAGAGAAAGAGCTATCATAAAGCCACTGTCATCTACCTTTCTATCAGTTAAAGAGATATTTTTGTCAGGTGGAGATGAAGACCAAAGCAGAGCTAAAGGGAGAGTGAATTTTATTAAATGAACTCTTCAATATTAGGGAGACCATGTGCTGTGAGAAATCAATTCATATCACCAGTTTCTGTAAAACGCTGCACAGTTACTAGTAACTAGAATACTTATTAGGATTAGGACTCTTAGGCACTTTCACCTCTTGGACATTCATGTGATTGGACTTTCCATGTTGTCCTTGTATTCACATCCCCTCTGCTGGTGTGCATTTGGTTCCAACTTCCCAAAGACATCCTAGTCAGTTGGGCAGGAGGCTCTAAATTCCACACAGGTAAGGGGCATGCCTGCCTGTGTTCTTCGATGGACTGGCAAGAATCAAGTCTTTACCGAAACCGAATGAACAAAAAATAAACTGGGCCCTACACCAAACAAACAGGAACTCTTGATGTTGTTTACATCAACCAGGACATATAAAGATATTCAGCCTCTTGGCCACCACACAGAAATGTGTACACATCTCCACGTACAAAACTTATATAATTACCTGACCGCTATAGTTTATAACAGGACAGTGCTGTGGCTCATCCCAGCGTAACCGATGCGGTGCTCATTATGAAACCCAAACTGCACTTTCTCCCCACTTGGTGATGAGCTGGCATGACAAAGTGACGTCTCACTTGGCCAACCACTCAATTATAGTGGATGTGTGACTTGTTTGAGGATGTACAGACATTCGTGACTGAATCAATTTTATTTTTGATAAAACGTGTTTATCGGGAAAGTGTATAATAACATAGAGCAATGTGTGTAAGGCATGCAGCATACTGGCCATGTGTCCTTTTTATAAGCATAAGTCAGCCCAATCACATCTGCACTAATGGCCAGGGAAATCCCAGAAAGTCCTTTCTCAAAATGTTGGCAGCTGCTACACGGGAGATCGTGTTTTATTTCCTCCAGCTGAATTAATATTTGAGTTGCACTGAATGGCAGCTTGGAAAGAAGATTTTCCCAGAGCAACTACATATTTTCTCTGGCTCCTGCAAAGTATGAACCACACTTGATTTCTTAAATTAATTATTTCTGTCGCTCTGTGTGTCTTTGTTTAGATTCTGGCCTTGTGCATCATCCAGTTGGAAAGAATACGAGGCTGTCGTTCTTCTGTTTTCCTCTTCCTGTTCTGGGTCTTGGCTGTTGTGTGTTCTCTGGTTCCTCTCAGAGCTAAGATCCAGTTGGCCATGGATGAGGTATGTACTCGGTCTAATAATTAATATGTAACTTCACCACAATACCATTTAATAGAAATATCATGACCATGTACAGGCTTATTCGCCAAAACCTCTCAACAATCCTCTTATGAAGTGAAGTGAGTGTGTTTGTCAGGTATGAACTCACTGAACCTAAAGTGTCAAAACACTGTGCAGGGATATCTAATCAGGTCTGCTCCTACCCAAAGTCTAGACAGAAGATTCCAGCAGCACAGCTTGAGATATACCCTGTGTCAGCAAAGAGTTTCTATTTCATCCCCCACTTTTAACCAAGGTAACCTAAAGTTAACCAAGTGTTGGAGGATGACACTGCCAATTCTGGTCAAGCCTGTGTGTGTTTAAGTTTTCGTTTTCTTCCTGTGTCTTCTGTCAGACACTGCAATCATTGTTGTATGGGGTAAGTTTCTATTTAGGCACACACAGCCATGGGGCAGTCACATTTGCATTTCTATAAAAACACACAAACACACACACACATCCATATTTCTGTTTTATCGTCCTCTGTGTGACATTCCCACACTGCTTGGAGGAGAGTAATGATGGCCCTGGGATAAATGCTGGTGAGACATGGCAGCTCAGGGTCAGACCAGAGGAACGCCAGCGCTGTGTTTATGAGCCTACACTGCTGTAAACACAGCCAGATGGAAATCTATGCATCCTCATATAATACGAGGCCATTTAGGATTTGGACACAGATGTTTTCATTTCATACAACCACACATGTGCATATAGAATACACACATAACCACCATGCAGTATATTTCTCCTCCACATACGTTTTGATGAGGCAAATTCACATGCCCAGTTGTTGTTCATAACGTCCCAATACCAGCCACATCTTCTCCTGCTAAAAGAGCACGGAAGAACCAACAGCTAGAAAAATGAACAAGTTGGTAACAAGGAGCAAAGATCACTTCCTGTCCCCTAAACCCAATAAAACAAGTGAAGTTATAAATGACTTTTTATTGGAGGTTTATAAAGTAACTCCTGTAAATATACTTGTTTTCAGCTAGATTAATACCACTCAAGATGTTATAAAGCTGTTACTCATGCTAAATAGCTTAATATGTTACAAAGAACTAGAATTTGGGGTCAAAAGCTAACTTCGCTCTGTCCAAAGGTAACAAAATTCACCTAAAAGCACCTGTTCAGCTCACTTATTAACACCACATATTAAACAACACATTTTTAGTGTACACAAAAATTAAGTTGAACTTCCACATTTGATCCCCACATTTGTTTCATTTTTTTTCCCATTCATCAAATATGAGCATCAACAAGTGACAATTTTGTAAAATAGTTGAACCATTTTTCCTGTATTTGACGGATGTTTATACAGTGTATACTGTGCGTTCGTGTTACAGTAGCCTATAGTTCGATGATATTTGGACTAGACCAAGTCCACTTTCTTTTTTTGCAGCAGGTTTTTGAAAAAGGTAAAAGGACAAAAATAATGCTGCAAAGCTCAGCCTGTGATTTCTGTGACAGCTCACATATGTATATGGTACTGACACAGTTTCTAAATATTTAGAAAGAAAGTGTCCAAATCCCGTTGCAGCAATGATGGCTCAAGTTGACGGAGTTCATGTTTGTGGATACTGTCCATTCTTAGCCACTTGACCTACATTTTTCTCACCCACTCTTCGACCATCCTGAACCTGTTTTTCACAGTGTGGCCAGATCCCTTTGGCCCCTTCATATCTCCTTTCTGGGCACAGCACCACACTTTTCAGAGAAAATCATTTTACTGTTTACCATGGCGCTGACATGCATACACATACTGCTGCACAACAGACCAGTTGTGGCAGTGGCGTTGACCCAGTAGTAAACAATGGCTCTGCCAAAACCCACAATTTCTGTATGTCAAGAATAACATGTGAGTCCTACATTTCACAAAAGCCTCTGAGTGGTTAATATCACAGCTGCTCCCTTGATTGAAAGTAAGGGTGCTGGTTTGAAAAACCACAGTCCCTATTTGCAGATAGGAGCGTGACTGAGAGGCAGCTTTAACTATTGCTTCATTTTGATATAAAGTCCACCATTAAAGACTTCTGGTTTTCACCCAGATTTAGCTTAAAGATCCAAAATACTCTTTACTGTGTCTGTGATCTCGGAATACAAACCATATCCTCTGCTATACAATGCGTAAGCGGGGGCAAAGCCGTATAATGAATTTAGTGTTGTTGTGAAACGGCACACAAAGCCACAGTGCAGATAATTGGCACGGTGTACCACAGGATGCTGTGTGATTTGTTGAGTGATGTTGAAAAACATGAAACAACCATAGCACATTTTGATCCTGTTGAAAACCTTATGTCTGGATGTAAGAACAATGTTATTTTTCTGTGGCTTGAGCTCAACCATCAAGCCAATGAAATCTGTCCCTGGTTTAAAATAAGGGGCAAATTTCAAAACATGTCTGGATTGGCGTAAAGCAAATAAACACAATATAGTCAGTTACAGCTACTAATATTCTGTAGTAGCTGTAGCTACTAATCCATGCTTTCTTCTTTATCCGTAGGGCATTGCCTCCGACATCGTACGATACCTTGCCTTCTTCTCCTACTTCTCAATCCAACTGGCCCAGCTGTTCCTTTGCTGTTTTGCTGACCAGCCTCCAGAGGGAAAAACAGTCTTGGAAAAGGTAGGCAGACGAGAATGTATCCCTCTTCCGTCAAAAACATCCACTCTGATTCAATACCCAGGATAGAATATGTCTAAGATGCTGTCTTGTGGTTTTCAACTTTTGTTGTCAAGACACTTCTCCCATTTGGAGGAAGTGATGTGACTCACATCCCTCTGTCCTTCCTCTCCCACACTCACTTCACCGCTTTGGCTCCTTAGTGTGAACGAGTGCATGTGTGTGTGTGTGTGTGTGTTTGACGTTGTTCTCGTGCATACCTTCAACACAACTCACTCACGACTCACTGTGTAACATCAAGACCTGTCGCTTAGAGCCTGTCACCACACAACAGCAAAACCATTACCACACACAGATCTCACTAGCCCACCAAACCTGAGCCGGGGGAGGAGGGGGTGGGGGGGTCTTTTCAAGCTCAAAACAGCAAGCAGTTGCAGGACAGATGACAGGTGAATGAAAATGACTTTGTAATCAATCAAACAGACTTGTGATGTAATAGTCCCCCTGGTGATAAACAAAATAGCAGGAAAAGTCCCTAACTTGGCCAGTGGTGAGGAGGCTGAGGGTGCAGAAGCCGCAGTCTGGCGTGGCGGACACACCCATTGGTCGGTCCTTGGTGTGTCCTGCTCTTCTTTCTCCACCTCCTCCTCCTTCCCTGCTCCAAGCTATGGTTAGAGTTACTCACAGGAAGAGAGGAAGTGAGGGGATGAAGAGCAAGAGTGCTGGTAAGCAAGAGAGTAAACACCCTGTGGAGGGGTTGGCAGGGAAGAGTGATGCCATAAAGTATGCATGAGAAGACGCTGTGTGTCTACATGTATCCGCTTGCTGGACAGTTTTGATGACGCATTTGCTGCTCTGTCTGCTCCAGACCTCAAAACGTCATCTCCATCCCGCGCTGAACACTGAACTCTATTTAGTCTTTCATGTGGGAGTTTGTGGCCTCTGCACTCCGCAGTGGACCACCTGACAATGCACAGTGCTGTTACACTAACCGTCCCAAACGCACCCCTCACTCACAAGTGCAGCATTCTGCGAGGCTGAGTATTTCTCGAAAGCCTCGAGGCGCTGAGAGATTTACTGCGAAAACAACAGTGAATCTGGTCTTTAATCTGTTGCAGAATCCCTGTCCCGTGAAAGATGCTTCTTTCCTGTCAAAGATTCTCTTCTGGTGGTTCACTGGGTAAGATGGTTCTTCAAAACCCACTAATTTTTAGGCTTCGGCTGACTCACTGCAGCAACAGTTTTTACTTGTTTACCATAATATGTGTGTTTTGTTGACGATCGCGTGCGTGAATCATCTCCACGCTCCCTTTTTCAGGCTTGTTGTGAAAGGCTATCGCACCCCACTGGCAGCAGAGGACCTGTGGACCCTGAGAGAGGAAGACACGTCAAATAAGATCATCTCTGAGCTGCAAGAGGACTGGACGGCCGAATGTGCCAAACTGCAAAAGTGAGAATTGGGAATCAAAGAAAGAAGTTTCCATATACCGATTTTAATTACCTAGTATGGAGTAAGCCTTCCTGAATTATTAACACAGTCTTTCAAGTCTCAGATTTTTTATTCACCCTGATTACTTCATAACCCTCAATGACATCATCAGGGTTATGTTTATGGACAGACGCTCCTTCCAGACCAACAGAAGATTTACACAGCCGTTTCCTCAGGCTAGGATAGTACTTCTCGTGAGGAGTAAACTGAGCTTTATGTGTAAAATCATGTGCAGGACATGCACATCTTGTCTTTCATGTTTCCCTTAACTCGTATCATGGTTTGCTGTTTTGACACAGGCCTGTGATCCACCATGCAGCACTTACTGCTGTCTTAGTCTAACAGCCAAACATTCAATCCCATTTTATTGCAGTGTGGTAAAACGTCAACATGGTGCTGGCTGCGTTTATGACCCGAGCAGAGCAGGACTTAGTCATGATTGCGGTAAATTGAAATTCAGGATGTCTCATCACCAGAAGCGTTCGGGGCCAAAAATAGGTCCAAAAAAAGTCATTTGAGGACATTCAGTCCATAATTTTAAGTAAGAGTCCTGTGTCATTATCAAGGCTTGTTAACATAATCCAGTGCTTTAAAAGTCTGTTATTAAGTCAAATAATTATATCAACGAATAATGCTGCTGGAGAATTCTTGAGTCTTGATTTGATTCGATTTCTTTCCAGTCTGGTATAAATGAAATACTTAAAAGGAGCCAGGATTATGTTTGGTCATCTCTGACACAGATGTCTTGCCTTTAACTGTGTGTGTGTGTGTGTGTGTTTCATCCCTCTGGCAGGCAGGAGAAGGCCTTGGCATCGGGTGCGGCCCTGGGGAGCAGACTGCCAGACCAAGCTCAGCTCCTCAGGAAGCTGCAGAAGGAGCAGAGCTCTGGATTCTTCCTGTTCAGAACACTGGTGCGCAAGTTCGGTCCATACTTCCTGACCGGGACCCTGTGTATCATATTCCACGATGCTTTCATGTTCGCCATCCCCCAGGTGCTTAGGTAAGACTTAAAGGAGGAGTGCACCTAAGCCTATATCTGCTCTCTACATGAGTGCAGTCTGTGGCGTGACTTGACAGTGTTTGGAAATATTAGCTGTATCCCAACCCAGTTTCATAAGGCTCGGGGGTATTTGGTTTGTGGTGCTGACAGCTCCCAAAAAAATAACACTTCTGTTTTAATGACAGTGCACAAATGTTTTATGCTGAATGTTTAGCATAAAGATAGAAATCAGGCGGTCGTGCATTGATAGCAAGTAGTCAATAAAAGTTCTCATAAGAATGCTACTATTTCAAGAAAGTGTGTCATTATATTTAGAAAGAAATGTTGTTGTTGAGTTTTTCTCATGTAACTTTTTCAGTGCTCGGAGTACCACAAACCAAATGGCAGCGAGTGCACTGTATTAAGGAAAGCTTCAGCCACTATTTCCAAACCTCAGCTCAGACTGAAATTACCTGGATGGACAGCAATCCAGTTTAAAGTAAAAAAAACTTTTATTGTGTTTTCTGTGGTCAGCGCTGTCCACTTCAGTTTGGAGATTTGACTGAAAAGATGATGTTTTCCTGGGGTGATAAGTTAGAGAAACGAGTTTTGGAGCTTGTGGCAAGACGAAAATACCTCAGTCCAGATACAGAGATATTGCTGTATAAACAACTGGTTTGTTATCACCTCAGAAATCATCTTACCATTGTCCTGGTTCCAATTACGTATTTGTGACACCTTCAGCCAAACAAAAACAGAGGCTGGCAGCAGTGCCATACCATTCCACTAGCCAGACTGGAATGTTGTTGATTCACAGATCTGATCAGTGGAAGTGTTAATTACGGTCGTGGAGCTGTGAGCAACAAAAGTAGATGAAACCGCAGCCGTCTGTGCTCCAGTATGGAGGACAAGCATGGAGGGAGAGAGAGGCTCTAAATGGCAGAAATGCAAGTCGCACCACAATAAGGGAGCCGCTGGCCAAGTGTGAGGGCAGCCCGGCCACAGGCTGAGCACTGTTGTGTAACCCGAGTTACTTTGTGTGGACCAGTCAGCCAGCAGCCACAGCAGCGCTCAAGGCCGTCGGTTTAAAGCGCACAATGACAGTCAAATAATATCAGGCTGAATGTAAAAAAAAAAAACACATTAACAATGTGTTGACAGGATAAAATTCTGCTCGTGTCTGCTGTGATTTGATTCATTCACTACTTCCCACAGAAAACCATACACAGAAATAGGATTTTGATACAATGCAGTCATGACCCTTAGCAGTCAAAGAGTTCAAGCAAACAAATGAATGAAATGATCCTGTATTCATCTTCTACTTCACACCTTCCACAGTCTACTTCTGGGCTTCATGAGAGACGAAGACGCCCCGCTGTGGAAGGGCTACTTCTATGCCACTCTCATGTTCCTGCTGTCCTGTCTCCAGTCTCTGTTCAACCATCAGTACATGTACACTTGCTTCACAGTGGGAATGAGGGTGAAGACCGCTGTTATGGGCTTGGTTTACAGAAAGGTGGGTAAATCTGTATCCAACGACATGTAGTTGCCACCCTATAGACACAACATAAATTACACCTTAAGTGGCAAAAAACGAAAGCACCTTCCAGACTGGAAAACAGTACATAACGTATGATTAACAGCTTTTACCTAAGATGAATGATTGTCTGAAATCTTTATAAGAGTATAAAATTATATTGTACACAGTGCACTGAGGGCTAAATGTGTCTGTCTGTTTTATTGTCAATCCAGTCTTTGGTGATAAACAGTGCTGCCAGGAGGACTTGCACTGTTGGTGAGATTGTGAATCTGGTTTCAGCAGACACGCAGAAGCTCATGGACTTTGTGGTATACTTCAATGCTGTCTGGCTGGCTCCAATTGAGATTGTTCTGTGTCTCTTCTTTCTCTGGCAGGTATGTCGAAATGTATTTTCACAATGCACAAATATAAAGGTGTATAATTTGAGTGAAAAGTCCTTAACACAGTTTTATCCTGTCATTTCTTTAGCACCTTGGACCATCAGCTTTGGCAGGAATCACCACAGTCATCCTCATTTTCCCCCTCAACGGGATCATCGCAAAGAAAAGAAGCAAGCTGCAGGTAAAAGCTGTTACAGGAATCCTTCGCACTTTCACTCGGCTGCAGTCCTGACATCTGGCATGTTAGGTCAGGGATGCCACAGCTGGTTTAGATAGTGGCTGAGAAGCTGTGTGGGTGTTTGGCCTGGATGGTACATTCTCTCTTGTCCTTTTGATGTCTGACCCATATAACTTGTTTGAAGAACAATGACAGGAAAGGGTGGGCAGTAGGAGGACATCATTTTTCATTTCGTTGGAAAAACAACAGACAGTTCTGTACATTTGGATGCCAATTTAATCAAATTTAGGTTTGAATGCAGTGACCACATTCCTGGCTCTTTGTTGTTTCCTTCTCATAAAAATCAGTAAAATGTAACAAGCAATAAATTCTTACTGAATTAAACAAGTTCTGTGATGTTCAGGAAAACTACTACAGCTATAACAAGCGCAGACGATGTTCACAAATGAACATATTGCTTTTGTCTTGTAATTGTCTTTCCACCGTGCCCCTGTTTCAGCTTAGGGTGAGTTATATTTTACCAACACATGTCTTCTTCTGCTTTCTGTCTGGTCAACAGGAGATCCAAATGAAGTTCATGGACGGCCGCATCAGACTGATGAACGAGATCCTGAATGGAATAAAGATCTTAAAGTTTTATGCTTGGGAGAAGGCCTTCCTGGAACAGGTTTTGGGATACAGAGAAAAAGAGCTCAAGGCCCTGAAGAAGTCTCAGATCCTTTACTCCATCTCTATTGCATCCTTTAACTCCTCTTCTTTCCTGGTAAGAGCTCTAAACTGAAAGAGTTCTTACTACAGAAACTAACTCCCAACACATTAGATTATTACAGTCATCCAAGGTGTGATGATTGAACGTCTGTGCATTATAACTGCGTGTAACAAATTGCAGCCTAGTCTATTCAGTTGGTGCTGAGAAAACAGAGAATAAATATGATTTGATAGGCCTATATTTGTTTTAAAGATTTATGTTTTCCTCAGCACCAAATGGGCTGAGTGCCACAGACAGGGTGGCTAAGTCAGAAGTATTGAGAGACAGGCTAAATGCATCGTTGTTGATTCTCGTCTTTTCATGGGCTATATTGACAATTAAAGAAATTTAAAATAACACCAGTCTCATCCTTTAAATTGTGCCTCTAAATATCACCTATCACACAAAACTCCGCCTGTTAACTTCTTTTTTTTTTCTCCCTTAGATTGCCTTTGCCATGTTTGGTGTCTATGTGATGCAGGATGACAGGAACGTCCTGGATGCACAAAAGGTTTTCGTCTCAATGGCGCTGATCAACATCCTGAAGACCCCACTCAGTCAGCTTCCATTTGCAATAAGCACAACCATGCAGGTAGGTGATGTTTACACGCCCGTGATACTTTCTATCTTTTGCCTGATGAGGAATGTTCTTCATGGTTCAATATGATGGACAGGGGTCACTTAACTATTCACTGACTCTGTTTCAGGCTGTGGTTTCACTGAAACGCCTGGGGAAGTACCTGTGCTCAGAAGAACTCAAAGTGGACAATGTCTCAAAGACTCCACTGGGCTCTGGTAAGAGCCCCACCCAAGTATACACTGAATGAACGAACTACTATATTGCACTACTATTGCATTTAAAGAAATCCACAATTTGGTTCCCATACTGCCTGAAATCATAGGCTGTCACGATCAATATAAGTAGCCCACAAAATTTAGTTGTTTATATCTGTGGGGTACCACAGCCTTGTATGGATCATGTGCACTGTCACTTCCTGGGTCCCAGGGTGGCTGGTAGACAGGGTAATTATAGGATATTCCCATTTAGCGGTTGAACGTAAATCACAGCATGAGTTCAGACATATAATGATTCATAGAGAAATGAAAAAAAAAAAACTGCACTCCTCTGTCTGTAATCTGTCAACACTTCCTATGTCAGCTTGTGAAAAAGCAACAGCTCTGTAATTTGTATGATTAAGCAAATTCAGTTGTAATTATGCCCAGACTGCACTGTGACGGGAAACTTCAAAGGAGGCTTTTGTTTTGAAAGTCTGTATGCTGCTCGAGTTGAAAGAACATGTCTTGTCTTCAGTGTTTATGCTGCTTTTGTTCATTTTACACAGATCTTTCTTTTTGTTTAGATGGAGAGGACGTGGTGATAGAAAACGGCACTTTCGGCTGGTCTGCAGAGGGCCCTCCATGTCTTAAAAGGTATAAATTAGAAGAAACAACTAGAAAAGTACTAACTCTACAACAAAATGTGGAGTGACTCACAGGATAATTCACTTCTTTGTTGACAGGATCAACGTGCGTGTGCCACGAGGTTCCCTTGTTGCCGTGGTCGGACATGTGGGCAGTGGAAAGTCGTCTTTGTTGTCCGCCATGCTCGGTGAGACGGAGAAAAGAAGTGGTTGTGTCACTGTCAAGGTATTGAATTTATGTTTCATATGCAATGTCCAATTATAGTTGGTGGATTTAGCTTAATAAATATTTACAGTCTCTTGTCTGACATCTGTTTTCACAGGGCTCTGTGGCGTACGTACCCCAGCAGGCCTGGATCCAGAACGCCACAGTTCAAGACAACATCCTATTCGGCAGGGAGAAGCTGAAAACATGGTACCACCGAGTTCTAGAGGCCTGTGCCCTCCTGCCTGACCTGGACATACTTCCTGCTGGAGATGCTACAGAAATTGGAGAGAAGGTATGGGAACTGTTATGAAACAAACTGCATGAAATTATTTTTTGTCATCATGAGTCATGTCCTCAATTTTCTAATAATCTTGTCCATGCAGGGACTGAACCTCTCAGGTGGACAGAAGCAGAGAGTGAGCCTGGCCAGAGCTGTCTACCGGAAGGCTGATGTATACTTGCTGGATGATCCGCTGTCTGCTGTTGATGCACACGTGGGCCAACACATCTTTGACAAAGTCTTCGGACCTAAAGGAGTCCTTAGAGACAAGGTGATATGTGCAACAAAACCTGCAAGGTGTTAATTTGGCTTCTTAAATTCAGCTGCAAAGAGCCAAAACGTAATTTTACTACAGCTGAACCACTTACATGCACACAACCTGAGCTATTGTTATCATAATATAGAAACCACCACTTTGCTGACACTTTTATTTTAAGAAAGCCTCCATTTAGTGTTGGATTGTGCTTACAATTCTATTTTTCGGACTTGTGTGGCTTGCTATACAGACCCGCATCCTGGTAACCCATGGGATGAGCTTCCTGCCGCAGGCTGACCTCATTCTCGTCCTGGTAGATGGAGAAATCACAGAGAGCGGCTCCTACCAGGAGCTTCTCGGTCGCCATGGCGCCTTTGCTGACTTTATCCACACCTTCGCCAATACGGAGCGAAAAGAGAGCGCAATACAGAGAGGTGAACACACACTGCAGCAATAAATAAAGCAAGACATTTCTTAAAAATAAAGACTACTT
Source organism: Anabas testudineus (assembly GCF_900324465.2). NCBI lineage: Eukaryota > Metazoa > Chordata > Actinopteri > Anabantiformes > Anabantidae > Anabas > Anabas testudineus. The sequence goes on from NC_046610.1 coordinate 21,129,025, forward strand.
ATATGTAAGACACATCACTCTAAAAAGTAATAATCACTTGACCATTAACATGTTACTTTCTTGTAGCTGGTTCCAGGAGATCCAACGCTCGTCTTAGCATGGTCGACTTCATGCCATTTTCCAGAGACCTGTCACAGGAGCAGCTCATTGGGTGTGTAAAATAAACATGTGAACTATCCCAACCTTCACAAAGATTTTTCTTTTATGAAACTAACTTTTGGAATATTTGGCCTCCTCATATTCTCCAGGGGTGACACCACTAATACCAACCTACAAAATATGGAGCCTGTGACTGAAGCAGACCAAGAACAGGTACCAGAGGACTTGGGCAAGCTGACTGAAGTAGACAAAGCCAACACTGGAAGGGTAAGTCGGAAAATGGCTTTTGATTTAATTTCTGATTGTGTGAACTTGTTTGGCTCTGAAACTATTAACAAATACCTTATTAAAGCTGCTATGATCATTATGTTTTTATTAACATGAGTGAAATGAATACGTGTTTGTCAAATGGCTCATTCACTTTGGTGGAATTATCACCCGACTCTACAGTCCCTCTAAGCTCTACAGAACTTTATGGCTTCCTTTAGTCCATTGTTTTGGTTTTCCGAGTGGCCACTTTAATGTTATGGTTTACTCTCACAACTCTTATTGTGTTGTTTTTGGCTGCAGCAGGTTGCTATTTTCAGAGAAAACACCAGTCTATACGACTGGCTCAGCATCAAACAGCAAACAAAGTGAAGAATTAGCTGGTCTGCTGGCTGGTTTACTGTAGCAGCGAAAAAGCCAGATATTAAGTCTGGATATCTTTACCAGACACTGGTAAAGATGAAAATAGAAAGAATATTTGGATTTATCCGGTGACCAGAAACACACTATCAAATGAATGACACGCTGTGTCTGATGTTGATACAGGCAATGTTTGCTAACAACTTCACCATGTGACACAAAGATAAAGCAACGTCTCTAATTCCTTGAGCTTGATTTTTGGGTTTTTCTAAAACAGGTGAGGTTGGCGATGTACAAGAAGTACTTCAAGACCATCGGCTTGGCCATCATCATTCCCATCGTCTTCCTGTATGCCTTTCAGCAGGGCGCCTCACTAGCCTACAACTACTGGCTCAGCATGTGGGCCGATGATCCCATTGTAAATGGCACTCAGATAGATACAGACCTGAAGCTGACTGTGTTCGGGGCTCTGGGCTTTGTACAAGGTCTGTTTAATAAAATTCTGATGGACAAATGCACAGTTCACATTGTTCTTTTACTGTTGGACTATGGTTGGATCACACATCTCTTCTTTCTGTTCAGGTATTGCTATCTTTGGTACAACTGTTGCCATCTCCATCTGCGGCATCATCGCCTCTCGCCAATTGCACATGGACCTGTTGATGAACGTGCTACGCTCTCCAATGTCCTTCTTTGAGTGCACGCCCAGTGGCAACCTACTTAACCGCTTTGCAAAAGAAATTGACGCTATCGACTGCATGGTGCCCGATGGTTTGAAAATGATGCTGAGCTACGTCTTTAAACTCATGGAGGTCTGCATCATAGTGCTGATGGCAACACCTTTTGCAGCCGTGATCATCCTTCCTCTGGCTTTTCTTTATGCCTTTGTCCAGGTACATCTCTCCTATCCAACATTTAAACTCTCCACTGATGACTTTGATCTTTATTTTTTTCTTTGACAGCATTATGTGAAAGTTGGCCTAGCAGGAGCTGGGTTTCATTACTGTATGTTATTGGAAAGCTCGAGGCTCCAAAAACAACTCTGCTGATTTTGCCATTCACTTGTATTTTGTTCCCAATCTGCTGACATACATTTTACACACATTCACTATGAATTATGGGAAAGCCCTGAGCGATCCCTGTGGGTTTCACGCATTAATGCTGGTGTTTTACTTTTCCACTGTGGGCTACAGAGTTTCTATGTCGCCACATCCTGTCAGCTGCGCAGGCTGGAAGCTGTGAGTCGATCTCCCATCTACACACACTTCAATGAAACGGTGCAGGGCGCCAGCGTCATTCGGGCCTTTGGGGAGCAGTCCAGGTTCATTCTGCAGGCCAATGACAGGGTCGACTTCAATCAAACCTCCTACTTCCCACGATTTGTTGCCACCCGGTGAGATATGTTAAGATTATAATGTACATTAGATTTGGTTTTAGATGAACTTACTCAGTTAACAGTTTGTGAGGCGTAATGATCCAGAACCAAGATTTATATGGTTAAACAAAATTACATGTGGCTTTAGTGATGAGGGCACATTTTGGAACTTGCCAGCCCACAACTAAATCAAATATTGCATCCACAGTTGGCTGGCAGTCAATCTGGAGTTTGTTGGTAATGGTGTGGTCTTAGCCGCTGCCATTCTCTCTGTGATGGGAAAAAGCACACTGAGCCCAGGCATCGTTGGTTTGGCAGTGTCACACTCCCTCCAGGTAAGAAGATCTACTGTACCCCAGTACACATGCAAACATTCTCATGCAGTAGCACTGACAGTGTCCCAATACCCAGCCTATTACTTCTGAGTCATTTTCATACACCACACACCACTGTAGGAATTCATTTGATTTGAAGATTTAACTGGAAAATGTCCACAAAGGCACCACTTTGCTGATTAGCAGATTCATTTTCAGTGCAGGAAATACTCTTTGATTAAAGCCTCTTTGACTTGGATATTTCAGGTGACTGGAATCTTGAGTTGGATTGTGAGATCCTGGACCGATGTAGAAAACAACATTGTTTCTGTGGAAAGAGTCAATGAGTATGCTGATACTGCCAAAGAGGTCAGTGTTCCCACCATACACACACTGTCACTGCTTTCAACACTAAATTTAACACCTAACAGGAGGAAGACTTTTCCTACTCACCCTTTATTATTGTCTCATTCAGGCTAGTTGGAGTGTAGATGGCAGCTCCTTGCCCTTGGCCTGGCCCCAGAAAGGCACTATAGAGTTCATGGATTACGGGCTGCAGTACCGCAAAGGCCTTGAGTTGGCTCTGAAAGGCATTACCCTGCATATTAACGAAAGAGAGAAGGTAATTTATTTTGTGTGATATAAAAAGTTTCAGTCGCCCTAACATTGGATCACTGGAGTTATTTAAATTGTAGTAAAACGACATCTATAAATTATGAGTAAAATCGTTCTTTTCAGGTTGGAATTGTGGGAAGAACGGGAGCAGGAAAGTCTTCGCTGGCTCTGGGAATCTTCAGGATCTTAGAGGCAGCAAAGGGAAAGATATTTATAGATGGGGTCAACATCGCAGACATTGGACTCCATGACCTCAGATCACGCATTACTATTATTCCTCAGGTATGGCATGAGTAATAACAGAAATTGAGCCCTGGGTCATTACAATACATTTTTATAACAGTTGCAATCTGTATCGGGTGTAAGATAAGCCATTTCAATTTGAAATGTCTGTTATATGTTCACAATATGGATAGTTTGGCAAAGAGTAACAATTCCATCCTCTCTTTCAGGATCCTGTGCTGTTTTCAGGCTCCCTCCGGATGAACCTTGACCCCTTTGACACCTACACAGATGAGGAGGTGTGGAATTCATTGGAGCTAGCTCACCTCAAAACCTTTGTCTCCAACCTTCCTGACAAACTCAACCATGAATGCTCAGAGGGAGGTGAAAACCTCAGGTACATAAGGAGATTGATATGACATGTTGCAATGCAGATACACCACAAGCCATTGTTCTGGCTAGTCAGTCACAAATCAATTGTTATAAAGATATCCAAATAAAGCTGTGGGATACAAACAGTCCTTGTCTAATATGAGATTCTGCCTTTCTCTCTCCCACTTTCTTTTTTCTGTGTAGTCTGGGTCAGCGCCAGCTTGTGTGCCTGGCCAGGGCTTTGTTAAGGAAAACCAAGATCCTGGTTTTGGATGAGGCAACAGCTGCTGTGGACCTGGAGACAGACACACTCATCCAGTCAACAATTCGCACACAGTTCGAAGATTGCACTGTCCTGACCATCGCTCACCGCCTTAACACTATCATGGACTACACTAGGTGAGTTACAGTCCACTACACTGTCAATTTAGTCAAATAACAGAAAGGTAATCAATGACATCAAGCCATTTATCACCTCAATTTACATTTATCTGCTGCAATCTGTTTCATGTTTTGCTTCTGGAAAACTGTAAAATATATAATTAAAAATAAATGATAATCTCTGACATAGTTCATTCTTACTTTTGCAGTTGTGCTTAATTACTGTTATTAATGTAATTAATGTTTTCTGCTTCACAGAGTGATTGTCATGGACAGAGGCCACATTTCTGAGATGGACTCTCCAGCCAACCTCATCACACAACGGGGACAGTTTTACCGAATGTGCCGAGAAGCTAGGTTGGTGTAGGTCTCTGCCAGGCCTGGTAGCATGGAGCTAGTGACCTGGCATTCAGACGTGGCACCCTTTTTGTGTGGCTCCGTAACACACATTAAATCGCGCCATTCAAAGGTTTCTGGCAGCTCAAAATGCTTCTCCACGAGGGCATTGTTGATGAATCTCAAGAGCAGCTGCTGACACAGCCCCTACAGTATTGGTTGCTTTTTAACACACAGAGAAATGTTGTCTCAAGTCAGGCAAAGACATTGTTCACCTCAGATGTTGAACATTCAGAATAAAGCTACAGCGAATAGCTGAGAGTCTCCAAACTATAAATATTGTACATAGAATAGTGAAGTCTGTTTAGTCCAGGAATGGATTATGAAAGACTGGAATGAAAGAGTACCACAAATCTAAGGATTCTTATTCTCTTTTTAAATGAGAGATACATTATTTTTGTAGTTTTTGTAAGTGTGATAAGAACATGACATATTTTTTCATGTTGTCTCAGGCTTAAAGATTGATGTTTACGTATTTCTTGCCTTGTATACTAAAATAAGAGTCAATTTTGTAGTTCTACATTGATCTTATTGCCCCAGAAACTGGGACAGGAAATATTCTGACACACTAACCTTGATATGCCTGGCAAACGCAGGGGAAGTCTGAGCTTGAAAGAGCCAATTTGGAGTTTTTATATGTCAGGGAAAAAGAAGAAAACATTGAAGTGAGCCAAGACATTAGCAATCGTCCAACTATGCTGTGGCTGTTGTCTATTTCTGTCAAAGTAAACACATAAAAATAACTCAATAGAAACCTTTCGGGTCAGATTTAACCTGACGCCGGTAGTGAAAACCACCATGAATGAAGAGAATGTCTCTACAAAACAATTGTGATAGATGTCTGTGATTGTCTCTCTGCCTTCTCCACACTAACTCAGGCCATACACATATGTGCATAGTTGAAAGAAAAGCAGTGCTGTTTTTTTGGTGCTGACATGACAGACTGTATATAGTCCACATTGAACCTTAGTCTTGATTGAAAGAAAGAACCGTATGAACTTTTTAAAGAGCAGAGGCATTTACTGTTTTTGTCTTACTGGTTTAGACAATATATTCTAAAGAGAAACCCTATAGTTTATTTATGTCACTTGACAAAATGTATTAGGTGTCCTTAAAATTCTGAGGATTGTATTGTATTTATACTTTTTTATAACAAGCTTGTTCATTTTTCACTGACCATTTACTGTTAATGTACTGTCTTGTACCATACATCATGCTGGATAATAAAGTTTATTTGAATCTACTTTATGGTTATGCTTGTACTTAATTCTGTTTAAGCAATAAATAGGCTAAAGATAAAGATAAAGATAAAGATAAACTTTATTGTCATTGCAACATCGTACAACGAGATTAAGGTGCCAACCAGTCTGTGCCATATATATATAGAATGAAAGGAATAAAAAAAACAAACAAAAAACAGAATAAATAATCAACACGTTTAAATGATCAGTGTGCAAGATGTGCAAGATGTAAGTGTCTACCTTTATGCTGATGACACAGTTATTTATTGGAAATGAAAAAGAAAGAATGAAGAGAAAATATAAAAATTAGTATGCCAACACTCACAGAGCATTTTTCTCCTGTAAAGTGCAAATAAAATGTATCCCTACATAATTTCTTTGGGTTTCACTGCAGGATCTCTCAGCATTATGATCTATCTGTCAACGTAATGTTTTTTGCAAGGAGGTTCTAATGTAACGTTTTTTAATAACTTTTTATTTTTTATGTTTGTATATTTAATTTTGGTATACATTTGTTTACGACTTAATTAATTATAATAAATTAATTCCAGTGAGGCTCTCCTGGTAAAATAAATATTAAGTAACTAAAAACATAATAGAAATTAAGCTTCAATAACAGCTAAAGATTATTGTGTTAACATTGTTTAAGAGCAGAGATTGATGAAGTTCTGAGACAGGCCTATCTGAAATATGAAGTTGTCAATGCAAATCTCTAGCCTAGTCCTTTAAGGGCAGTCAACGCCAAGTCACAAATCCTCATGAGCAAATGTGGGATTGTGGCAAAGTCTCTTATGATACTTTTGTAGACGTGGAAAACCTCTGAAACAGAAATATGAGAAATATGAATACCTATATTTAGATGCAAGGCAACAGAAATGTGATGCTGATTTCACATTGAGTTTATCATTATAAGTATTTACAATAAAAGCATTTGAAGGACTGTATTAAACTGGTGGAAGATGCGCAGGCTACAAAGAAAAGATATATGCTTCACAACACAGGTCTCGTGTTTAATGAGCTGTAGTTATTAATCTACTATGTTGCATTGCAGTGCATGCGTTTTCCTAGGTTGCAGTGCACTGAGCCCTCCGGGCCACCGTAAAACTCAATGTGCAGTGGTTTGTTTACACTTGTTGCAATGGCGACCATCACTGAGCTCAAGTGTGGTGAGTGCTAGCTATCATTTGTCATTATGTCGCTTAAATACTTACTACAACCTAATAAAAACGAGCGTACACGACAGCATTTGCAATTAAATGTTAAAGTTATCTTGACCACAATGCTTAGGTTAACTAATAGCTAGCTAACGCCTGCTAGCTGGCTAACGTTAGCTAGAAAGCTTTGTGATTTTGGATGAATATGGGGAAAGTGTGATTGTAATCAAATGAAAACCACTTAGTTAATCAAATTATTACGAACGGACGAGTGCTTTCTATTGGTTGTGGTAAGGGTATTTATTATATTCGATGAAGTCTATAGCTTTTTGAATAACAGCGTTAATATTAATTTGCTAAATTATTGAATTGAGTATGGCGTAAAGGTCTAAAAAACAAAACCTCTTGTCTGAGTAAGCGTTTTCTGAATTCACTGATCTAAACAGAAAAGAAAGCTATTATCTAATGCGACCAGTAGTAACCCTGACTTATCCGTGAGTAGTCTTAATTGGAGACAAATATGAACATTTTAGCGGTGAGGGAAACACTGGAGTCCCGTGGAGTCCTGGCCCAGCTGAAGGCTCGTGTCAGGGCAGAGGTGTTCAGCGCCCTGGACGATCAGCGGGAACCTCGTCCGCCGCTCTCCCACGAAAATCTGCTCATCAACGAACTCATCCGGGAGTACCTGGAGTTCAACAAGTACAGGTACACTGCGTCGGTACTGACAGCAGGTGGGTGGAAAAAAAGCCTAGGATTTTACAACACATTAGCAGCAATTAAGACAAATGTGTTGTAACATATGCGGCACATCAAGTAAATGACTGAAGATTACAGCTGCTGTTTTGTACCAGGAGTCACCATCATAGATGATTACTTCTAAACTTAGCACTGTTTGTTTTCTCAGAGTCAGGCCAACCCGAAGTTCCCTTGGACAGACAATTCTTGGCAAGTGAGCTGAAAATCGCAGAAGATACAAGCTCCAAGTCTGTGTATGTGTGTCACACAGGATTACACTGTGCTATCCAACACTGTGTTTAGAAATCTATTTCCTCTCTGGGTGAATAATAAGTAAAAAGATAATAATTTTATAATCTGCATGAACCCTTTATCAGTCTTTATTGTTTGGTTTGGAAATACATAGAGTTTTTAATCATTTCCACTTGTCCCTACTGATTAATTCAAAGCTACAACTAGTTTGTCTTCTATAGGTATCGTATTTATCAACCATGGTTATTCTATTATTCATCTTTGTGTATCACCTATAAACTGTACCAGCAAGAAAAACTGAAAATATTTTTAAATTATTGGCTAGAACATGTACCAATGTCCAGTCTCTCTCTTACAAGTTCATTTTCCTCCTATTTCTCTTCCCAGACCTCTTCTCTATGGCTTGGTATCCCACTTCATGAACAGCAGTGAGAATCAAGGGAGAGTGTTTCTGCGAGGTGCCTCTCTGCCAGCTGGGCCCAATGCTAGCAATACAGTACCTGGACCTGATGCCTAAAAATTGGTGATGCACTGAGTGCTGTTGCAGCATGGACTGAAAAGCATTGACACTCTTAAAACTTAGCTTGAGTGTTGCAGAAAGTTGCTGGACATCCTCTGTGTGTTTTCCCCTGAGTATAATGCATTGCAGTGCCTGGAGTATATTTATTTTACTTTGCTGAATATGAAGGCCTTTGTATTGTTGCCAAATGAGCACATATGGCCTTTAATATATGTTCTGATTTTAAGGCCTGACTTTACCAGTAGATTTAGCAGTAATCCATATTGGTCGTTCTCTCAGTAATTCAGGTCGAAAGTAAATTTTCTTTTTGCCTACCCAGCTGTAGTTTTTTTTTTTTTTTTTTACTTTTATATTGTCTGGTGGCAAAATAAATGTTTATATTTATACATCAAGTTGAATCGAATAATTTGTAGATGTGCTTTTCAATTCCGTACCACACGGTGGCAGTGTCAGCAAAGATAAGGCTTAGGGCTGCCACTGTCACAGAATTAAACATTGAGACCAGCATATGATGTACTGTGCAAGAGAACAGACTGTTTTCTCCTATTGTCCATTTAAGCTCCTTAACATGTAAAACTTGAAGTATACTGTGGACAACACATGCTTTAAAAACTTATTAAGTCTTTAAGTTTTATAATCTTTGAATGCCTGAGAAATAAAACCTTAAAATAAAACCTTAGAGCCAATGTGCTATGATAAAGGGTCAAAATACTGTACAGCACTAGATGCATTAAAACTGTGGCTAAAATAATCTTACCACTTAAGTTATGTGTGTTGAACAATATGAAGATATGGAGATTTTGGGAGTTTACTCATACAGAAGGTGTTTTTTTTTTTCAGCAGGGTATTTGAAGGTACGAAGTGGACTTGCTGCTTTGGGCAGTTTTCATAACAGAACAGTTTTACTGGTGCTGAACAAACCACACCGTAAAGTGAAGTCTAATTACATTTAATTATACTCTCCTGAGATTGTGTTAACATTTTAGCACTTGTGCTTTTGTGTGCACCTAAACCTGTGGTGCTCCCACACATCACCGTTACCTAGGCCTAAATGTACTACTTCTCTGTTTGTGTGTAGTTCATGTATATTAAAATGTCCTGATGTTAGAAGGTAAATCCTCCAGCCTTACTGTTTTTGTGTTCTCTGCAACTCAGAAGCAGAGGCGAAGTCCCTTTTCACATGTTAGTTTATTTAGATAACAGTATGGAATAACTCATTATGCAGGAAATAGATTAAAGGTGGTCCTTTTGTTTCAGTAAGTAAAAATAAAAGACAGCAAAAAAAAAAAACATTTATTCAACAACATGTATGCAATAAAGAAGCAACCATATGTAGCCCACACAAACTAATATTTTAGTATCTCATTTCCTCTCTCACCATTCAAGGGAACTTGACTGTCTTATCTCATACGACTTAAAGTACAGAGCTGGCCATTTATTTCTCAGCCTGTTAACTGATACTGGATGTTGACTTTCACCTCTTCCACCATCTCTAAGCTAATCCATGTCTAATCTGCTTTAAGCTCTGAATGTTTGTTTATCTTGTATCCTCCACCATGTCCACATCTGTCATTCTTGATTGTGGCGGCTTCTATGGATGAGATCACAAGCTCTCAAATTATCCCAAAGAAAGAATGAGGTCATAATATGTTTTGCTGAATTCTCTTATGCTTCTGATGGAGCAAGTCGCTTTAAAATATGGGATGCGCCCTTACGCTGTCAGTTCAGTTTGTGGAAAAGATGTAATGTACACTTAACTTTATACAGTCTTCTAATTCAATGCAACTATTAAATACTAGTTCCTTGGAGCAAACTGTATTTCCCCTTAATGGCTGTGGACCTGAGGCTCCTAGTTTATTGGCACCAGATATAAATGTTCCCTTCAAAATGGCTATATAAGCAGAGGAAGATGAACAATTACATTATTGTTCAACTGGCTGTTGTCCCTGTATTAGGTAGTATTTCTCCTTCACTGTATAAATTAGTTGTGTGTGAAAGAGGTACCTGTATAAATAGTATCAAATGCTGTGGTCTTTTGACTGCAGCAGAGTGAACTGATGTTTGCCCCTGGACTCAAATTAGAATGCAATTGCATTCCACAGGGGTTAGACATATCCATAAACATATTTTCTCTCCAATAGATGGCCATCTATGGACACGGGGGTGTGGAAAAACACTAAACATATTGTATGCAACAGAACTCTGCTTTACAGTTTATTTAGCATTGAGCTACAGAGCGAGTCCTGCAACTTCAGTCACATGCCACCTAAACTGAGTGGTCATTGTGTATATTTTTAATGAGTCACATAGATGTTTTATCAGTATAATTATGACTTAAGTGTAATTCTTTTAATTACACGATGTCAGGTTTTCTGGTGGGATTTATAGATTATTGATTACACCATCCTTCGCTCAGATGTTTTATCCACGTTCACTCCCAGCATCCCTTCTCCCTCATGTCCCTGTGGACTTTTCACAGGTTTATTAATTGCTCTGAAGAGTCGCTCAGAGATTACTCTATGTCTCAGAGAACTGTAGGAGGGTTGATGCTTTGGCCAAAGTTGAGGACAGATTTGTTTTTATCAGCATACAGTTCCTTCAGACTTTCACGTGAACCCTTTAAATTTTGAGGCAGGAGAAGGCTGTCCTCCCTCCCCTCTGCATGAATGGGCATACATCACATTAAAGATAAACATAAAAGTGACCTTTTCCTCCGACAGCAGTCGTGGACTAACAAACTTGTAATATACCTGTGGGGAGTAGCATAAAGAGCGAATAGGTGAGTCAGAGTTTAGGAGATTAACTGCTGTGTAATGCAAAAAACATTAGTATCTTTCATACTTCTCTCTTCAGCAACACGATGGATGTACAGTTTACAGTGGTCTTCTTTAGATAATCCCTGGTCACCTTGGTGTTTCATAGATTTATAAGCTATCGTTTTTCTGTGTCAGTTAATTCGAAGTAAACAAGCGTTATCCCCATAGAAGCAACTTTGTTTGTTTGAACAATGGTATTGGTGCTGGACCATATTTAGTCACTGGAGCCCTGGGCGCTTGCTTGTGCTAGACTTTGAAAGTTACACAGAAAGCTGCCGAGATTCCATACAGACCCCACTGTCCTTATATGGCACACACTGCAACCTCTCTGTTCAGTGTATCTACTGCTTTCTTTCCTTCTCTCCTCCTCCTCCTCTTCCCTCACCCTGTCTCCCTCGAGTCTTTCAACCTTTGTTCCTCCTTTGTGAACGCCACCCCACCTCCTTGATGTTGGCCAGAGGTAACCCGGAGATCCTCCATGTTGCTCTTTGGTCTGTCATTACGTTTCACATACACACACTGATGCAGTGCTGTGCTTGTCTGGCACAAAACAGACCTATCAAGCAGCAGCTTGATTTATTGGAGCAAATAGAACAGTGTCCTTATATAGGAAGTTCCATTGGAAAGAAACTGGAAACAGGAGGGATGCAGCGATGAGGGATGGGGGGAGAGGGGCTGTTTGTGATAGTGGAATGTGATGTGCGTAACAACAGAAGATGGGATGCGCGCGCGCACACACACACACACACACATACACACACACACTCACATACAAACACACAAAGACGCTCACATGCATTATGTGACTTATGAGTTGTGTGTATTGGGGAGGAGCATGGGGAGACCTCTTATTAAGAGCTATAACAGTAAATGGGGATTCCTGTGCTGGGGACAGCTAGTTTGCCTTATGAGGACTGAGAACTGATTACATAATATCTAAGCTGGTGTGGGACTGGAGCACAAAACCACTGGGTATCAAGGGGTGTGTGTACATCATACAATAATAATGCCTTTTCAGTTTTTACCCACTGTTTTACCAGAGGTGTGGTAAACTATACAATCTCAAGCACACTAAAATAGAGACTAATGCTGAAAATACACTGTGCCCCATCGGGTAAGTCATACAGTTTCTGATGACAAACAGTGAGCCATGTAACCTTACCAAGGGTGTTAAACCTCTACAATTAAACCTCTCAGTGACTTTTTACAGGTATGCACACATCCATGAACTACTGGGGGACTTGAACAGAAAAGTCATCACTAAGTTTGTAGCACATGTGCTTGTCCTATTCTATAGTCTATTACAAGCCGAAATGTCTGCTGTAAGGTCTATTACCAGTAAAACATAATGTTATTAAGTGTTTATGTTATGTTACTTAAGTTCAGTAAAACACGTGTAAAGTACTGGATTAATAGATGCTTTATTAATGTTACAGATTATTATTTTAATAACTCTCTTACAAATTGTTGACTTGTCAACAACAATTTGTTATGTGACAACACAGCCAACTTATTCTTACAGTATATTAGATATACAGTATAGTTTGCAGCAGTAAAACGATGTAATAAAGTCATATATGATCACAGTCAAGACACATTACTGCAGAACAGTTACTTAAAGTATGCCTTTCTACTAATACTGTGATTGTAGGATTTTGAACGCCCTACTGATTTTTAAGGTGAAGCAAGGTGATTGCTCAACATTGATGTGAAAGCCCAGTGACAGCTTATTGCACAGGTCTACCCATAAACACCCAGCCAAATGCCATGGCGTTGTGTATTTGCTACTAAGCACAGTTAAGTTCCCATAGTCATGTGTGTCTTTATGTGCAGAAACCACTTCTCCATTCAGTAAGTCTTCATTCAAATGATGCTTTGCTCTAAGTCGAAGCCTTCTAACACCCTGCTGCCCGCAGTGCGCATGTCCGCCGCCTCCTGCCCCGCTGGAGATGCTGCTGCTGCCGCACGCGCGATGCCGGAGCTGGAGGTGGAGGAGGAGGAGGAGGAGGAGGAGGGCCGGCTCCCGCGGCTCCACCCTCGCGCAACTGAGCGCAGTTTAAATGTTAAAGCTCGGAAATTGACGGGGGTCATTTGGACTGTTTGTTTCTCGGAGTGCCTCGTCAACGCCGGCCGCCGCTCCGCTCCCGAACTCTCCGGATCCAAAGCCCCTCCGAGCGCAGACTTCTTCCCATCATGTAAGTAGAGCAGTGACTGTGGAGCACCGAGCGACGAGCAGGATGCTGCAGTGCACTTGTCAAAGAGCCGTAACACACTTTGCCAACTTGAACTCTGCTAGAGGAAGAAGAACTATGGGGTTTTTTTCGCTTCTGACTTTGTGGTAGCAAAACTTGAATATGCTATATTTTCTAAACAACATTATTAACAGGTGTGCCACTGTTTGCTAATTACATCGCTTCTTTTAATAACTAACGCTAATTGAGGTCCTACAGTAAGCAAAAGTATGTGAATGATGTATTTTCGTATTTATATTTGTACTTTATGTCGACATATAGAGGTGTATTGCTGTGTACTTGAGAGTAAATGGGCTTTAACAGTTTTAAAACTATGCTGCTACTATGCTTCAGGGCACAGTGCAATAGGCCATACTGAGAGGAAGTGTAGTCTGTATATCAGTAAAGATATCGACCATGGAGTTTCCTGTTTTCCAAATATGGCTGTATTAACCCACATGTCATTCAAACTGTTGAACATTGTGGCTGAAGATGCAGAAGCTGGAGTGAGAACAGAGACCTACAATAACAGTTTTCAGACATTAAACCCATCAGTGGTGGTGCTGAAGGAGGTCTCCTTGCATCGTTTGTCGTCTCCATAGTGACGCTGATATTGACCCAACATAATGTGGGGAATATTATTATTCTTATTTAATTTCATGAAGCTGATACAATAATATTTACTATCCACATTAGATAGCTTGCTTCACCGCAACATGATAAATTGGTTCAGGCACAAATTACCAGTGTGACAAATGGCAATTACAAACCATGCTCTTGCCAAAGTAGAATTCCTTTGACCTGTCATTTTTAACTCCAAGAAGGAAGGTATGTTTGGAGTGTATTTGGTTGCCATATTTGTATTTGAGCTACAGAGTTGTTGGCAGAGTGCTGTAGTTAAAGCCCGAGCAGAACCATTGCCCTAATGGGACAAGATAAATGTCTTCATGAGTCTATGTTAGCTATCATCATTTAATCACTTTCTAGCTGTAATCCTTTGTCTTCCAAAGGAATGTAAAGCCTAATGTATCATCTTTATTAATAAGATAACAGGAAGAGTGTTTGTGAAAAAGTCGAGAGAGGAAATGAGTAAAATCATTCACAGGCCCTGCAGGTCAGCCTATTTTGGCCACAAATAGAAAGGTCACTTAGTCTCCTGGGTGACATTTCCAAAGTTTGTGATTTTTGATCGAGACGATAAAATAATTGCACTCATCATACATTTTTGAATCAATTTTACTTTTCACTCTTGGCAATCTTGACAAAAATGTGATGTTGCTTAAACTGATCTAAGCAGGTCAGCGAGTTTGTGTGCTGAATGTGAGATTCCTGTGTATTATGAGTTATGAGTTCAGATTAATGATATATTCTTAGCAATTTACTGTATTGCTGTGAGCACAGATTTGTTGTCCTTTAAATTTCAAGTCATTCTGTTTCAACCTGTAGTCCTGTCAATCCCACTTCAGACAGCTGTCTTCAGCATACACTGGCTGAGTACAAAGTTGACACAGAGGAGGGAGTGAGAGAGGAGTTTTACAAAGGTATTAAACCATGGTGGTCAAATTTAATGGGGATGAGGTGGAGGACATTGATTAGTGTCACATACATTAAAGCAGAAGAAGTGTCGGGAATAGTCTGTTTACTTTTATCCTTAGAAATAGCTGGTCATCTGAGGATCCGCTGGTCCCTACCTTGTTTCTTTTTAAATATGCTTGGATCCCCGGTTTGGTTTGGTTTGGTTTGGTTTGGTTTGGTTTAGTCCCACTGGTACATTTAAAGGCTTCCTCAGGAGGCTCAGTGGCTTTTTTGCATAGATCCCACTCTTTTAAAAGGTGTGCCAGTCTCAGTATACAGATTAGAATGGGGGTGAAGTAACAGCACATTGGCATGATATACTCATTGTCTGTAATCTACTAAATGTTCTACTGAGTAGAAGTCCAAGTCCAAGTTTTTACAGTTAGACTTACAGACATTTCATCCATCCAGTCAGTTTGCTAACAGTCTGTATTTCTTCCTTCTTTAGAACTGTGCATTTTACATCAATTCTTACTGCAGATACAACTCATAGACATGGCTGAGACCCAGACACTTGTTCATAATTAACCACTGACAGTTGCATTTAAAAATGAGTGCCACTAGGGGCCTACATGATGCATGAGTGCTAAAGCTTCGGGCCCCCCTCAGGCTTTCTGCCTCACTGTTATCATTTTGGAGTAAACGACGAGGCCAGCAAGAGACATACTATTCCCTATATGGGCTTTGTTTGGGTGTTCACTTGCCTTGCTGTTTAGGTCTGCAGAAAAGAGTCCTGCTCCAGAGAAGGGGCCCATATATGGTCATCACAGCACGAGACTGAATCCTCGTGGCAGAGAGACAGACAAAGAGAGAGAGAGATGGAGGAAGAAAGACGTAGAAAAAAATCGATGTTGTCAACCAAGCAGTGACTTCACGATTAAATAAGAATACATGCCAGTGAGCTTTAAGCCTGTGGAGATATTTAATATAAGTCTGCTGATAAAGCATACTGGTTTGTTAATTCAAATCAAATTCCCAGCCTTAGCCATTGTATCTAAATTAGGGAGTGAATTGTTTGTGTGTCTCCCTGTGGTGTGTGTGAAAGTGTAGGGTTAAGAGGGGGTGGAGGTCTGTGAGAATAACTGCACTCTGGAACTCCCCGTTGGATTAAACATTTTAACTCTTTGAGTAACAACTGCAGGGACATCTGTAGTGTGTCACCTACCTTTGGAGGTTCATCACTTACTGTTGTGTACCAGTCTTTTTGCACAAAATGAAAAGGGACATTCTAGCAGGAAGGTTTTATTAATCAGTTATGTGTATTATAAAATTGAGGTTGTATTATTTTTCTGCACAATATGGTATGTTCTCTGATAAACTGATCGGTATTTATTGGTACTAACTGCATCGCTGCCATATACAGTTTTGTCAAATACATTCTGTTGAAACCTGTTATAGTTATGTATTCCCTGCTTTGCTTGCTTTGTTCCCTCTTGCTTCTGCCTCTTGCTTTTACTTTGTCAGTTCCTTCCTTCCTTACTTTCTGCCTCCCTTCCGTCTCTTTTTCTAAACGTTCACTTTTTCTGGCATCTAATTCATTTGTTACCTCCAATAGTTGGCCCTCCACCTTAATCCAAGATGTCCAAGAAGGCCCCGAGTGAGGATGAGAAGTTCCTCTTTGTTGACAAAGACCTCCTGAACAGCCCCATGGCACAGGCTGACTGGTCAGCCAAGAAGCTGGTGTGGATCCCATCAGAGAAGCATGGCTTTGAGGCAGCAAGTGTCAAGGAGGAACATGGCGACGAGGTGCTGGTGGAGCTGGCTGATAACGGCAAGAAGGTGACTGTCAACAAGGATGACATCCAGAAGATGAACCCACCCAAGTTCAGCAAAGTGGAGGACATGGCTGAGCTCACCTGTCTGAATGAGGCCTCTGTGTTGCACAATCTCCGCGAGAGGTACTTCTCTGGCCTTATTTATGTAAGTATACACCAAAACATGAACAATCAATTAACAGTTCACTCACACCAAAGCAGTACCAAGCACAGGTGTTTGTATTATCACTATGCTCAACTGATTACCTAACACTTCCTTCCACCCACCTCCAGTGTGAACCTTGGCCCACTGACCCACATGTGAAACATGAATGTGTTTTGACTTTTTAACGGTAAATGTTTTCCCTACAAATCCATGTGTAACCATCCTAGAAACTCTACATCTTCTTACTGTTTCTTCTATCAGACATACTCTGGTCTGTTCTGTGTGGTGGTGAACCCCTATAAAATGCTGCCAATCTACTCAGAGAAGATCATTGACATGTACAAGGGAAAGAAACGACATGAAGTTCCCCCTCATATTTACGCCATCACTGATAATGCCTACAGAAACATGATGCAAGGTAGGATCCTAACACAATTTACATTCCTCTTGTGATGAACCTGTCTCATTTGGTTTCTGTCATTCTTGGATCTTTCTATTCACTTACTCTCCCAGTAAATTATTCCTACACTGCAAAGACCTGCAAATCAAGCGGACAGGAACCTTAACACTGTGTAGCTAGCGCTTTGTTAACTCTGTAAAGGGCTGATAACCTATGCCTGTCTACCCAGTGCACACTGAGATAGACTCCAACCTCTTGACTGTAAATAATAAAATTAAATGAATAATTAATTTCAAACCATGTCATGAGAAAACAACATGACAGGTGGTGACAGCCCCCACACTGTTAATGTGTGCAACTATTATTGTTATTATTATGATAGACAACAGTACACATTTATTTATACTAATAATGTAGAGTTACATAATCTTTAAATTAGAGAAGTCATGTACAATGTTTGCAGACACCACTACACCACTGGGGATCCACTGTGAAAAGTCTCACTTTTGTCTGGTTGATGACAGCTAGCAGTGTTAAGCTTTGTCATGCTAGCAAAGTGCTTGATAAAACCACAAACTTTCTGACACTGTCAGGCTAAGTTTGAAATGCGGAACTGTCTTTATTATTTAGCACAGTTCAGTAGCAGTCTCAGAGCTCTATCTGCCTGCTGCTTATTGTTTATTGCTGCTTATTGCAAAGTCAGTTGGTAATAAAAATATAATGAAATCCAAAAAGAACTTTATGGAATAGTTCAGAGTCAGTGTCTCATAGAGGTGACGATAGTGGCTTTGGCAGATTTGTGCTTACAGTACATGGCTCTTGGCAGTGGTCTGATTATAGAGCAGCTGGTTTCCCATAGAATCAGTTTGTTATGCTTCCAGGGGGTTGTGCCTACTGGACTTCATGTTGACGTGAGGATGTTCTCTCAGAGGAGCTGACATCTGCATTGAGCGATGGGTGGAGGGCAGTAAACTATTTCCTGTTTCAGCAGGATTCACTTTCTCATTCAAATCTTCTCTCATTTTTTTCTCTTTTGGTTATTGTTAAGATTTTTTTCCACAGGGGAAAAAGGAAAGTTTAAAAGACCTATTAAATTGGTTTAAGATTGTATGTGTCTCCTTTGGTTTGATGAGTTTCTTGAAACAGGATGTTTTGACAAGACTTACAGTAATGTGAGGAAGGAACTGTTTAGAGAGCTCCAAAAAGTGAGATTATCCAATCTTCCAAAAGCACACAGTCCCATTTCTGGCTGACAGAGAGAGCTGACAGAGCACGCAAATATTATTGACTGATGGTTTATTGTGCCACCCTAACCCATCAGTCTGTTCATGGTAGGATATGTCATCATAAAAAGAATAATTGCATCCATATGAGCAATGAGACAGTTTACTAATTTATGTTATTCAATCATGGTTTGGAGGATTCTACCAAGGGAAAACATACATTCACATTTTCTCACTTTACTACATGATATAGATAAAGGTAAGAGGCCAATTTCATGGTCATGTAACTGTACAGTTAGAGAGAAGAAATTCGATTACTATGTGCTGTGTATACTTCTGTTTAATACATTTGAAACATTTTTCTTATTCTACCCTAATGTTGACAGTTAGTGTCACACTATTAGTGTTTCTTAGTTGGAAAGGTCTAAGGTGTGCTTTAATGGAACTGACCTATTGAATGTACTGTGCTGTAATGGCAATATGTTGCTGGCTCCTAGACATGGCAGATCATGGGGAAAGGAAATACAGAAGCCAACAGTGCAGCTGTAACAATATCTGCCTTTAATCTGTGGATAGATATACTGTAACTGGTTTAATATTCAGTTTCCTGAATACGCTTGTGTTGTCATTATAAATATCCTAAATCTGTTTTGGGTCTTGGATAATGTAGAATTATACTTAATACATTCTCCTACTTCAAGGACGCAGCTGCCACTAATATGTGTACATTGGAGGATTTTTAGGTTTAACAGCCCAGTACACAGGAAATTATAGTATTTACCATTGCAGCTTTGGTGAGTAAACATAGTGTCACGAATAAACAAGAAGGAGCAGGATTGATAGGTATTTGTATTTGGATTACAATTCTTCAGCTCGTCCTTGCAGAAGAAGCCATACAGCTGCAACTTGGAGAAGTTTCAGTTTTTGAGAAAATCACACACTTGCTACCACCCAGACCACTATGTCCACAAGAAGAATGTGTTTTGATTTGCTGCATATATTTCAGACTAAACAAAGCAGACATTTTGCGATAAATACTATATTTAATTGCAATTTACATTTTGACTTGTGGACCACCCATTCAGCTTTCAACTTTAAATTGCTTTAAAGAATTGATGTCAATAAAGGCAGTAAATATTCACCTTTGAAAATGTTGTTTGAGATGTGATTAAAATGTGCCAGAGACTTTAACACTGTAACCTGAAAAATAGTCTTCAAATCTAATAGAACTTGCTTTTTAATATGGACATCAATAGACACAGGGTGATCCCTGTCTTACTATAAATGCTCCCAGATAGATGTTCTCAACTACCCATATCAAGCCTTTGTTGTATAACACTGTGCCTGGCAAAGAGTTGTTATTGTTAATGCATTAATGGAGTTTCCCATGAAGTAAGACAATGGAGAATCTTCTCAATGAGTGCTGTAGTACAGTTCACATGTTAGAGTGGAAGTGGTCCGTGGCTACAGCAAATCCAGATAACACTCCTAAGCTTTGAAACATTCTTCCTGTAATCTTGGCAGAGATCCCATTTCTTGGAAAATGTTACTCAGTGTTTGATGTCCAGGAAGATAAAAATGTGAAATTCCCAAAGGGAGCTTGCTGTCCCCTGTGGCAAATGACTCAGTGATGGATGTGTTGTTCTTCCATGCTCCCATGTTTTTACATGACATATAGGTGCAGAGACACAAATCCTCAGATTTTTGTTTGGTTGGTTTTCTCAGGACTGAATTATCACAAATATCTTAATAATGTTTTGCATTGACAACACACCCATTTCTTCTCTATGAGACTGGTGCAAGATTGAGTGTTGTTTTTGGATGTTTTATAAAAGCTCACAACTCTCTTAATCTGTTAATCTGCCTTAATTGGGATGTGCAAAAAGGAAACAGGCTGCATTTTCTGTGTGTAAGTAACAAATGAAACTAGTGGAATAGCAGCCAAGCCTGAGTGCAAAGGAGAAACAGCAGTCGTGCTAGTTTATAGTTCGGGACAGGCTGTGCTCTGTAACTTAGTGTTCAACCTGAGTGGATATTAAATCACAGTAGGAAAATTATGAAATGACACAGCACATAAATGATGTATGAAGATGAAGAAATGTTGGTGAATGCCATGTATTGTGTTTCTTTCTCTATATAGGACAGGTTTTAGGTGTGACAAAGTTTCATGTAGGAAACTGACAGCGAAGTTATCTTTTCATTGAGCAGTACTGCTTGTTTTCCCCAGGGCTGTTTTGTATTGAAGGATACAGTTACAAAAGAGCCATAAATGGACTTGGTGTATTCTCTCAGGAGTATTTTTGGAAACAGTATAATGAGTCATTGCTCAGCACATTCAGAGCTGATTTTCATGGTTAAAAATCATGTTTCCTTAGACACGAGAGAGCCTTCACAAATCACTCATGAGTCCAAACTTAAATTCTACAGATTGATCTTTATCCCTGGAAAAAGGCTTGTGTTTTTGCTGTGGTCAGGCTCGGCTTTTGCACACAACTATAACTGTAAATATAATCTCAGACTAATCATAAGGAGAGCTTGTAATTCATAATAAAAAGTACACATTTGTACTTTTTGCACAGTCCTTTGGTTCACCTCTTTATTTCTATGGTTTTCTGGTTTCCTGTCATGAACATTCACTAACTGTGCTATACTGTGTATTTACAAAGGGAGTTGTCGGTCCTAACACTCTAACTTTATTTCCACAGATCGAGAGGACCAGTCCATTCTCTGCACGTAAGTAAAAATCTGTCACCTCCAAACTCACCTTTGTCATCTTTCCTTAACCTTTTTCATTGACGTCACATAAATGCTAGAAGGAAGGCTGTCTGTGTATGTTTGGAAGAACAGTTACATAATGCTTGTGTTAAACAAATGACACACCTCTCTGGTCTCTTAGTCTCAACCAGCCATAAATACTGCATAATTTAATAACGATTTTAATATTGCTGGCAGGATGCAGAATGCATCACTTTGTCGGTTTATTTTGCAGTGGAGCTGAGTTTTATTCAAACGGAGCAAAACTGAATGTGTGTTAATGCATGTGCAGAACTCCCAGAGGGCTGTGGCCTCGCTCCCCTCACAAAACCCTTGGTCAGGAAGTTTGCCCTGCATCCTGATGGGAGACCAAGATTAGCTCTCCAAATGTTTGGGCTCAATTTTGTTTGTTTATTTATTTGAAACTAATTATTGAAAACTTTGAGTGGAGGATCGGACTTCCAGGGAAAAATTGCCTGTTTGTCTGACAATAACAGCTTGATTCGTGGACTGACATGAACTTGACTCCAATTCATAGAAAGCTAATTAACCAATCTATTTTTTTTTTTGTTGTTTGTTAGTAGCCTATTAGGCTTTGTAGGGTTTTATATAAACATATTTATACTCAGGTCATGGTTCAATTAATTTAGGGTATATTTATATATACGTTATGTTTACATCATAAGAATAATCTACATTTTGTAAGGGGTGGAAGATACATAAAATAATAAAGTAGAAACACACACACATCATTTTATTGCGCAAATGGCCTATACATTTTCTTACACTATTGAGTCTACTACAGTCATTGTAAATTGTCTGATTAGCACCAAACAACTGGTACAAGTTTTTTTTAATTATAAAATTGAAGCTTACATTTTTAGCTGACATTTATACCTTTGCTGCCCAGGACCCAATAGTCACAGTAAAAAGAATGAGAGGGAATACTTTTCCTCCTCAAAGCTTTCTTTCAAAATTTACTGATGCCAGGATGCAGCAAATTCTTTGATTACATCAGACCATTTCCTCAACAATCAAGTTCTTTTTATCACTGGAAAACCTTGGTATCATTTGTTGTTGTTTGTGTATGGACATAGTAATGTTTAACAGTAATGGTGTATTAGGTTGTTTGATGCTAATGTGAGAAAACTTGCAGTAAAATTGCTAAAGATAAAGTTAAACCAGAGGTGATATAATACTGTAGAACTGAAATACTGACTCTGCCTCTCTTTGGAGCGCAGCTGGTCTCAACCTCTGCAGGCATCTGGAGCCATATATGGGAGAAAGGTTTCTGGTGCGCTACATGGAATGTCATGTATGACATACTCCTTGTGTGTATGTGCATGTGTGTTAATTTGTGCTGTGTATTTTTGTTTTTACAGCAGTCCATTTGAAAGGCCTTGTATCTCCTTGTATATATGAAACTTAATCACTATATTTCAGTGGATTTCCGGTTTTAACACCTTAAAGACACATGCAAGAGGACACATCTTATTTCACATGTTATTTCTAAGGTGCAAGGAGAAGGAACATAGTCTGAGGAGGTCATTAGAGATTTAATATTGTTACCCTACCTGCTTTGTATTGTAAGCAGAAGGGTATGTTGATATGCTGTATGTCAATGCTTAATCAGCCTAAAAATGAATTAATTAAACTACTACTACTAGAAGTTAATATATTCTATATACCCAGAATTAGTTTCTAGTATGACTCCATCATATACAAAAACCTTGAAAATGGTGACAGAATTGAAGGGCAACTCTAATGTAATGACGGAAAATGTAAATATAATGTTAGTTAGTTAGCTGCTCTGCATTATATGCTTTACACATAAGTGATCATTTTTGCCATAGTCCTCCACACAGTTGCAAGAATTTGCCCTGGGAAATAACTGGGAGCCTATTAAATACATTCTTGAGATGTTGACATTTCATCTTACCAGGGTCACCAGTTTCCTTGGTATAATTTGTGTTGGGTGTGTGAAAGTCTGGACTGATGGAATGAAGATGGTGGTCAAAAAGTGGCAGGATGTTGCTGAAGAGTACAGAGTGACGACCTTTGCTGACCCTGCTGACGGCTTGCATGCTTCACATGAATTAATAGAAGAAATCCCTAATTTATCTTACTAAACTTCAGGGATTGTCTTTTTTTTGTTAGTGTTCTTGGGACCATTCAACTTGGCAGTAGAGACATCAGCAGTTCTTAGTCTTGTTGATATTGAACACTTAAACATGTATTGACAGTGTTTCTACAGGTGATATCATAAAGTCTATGCTTTCCTTGAATAATCCTATGATCCTAAGTGAAACCTGATATGCAGGACGTGGCAGTTTGATAGACCATTTAAAGATATTTAACAGCTGCCCTCGGCCTGGATGTCATACATCTTTACAAGATCTGAGCAGGACAGAGTAATATGATTCCTGTCAGAGCTGTCAAGCCCTAACACAGAGAGCATCCCATGCCTTATATGGACCCATGTCTAAGGGTGGGTCAGTGTGTTGAACTGCTGTTTGATGGCTCTGGGATCGTTCAACTTTGTCTTAAGTGTCCAATATCATTTTCTGGAAAGAATGTGTTTTTGATGGTGTTTGACAAAATATAAGTTATAAATTACTTTACAGCTCTACAGCCCATCTTTTATCTTTCTAACAAAATACTGTTATTCATAATCATTAAGCAAATGTCACAAGAAATATCTCTTAGCTATAGAGACACTAATTCTGTTGATATGACATGTAGGACCTCTAGTTCTGTGTTATTTACAGGCAACCATTTCATTAAAGGATAAAAATGTCAGGACAATTGATACTTCTCTTATATCAGTAGGTGAACTACTAGTAGGTCCTAATAACAACATTATGCTTTGTGTCAGGTGTTGGTGCAGTTATCTGCACATGATTTTCATTCAATTATTTTGGTTTATTGAGCTGTGAGCAAAGGACCTGTCAGTCCTGCTTATCTTCTTGTTCTTTCCCATTCCCTCTCATTATCTGTCCACTGCATCTTTTAATCCCCTTCTATATTTTCATTCTCTAGTGGGGAGTCTGGTGCTGGGAAGACAGAGAACACCAAAAAGGTCATTCAGTATCTGGCTGTTGTGGCCTCCTCACACAAAGGCAAGAAGGACAGCAGTGCTGTAAGTGTCTGTGTAAAGAGATCATGTTGTATCAAAAGTTAGGATCTGACAACCAGTTCCCTCACTCTTCAACATTCAGAAAGCTGCCCAGTTTAATCCTGTATATTGCCATTTCCTCCAAATAGCAACAGGCTGGATCACAATTGGCCTACGTGAGTAAAGGGGAATGCCTGGAGTGTATTTTTGTGTGTGGTGTTTGTGTGTGTTAGAAAAGTGCATGAAGATAGTGTCACTGAGTTACCTAAATTTTTTTAATAATTTTTCTCACACCAAGGGTCAAGATCCCAAACCTTACTGTTCTTGGGTTAAGACAGTGTTTTCCCTAGTGTTTGTCATTTCTGTATCTTTACCCAACAAGAGCTGATATAGACTGCATGATTATCATCATAGCATTGACTTGCAGTCACTTTTAAAACCTGCAAAATGTTCAGTGATGGACGTACAGTGTTGTTTACTCCTGAACTGGTTTATCATGTTGAGTTATCTGTTATCCATCTTCTAATGACCACCCTTTCACTGCCAGTGGAGTTCACACTGAAGCCTCCCTGGCAGTGACAGGGTCTCTCACAGATCAACGAGCACCGTGTGAGCATGCCCATGTCCTGTTCTTGTCTATAAAACACAGATCCCCTCCTGACCTCCTTCTACCTGCCAATTGCCCTGACATTGACTTGTCTTGTTCTATAGCATATTGGAATTTATGGTTTGCACATGTGGAATTCCTATAAACACCCATGACATAAGACTGTACTGATATTTCAACACCCTTGCTGAGCTAAAATCAGCCCAGCCACCCTCTTGATTAACAGTGATTAACAGAACTTTTCGAACAGTGCTTTCAGACAGGATCACTCAAGTTGATGGTTTGTGGTGTTGGTCTGGCGCCGGTGTAGGTATTGGAAGGATTCATTGTCTCACTCACCGAGTCTTTGACCCAGAGGAAATGTACTGTGTCCTCTGTAGGACCTCAAAGCTCCCACAGACCTTGCCTGAACAGAAATAGCATTGACTTTATTTCTTTTCTTTGATCTCACTTTCTCTCCTCCTCAGCCACTACTTTGATTCCTGCTTTTTATCTTCATTAGTATCTTTATGTAAACAGTATCTCAAAAAAGACACTTTCCAGCTTTTGCACTTACTTTCTTGCCATTTGCTGTGCTCTGTTCCTTTTTTTGTTTGTTTGTTTCTTTTCTCTCTTGTCTTTCACTCAGCAACATACATGAACAGGCCCCTCTCTGCTTTGCCAACTCTGAACTGCACCTCATCAGCTGGTCTGTATCTTTCCTGTTTTTCAATAAACATTCACAAAAAATCTGACTTTTATTTTTTTTTTTAAATTAAAGAAGTTTGCAAAGATTTACTTTTATTATTGCTTCCTTAAAATTTTATGTAAAACAAAATATTCAGCAAATATGTTAGACAAACACAGACTTTTTATATTTACTATCATTAGTAAGATATCTATCACCAAATATTTTTGTTTATTCATTATCATCTCACATTATCATTTCTTAATGACACACTCTCTAGCTCTTCATGGCTTCAGCTCATTTACAAGGTAGCTAAATGAAGTATTTTTAAACAAGAGAGTATTCAAGATGGGGGTCTACAGCACCTGACCTCGATGCTACGCTGACACAGACCCCTTTGATCAGGTGGATTAGCTTTATCCAGAGTGACAGGGTGTCGGCCTCATTTTCTGACCATCGCCCAGCTCCACCCACTGGTCTGCAGGCTCTGCAGTCACGCTGAAAGCAAATCACAAGTCCAGTTTGTAAATTGAAACATTTTTAAATTGTCAATGCACTGAATCCAAACACTTTTTCAAAGGATTCATCAAAGGTTTTATGCTGTTAATATAATATGTTAATATAAGACATCAGATGTCTAATGTCTAATATCAGATACCTCATCTGACCCAACATTGCTTCTGCATCATCAACAGCAGGTCCTACTCATTTTAAAAGTTTCTCACAAGATACTGATTAGATTATATTTTGCCTATTAAGCCATCTGTTAATTGCTTCATATTAGTATATTAATATTCTGGTAAATGTACTCCCTTTCCAACCTGAACTCAACTCAGCCAAACCCCACCTTAAATCCTAATGCATTCCACCTCAAACAACCACTATTATTAAATGATGTTTTTGTATATCTTTGTTATCATCAGGGGGAGTTGGAGAAGCAACTTCTGCAGGCCAATCCAATCCTGGAGGCTTTCGGAAATGCCAAGACCATTAAAAATGACAACTCCTCTAGATTTGTGAGTTTGCTATTTGTAGAATTATCTATTTAGATATTTTAACTTGTGATGTTTATTTAGGTCTCCCGTACCAATCTAATATATGTTTTGTTTTTTTCGCAGGGTAAATTTATTCGTATCAACTTTGATGTGACAGGCTATATTGTTGGGGCCAATATTGAGACTTGTATCCTTCATTATTCTTTATTATTAGACATATTTTTATCATTTTGTCATGCTAACAGAATTTTTTTTTTTTGTTGTTGGTTTAAGTTTTTTTAACTTTACCTGTTGTTGAAAAAGACCTAAATAATTTTACAGGATGTGTGTTTTTAGATAACTTCTTTAAAATAATATCATTTACCTAATTTTGAAGAAAAGTGCTACTAGTACTGACAATGTAAATAACTTCATGTGACAAAAAATGTCAAATTAAATTATTTACACTTGAATATTCATGCAGAGTTGGACAAACTGATCTCTCCTCTGAGTATAGAGCATGTTTGTATTCTTTAACAGCTGACTGCTCTCAGACCTGCTGGAGAAATCTCGCTGTATCAGACAGGCAAAAACAGAAAGAGCTTTTCATATGTTCTACTACATGATTGCTGGAGCCAAGGACAAATTGCGTGGTAAGATGACAGCAAATCTAAAATCTGACAAATCACCTCTTACCTCTGTTCCACTATTTCACTGTCATGTGTAAAGCTCATGAATCTAAAATTAAAACTTATCAAAAGAAAAAGAAGTCTTGGTTTTAAATTGTCGTGTGTATATAGTTAATACTATGGAACTTTGAAAGAGCTTTAAAAGACCATGGAAAGGTAATCCAATGAGAGAGTAGAAATAGTCCTTCTGTGCATTTAATCACCAATAATGTTCTTTTTTCATGTCAGGAACAACTTCACAAAAGGATTAATCATTACTCATGCAAAGAGAACCAACCAGAACCACAATGGTAAACAACTGTTTAAATTGTGTGTTATTTTCAGAGGAGCTTCTTCTAGAGCCCTTCAGTAATTACCGCTTCCTGAGTGCTGGCCATGTCCAGATCACCGGCCAGCAAGATGATGAGATGTATGAAGAGACAATGGAGGCCATGAAAATCATGGGCTTAACTGACGAGGAAAGAATAGGTATGGGGGATAAGTACAGTGCCTATATAAAGTATTGACCCCCCTTGGATGATTTCACCATATATATTTTTATTTAATTGACATTACTTTGTAGAAACCTGTTTTCACTTTGACATTAATAAGGTATTTTTCTGAAAATGTTTTGTCAAAGTCACCAATTTTTACTAATACCAGTACTACTGTCTACTTTGATTTATAATGTCCATAAAAGGATAAAACATCCAAGGGGGTGAGTACTTTTTATAGACTGTTTCCGTTATTTGTTCCCTGTGAACTAACGGATTTTTGTGTTGCAGATATCATGAAGGTGTGCTCGTCTGTCATGCAGCTGGGAAACATTGAGTTCAAGAAAGAGAGGAACCAAGAGCAGGCCACTATGCCAGACAACACTGGTAAGACACCACTTACTTTCACTACTAAAAATACTGCATAGTTTTGGATACTTAATCCTGCACTGCCAAGATATCAATATGTTTTTCTTTCACCCTAGCCGCGCAGAAAGTGTGTCACCTGCAGGGCATCAATGTGACAGACTTCACCCGCGCCATCCTCACTCCCAGAATTAAAGTGGGCAGAGAGGTGGTGCAAAAGGCACAGACCAAAGAGCAGGTACTAAAGGAAGCGCACTTTGTAAAACTACACGAACAAGAAAACTAATACTGGTTATAATTAATTATAATTCAATTCAATTTATTTGTATAGCGCTTTTTATAATGACTCCCCAAAACTAATTTGACTTAATGTCAAAATCATAGCTCTCATTGCTTATTTTCTGAATTTGTCAGGCTGACTTTGCTATTGAAGCTCTGGCAAAGGCTATGTTTGAGCGACTTTTCCGCTGGATTCTTTCTCGAGTCAACAAAGCCCTGGACAAGACCAAGCGCCAGGGAGCCTCTTTCCTGGGAATCCTCGACATTGCTGGCTTTGAAATATTTGAGGTAAAGATGTGTTGCTCATGGATGACTTAGAAAATACACAAATATGAATCTAATTTGACAAACTGAACACCAAATACACCAAACATAAAAAATTAATGCAGAATAGGCGTCTTTAACCCATTGGTTGGTCTTTGGTTGTTGCAGGACAACTCATTTGAACAGCTGTGCATCAACTACACCAATGAAAAATTGCAGCAGCTCTTCAACCACACCATGTTCATCCTGGAGCAGGAGGAGTACCAGAGGGAGGGCATTGAGTGGAACTTCATTGATTTTGGCCTCGATCTGCAGCCCTGCATCGAGCTTATTGAGAGGCCAGTAAGTAACAATGAGTTAATACAAGTGCAGTGCCGGTTAAATATGCAACTATGTTCTCCTCCCAGCACAGATATGTTGTGTCTTCTTTTAAATGCTGGTCTAACTTAGTTATCCAATGCATGTTTTCTGTAGAACAACCCTCCAGGTATCCTGGCCCTGTTGGATGAAGAGTGCTGGTTCCCCAAAGCCACAGATGTCTCCTTTGTGGAGAAACTCATGAACACCCAAGGGAACCATATGAAATTTGCCAAACCTAAACAACTCAAAGACAAAACTGAATTTTCTATTCTTCATTATGCTGGGAAGGTGGGTGTGAGCAGATACACATGATATGGTCACCTAATGAGGATGAAACCTTGCTTGTATTTTCATTTTGAGTTGCACATTGTGATAATGATGCTAACGTTCAGAATTTAAATGTTTTATTGTGTTGTAGGTTGACTATAATGCCACATCCTGGTTGACAAAGAACATGGACCCTCTAAATGACAATGTGACATCACTGCTCAACAACTCCTCCAGCCAGTTTGTACAAGAACTCTGGAAAGATGGTGAGATGTCAGACTTAGTTGGTTTTGGCTAAGATTAGCTTATCAATAATTGATTACATGTATATTTTAATGAAATTAACAATTATGATATAACCATTTTGAAGAGTCAAATTGCATAGAGCCATTTTAACCCACTATATTAATAAATGAGGTAATGGCAATGTATGTCCAATTAACATAATAACGTGTTGTCTGTTTCAGTGGACAGAGTGGTGGGTCTCGACACAATTGCCAAGATGTCGGACACCTCCATGCCAAGCGCCTCAAAGACCAAAAAGGGCATGTTCCGCACAGTGGGACAACTCTACAAAGAGTCTCTTGCCAAGCTCATGACCACACTGCACAACACTCAGCCCAACTTTGTCAGATGCATCATCCCCAACCATGAAAAGAGGGTAAAGAAACATGTTTGTTTTGACACACTGAGGACAAATGTTGGTATTGCAGGTGATAAAATAACTTGACAAGCCATGTTGTTTTAGAAGAAGGCAGCACAGTTATTAGTGATTAGTATTATTGCAGTGATTATAGTACTGTTATTTGTCAAACTAATTTAAAGTCTGATGACTGAACTGCATGTGACCAGCCTCTCCAGTTCCTTGGATAGTATTAGAATTTCAGAAGATCAATGTAAGTTGGAAAGTTTGAAAAACAAAAACAAATGAAGAACAATGCAAAATTTATATAAAATAATTACTCTTGAGGGATGTGTGTGTGTAGTACTTTAATAAAACCCACTGTAATTAAATTTTAATGAAATTCTGCTCTGCTCAGGCAGGAAAGTTGGATGCTCACCTGGTCTTGGAGCAGCTGAGGTGTAACGGTGTGTTGGAGGGGATT
This sequence comes from Anabas testudineus, assembly GCF_900324465.2. Lineage (NCBI taxonomy): Eukaryota > Metazoa > Chordata > Actinopteri > Anabantiformes > Anabantidae > Anabas > Anabas testudineus. The sequence continues at coordinate 21,159,414 of NC_046610.1, forward strand.
CGTATCTGCCGACAAGGATTCCCCAACCGAATTGTCTTCCAGGAGTTCCGCCAACGGTGAGTGCAATATCATGTGGCTTACTAAACTTTAAGTATGCATCATGTTTTCAAATCTAGTTTGTAACATTGCTGCAAGATTTTCTTGTCATATTAAATATTTCTGTTTTCTTGCAGTTATGAGATCTTAGCTGCTAATGCTATTCCCAAGGGTTTCATGGATGGTAAACAAGCCTGCTGCCTCATGGTAAATTTGGTTCAAAATCCAAGCCTTTGTTAATCAATAAAAAATCTAAATCCATTCTATCATAGATATTTTGTGCTCATGTGCTGTATATAGTCATATTCTTCATGAGCCATTACGCCTCATCTCCTACGTGTATAGATCAAGCATCTGGACTTGGATCCCAACTTGTACAGGATCGGACAGAGCAAGATCTTTTTCCGCACAGGAGTGTTGGCCCAGCTCGAGGAGGAGAGAGATCTGAAGATCACCGTGATCATCATCGCCTTCCAGGCTCAGGCTAGAGGCTTCCTGGCCAGAAAGTATGTATAAACAAGCCTCCTAACACAGTCTTCATTCTCTAAATATTCTGCCGTCTGTGATGCATTACACTGCTTGCAAGTTCAGCATAACAGTCTTTTAGGTAGATTATTACCTGTATCATATATTTTGATGTATTGGTTTTACTGATGTATTTTTAAAGGGCCTTTGCCAAGAGGCAACAACAGCTCACAGCCATGAAAGTGATTCAGAGGAATTGTGCTGCTTACCTCAAACTAAGGAACTGGCAGTGGTGGAGGCTCTTCACAAAGGTCAGCGAGTAATTCTGCATCTTTACTCAAAAATGTCACAGTACAACTTTGTGTTTAAAGCTACCTTTTTACTTGTGATGTTGGTTTATAGTTAATTCTTAATTTGTTTTTGTAAATTATAAACATAAACTTACCTTGCCATGACCCTACATTAAAAATGTCTCCTAAACAACAGGTCAAGCCTCTGCTGCAAGTAACTCGACAGGAGGAGGAGATGAGTCTGAAGGAGGAAGAATTGCAGAAAGCAAAAGAAGTTGCTACGAAGTTTGAATCTGAGCTGAAGGAGGTCATCTTGAAACACACATCGGTAAACAATATAAGAAATTTGAAAAAATTACATAAACACTTTCCTAAATAATTCTTTGATTTGATGTTTGATTTTGCCATCATGTAACACAGAATTTGTCCTGTGGCACCAATTTTATGTTGCCTTTCAGTTGTTAAAGTGTTCTCATTAGTGACTTCCAAGGCATCTACTGTTTTTCTCCTGTTCGTATGCTCCAGATTTTGGAAGAGAGGAATGCTCTTCAGGAGCAACTTCAGGCAGAGACAGAGCTGTATGCTGAGGCTGAGGAGATGAGAGTTCGTCTTGCGGCTAAGAAGCAGGAGCTGGAGGAGATCCTCCACGAGATGGAGGCGAGACTGGATGAAGAGGAAGAGCGTGCTCAGGCACTGCTAGTGGATAAGAAGAAGATGCAACAGCAGATGCAGGTCTACACATCAGTTTTATATTTTTGTTGTTTGTTGGTATTGTTTTAATACATTTACATTGAGTTATTTTGCAGCTTTTATCCAAAGCGACTTACAAGTGAAAGCAAAGCAAATATCTAAGCTAAGAAGGCGAACCTTAAAGTAAAGTGCTCTAGAAAGCGCTGTTTCAGTTTTGGGGTATAAGTGATTTTTTCCATTGCAAAAAAAGTTTGGGAAGAGTTCTGCTTTTTAGCAAGTATTTTCAAATTGAGAGTGAGGCAGCTGAGCGTGCAGAGGTTGGTAGGCGATCCCCCATCATGGAACCACAGAGCTGAAAAGTTTTACCAGGGATGTTTTGAGGTGAGGTGAAGGGACAACAAGACATTGTTCGTTTTTCAGCGCGCGGTGCGCAAAAAAGGATTGTAGACTCAGATGAGGGAGTTTAGGTAATCCGGTGCTGTTGAGTTGACTACTTTGTAGGCAACGGTCAGGGCTCTGAACGTCTCAAAAATGAGATGTGCCCCTGCATTTAGGATCATAGGGATCAGGGGTTTGATGGTGCATACTGGTTACCCTGTCTGCAATGCATTGCAGTACTTTAAGCCAAGATATGACCAGAGCCTGCACAATGAATTGTGTTGTAAAGTTCAAATAGTAGGGTCTGATCTTTCTAATGTTGAAAAGGACAAATCTGAATTAGATATGTTGCAATAATACCTTTACTTGTGATACCATAATGGTAGTGTAGCATAAACTAAGTGTTGGGTCTTTTTTATGTAGGAATTGGAGGAACATTTAGAAGAAGAAGAGGATGCCCGTCAAAAGCTGCAGCTGGAAAAGGTTACTTGTGACGGGAAGATCAAAAAGCTGGAGGATGACATTCTGGTGATGGAGGACCAAAATAACAAGTTGCTGAAAGTGAGTGTGAAAATCAGCATGGACTAGAAAAGCCATAATAATGCTCAGTCCCCACGAATAGATTTTCTGTATCATGAAATGTTAATTTGGCAAATGCATGATATACTTAATGATGTTTCGTAGGAGCGGAAGCTGATGGAAGAGAGGATTGCAGACTTCAGTGCTAACCTGGCTGAAGAAGAGGAGAAATCTAAGAACCTCACCAAGCTCAAAAATAAACACGAGTCCATGATCTCTGAATTAGAGGGTAATCGAGTTTTATCCAATATCATGTATACACCACCCTGAAACTGATTTATGTTGAAAAAGTGAAGATTGGTACTGAATGTTCTTCTTGTCCTGTACTTACAGTCCGCTTGAAGAAAGAGGAAAAGAGTCGACAGGAGCTGGACAAGGCCAAGCGTAAGCTTGAGGCAGAGTCGAATGACCTACAGGAACAGATTGCTGACCTGCAGGCTCAGATCGCTGACCTCAAAGCTCAGCTTGCCAAGAAAGAGGAGGAATTACAGAATGCCTTGGCTAGGTAAAATTGTGAGAACCTATAACACACTAGAATCTACAAAGCTAAGTAACTCAACAATTAGTATTATTTCTGTAATTTCTATTATGCTCACTAGTATCTTGTGCAATGCCTAATTCCCAGATTAGAAGATGAGACAGCCCAGAAGAACAACGCTCTGAAGAAGATCAGAGAGCTTGAAGGACACATCTCTGACCTGCAAGAGGATCTTGAGTCTGAACGCGCAGCCAGGAATAAAGCAGAGAAGATCAAACGAGACCTTGGGGAGGAGCTTGAGGCCCTCAAGTCTGAGCTAGAGGACACCCTGGACACCACTGCCACACAACAAGAACTAAGGTTAGTCACACAGTACTTTGCAGATGTGGATCAGGAAGTAGAGGAGGTTGTTTAGTGACCTCACTAATGCTCTGGCAATAGTGAGCATTAGCATCACAATCTTCAGGGCATCCTAAATTTCACTGCACAAATCAGTAATTTAATGTAAAATGGTAAAAGTCAAAGATAGATAAAGAAAGCTTGAGGTAAACATCAGCATCACCCAAGCATCTATTGTCCAGAGCCAAACGTGAACAGGAGGTAACCCTGCTGAAGAAAGCCATTGAGGAGGAAAACCGCACCCACGAGGCCCAGGTTCAGGAGATGAGACAGAAACACACCCAGGCTGTGGAGGAGCTCACAGAACAGCTGGAGCAATCCAAACGAGTAGGCCTGCATTTTTTTTATACTATGTTATAAGTGCTCAGATGCCCTATAGCTTGTGTATTTACTGTAGGTTAATAATTGTTTCTGACAGATTGTTTTATTCTCCATTTTGCTCAGGTGAAGACAAACCTAGAGAAGGCTAAACAAGCTCTGGAGAAGGAGACGTCAGAATTAACCGTAGAGGTGCGCTCACTGTCCCAGGCCAAACAAGATGGGGAGCACAAGAGGAAAAAATTGGAAGGTCAGGTTACAGATCTACAGTCACGTTTCAACGACAGCGAGAAGCAGAAGGCTGAACTGGGCGAGCGCTGCTCCAAGATCACTGTAAATAAATATTTACTTTTTATATTAATATTTTAATATAAACATTCGGACAGAATATATATATTAAGTAATCTACTACATACATTATGTAAGTAAAAAACTTATCCCCAAACAGGTTGAACTTGAGAGTGTGACATCCCTGCTGAATGAAGCCGAAAGCAAGAACATCAAACTGAGCAAAGATGTTGCCAGCCTTACCTCCCAAGTTCAAGACACACAGGTGAAATTTACGAGTGTTATTATATTACCCAAAACACTCCACATGAAACTTAAACTGTAACAATTAAATAACAACTGCTGAGAGCAGGTGAGAATTAAAACTCTGACTTTTGACGTAACTGGTGTGCTGCTACAGGAGCTGTTGGCAGAAGAGACGCGTCAGAAACTGCAGTTCTCTACAAAGCTTCGGCAAGCAGAGGATGACAAAAACAGCTTGCAGGAGCAGCTTGAGGAGGAGATGGAGGCTAAGAGGAATGTGGAGAGACATGTGTCTACCCTCAACATTCAGGTCAGAGTTAAAACTTAGGGCCACTAATTAACAATTCAATGAGATGTAATGATGCAAAATACTTTGAGACACTTAAGAGAGACATTTTAATGTAGGTCAGAAGCAGGTAGGAAGAATAAGTTACTCTTGACCCTGGCATAAACAGTGGAAAAGATATATCAAATGTGTTGCATGTTTTCTCATTCATGATCAGTGACTGAACACATTCTGGGTCTGTCTACAGCTCTCAGACACAAAGAAGAAGCTAGAGGAAATGATAGGAAACGTTGAACTGCTGGAAGAAGGCAAGAAACGTCTGCAAAGAGATTTGGAAGCAGCCAATACCCAGTTTGAGGAGAAGGCTTCAGCATACGATAAGTTGGAAAAGACCAAAAACCGTCTGCAGCAGGAGCTGGAGGACACACTGATGGATCTGGACAACCAGAGACAGAATGTTTCAAACTTGGAGAAGAAGCAGAAGAAGTTTGACCAGGTCAGATCAATCAGGAAGCTGACAACATTATGAGATAACTGAGATAACAGATAACTGAGATAATAAAATCAGATCTTCAGACATTTATAAACTACACCTGTATTACTGGTTACATTATTTTGTGTTTGTGCTCGGTCATCACAATTTATCCATGTTTCTTTGTTTCTTCACACCTGCTGGCCACCAGATGCTGGCTGAAGAAAAGACTATCTCTAGTAAATATGCAGAGGAAAGAGATCGTGCTGAAGCCGAGGCCAGAGAGAAGGAGACCAAAGCTCTGTCCCTGGGAAGAGCTCTGGAAGAGGCCCAAGATGCCAGAGAGGAGCTGGAGAGAGCCAACAAGGCCCTTAGGACAGAAATGGAGGACCTCATCAGCTCCAAGGATGATGTGGGAAAAAATGTTAGTGCTGGAACATTAAAGAACTTCAATCTGTTGGCACAGAAGGCATAAGTAGATGTTTTGTCTTAAAATCTACACTTCACAGTTAATATTGGTTTGATGGCAGGTTCATGAGCTGGAGAAGTCCAAACGAGGTCTGGAAGCCCAGGTGGAGGAGATGAAGACACAGCTAGAGGAGCTGGAGGATGAGCTGCAGGCAGCTGAGGATGCCAAACTGCGTCTTGAGGTCAACATGCAGGCCCTGAAGGCCCAGTTTGAGAGAGACCTCCAAGGACGCGATGAGATGGGAGAGGAGAAAAAGAGGCAGCTTGTCAAACAGGTAAAGAGGCATAAAAATATGAATCACCTACCAGGACAATCAGATTTGATCCAGTGTGAATAAATGAGAGCTGCAATTTAAGTTGTGATTTACAATGACTGCAGGTTCGTGAGTTGGAGACAGAGTTGGAGGATGAACGTAAACAGAGAGCTCTGGCAGCAGCAGCCAAGAAGAAGCTGGAGACAGACATGAAAGATCTGGAGGGACAGATCGAGACTGCCAATAAGGGACGAGATGAAGCTATTAAGCAGCTTCGCAAGCTACAAGTAAGTATAAAGCATGAAGCCTACAAAAACGAATAAAGTACTCTGCAGTATTTTTTTTTTTAATGTAATTTCTCTGATGCACATTTTTATTATTCCCTTGTCTTTATTGGAGGTCGGTACTTCGCACAATCACTAACTTCTAACTTGCACAATCTTCTGGTCAGAAATAACAATAAATAACATTTATTGATCACCTTGGGGAAATTGTGGCTGGACTGCTGCTAGACAGTACATATCTGTGTTACCACTGGGTTTTGGTGTCTTGTCCAAGGACACAGAATCAAGTAGCCAGGAGGAACCAGGAATTCAACCACTGATCCTAGGTTTCATAGACAACAGCTCTATCAACTGAGCTACTGCCAGCCAAATACTAAAGACTATCTAAACCTGATAAAATAAACTTTGAAAATGCCACAGTGTTTCCTCACATGGGAAGTGCTCCAAACATAAGTGGTCAAATATTTAAATGTTTGTGAGCAGCACTGGGACATAATGCTGCAACCTTTGGTCTAAGTATAATAAATATATCTGGTAATTAATAACATTCTGATACAGATTATCTCATTTTCTTCCTGTCTCTATTTCTTTTTCTACTTCCAGGGCCAGATGAAGGACTTCCAAAGGGAGTTAGAAGATGCCCGTGCTGCTCGAGAGGAGGTGCTGACTACTGCAAAGGAGAGTGAGAAGAAGGCCAAGAGTCTGGAGGCTGAGCTTATGCAGCTACAGGAGGTAACATCATGTCAATTCCAACCAAGGCAACAACTTCTCTGAGAGCAGATGCTTGAAATAATAGATTAATCTGTTATCTGTTTCTAGGAACTGGCTGCAGCAGAAAGGGCAAGAAAGCAGGCAGAGGCTGAACGAGACGAGCTGTCTGATGAGCTGGCTAGCAACTCCTCTGGAAAGTAAGTGCAGAGTTCACTTGTTGCTTTGTCTATGAAGTGGACATAGACAAACATGTGATTACATTTGATTTTCTACCATGCACCCTGTACACAGGTCAGCCTTGGCAGATGAGAAACGTCGTCTGGAAGCTAAGATTTCCCAGCTAGAAGAGGAGTTGGAGGAAGAGCAGAGCAACATGGAGATCATCAACGACAGGCTCAGGAAGAGCACACAACAGGTGACAAAACAGAGCAGCGTCATTAGTATTTTTAAGGCTGCTCAGAGAGTCAATCGTCCCTTTCTCTACCTTTGCCTCTCCAGTATCATGCTAACTGAATGCATACCATTTACAGGTGGAGCAGCTGAACAACGAGCTGCAGACGGAGCGCAGCACCTCTCAGAAGAACGAGAGCGCTCGGCAGCAGATGGAACGCCAGAACAAGGAGCTGAAGGCCAAGCTCCAGGAGATGGAGAATCAGGTCAAATCCAAGTTCAAGTCCTCCATCTCTGCTTTGGAGGCTAAAGTGGCACAGCTGGAGGAGCAGCTGGAGCAAGAGAACAGGTTGGGGACAAATAAAGTGTTATTTGTTGTGTACCAAAAGTACATTTACAAACGTTTTTTTTATATATTATAATTGTATTCCTCAGTCACCTTGAATGCTGTGATCTTTTCTCAGAGATAAGCAGGTAACTGCCAAGAGTATGCGCCAGAAGGACAAGAAGCTCAAGGATCTGTTGATGCAGGTCGAAGATGAAAGAAAACAAGCAGAACAGTACAAAGATCAGGTATGATCACTTGCATTAATGCACAAACAAGAGTCTTGTGCACAGTAAAGTTCATGTGTCCGTATTTGTGAGTGATGGATATTTTCAGTCCAGTGCACAGGGATGGGTTGATGAGGTGGCCTATCAGGGGAGTGCTTACATTTCCACTTTTCCACTCACCAGGCGGAAAAGTCAAATACTCGCATGAAGCAGCTTAAGCGGCAGCTAGAGGAATCTGAGGAGGAGTCTCAGCGTGCTACAGCCGCCCGCAGGAAGCTGCAGCGGGAGCTGGATGAAGCTGTTGAGGCCAATGATGCCATGAGCCGCGAGGTCAACTCTCTCAAGAGTAAACTCAGGTAAGACAAAGGAGGGTGTCTGTGTCCAAATTTCTATCTCTGGACAAATAAAGTATTTCTTTTTTGTCTCTGTTACAACTTTATTCCTGTGGAGCTTTACACATTACACAGATACTGCTGAATGAAAAATAGTACATTGTAGAATTCTCTTGCTCTTGAGGATTCATGTGAAAAACAGACCCTATAACCAAAAAAAGAAGGTCTGTTCACACAAAGCAAAGACAGTTTACTGACTTTTATTGAACACCTTGTCTTCTTCAGAGGGTTGTAAACGATAATTAAAACTGTCATTAAAGACCTTACCGAGCACAAGAAAAACAATATTGTCCATCTCTATTCCAGAGGCAACCCTGAGCCCAAGGAGTAAAGCAGCAGGTACATCTGTGCCTAAAAGTTACCCATCACCATTTCTCATGAACTTACCATAACTTTTCATTCCCCCATGCACACTCTTAATGCTCTCATTTCTTTAACTGAGCCGAACTGAGAGAAATATGGCTCATCGACTACTAGTGATTTCCTTGGAAAAAAAAATCTGTAGTAAAGTCACATTGCACCATTCGGTTTCCATTACACCTATTTCTTGGTGGCCATGTTTTTCTCAGTGCTTGGTTTAATTGTCATAAACCAAACTCATTTTCCTGAGCCAGGATTTAAATGAGTTACATAGATAACCAGCGTGCTTACCCTGTAACCAAAGCACAACCTCTACATTCTGTATGTCAGTGTTGCTCTTGTAGTGTGTAACACCTTTTGAAACATTTCCCATCTTGGAAACTGTCATATAACCTCACTTCACACTGTGGCAACGTGTTCTTGTGTTTGTATTTGTGTCTTGCATGTGTCTCTGTGACATTTTAGGCGTGGAAATGAGCCCTCCTTTGGCAGCACACCTCGCCGTATGGGTGGAGGCCGGAGGGTGGTCGAGGATGCCACAGAGGAGGACGCTGACTCTCAAAGCGACTTCAATGGAACCAAGTCCGTGGAGTAAGGGACAATAAATAACCAGATCAGAATTACCTTGTAGGGCAAGGCCCGCCACTTAAAACAAAGAATAACTTAAACGCCTGTTATGCTAACTAGTTCCACCAAATCACAATATATGTTTTCTCCCATTTTCAGTAGTTATCTGTCTTCTTGTCTCAGAGCACTTTTTTCTTAACACAAACCAATCAGAAGAACTTGATCGTATCATATCATCTAGGGGAGTTGTTTTGGTGGCTTTGCTCTGCTGATGTGTGATTTGCTGTTCCTTTAATTTTTTTTTTATTTACACTGTTTTGTACTGCACTGAATGACTGATACTTTCTTATGCAAGGTTTTGTACACAAACATAGGTGCCTCTAATTACCACACTTACCTGCCAGCCAATGGCTGAGTCTCCACTAAGTCACCATAAAGCAGAGACATTGTGTAAATCTATAGCTCTGTAGCTATTATCAGTGACTGTCGTACTGTTGCCTGTGACTGCTGTTAGTGTTTCAGAGCAGCACTGACGTGGTTCCTTAGATTCGATGTGTAAGCAAACATTGCTATACCCAGTCTGCTACCAATCAGTGCTGCATTTTGTACCCTGATAAATACAGTATGTACTCTTTAAATGTTTTCTAAAATCACCAATTTATATTAGTTTCACCTTTATTGGTCCCAGAGATGTTTAGATATATTTTACTCCAAAAATAACATGTTTCAGGGCAAACGAGGTTTAGGGTTACTCCAACTAGAAAAGCATGAACCTAATGTCACTTGGCAGCACTCACATCTTGTCCAGATTTACTGCATATTTAAAAAGCCTCAGACCACCCTAAACCACATCATTCTCATTTGATACAGTTTTATATAATCAACTGATGTTTACATGACACCATTCATATCTATTAATTGTTGAACCACCTGCACAAGAAATAAAGACTTTTTAAAAAGTGTTAATTTTCTCCCTTTAATGTTTCTGTCTTGGTTAGTACAACAGAATTTTATTCAATTTAAAAAACAAACAAAAAAAAAAACAGCAGCAGACCAACAGGCTAAATGCTGGATTTAGTACTTCAGGCACATACAGTTTAAAGTCTGAATACAGAAGCAGCTCTAGAGGTGCTGCATCCAAACACCTATACACAGTGTTCAAAGATTACAATTCTAGTTAGCTCATGGTCCTTCAACAAGCAGCAAAGATGAGCAAAAACTGCTTCCCTCGTGTGTGAAGTCAGTTCGTACACAGAGGTTACTGCATACAGTACAGTGTATGCGGACTGGTATTTACAGGTGATATTATGTACTTGAGTATTTGCTTAATGAGCAGTTGTATGGCAGTAGTGAGAACTCCTAATTTTCACCTCTGGGAAGATGCTGCAAAAACTATTTCTCCATATAGAATGTTTGTTACCAAAAGGCAGGAGATGTATAGATTCAATATAAATTATATATACCTACACAAATATACTATGAACTGTGCTTATCTTTCACCTGCTAAAATCTATTATTGCTTTGTTTTTCCCTGTTCACACACCATATAACCCTTAATGACAGACAGGAGGTCGCACATGCAAAGAAGACAATTATCATGCACTACATTCAGTAGTGCACGTACCAATCTAAATCCTACACTCATGATCAGAGTAATAAATGTGTGCGGTGTGACAAATCCTGTCCTTCACATTTATAAGCTTTGCATACTAGAAAACTTTTTAAAAATTAAACCAAAAACTAATTGCTGACTCTGATAAAAGGCAGCGTAAAGCTAAGAGCCTGATAATAAGAGGAATAAATTTAAACTATTACAGCAGAGGATACAAACCAAAGAGGCAGCGATGGCTAAACCATCCATTCATGGCAGCAATTCAAGCTACAATATGCAACTTTTAGGAATCATTCTAACACTAGCAAGAGATTTAAATCCATTACTGGAATTTTAAAAACTTAATTGCAACCTGACTGCTTTCACGTCACCTCAACTTTGCAACTGGACCTCTGTGTAATTGATCTAGCTCTTTCACATTAGTATCTGTGAGTAGAGCTACATTATTCAAGCACACAGTTTAACAAACAAAGACTTTTACTAATTATTTTTATATCAGGTTTACAAAGAAAAGAACGTAACCTCTGATTTATATACATTCCCCTCCAAAGGTATTGGAACAGTGAGGCCAGTTCCTTTATTTAACTGTACATTAAAAGATCAATATGAGACAAAACATTTCAGCTTTGATTTTCAGGTTTTTATATCTGGATCCAATAAACAACTTAGAAGATAGCTCCTTTTGTTTGAACCCACCCAATTTTTCATGTGAGCAAAAGTATTGGAACATGTGACAGAGTTTTGTTTCCCAGGTGTCCTATTACATTGATTATTCTAACAATAAATAGCACTGAATGTCTACTCTCAGTTTCAGATTTTTGCCAGTTCAGACTGGATTTAAAGTTAAGTGGTGTAACCAACATGAAAACCAGAGAGCTGTCTATTGGTGAAAAATAAGCAATTGTGAAGCTGAAAGGAGATGGAAGAGCCATTGTACAAATGAGAGCTGTGAAGAAAGACCCTAAAACAACTGTTTTACAGCATCAACCTCCAGACAGTGGAGGTATCACAACCTTCTGTTCACAGAAGACATCATGAACAAAAGCACAGAGGCTACACCAGAAGATGCAAACCACTCATTAGCAAGAAGAACAGGAAGACCAGGCTGGAATTTGCTGAAAAGTACAGAAATTTGTATATGCTGCAAGTTTTATAGGCTATGGTTGTTTTTTATGGACAAAGATGAGTCTATACCAAAGTGATGGAAAAACTAAAGTTTGAAGAAAGAAAGGATCTGTTCATGACCCCAAACAGACAAGTTCATCTGTGAAAAGTGGAGGTGATGTTGTGGCTTGGGCTGCATGGCTTCTTCTGAGACAAGCTCAGTAATCTTCATTGATGATGTAACACATGATGACAGCAGCAAAATGAACTCGGAAGTCTACAGAAACATTTTGTCTGCCAATTCAAAGAAAGATGCAGCCAAACTGATTGGGAGATCCTTCATCATGCAGCAAGACTAAAAACCCACTGAAGAAACAACAAAGGAGTTAATCAGGGGCAAGAAGTGGAAGTGAATTTAGACTGGCAAAGTCAGTGTCCAAACTTAGACTGTATACAGCAGGAATCTTACCTGCGAAAGAGGAGACTAAAGGGAGTAACCACCCAAAACACACAACAACTGAAAGAGGCTGCAATGAAAGAAAAATGCAAATGATTGGTGAAGTCAAGCAAAAGATTTGCAACTAAATATTAAGTCTTATTCACTTTAATCCATTTTAAGTCTATCTGTTCCAATAGTTTTGCTCACATGAATAATGGGTGTGTTCAAATAAATACAAACTGAAATGTTGATCTTTTCTCTCATATTCACCTTTTGATGTCAAACCGAAATGTTTTAGTCTACAGCAAAAATAAAGGAACTGGACTCACTGTTCCAATACTTTTGGAAGGGGGTGTATCTGACCAGGTTTGCATTCATCACAGCTTTGGTTTAGTCCTGGTCATAAATATAGTATTTGTTTTGCACCAGGTTCTTTATCCATGTACCAGAGTCACATCTAGTGGCTGTTGATAGATTTAACTTTCTATTTTTGAGCCGATCAATGATGAAGTACTGTAGCTGCCCTATGTGCATTTTCTGGGAGCAGTGATGTTTCAAAAGCCCTGCTGTCCTTGATCAAACACAGAAAGCAAATCAGTATACTGCAGGTCAAAGATACAGTAGAAGAAATGGTGTGAGCAGTAGGTTTTGCATTCCTTGATTTTACACAAGCTGTAGTTCTGCTTCCTTTGACAGACACAGTGTGATACTAAAAGTTCATGCGCCGATTATGTGATGTACGAAGAGCGGCTTCCTTGTTCAACACTTCAGCAGGGCATGTGGTGACAAAGGAAGACAGCTCAAAGTCCCATTGCTTTAGTTTGTTTTGGCTGAGGGTACTGAAGGAAGGAGATGGCTCATAGCAGGATTTTGACCCCTCCTTGTGGGGACTGGGCACCCTGAGAGAGACTTCTTGGTGGAGCTGGTCCAAACTCCAACCGCTTCACTAAACTGCAAAACAAGTAGTGCATATTCACATGAACACATTTTAAATGATCAAATACTTCTAACTCATATTCTCACATTTATTATTATGCAGATTTTATGTGATCAAATCTAAAAGAACAAAGGAAACAAAATGGGCACAAGCAACAGTGCAGAGCACCAACACCTTTGATTATTATTGATTATACGCTACAACTGTAGCAACTGTACAATTAATTAAACAGTTATACCAAAGAATTAGGTAGAAATATATACTTTTGTAAAATAACATTTGTAGTTCTTCACTTTTAGATTTTAAATGTATTTTTTCCTCTCACCTGTCATACTGAGGAGGAGGGCTCATGCTGGTAGTTTGGACCTCAGGGCCCGTTTCTAAACCAGAAGGACTACAAGGGGCAGCAGAAAGTGCCGGTCTGCTGACAGGGTTGTCGTACACAAAGTCTCGACAGGATGCCAATTTGGATTCCAGATTCTGGTACATAAAAAAAAATAATTAATGAATAGCTGAAACCCAAAATTATAGTTATACTAATCATTTCAGTAGTGTGGGGATATAATCACTGCATGCAGGAGCAGTATAACCATCATATCTCTTACTCCAACTTTTCTCAGAAGTTCTCCTACAATGTTGAGTGCAGATATTCTAGCTGACGTAGTGAGGGGAGTCCCTGTTAAGCCGTCCCCTAAAACAAAACAATATGAGCAGGTGAACACATAGTTAGTTAATATAAAGTGGGCTGGCATGATTGTAGTTATTGCTATGGGAGATACGTTTACCTCGTCGAATACTGGAAGCAGGGGGCGTGACAAATGAGCTGAGAGGTTTGGAGGGTGTGACTGGGATGGATGTGTTACCAGGCAAGTGGCACCCCAGATCTAGTCGGTCTGTGTCTTTACTCAGGCTGCTGGATAAACGTCTTTCCTTCTGACGTACAGCCAGCTCCTGGCGAAGGTCTGCCACAAACAGCAAAACCATACATGTCAGAGACTTCAGTGGAAAATGTTTGTAAAAAAAAAACTGTGGCATTCATTACATTTGCTGTAGAGCTTGAAGTTCATTTTCATACTACAGAGAAATTAAAGAAAAACATGAACATGAATCTCTGAAAGGAGGAAAAGCACAGCTCACAACATTATAAAGTATATCTAATCAGTTAAATATAAATTAAACATAAAAACATCTAAAGACATCTGGTGAATTTAGGCAACACAAACTTCTAGAAGAATAAAACTACTTGGCTCAGATACAGAAAAAAAAAAAGGACATAAAGAGAGAAATTCATAGTGAATCTGTGTGCGTACGTACCTCTGGCCTCATCTTTCAGCCTTTGAACAGACTCAAGCAGGTTCTCTTTCTCATCAAGCTCACTTTCAAGAAAGGCATTCCTCTCAATAACGTGGTTCATCCGCTGCTCAAAGTCTTCCAGAGACATGATGGTAGCCCTGGGACAGGCAGAGTGGATAGGTCAATAAAAGTTAGCGACACTCAATGATTATGTGCTGGTTCAGCATACTAAAGCCTAACTATGTGTGTGTACAGTATGTTCACTAAACACAGCCAGTTGGTCATTAACAATAATTAAGTCACCTAATAAGGTAATAACATAAGATCTCTTGCTGACCTTTTGGTTCTCTCCAGGTCATCGTTGGACTGCTCCAGCTCTCTGATGTATTTCTGCAGGTGATCTCTAACGGCTTTAGTCTCTGTGAGATCTGCCTCTAGGGTTGAGATGTGTCGCAAAGCATCCGAATGCTGGGCCTCAAATTTCTCCTGCATAAATCCGCCAGACATAAAATGAACACTGACAACGGCAGCTTTGCTATGTTTATTGATTCGTTGTCAGCACACTTGCTAACATATTTTAATAACAGGATCAGTGTATTTTTAAGACATTAGCTAAGGTCCCTTCCCTATGGACGGCTGAATAAAAATAGCAGCTGGTTTAAAGCAAGGCAGCAGCAGTGATATAAATTTGGGTTGGCTATAAGCCGTCTCTGTGTGTGGGTGTCTCTTTCTAGGGGGCACTGTAACATCTTTTTCATGTTGCTAACTGGAGCACCACAGCACTATCCAGGTCTAGAGGGGCCAAGGCCTATTTATATTCAAGGTGCTCTACCTTTATGTTTTCCAAATCCATGCGAAGTCGGTTGTTGTCCAGCTGCAGCTCTTTGTTTCGACCCTCACACTGCTTCAGTTCAGTTTCCAGTTCTGCCTCATAGTCTCGACTCATCTGCTGAAACTCCTGCAGCTCCTCCTGAGCCTCTTCAGCCCTGATTACAAAACAGTGTTTAATTTCTCCCGGAACAACTCAAATGTTTTATTATTTAAGACACATGACAGACGAGATGATTAACAAGCGGTGTGGAGCCTAAAATTGTTACCTTTGCTGATGTCTCACTGCTTGCTCCTTCCAGAAGCCCAGCTCCTCTTCCAGGGATGCAAACCTGTGTACTGATGGCTCTACCATGTCTGCTGTTCTGAGTCACGATGATGAGACACCTCAACTAAAACATAATATCACATTAAAGCTTTTAATACGAGGGTAATGTGACATAAGCATGAATATCCTTTCAGTTCAATTCACGTTAACATTAGCGGATGCTAACTAGACTAGAGGTTAGCTAATATATGTCACCGCGATAGATTTTGTCAATGTAAAGTAAGGGAGAGACAAGCAATAACTACGTCGGAGGTTTGTGCATATCTAGTCAAGTAGATAATAAAATTGCAAAGGCGAAAAGTGAAAGCTTTAACTTGGCTAACTTTTCAGCTAAGCTAATGTAGCTAGCTAAGCCACTTAACCAGATGGGCTATCCCAAAACAAAACAGGAATTATCAGAAACCAAGCGCACTCACCTGACCAGAAACGGACGATTAAAACATGCTAAAGCTAACAAATGTATTTCTAAATAATGCAGAATATTGCGGATGGTATAAAAACTGTATTGTGACTTCTACAAACTAATCTCTAACGTTACGCCGATGCTCGACTAAACCAAATACAAACGATGCCTCGGTTCTCGGACGCCATTGGACGATGCGGGTGACGTTTCAAATATTGTCCAATCAAATCCTTGAACGCACTTGTAGCCACGGAAGGTGGAGGCTCCAAAAACAGGACTCCAGAGCTGAGAGCTCGTGTTCTGCTGCAGCGACAAAGACACATCTAACACAAAGACACGTTCATGCACTGTGCAAGTTAAATGGACTGTTTTGTTTTGGACTTACATTTAGTTATTGTTTGATGCTTATTATTTCTTCCACCTCATTTACAGAGGCGCAAACTATGTGCACACACATCTCTCTCTCTCTCTCTCTCTCTATATATATATATATACACAGTATATATAGCTAATGACTTTTAATAAAATAAAAAACAAGGATACTGACAATTAAACATTCTTTAATTGGGTAAGTCCCCATGACATCCTAAAAGCCCTTATTTTTTTTACAATTATTGAGATTAAATTTTCCCAAAGACTATTCAAAAGGATATTCAACTTTTAGCATGTACATAAAGCTGTCGATAACTAGCTTTACACACAAAGAATCTTTACTTTACAATTCAAACATAGTTTCTCCAGTGGATTTTAGAATTCTTGTAGTGTCTAGCCATTCGTGTTCATTTTAAGCTTAGTTTGCATGAAATGTTTTCATAAGTGTACTTGATTGTCTGATTACCACACCCAAATTACCAGAACATCTAATCCCAGTGCAGAAGAACTTCCCTGATTCTATCATTAAGGGTAGGATGTATAAGGCCCTTGCACCGGAAGATTTAATGTACAAGGAAAATGGCTTCATTTGAATGGAAGGCATTTCAAATCCTGAGAAAAGTAGGCATGGCATAGGCATAGACAGTTTATGTTTCATGTTAGGTTAGTTACAGTTCCCTTTCAAGCAAGCAAGGACGCGTGTCCCTGGGATATTCACATACAGTATATGAATGGACATAGGTTTCCTCTGACTGACACATCATTACACTGATGTGAACAAAAATTCACATTAAAGTAAGTGCACAAGCATGTCCTCAAAATTCTTCTTTCCATCAGGTCACTAACGACGCAGGGAGTACTGCAAAAAAAAAAAACATGTTTAAGGTTAAATCCATCTCTCAATGAATTTAATGCACTACAGTTAACATGCATTTTTTAACCAAATTTAGCTTAAGAGCGAGACTTAATTTCCTTTCCTACCTTAGAGGAATCAATCTTCAGGCTTATTAGTATCTTTGTTGTTTCTAAGTGAGCGCATCTTCTTACTGTCTAGCACGTCAGTCTTCACCTGACCCAGAGTTCGTAGTAAGCACATGGTGTCGAGCCCCTCATCACCTGCCTCTTGCAGCAACTCAAGCACCTGTTAACAACACATTTTAACTTTAAGCTTTTTCAAAGTCAAATCAAATATAAGCAACAAATTTAACCACCACACTAGACCCACCTGCAGACATTTAAAAGATTTCAGTTCGCTCAGGTTCTCCTGCAGGAACAGCAGATAGATACTGAGGTCATTGTAGAAAGGTGTGACCACACCTAAAGCACCAAATCCTGGCAGCATCTCATAAGGCCGGAGGAAGCTGGAGCTTTGGCGAGCTGGTCCAAGAGCAGCGTATACCACCAGTGGAGCAAGAAGCGCATACACCAGCAGGTTGATGTAGCTGAGCAGCCTGAAGACACCCACTGCTACGAGCTTGCATTGGACCTCAGGCGGCACCATGCTGTTGTTTTTCAGCACTCCTGTCCGCAGGTCACAGGGAAACTCATCGGTGAGAGAGGCCAGACCGATGTAGTAGCCAAGGTAGAGGCAGCCCAGCAGGAGGATCAGCAGAGTCAGGCTCCGACATGCCAAGTACTTGACCACAAGGCCGTGACAGAAGCGCTTGGTCTTCAGGTACTGCTCCACTAAAGGGTACTTGAAGCAGCCCTCAGTCAAGTCCAAAGCACTGCTGTAGATATAGGTTAGCTTAGTATGAAACTGAGTTTTTTTATACAGATCATATACCAGCAAAATAAAAGGAAAACCTAATAATATCATCATTTGTTATTTGAAAGAAACACAGCATGAAACAGAGGGTTGCTTAACTGTACTACTAAAGTAAATGCTTATTATATTTCCAAACAAATACTTGTGTTCCATAAAATTTGAAGACCGTCATATAATGACCTCAGTTTTATTCTAGTAATTTTCCCACTGCTCACACACTTACTGCTGGACTGGGGTTTTGTTTCACATTCTGCCTCACCGTTTCTCACTGCATTTGGGTTCCACTATACTCACCAGAATATAGACCTGATGAAAACGAGTATCAGAATTGTTACGAATGGCTACTGTATATGCAGTATATGTGTTTTCAGCCCTGTCTGTTGCTGTAGGTTCTTTAACACAACCACTGATGAGCACCAAATACAGAAAATGTCCTTTTGTACATGTAATGACTTTAAAGCTGCTCGACATTTTATGCAAACAATTGATCAAACTACTATGTGTAATAAGAATGCCAGGGAATGGCAGCTCTCTCCCCGCCTGACTGTTTTAACATATTTTACTTCATTGTTTTGTTTTTTTTGGCTCATAATTGGTTTAATTACTGTTTTTGTTCAGTCTCATTGTTCTCACCAACACAGAAGCACTGTCCAGGAAAACATGGAGAATTTTACAATGAAATAGTTTTAGAAGCTATCCACTTCATTGCTGAAGTCTCATATTAGTTTTCGGTACACATTTCAATTCATTTTTGCACAGAATAGTTAAAAAAATGCCCGAAAATTGAACATTGCAGATTTAAATAATATCCTGCCCAGCAGATACTGGTCACAAGTCAAGATGCGCCCATACTACATGTTTACATGTGTGTAATCACATCTCCTGCAAATACTGACTAATAGTAAGTAAAACTGACAGTATATGACAGCTTGGTGTCTACCTTCGAGTTTCTTCAGGTGCATCCTTGTTATCTAAGGACGCCACATTCTTTGCCAGTTTGATGCCACGATTATAAAAACGATCCAGCTCCTCCATGATGAAGTTAAGGTCAGAGGAAAGGTGCGGAGCTGCAGTAAAACGCCAGAATAAGGCAGGGATGCACATGAGGGTTGCCAGTAAGAGCAGGATGTATGGGAAGAACTGGCGTAAACAGTGGCAGAGAAAACAGAACAGAAGAAGAGAACATATTATAAAAGCTGACTTTTTTAACTTGATTATTACTGTGAGGTATAGTATCAGCGTTAAAAGTATGCCAGTGTACAGTATGTTGAGGGGACACCTGTACCTTGTGGAGCCATAGTGGTGAATTAGCATCTTGTTGCTGCACTGCTGCCCAACAAAAGGAGTCCGCGTACGCTGCCTGTTTCAAGGAGAAAGTATTCGGAGAAAAGCAGCTGATCTGGGTACCTGGACGAGAAAGTGAGAAATTATTCAGAGCTGACAGAAAATATTGATAACTCATCAAAAAGAAGCAAACTCCACATCATGTGTCTGTCCTCCCTTCACTGAGCACATGGCCTAATTTGTTGAAGGCTTTCTTTCAGAAGCTTTATTTCAATAATGATCCTCTATTATGGTTCAGTCAGGCATGTGCAGTTCACAAAAACAACCCAGATGGTCGGCGGATGAATATTTCAGCAGTTAAGGGCCTGTAGTATTCTAAGATCAAGTTTTTAAAAAGGGAACAATGTCCATGACTTGATTAACACATCACATCACGGCTATTTTCAGCCTCGGTTACCAGGTCACTGGAGATGATTGGGTCATTTTAGTGTTGCCTTTCAGAGGATAATAGATAGAGTTGCAACTAACTTTTTCAATATTAATGAATAGAAAGTAGATAAATTAGCCAAGCAAGGTTTAAATCAAGAACGTATAATCAATATATATAGCCCATATTAAATTGTCAAAGTCAGAGGGAAGAGTATTGTATGGAGGAAATGAGGTAGGAGCCGGGAGAGAGAAGTCATGATAGAGGACTTCAGAGTCTGTCAGTATGTGTAGCAGCTTATGTGCCCACAGTTACATCATCCTCATCCTCATCATCCTCATCATCATCATCAGCAGCAGCAGCAGCAGCAGCAGCAGCAGGGCATGGCTGCCTCCACAGAAGGGTGGAGACCTGAACCACACCTTATGCAGCTTTCACACCTCTCTGTCTGTCTGTGCATCACACTGGATGTAACTCCCCTGCTGTACATCACATAAACACACCGCTTCATCCACAGTTAAGTGAGGTTTTAACTGCACAGGATCAGTTCTTCACAACACGATGACACATCGAGACAACTCACCGACGGACACCTCTTGAGCAAACGCGAGAGAGATGAGAAACAAAGGCAGTCCCACCGCTAGAAACGTGACTATCTTGTCTATGGCCAGCTCCAGACGAACCCCTTTGTACTTCGCCTCCGTGGGGTCCTTCAACAGAAAGTCGGAGAAAACGTACTCCGTGGCTAAGTGGGCAATCGCCATGACGAGCGTGAACAGAAAGCCGGCGACTGTCTAATTGTTGGTGTTGTTGTTGTTGTCAGACGCTTTTCAATTAAAGCCAAAAGCGGACAGCGTCTGAGGTTAAAATGAACGGAAGAGCTCTTCTGCAGTGTAGAAATGTGAATAAGGCATAAAATGCGGAGCAGTTACTGTTTACATATCTCCATTCTGAACCGGGACAGATGGTTGGACCTGTCCCGTTACTCCTGATTAATGAGCTACGAACGGAGACGCCAGGGAGAGCTGGCTGGCTGCCGGCCGCTAGAGGGCGCCGCGGCGCCGGGCAGCGAGCGAGCAGGCCAGACAACACAACAACATCCAGACACCAGCACAGCACACAGGGTGACTGTCATCAATCAATAATCAATAAGCAGGTGAATTTAAGCCTTCCTTCGGCGTGGCTTGACATCATCCAGTTTAATATACACTTAGTAGTTGAATTGCCTATAAATAATTCGTATTCGCATTATAAATTATTAGGAGTATTACAAAAATACAATACAGCATCTATCCAAGTAACTATAGGCACTATGGATCTGTGACTAAGGATCTACAGATGTATGAATATGTAAGCAGTATTTTTAAGTTGTATTAAGCTTTCGGTTTAATTATTTATAATTGACGGTTAAGGTTTATCATGCTGATGCTCATTTTGTATCTTAACGTGTAAAGGAACAGACGTAGCTGTCAGATGTTAAGTGAATATACAGTATTTCCCAGTGATGTGTACAAAATTGTACCAAAACTAGTACAATAGTAGGATAATATGCAGATAAATAATAACTGTAAAGGAAGAAATTAAATCATTCGCTAAAATTAAAGTGAAAAGTGTCTATCTGCAATTTGCCTACTGGGCAAATAAACATAACATTCCCGTGTATGAGAAAATACAGGGCGTTTATTCACCACTGTATTTTGTAACTAAATAAAAAAAATGAAACCTAATATGTTGAAAAACGATATATTATAGTATATATACATATATACTCGTTAGCCCATTGAACGTACCATTTACGACAGTGC
The DNA here is from genome assembly GCF_900324465.2 of Anabas testudineus. Taxonomy (NCBI): domain Eukaryota; kingdom Metazoa; phylum Chordata; class Actinopteri; order Anabantiformes; family Anabantidae; genus Anabas; species Anabas testudineus. The sequence continues at coordinate 21,180,914 of NC_046610.1, forward strand.
CAATTCCAACATTTTAAAAACATTCAGCGTTCACTGACAATAATAACATTTGCGACAGCCTCGCTCGCTTTCTGGCAGAAGTAGGTTACAAAAAGGTGCGCGTTTCCTGGGACACAGATAAAGGGAGACTGGTTTTCTGGGGGAGATGTGAAAGACGAGACCTTCTCAGGTAGTTCAACGACCAGATATTTCAGAAATAGTTCGCCATTAGCAAATAATATTCATTTTCATTTAAGGGCGATGAACCGTCGTATGGGGGAGCGATAACGTCTTTTGACAAGCTAACTAATTGCGCTTGTTGTTAGCTTACCCTAATGCGGTAGCTCCAGGCAGCAGAGCTAAATATAAATAACTAACGTTAAATTGCTAATTTCGCATAGCTGGCCCTTAGCAGCTCTCTATTTCCGGAAGAGTCGACATTTATCCTTAATAGACGCAGAGAAATTGCATAACATTAGCAAGCTACCTTGTACCTCATCGTCAGCTCGGTTAGTTGCATGTTCCGCATCGGTAAAGTTGGCTCCAGAAACAACAACCCACCTTGCCAAGTGCTTGTAAAGGTTATGTACGCAGCTGTGTTGAGTTGAACATACTTTATGACCAGACCTGTGCTCTCATATTATTCAGTCAGGACTTTACACGACTACTGTGAACTAAAGGACTCAATAACGTGATGTAACGTTCAGCGTAACTAGTGTAAACTTTCGTTTCCTCTTAACAGGAAGGCATGAGAGAGGAGAGAGATAAAAGTATGGTGAAAGATCTCTCTGGGTTGTATGATGGAAGGACTGGGAAAGGAGAGATCCATATGCAGCTCTAGACCCTTCCCATGGCTCAGTCACCCCAAAACGGAGGCCTCAAACCTGCTATGGAAACTCAAAGACTGCTTCTCCAATAATGAGACACCTGCCCCTCATCACACAGATAAAGAAGTAGGTATTTAAGGTTAGGTTTCTAAATATGTAAACAGTGGATCCGTATGTGTGGGCTATACACAGACTATTGCAAACTATTTTATATTACTTAACAATATGTGATGATTTATTTGTTTATGGTGGCAACATGGGCTGTGGTTCCAACTGGTCTTGCTCCTAGATTAGTCTGAGTTTTATGTAATAATTCTTTACACTACTGACCTTGTTTTTTCACACAAATAATGTGAGATGATCATTTTCTCTTTTACAGAACAATTGCATGGAGAGCAGAAAGGTTGTGCTGGAATTAAAAGATGTCCCTCCTCCACCCCTACACCATACCTCTTCCCAGTCATCCCAGCCCTTCTCTCTGGCCCCTCTCCCTTTGCCTCCTCCCTGCATGCCTCCTCAGCTTACACAAGACTCCCACCTACAACAGCCGCCATCATCACAGCAGCAGCAAGAGGGGGCGGGTCCCAAAGTAAGCATTTGCACTCACTGCAATTATTGCAGCAGAGATGGCTATGGGCTACTAGGTGGCGGAGGTGTTGTTGGTAGCAGTAGCAGCCTTGCTGGTGTTGTCTCACTTTACATTGCCAAAGGCTCACCAGGGGCACCTGTCGTCAGCAGCAGCAGCAGCAGCAGCAGCAGTATTAGCATGTCTGGGCCTTGTTCTGGGGCCTCATCTGTTCATCATTATCAGCATAACCTGAACTGTGGAAGTGACGCACACAATTCTTTGCTCAGTCTTAGTTTCAAACCTCATCTTCCCTCTTCTGTTGCTACCTCTCAGCCTGTGTCATCACACCCCTACCTCCCCTGTTGCTCAGGGCTTCTCCATACTTGCCCAACTGTACGTCTTCCATGCAGTCAATCTGCAGCTAGCCTGTTTCCCTCCTCCGTCCCTCTAGCTTCCTCTCTTCCCTCTGTTTCTTCTCTACCTGCTCCCTTGCATGGCTCTTGTTTGGCCTCTTCTGGTTGCTGCACCTGTGATCTCGACTTAAGCTCGTCAGCCAGAAGACCCCAGAGAAGCACACTCGGTGATCACCCAACCACGACCACCATGACTACTACAACCACTTCAGCACACTTCCGCTCTAATCCTTTGCACCTAAATGTAGAACACACAGTAATGGTGAAGGGTGCACACTACTGCCAGGAGTGCTTGCTCAAGGTTGGTTACTCTTCAGTCACTGTGGCTTTTTTGTATTTGTGTGCTATGACAGTTGCTTTTGGTAACTTTAGGCTATGCACATGTATAACCTCAGTCATGTAAACTAAAACTGATCTGTGTGTATATTACTTTTGATTTATATTTTACAAATGTTATCCTGACACTTGCTTCAATTTGTGCCTATTTACAGCCTGTCAATAGCCTGGCATCAGAGTCAGACAAAGTGTGGCCTAATGTTCCTATTCCCCAGACTGTTCCTCTCCCTGTTCCCATTTGTAATGGCTGTGGTACCTCTTCTGATAACATGCTGCTCATGCCATCCACCAGCCTTGGTAACATTGCCCAGAAGTATGGTTAGTTACAGTTTTTTTTTTTTTCTCTTCAGGATATTGAAATGGAAAAATCTTTGGAATATAAGTGAAGAGCATGTGAAATGTTATTTGATTGAAATGAGCTGAAATGGCAGTAAAATAACCAATTAGGCTAAGAATCTTTGCTGACAGTCTGCTACCTGCTTGCTAGGATCTCCAGAGAATAATGGTCCTGAGAACATCCCTCCAGTGGGTGTCTTCTGGGACATTGAGAACTGCAGTGTTCCCAGTGGACGCTCTGCTGGAGCTGTGGTCCAGCGTATCCGCAGCTATTTCTTCCAAGGTCATCGTGAGGCAGAATTCATTTGTGTCTGTGACATTAGCAAGGAAAGCAAAGCCGTCATCCAAGAGCTCAACAACTGCCAGGTACATACAACAATGTATGTTACTGGGGGAGATTTCCAAGGTTATGCTGTAAATTAAACAAATGAGAATCTGAAGTGCTGTGTCTCCACTTTTCCGCGACAAGGTCACTGTTGCACACATCAACGCCACAGCCAAGAATGCTGCCGATGACAAGCTTCGCCAGAGCCTACGACGTTTTGCAGAGACCCACACTGCACCTGCAACTGTCGTTCTAGTATCCTGTGAGTTCAGTTCAGATTCACGATCAACTACAGCCTTCTTCCACAAAAGACGTGGTGCCTAAAAGTTTGTTTGTTTGTTTGTTTGTTTTTCTCCCCCCTTAATAATAGCGGATGTGAACTTTGCAAGCGAGTTGAGTGACCTCCGTCATCGCCATGGTTTCCAGATAATCCTGGTCCATGGCAACCACACATCTTCAGCCCTACTGCAGCATGCCCACCGCCATGTGGCCTTTCAGCAGATTACAGCTGATCTGCCTCCACGAATGCTTGTCAAAGCACAGGTTGGTCACACAAATATACGGTGGACTTGATTTAAAGATACTTGTGATCTACTCTTTATTGAATGCAGGCAAGGTGGTGCTGGTAAAAGTAACAGTATTTTAGTGTGGAGCAAGAGGGCAGAGAGTGAGGCAGTTGGAATGTGAATTAGATCATGCTCTCAATCGTTGATGTACAATATTTTCTTAAAGGGATATTATATTTCCTAAGCTATGCCACTCTTAGCCACTCTCCACATTGTTTTTCAAGGGAAGACTGCTAATTTATTGTATAATCCATACAAACCAGAAAGGCACGCTGTCTCTTCCTCCACTCCCTCAGCCCAGTTTCAACTTCCTCTATGTGCACAACCTCCCTGTCAACTGTGATAAGAGCCTACGGAACGCCGTGAAGCTCAGGCTCCGCCGCCTGTCAGACAACTGCGGTGGCAAGGTGCTGAGCATGTCCCAGGGCACAGCAGTCCTCCGTTTTGGCAGCCCTGAGGCAGCTGCACGTGCCCGCAAGCGAATGGAAAATGAGGATGTCTTTGGCCACAGAATCAGCCTCTCCTTCTCCCCACGGCCCAGAGATGATGCAAGTCCTGATCCTGAGCTTCAGTCTCAGCACCATCACTTGCCTCAAATTCAGACTCTGCCCCAGCCCTATCAAACTCAGGAGTCAATGTTTGCCCCTGCCCCACCTGTATCCTCATTCTCATTTCTGCCCCTGGAGAAGCCCAGGTCACCCAGGAGGCCACAGCGAGCAACCCACCCATGCCACACCCCTGACCCAGTGCTTGAAAGGCTCTACAGCCCCAGGAGGGGGTGCAGTGGGCCTCCCGGTGGTGCTCCAGCCAAGCCCCATCAGGTCAGCAGACTCGTCAGTGCCTGCTTTCCATTAACATCCATCGCCCGCTATACATGTCTGGGCTGCTTTGTAAATCACTGCCTTATTCCCTCTCCCCAGTGTCCTCTACTTGCTGCCTTGACTAACAGCTTGTGGCTGCTTGCTAAGCTTCATTTGTAGTTGTTGGTTAGTGCTTCATATCTCTTGTTGTCCTGCATGTTCCTTGATCATTCATATCAACACATTCTATCATCCCATAATATTTATGCTTTTTCTGATTGTGTTTAGTCCAGTATATCAGTGCTGATATACTACTTCATGTGAGTGGCAAGTTTCTGTGTTCTTTCCAAAGTGTGTGCCTCAGTTATTTGTGGTTCCTGACTTGGTTTGCTTTTCTTGCTTGATTGTAAATGAACCAGTGTGGACATATTAGAAAAATTATGTACATGGAAGTTATCATGTTATCCATACATACATGTATAGATAATACTAATACTCGAGATGGGCATTTACATTGACTTTTCTCATTAGATGGTCTGTAAAGATAGATTTCAGGTTTATCACAGTATGCTCATGAGGACCATGCTGTATCATGTATTAAAGCAGTTTCTTCAAGGGCCTTATTGGCATTCCTGTTGGCTGCATCAGCGTTTCCTTGAACTCTTTGTCACTTTCAGATGTTAAAAATTGGCTGGTTCTTTGTTTTCTAGTAAACTAGTTGATGTTTAAATACCCATCCCTAGTTCAACATTTTATTTTATGCTCTTTTACATCATAAGCTCTTTCATTTGCACTAACAAATTTAGTGTCTTCACAATCCTACAAGACAAACATATCAACAGTATCCAGAAAGTCAACATATTGCGATCTGCATCTTTCAGGAGCTGAGTAGTTTAGAGGGCAAGACTAGAACGGACTTCCACCATTTGGATAAAGGACAAGCTGCTTTCGCTTCCTCCCCCAGTAATGGTGAGGCTGGAACTTTGGAGCAGCTGTCAAAACCTGGTCTCACTGGAGAATCCATGTACAGGAGAAGGTATACATTGTGAAGGGAAATAATGTAAACAAATAAGAGGTTGTCATACCTTTGTCTATATGCTACATACTGTAACTAATGCTACTAGTGAAAGTAATGTTGCTTATTTTAAAAGGTTGTCATACATCATCACCATACTGATCAACAACAGTGCAACAAAGTACTGTACAGCTACAGATATTGCTCTTACATGTGTCCCTGTCCTTTTTCATCTTTCCATGTAGAAGGGAGGGCTCCAGTCCTCGCCGTGTTACCGAATCCCCTGTAGAACAAGGGGACAGGAGCTCAGCAGAGTTCCAGATTAGCACGCCCTCGGCCTTCAGCAAGTTGAACCTGCAGAGGAGCTTCAGTCCCCTTGTCCTCTCCCAGGGCTCATGGTCCTCCAGGTGATGTAATAGGTGTAAATCAGTCATGTTTGATGTTTGAAGTGAGGATTCATTATTCCAGATATACAGATTCTCTAGCCTCTCATTATATTTATGTTGTGTAATAATTTTGCTTCTAAACTCATCTTTCCCTTCTTCCACAGCAGGAGTGCATCCCCATGCCTGTCTAGCCGCTCATCCCCTCTGCTTGCTGCACCGCGCAGTCCTTGTCCTGAAGGTCCTTTTGAGCCGTTCACTGAGGGGGCAGAGATCCAGGTTGCCAACCTGGACTACAGAATGTCTCGCAAGGAACTGCAGCAGACCCTGCATGACACCTTCTCCAGATATGGGCGGGTAAGACTTCAGAGGGTGCTTTTTTTTTTTTTTTTTTTTTTTTTTTTTTTTTTTTGAACTACAATTACAATTACAATCACTGCCTGAGAACATTTTGTTGTGTTGTGACTTTTCTAGGTGAAAACTGTGGAGCTTAGCCCCCACACAGACTACCAGCTGAAAGCCACAATTCAGATGTTGTCGTTACAGCAGGCCATCAGCGCTGTCAGTGGCCTGCACCGTTACAAGATCGGAGGCAAGCGTATTCAGGTGTCTCTGATCACCGGTGGTAGCAACAAATCTCTTGCCATGCTCAGGTACACTTTGATTTGAGTTACACTGGAGGTTTTGCAAAAATGCTGAGTTAAACTTGCATTCACTGACTGATGGGGTTTGTGGGATTTTCACATGCGTACATGAATACATGTTTTTCTGGTTTGGCTTATTGTGGTATATTTTACAGCATGGAGATAATCAGCATTCTTCAGGATGCACCTGCCAATTGTCTTCCCTTATTCAAGTTCACTGAGATCTATGAGAAAAAGTAAGAAGCTGGATTTCAACTTATGGCTTTGAAACTATTGTCATATGTTCTGATTCTACTTGCTAATGCTAATTCCAAATTACATGTATTGCAAAGTTGCGTGTGTGCTACCAGATTATATGCTTTTTTTGTCACCCCTCCAGATATTCCCGTAAGCTTGTGGTTGGGGATTTATACAGGCTACCAGAAGTGGTGGCAGTGCGGGAACAGGGAGGCTCAAGGCTTGTGTGCCTTCTACCCAGCAGTCAAGTCCGTCAGAGTCCACTGGGGTCTTCCCAGTCCCAGGAGGGCTCCTCTTCAGCAAGCGGCAGCCCTGTGGTGTTTGAGGAGCTGGAGTACCATGAACCTGTCTGCAGACAACACTATGCACAGCAGGACTTCAGGTTTTATCTTTATCACATGAAATGCACATATAATATAAAATCTGATTGAACCTGTAGTATTTCAGTTTAATATTATTAGTAGTAGTCTGAAGCATCTTAGACTGACCAGCCATTTACCTTAATTGCACTTTTTCTTGCTATGAAAAAACGGATCTGCAGCCTTATTTTTCATACTCACTGTTTTCTAAACTTTTGCGTATCTGTCTTTGTAGTGAGGCTGACTTTGACCCTGACTCCTACAAAATCCCATTTGTTGTGATGTCATTAAGCACCTTAGCCTCAGATGTCCACAGTCTGTTGCACTTGCACGATGGTACCCTTCCGCTGCTCAGGTGAGAACCAGCTCTGAAACTGAGGGATAACTTTTCAGATAAAATGGGAGATTTTCTACACACTACAAGCTGTGTAAGGTATTTTTCTTTTCATTTAGTTTTCCTGACTGCTATGCTGCGAAATTTAGCCCACTGCAGCTTGGCAATGAGACACTGGAGGGTGGTGTTCCCCTGGAGCATCTAATTACCTGTGTTCCCAGTATCACAATAGTAACTGCACAGAATGGGTTCAAAGTCATCAAGTGGATACACAACAAACCACCAGCACCAAACTCTGGTAAGATCACTCACAAGTCTCAGAATGTTGTCATTTTGATTAACATTTCAGCTTAAATCTGTTAATTTCTTTCAATACCACACCTTGAATGTGCTATATTTACTAGCTAGATATAAGTATTGTTTGAATTTTGTTGATTATTTTTAGAGCCATGGATTCAACGCTGCAAGAGTCCAGTTGGCAATCCGCAGCTCATCCAGTTCAGCCGGGAGATTATCGATCTGTTGAAGAGTCAGCCATCTTGCATTATGCCCATCAGCAAGTTCATACCCTCATATCACCATCACTTTGCCAAGCAGTGCCGTGTCTCTGACTATGGCTACTCCAAGCTGCTGGAGCTTCTGGAGGCTGTACCACATGTCCTGCAGGTAGATGTAATGAGCAACATACAGTATTCTTTTGCCTTTTTTTTTGTTCTGTTTTTTTCTTTTGTCAGATTTTTACATTTTGTTTTTTTAATGTGGAATGTTGTGTTTTTGCCCACAGATCTTGGGCATGGGTACCAAACGTCTCCTGACCCTGACTCATCGAGCTCAGGTGAAGCGCTTCACCCAAGACCTGCTCAAACTGCTCAAGTTTCAGGCTAGCAAACAAGTGGCAATCAGGGACTTTATGCAGGCTTACCACTGGTCAGTCAACACTGCGTGTCTTTGAATAGCCTTTGTGTTTTGTAGTTTATTTGTTGGTGTTGTTGTTTTTTTCATATTGAGTAAAAAAAACTAGATGTTTTGAAAAAACTGAGTATTGTGATTAGCTGTAATTCTTGTTTATCAGGTGCTTCTCAAGGGACTGGAGGGTGATTGACTATGGAATATGTGATCTAATGGACCTGCTGACTGAGATCCCTGACACTACTATCACCATCACACATCAAGATACTGACACAGTCATCTCTATTCCAAAGAGAGGTTTGTTCAAACTAGTTATTAAAATACTTTGCAAATGAACGTGAAAGTACACGTTGGACTTTATTCCATACCTATGTCGTTACCTGCTGTATCCGTGTACACCTTATTTTAATGCTCCGTTGTTTTGTTTTTTTTGTTTTTGTTTGGTGTTTTGTGTAATTATGTCAAATATGCCAAGAGGCTTTTCGAAGTTGCAAACATCTTAAAACAGAATGAAGAAATCTGAATTTGTTTTTCTCTTATTTTCCAACAGAACGGACAGTGGATGAAATGGAGCGTACCAAACAGTTTGGGAAGGAGGTGGTGGACCTGCTTCGTCACCAGCCTCACTGCCGAATGCCCTTCAGCAAGTTTATTCCCACCTACCACCACCACTTTGGTCGTCAGTGCAAGCTCAGCTACTATGGTTTCACCAAGCTTATGGAGCTCTTTGAAGCAATCCCTGACATACTGATGGTGAGTAAGGCACTCACTTCTAACCACAACTTGGTTAGAAGCGATAACATAAAATAGCCTGTTCTCTCATTTAGTATTCATTTCATGCACACTTTTTGGCATGTGGTGCTCTGTCAAAATGTTTAAATGCCTCTTTCCTTTTTTTTTCTTTTCTTTTTTTTAATACTTCTGACAAATTAATTGTCTAATGTTTGCTTTCTTTGGCAGGTGTTGGAGTGTGGTGAGGAGAAAGTGCTGACTCTGACAGAAGTGGAGCGTATCAAGGCTCTTGCAGCTCAGCTGGTCAAGCTGCTTCGGGCTCAGAAAAACTCCAGCCTTCCTGTTAGCCAGCTGCTCACAGAGTACAGCAAGACCTTTGGTTATGGTCTACGCCTGCAGGACTACGACGCCAACTCTCTGCCAGCTCTTCTAACTAAACTCTGCCATGTTGTGAAGGTAAAACACACATCTCTTATCCAGCTTTAACACAATTACCTTAAATGTTCTATGAAATTTGCACTTTTTCAATGGTGGCAGTTGGTTTGAAGTTTTTATTCTTTCAATTTAAGGTTGTGGATGGGTCAGAGGGTCGGGAAGTGCAGTTGATCAACAGGAAATCGCTAAGGTTGCTGACTTCCCAGCTACTGGCCATACTTATGTCGCAAGAGGAGGACCAGGTCATCAAGGGTCTCAAGGTGGAAGAGCTGAGCCAGCATTACTTGACTGCCCACGGAGCCCTGCTCAACCCATGTGAATATGGGTTTCTCTCCCTCAGTGAGTTACTCAAGAGTCTGCCCTACCTCGTGGAGGTGAGTAGGAGAGAAGAGTTCTACTACCACAATGTTCACCTTGCCTTCCACAGGCAGAAATGACAGTGTTTTGGTTTTTCCTTTTTAATAGCTATACCATGAAGAAAGTGATGAAAATGGAAAAGCTGCCAGTGGTCACGGTGAAGGGTGGGTGAGGCTGACCAGGCTTTACCAGTTTGCCCGCTATGTACGTGCCCTGCTCCACACCTACCATTACAACCAGATCTTCCTGACTGAGTTCCAGGGGGCTTATAACAAATTTACAAGCTGCAACCTTGAACCACGTTCTTATGGATATGCCAGCACTGATGAGCTACTCAGTGCTATTCCACAGGTTGGAGTAACATCCATACTTTTATCATAGACTTTTATCATAGACATACCTGTCCTCATATGTGAGGGCAGTGGAAGACAGAGATTTTACTCAAAGCTTACGTGTCATTTAAAAAAAAAAAAAAACTTTCAATTGTTTTGGGGCATGTCATCATCAGGTGGTCTGGATTAAAGGACACGGTCACAAGAGGATTATCGTTTTAAAGAACGATATGAAAGGTAAAAGTGTCACTGAAGTGATTTCTGAGCTGCTGCCTGCACGGTGAATTGAAACTCTATAATATGGATCTCTGTGTTGTGTTTAGCAAAGGCATGCTCTTCAGTCCCCAACAGCCCCCAGCCAGGAGAGAATATAGAAAGCCCCAGAGACAGCCCTATTAGCAATGAAACTTCTGGAGCCCAGAGTTCAGGTACCACACATCTGTATACACAGCCCAAGATCTAAATGTTTAGAATACGAATTTAAAAATATATTGACACTTAAATCTTACCTGTGTCTCTGCACTCGCTACATGGTCCCTCAGCATTTCTCATTGTTTTTATTAAATGTCTTCTACCTGTCAGGCGACGATTTAGCTGCAGAGTCTGAGCTGTTGTGTCTGGCATCCCCAGTGGACCTGCTGTGTGGTCCTGTACCTTCCTGCCTACCATCACCTCAGCTCCACCCCAACCCTGTTGTCCTCCAGCAGGCGGACCTCATATACTTTGAGGAGAAAACTTCTCCACCAGCAAGTTAGTTTTAATGTTCTGTATTTCATGAATTTGTATTCCATTTGCACTCATCAGTTCACCATAAATAGCTGTGGTAACTTTGCAAGCCTTTTTTTTAATTATTATTCAATATGTACTTTCTAGTTTTCAAAAAATGTTGAAGAGCAAGAGATGACATGCAAGAGAGAACAAAATTAATTTTAATGAGAGCATCACACTTCTCCTCACATAATTTGTACCTTTTCCGTCTTCCATTAGGTGTCAGCTCAGTCTCTACTTGTATGTGTGATTTCAGAGAGTGATGAACCTGAGTTTGCAGCTGCAGCTGACACCGCATGTGATTCAACTGAGCAGTCTGGCAGCACAGACGACTCTGCAGGCACCAAACCCCCACCGACCCCCAACATGAAGACCCCTTTGTCTGTGGACAGTCCCAGCAGAAGAACCACACGCAGCAGAATCAAGCTGGCTGCCAACTTCTCATTCACAGCAGGCTTCTGATTTCATTCACACATAGGTACAAAGTAGTTCTAGCAGTGTAACTCTAAATAAGAGTTGACCGGCTACACTAAACACACTACACAGAAGTGACCCCGAAAAGCAAAGCATTGATATTGTCCACTCTACATCCTAACAGGCTGTTGCATTTTTCTGCGTTGTAACTCATCGGCCGTCTTTGTTCTTTGCATCACAATCTGAGTGTCCTTATGACATTCATCAAGCTGTGATTTTCTTCTTGCAGATTTTCTGCAGTTCTTTAATTGACTAGATTCACTTACCATAGCCCATTTGATTTCAAGCTGATGGAAGTTAATTTATATTTATGTTCACCTTAGAGCCATGTTTAGGCATTCGCTAGCTTGCAGGCAAAAAATAAACCTGAGTTAGTTGTCACTGTTTAGACAGTATTAGTAAGAAATGAATGAAATGCTAGGAATGAGAAACTAGGTTTTCTTTATCAATCCAAGAAGTGTAGCTACCCACATTCTCAGTTTATAAAAGTGACAGATAATAGAAAGTGATGTTTAGTTCATGGGTCATATTCAAACCCTCCTATCTATTTACTTATTTACTTTCTGAAACCCCAAAGACAGAAAATCTTTTTTGAACTAATTTCAAATTTGTGGTGAATTTACTTGACATGTTAACCAAGTTAGCTCCTGCCTGTTTCATTCTTCTTCTACACAGGTGGCTTCTCTTTGAGGTATATTTTCATCTTTTGTCTCAGCTGGAAAGTAGCTTGAAGATTGTATTCTCAGTTCCATTTATTATGTAGTACTTAGTCTGTGGATGAGCTTGGCCTAAATGTGTGGCGTGTTTGGTGGCAACTCAGTGTTGGGACTGGAGAGGAACCACAGTTTCTGCATTAACTGTTTAGGTAGTGTCTTCTTTAATGGAAGCTAACAGACTTTGAACGGTTATAGAAATTTGGATTCAAAGAATTTTTTGATTGATATTGCAACAGCTCTGCTCTCAGCACTTTGTCTTGTATTTTGACTTAATTTAAGCAAAGCTCAACTCTCTGAGGCCACTAATAAAGGCCTGAAAGGGAAATGGGCGGCCCTTTAATAATCTAGTCAGATGGTTGCTTAGGCAGCAGGAACTGAATATGCTCTGTCTTTAGCCAGCAGTCAGTGCGTTTGTGTTCTTTTAGATGTATTTTGTCTGTGTGTGGTTTACACTGGAGAAGTTGGTGTGAAATGTGCATGGTGTGCATAAATAAGTTTATGCATGGTGTAAGCCCAGGAGGAGCAGACAGGAACAGATGATGGTTAAGACATACTTTAAGATCAGTCTTTTATTTCCACCATGTTTTAAGTATGTTAAAGTATGCTAGAGTTGGTGTCACCCTGCCAGTTGCCACAGAAATGCTCAAGGTTTTTTGAGTCAACCTTGCTGCTGTTAGGCACTGGCTCAGAGGTGTCGTCCACACTGAGTTGAAGAGTTCGAGGGGAGCAGTGAGCACTCCTGAGTTTTGATTTTTAATGAGAAGGTGAATGGTTGTGCGTTTTAGGGAAAATAGATGGAGCAGGAGGCAATAGGCTGTTTGTGGAGCAGCATGGGGGCTCCGTGGAGCCTCCTGAACAGACTGACATACACACAGAGAACTTCAGCGGTTCTCTGGAATCTGCCGGGCTTTTACAATGGCTTGTATTTGCCACGGTGCTGAAGGAAACTGCCGTCTTACCTCCTTCGTCCCTTACATCCCATAGATTAGTTTTTACTTATTGATGTGTATTGGTTTTCTGTTGTCTTCTGTCCTAAGTGTGTACCAGACTGCAGGCTGTTGAACTGCCACCAAACAATGTGAAGCTTAGCACAACCCAGGCACCACTGAAGTCAAAAGTCTGCTGTGTTTGTGTTCAGAGAGAAGGTTTCTGAAATGGGTAAGAGCCCAGTTATTCAGTTTCTGTGCACTTTCAGTGTTTAGCGATGTTTATACCACATGTTTTTCCTTTGTCAGACTTAATTTTGACTTGGTATGAAGTCTTCAATCCTGAGAGATTCCACCTGCCAACTCACCAAAAGGTTTTTAAATAGGGCTGCTATGCTTCATGTCTCTCCTGCAGTGTTTTACAGGCTGTCTAGAAAACTCTTAAAGGGATGAGCAGCTCAGAATAATTAATGATTTACAATTACTATTGAGAGAAAGTGGCTTAAAATGCTCACAAGAAATGTCTAGATTTAAATCGGGTGGCATGAACACCTTACTTTTTGTATATTTGAGCAAACCCTAGCTCTTCAGTGGCAACTAACTCAGATGTATTTTTAACTTCCCTAGTTAAAACTTCCCTAGCCTTCTCACTACTTTCTGATAACACCAGTGAGAAGCTCTTGTCCCTGTCATAATATGCACTTCTGCATAGTTTTGTATCATGAAATGCGTAAGTGAAATTTTGTGTTTGGTGGGGTTTGAAAAAGAAAATTGTCTTGGTCTCTTTGTCTATTGGATATTACTACTTCAGTCACTTTGTCTTACTTACAGGTACAACATAACTACAGTCTGACAATTTACTAATGAAGAATACTTACTTCCTTTAGTCAGTGCTGTTGTGTCATTAAAACATTTGCCTTGCCATGTTTTGTTTACCTGCTCAACACTTTCCCCTCAGTCACAGTTTTACTGCCTCACCACACAAACAAGTCATTGTAACAGTCTAACATTGTTGAAGGGACCAAAAAAAAAATCCATTAATAAATTTCACAAGCATCATTTCTGCCTCGTCTGTGTTTTGTGGTTAAATTGCCAAACAAAATCCCACAGTGTGTTCCTGAAAGATGCTCTTTATTTAAACATATGTACAGGTAGCTTCAGCTTATTTTCTGCATATTTGTTCAATATTTAACATTAGGAAATTCATCAATTCACTACTACTACTACAGAACGCTAGGTTATCGGAAGGAACGTAAAGTGACAGAGCAACACTTTGTTTGGCATTAGTCACTAATGTCCTAAATACACTCAAACACACACAGTCTATTGTAGGCATTTACAAGAGTTGCATTCAATTCCTGGTGTTTATCATCAAAACGAAAGACGAGATTCAGAAGATGCTAATTGTCAGCAATATCCATAATAACTATGAGTGATGTCACACTACCACAGTATTTCTTGGTAGCTGATGGCTGTGATGACGTTGGTATGACCAGGATACTCAGCCTAATCTTTGTTGCAGTGTCAGCAGTCTTGTATTTGCTCTCTTCACCGTGTGTCAGTTTGTAAGCATTTATAATCTACTACAGTATTCACTTGCTGCCACTTCAATCTAGCATTTATGTACCCGTTTGCATAATATGCAGCCAAGTTGTTTGAACTACACATGTTCCACCCACTTGGGATAAGGACAGCAATGTTGAGATTTGGGTTTCGAAAAAGGAAGTTCACTGCTTTTGTGATAAATGGCTGAAATGGAAGAAGAAATACATGACAAATGTTCATTTCCTGGCAGACAGAGAACCCCAGGACTTCACTTTGTAGACATTGTGCTTGTAGTCATCTACCTGCATGCATGCGTTATCATAGACTACATACCATAGCCACCGCAAAAAAGGAACGGCCATTTTCAGTTTCCACACCTCTGGCCTTTTGTGACTAAAACTTTATTTAGATTACAAACCCGACCCTTAAATAGTTTGGAGGGGAAACTCCGTAACTGAGGTTCTCTGAGACACAGGAAGTGATGTATGGCAGATCATGTGACGTGAGTGTGTTTCTGACACGGGGGCAGGGTCGTAAAGAGTCTCAGTCGGTTACATGACGGCACACTGGGTGGCTCCGCAGCAATCCTTAATGATGGCCACCCCAGATTTGGTGATGGAGGGTTTGTTGGGAGGCGGCTCCAGGATTTGTCTCTTAGGCTTTGGAGGATCTTGTCAGAAAGAAAGAGAAAACAGAAAATGATCATGAAGGGGGATGTAACAGTTCTCCTGTCTCTTTCTGACTGTGTGTGGGTTGTATTAAACCTTTCACTCACTTTGCGTGACTTTGAGATTCTGCTCCAGAGGCATCAGCTTCAGCCTGAGGAACTCGGCCATCTCCTTGTCCTCCTCTCTCTCCCTGAGGTGCAATACAGTCACTTCTTAGTTGGCAATTCAAACATAATTCAGCACATCGTGACGGGTTCAAATGGTTTTATATTTGATAACATACAACTAGCAAAATGCAGGTTGCTTCCAATGATGCATTACTGACTGTAGATTTAGGGGCAAAAATTCAATTGCATCCATTTGAAATGAAGACGATAAACTGAGCAGCATGTGAAGGAATCTGAATACTCTCTGAAGCCACTGTACATGTCATGGCTCTGTTATGTGTTCTAGCTACTCCCCTGTCATTTTTAAACTTCTGTATTAGGTAAGAGAGTTGTAATATGTTGTTCATTGCACAATAAATTGAATATATTGCACATGAATTATCTATTTTTAAATCTTTGAGTATTCTGTTATTACAAGTAAAGCACAACCTAAAGACACAACAGTGTTTGGAACACTTTTCTAGCTACAGCATACAGAATCATTCTGATTACGCTGTGTGGAAATAAACACTTTCTGTTGCTCATCCAGTGATTTCAAACCAGTCTTGGATTTTATAGCTTGTCTATCTATCTCTCCGTGTCACTCCACTCTCTGTGGGTTATCTGTGGGGGCAGAGGATGAAGAAGAAAATGACAATGCGCCGCCACGGTCATCAGTCAGGCCCCCCCACGCACACACACACACGCACACACACAGCAGGCGGTGCTGTGATGATGAAGGGATCCCGTCCCCCGCCTTCAGTCATGCTCACATTGGTTCCGCACATTTACTCTAATGAGTCTCCTTCCCACTGTTTCTAAACAATCCTATGTGTATCAGAGGAAGAGACCGTGGATGTGGTTCATTCGAGCACTGAGTAAACAGACAGGCAGTCAATTCCCTGTACTGTACGTCGTCCCGGATATTAACTGTCTCTGTGTGTCGGAGTGCTCTACCTTAATCTCTCCACCTCAGCATCATCCACCAGGAAATCTCTCTTTTGGACTAGTTTATGGATCTTCAGGATCAGTTCCTCTTCCCTCTGCCTGTGCTTCTTAGTTTTTTCTTTCTCTGGGGGACGGGAAGAAAGAAAATGAAAGTCAGAAGCAAATAAACAGATGTCTGGAGGGATGGGCAAGCAGGCAGAACGGAGACCTTAATATTTAACTTTCTCACATGAAATACAGCAGCAGCTACCGTTTAGATACCTGACCTTAACAAAATGACCTTACAGCGAAGTCAGCTGGCTCCTAAACACAGTCACATCATGAACAGAGCCTGAATTCTCATGTATAATTTATAACACTGTGGAGAATTGTAATTGGACAATAAAACGAAAAAAGAAATCAAGAAAAATGTAAAATAATTAAAAAACCCAGTGTATGCGTCCTTGAACGCAACACCTGCCCCTCCCGCACACACACACACACACACACACACACTGACATACATAAATACTCACTGAGGAGGCGTGTCTTCCTCCTGTTGCCAGGCTCTCTGCATGCAGAGCATCATGTATGTGTTACAATGTGTGACGCATTTGACGTCAGTGAACCACTCGAGCACTTTCCCGCTGCATGTCAGACAGAGGCACAGGAGAAGCTGCAACTGACTGAGCAGTTTATACTGTACTCTGCACCAAGAATGCAGCAGGAAAATGTCCAGGGAATAATAACAAGTATTTAGTGAATTTTATTTTGGACATTTTGCCCGGACAGCTCCCATCAGCTCGTACTGACACTTCTGACCTGTCCTGCTTAGTTTAGTGTAACAACACTTCTTATAAATCCCCATCATGCCTGCTGAGGAGGCAGAAACTCTATTTTTGGTTCAGTCTAAAGTGGTTTTGCTGGCGCTGGATGTTTGTGAGGCGGAAGGTATACATATGTGTCATAA
Organism: Anabas testudineus; assembly: GCF_900324465.2. Taxonomy (NCBI): domain Eukaryota; kingdom Metazoa; phylum Chordata; class Actinopteri; order Anabantiformes; family Anabantidae; genus Anabas; species Anabas testudineus. The sequence continues at coordinate 21,197,941 of NC_046610.1, forward strand.
TATGTGTGTTTGAACTCCACCTGGTACTGCGACAATCTGCCTCAACTCCTGCTTTAAGCTCATGATATCTTTGCAGAGCTGGATGTCATCCATCCTAGAAAAAAAAAAAAAACAGAAAGAAAACAGCAAATCAGATTTTAAAAAGAACAGACTGTGTTAGCTGCTCCCACAACCGCTTTGGCTATCTGAATGATGCTAGGCAGAGTAATATGGTGCCAACCCTTAAGGGACAGCAGACCAAGCTGAACATATGTTGGAATTGATGGTATTGGTGGTGGTTACATTAATGGTCCACACATTCACTCCCTCCTATGAGATGACTCACGTTGGCAATCTTCTGACATTTCATCCAGTGTCGTGTCATGCTGCGATCTTATGGCTGCATCCGCAGACCATTTAGACACCAGTCACTGTGCTCTACTGTAAACTTCCTGTGTGTGCACATGGAAAAAAACATGCAACATAAATCATGCTCTCTGCGTCTCCTGCAGCCCTGACGTCTGGCCCCTGGAGCCTCAACATTTTCCCCCCATGCCTAAAATCCCCGCCTCTCTCTCTCTGCGGACCAGTGACAACTACCACAGGTCTAATTCTCCCAGTGATGGATCAGGCTGATGACTCATCCACAGCCTCCTCCCTCATCTCCACCTCCCTCTGCATTGATCCCTGTTGCTCCACTTTACACCTCCCTGCTTCTTCTCCCTTCAGCGCCTTTCTCTCCCTCTCTGTGTTCCACTAACTCACTGTTACATGTGGAGTCCAGCAGCTTCTGCACTCCATGTGACACTCCATCTGCTAATTGTGTGTGCGTGCGTGTGTGTGTGTTTATGTGCTGCGTTGAGTCACACAGATCCTGACATCAGAGAGGGATGCTGTAAGCAGCGTGGCAGTCTAATGAAGCCTTTCAAGTGGGCGTCTAAATTAATATTTTCAAATGAGTGAGCTCTCTCACATGTGCAGCGGCCGACTGTCACACTGGAGATTTCAGAGGTGTAATGACCTACAAAACACACAGTTCAATTCCATAAGTGACAGGGCTGATACAGCGTAATAAAGCCTTAACAGAAAAATAAAGTGCATGAGACAGTGGCTTTTATTTCCACACCAAATTTGATTTTATACAGGTGCAATTTCTAATAATTTCTTCCTAGCTCACATTCATTACTTTTGAATAGTTTATTGTGTGAGAAAAAAACAAAATGTGCACTATGGTGATAAAACAAAACAGTATTGTTGCATTTGTATTTTATGTATATATCATCTATGTGTAATAGCACAACTTCTACATGTTTTATTTAGAAACAATTAGTGTTTAATGTTTTTTATCAAAATCATCTTGTGTTTCAATTTGCAATATTATCTGTAATGTTGTAGAACAACAATATTGTACAGTATGAAACTTTTGAAATAGTTAAGTCACTAGAAACATGTTCCAAAACATAGAAGTCTCCCTGGTCAAAGAGAGGCTCATCCTTCTAAGTAATCAGCGAATTTGTATGATTTCTCAGAGTGAGGTGAGGGAGAGAGTGGAGGTCTCACGCTAGCACATAAATAATAAAAATGTTAATGAATAATTAAAATAATTTTTCAAGCCAAATCTCAAATAACAGTGTCTTACATACACAGTACACCCAACAAGATAAGACAGGATTACGACACCTTGGGCTCTAACAAAGTGTGAAAAGCCTTTTCTCTAGTTTCTGATGATTTCTGTGTTGCAGCCTTAGTCAACACCCAGGTTGTCACACTGCCCAGAAAGCACAGACACAACATTGCTGCGAGAAAGCCAGCGAGGGTTTAGGCGTAGGAAATAAATACTGTATGTCATCCCAAACACTGATTTATAATCCTTGCAGCTGATGTTGATGAGGAGAGTGAGTTCATCCTGGTGACTCATTCGGCTGCTATTGGCACATCCAACCCTCTGAATAATCAATGAACAAATGGAGTGCAAGTATTGAACAGCCTTAAAACAGCCGACTTATATCACAAGGAAATACTTAAAAGCCTTCGCAGTGTGTCATGAGGAGAATGTCAACTGTCATGGCAACAAGGCCAACCTCGTCACCCGCTCGGGAACAAAAGCAAAAGAAGCTGTTGGGACGCTGAAAGCGATTATTCAGCAACTCACATGAATCTCAGCTCGGACTCTCGGCGCACCAGGACCTCTCGCAGGCGCTGGATACGAGTCATTTCCACCTCGATCTCCTCTGGAGACATGGTGCTCTCTGCCATGGACACATCTGAATGACCTATGGGATATGGGATGGCACATACGGTAACAATGAATAACAATACAAATTATAGGAGGAAATGTTGTTTTACCTCCACAAGGACATGTCTGTCACGTAGTACGCTTCACCTTGAGCAGTGCTCAAGAGATTGTGGGTTGAAACTACAGAAAAAAAAACCTTCAGACACAAACAGACTGCTTCACAGTTACTGCTAATGTGAGTGTGGTTTGAAATGCAGAAAAACTGGATTTAAGAGGCTGTTTGAGGACATTTTGTAAAAAAGGAACTCGTCAGTGAAGCTGCTGATGTAGAAGAGACAAAATACTGGCATGGATTGATGACCAGCTGTGGCTTCTTGTTGACTGTTATCACTCCCTCAGCTGAACCACTGACCTCACACTCACCATATCTGCCAACACAGAGACACTGCGTCCAGGAAACACTTACTTCACTCACTAAATACTCCGATCAGCGCACTGACCGCTGCTACAAACAGACCTCACTGGCATCTACTGTACACAACCAAATACACAGTTACGTATGAAATGATTAACTGTGCTGTACCCATCCTGGTTTCTTCTTCTTTAGCACCTGTGTTGCATGTCATCCAGCGTGCCTTCTCCCAAAATGCAAATGTATAGCCTTTGTTTAATATTCTTGTGGCTCAGGAGGAAGGTTTCATTTACTCTGATGATGTCATACTTATGCTATAAAATAAATATATACTGTATAAATAATTTAAAGAACAAGGCTATTTAACCTTCAATGTCCTGAAGTTTCAGAGGGCACAAAGGCCACTTGACTGGCCACTAAGGTCTATACACAAATGAACATGTTGTATTTACTGTATACAGTATACAGAAAACCATGAAACTCCAAAAGGTTCACATACTTTTTCTTCCCCATGTATGTGTACACCTCATTATTGTGTGCTACAGACTCTGGTTTTGTGTATCTGTTTACATCCACCACATAAACGACATTAAAGTTCTTACAAAATGCGCACATGCTTGTGAAAATGTTGATTTAATGGAAACTTGCAGAGATATTTCACAGTCACACGTCTTCGTTGGCAGCGGCCTTGACGAATACCCTTCATTATAATTAGGCTGCATGACATTATCTGTGCAAATACGAACTGCAAGGCACACGAAGCTCTTAATACCTTCCAACTGATAGCCTGCTGTGCTAGCGTCATCAGAGACTGATGTCACTTCAGATGACGGCTAGGAGGAAAGGATGCCTGAAAACATGCCTCCTTGATTCCTTGATCCTCCTCCTTGTGCTTGGACTAAGATGCGAACAACAATGCCATAATTCCTGTCGGCCTTTGAATGACTACACTCATACTGAGTAAAGCTGAATGCTCCACCCCATCTGATGAGGGCATGCAGGTCACCGTGGCCTTGTTGGTCCTACAGTTATTAAAAGCTTCATGGCCAAGTGCGAGGGCAATGGCCACCATCACTGTGAGGTCGTTGAAAAATGTATACCCTGGTCATGCTTGTGTCATCAAGGTTATTTATAATCTTTTTTAATTATAACACAAAGCTTGATTGAAATATGTGGACATGGAAGGTCTATTGAAAAACAAGTCATGGGCATTATGTCCATACCCAGCACATATTCCAATTAAGAGCCTGGGACCAGATTCTTTGGTTTATCTATCCACACACACTCCACATGCCTATTTGGATTTGAAAGAATATTGGTGTCTTTAAATATTCATGCTGTCCATACTGGCTGTGAAGTGTTCCCTCCCTAACACAGCTATAAGAGGACAAAATCTCCAGTCCACAGACTGACAGGTCCTCATACACCTGAGTAAATAAACTATTTTCATCTTTAATCCTGGTGATGTGATGCATGACATTTATCCTCAAGATCTCCTTTAGCATTATGGGACTTGGTCGTCCTGCAGCAACATAAACCGCAGTGTGCGTTTCTGGTACTTTTCACGGATACTTGAGGACGGAGCTGACTCACCATACCCGACAGAAGTCTGCACAGAAGGGCCTGGTTTGTTTGTGTCTCACTGATGTTGAATCACCACCCAACGTGGTGATGCTGACGCCAAATCCAAGTTTGTATGATTAAAGCAGAGGCTGAAGTTTGAGACACGTTTTTTTTTTTTTCATCTTTTCTTCCGTTCCTCCTCTGCACATAACGCTGTCTTCTCTCACTCTCAGCCACGTGCTCACCATCAATAAGATAACCAAGCTGCATTAAGTCTCTCTCATCCTCACCTCACCTCATCCGCTCACACACACTCAGCATTCAAAACATCACAATGAAAGAACAGCTTTGATAGGGTGTAATTAAAAGGAGCTTGTTCACCAGGGAAAGGTGAGGAACACATAACATTACCCCCGTTAGATTAAAACAAACCTGCTTGTCACTGTACTTCAGGATTATGATTTAATGGGGTCTGTACAGCCCGGAGAGCATGGATCGTGCATGGTGCAGCAGCCACATGGGGCTCAACAACAGGAGTCCCAGCATTTATGTGACAGCCAATGCAGATGCCACTGACACAAACTGCAATTGCACTACATACACACTGCTGCTGCTGCTGCTGCTGCTGCTGCTGCTGGAGCCTCCACCCTCACTCCAAAGGAAAAACAGCTGGTGAACACAAAATAGAAAAGTAGAAGGCAAACACAAGCAGGATTTGTGTTAAGACATAAGAGGAGATGAAAGTGGGGTGGGTTGAGTTACCTCTGTGCTGTTTTCTAGCTGTGTGTGTGTGTGTGTGTGTGTGTGTGTGTGTGTGTGTGTGTGTGTGTGTGTGTGTGTGTGTGGGAGACAGACAGAGAGCAAGACTGGTTCTGTGTCTAAAAATATCCACTGGATGTTTTTTTGAATTCTCTGACTTCGTCTGGAAGTTTCTTCGTACCATACCATGCTCCGCTGTGTGACCACTTATTCTTCTCAGTACAGGACACAACTGGGAATCCTGTCTGTTGTCGTTTTGTTGCTTTTGTCAATACATGCGTCATTCACCTAACACGACAGCTCTGCAGCGTGTAATGTTTTTTTTTTCTGCCAAAACTGCATTCTTCAGCTCTCTTATCATTCTTTATATCAATACTTTCATTGATTCACCACCTGACAGAAAATTCAACTACTGTCATCTCTGAAGGAGAGGAAACATGCTGATGCCAGCTCCTCCACAGAGGGAGTCTGCTGCTCTGAAGTTCTCCTCCACACTCATCAGTAAAAGTAGGGAACACGCTCTCTGTCACACATCACACAATACTCAGACGTGACTCTAAGTCAGTAAGCAGCTACTGACTCCTCTTGCTTCGTGCTTCTGCATCACGTCAGACTAAACTAAGTGACCACACAGCCTGTAAAACACGCTGGTCTTGTTGTCTGTAGAAGACGTTTCTGTGGCTTCAATCCAATCACGAACGGCGCAATACCCATGGGGAGCGCGTCAGGGAGTTGATCGGCCTTACAGCACCAAGGCAGCGCTATTGATACATCCCAAAGCTTTGTGAGTCACACATTAACCCTTTCAGCGCTGCCTGCTCACTGGCTTCACAAAGACTGAAACCTTTTGCGACCAAACACAGACTTCAAGTGGCTAAGTCGAACACCTCGATGTTTTGATGCACGATGCTCACCTTTGTCCGTGGTCCATGCTGTTTCTGACACGGCTCCGTAGCTCCGGAGCGCGCGCTCGGTGTCCGAAATAGATTTCTTCAGTTCCATGTCGCTCGCGCGCCGAAACCAAGCTACGAGGTCGTCGTCTTGATGGATCTGCGCCACTCGTCTCTGCGTAATTCTGCCAGATAACTCACCCGGTGACAAGGCTCCAGCGACCCGAGACGTTGAGCATCTTTATTCAAGCTTTCAGGTCCCTCGACGTGAGGATGGAGAGGAGATGCAGGGAGCATGCGCACTGCGGGCGGGGATGTAAGGACTTGGGAGCCACCCACTGTCACCGAGATGGTGTTAAAAATAAAACAGCAGACACACACGGTTGCTTTGAAGTTTTTGTGTTATGGCCTTTTCAGCATTTCTTGTGGTGCATATGTGTGTGTTAGAAATGTTATGGTTTAGGATTTATTAGCAGGTGCACTGTAAAACCTCATGTAGGAATTTAGTGAAATCCACCAGGCCTTTCTCTTGTCATGTGTGGCTTGTTAATTTCAAGTTAATTCAAATTAGACTATCTAGTTTATGCGTTTTGATTTAATATGATCAGTTGAAAACATGAACATGAACTGCTCAGTCAATAAACGACGTTTTTAACCAAACAAAACTAGCAGGTTGAGAATTTAAGCTCTTATTTTGTAGTGTCAAGAGCTCATTCATTCAAAGCAACTTTATGTGTTTCTGTAATACAAGTCAAAATAAGTCATGGTTGTTTATTTTAACAATAGAAATGATGTCAAGCACGCTTAAGATTAATTACATTTAATTCATAACATTAACCTGACTTCAACTAACTCACATTTTCAAGGTAGAAGGGAAAAATCTAATTTAATTTGTGACAGTACAAAATCAGAGGCCCAAGTGATATTTCAACAGTGGGTATAAGAATACAACTTGTATTCTATTGAAAGCCATGAATTCAAATGTCTTTGTGCTTCTATAAATACAGCTGCTTTTCAGTAGACACACAATGAATCAATGGGATGTTATCAGTTTATTATAATAATAAATATTGTACTACTACATTTAACTCAGTTGTTGTGCAAAATTTTATGAAATACTTACATTACATACATTATAAATTACAATCAATCAACTGCACTGATCAAACTGCTGTTCTCATCCAAAAACAAAAAACAAAAACAAAAAGAAACCCCACAGATTTTAGTGGATTACTGTGTCAGTTGCAGATATGACCAAAGGGAGTAATCAATGGAATTCGACCTTTGAATTTCAGTGCATATACAGTCAATAATTAAGACTGAATGAATAAGAAATAAACAATCTACTACACTACTAGTTAGTCAGATTCAAGTTAGTAGATGTAGAGGGATGAAATATAAAAATCTCTCTGAAACACCAGGAATCTCATGTGAATGCAGAGGATGTTTTTAGAGAAGACAGACAAGAGACAAGTATAAATATCTAATTTTCTATTGAGCTGTACTCTATTTACAAAAATGACCTTTATAAAACAAGGCTTCATAAAGGCATCTGACATTTCAACAATCACTGCAAGCAAAGAAACCTATAAAGTACCATTCTTCACTTTGATGTACCATAAAAACAGGCTGCAATATCAAACTGAAGAATCAAGAAACTGTGCAAAGAGATACCGCAGAGACCATGCAAACAGGCAGGCAACATATTCAAGTAAGTGGATGTATCAATCCAACATAAAAAGTAATATTTAGTAGTATCTCTTTACCACAATATTCAGACACAAAATGTGGAAAATTAAAAATGTATTAGTAGTTTTAATGTTTTCAGTACTTTGATGCACTCTGTGAACCCACGTTGTTCCCCTACTAGCTCAGCACAGTATGCTCTTTGTGTATAAAGTATCTAAAACTATAAATTACTAATAAAATGATGATTTTTATAAAATAACTGACTGTGCATTGTGTGTCTTGGCACCCTATAAATCAGTCACACAATGCTAGCTGCCAGTCCACATAGTGATAAGAATTCTTTCACACACTCCTCAATCCAGTTTTTCATTTGGGTGAAAACCAGAGGAATCTGGAACATCAACCTTAAAATAAGGGTAGTATCTTATTCTAAATGTAAGAACACATTATTAAATACAGCCAATGAAATGAGGTGCTGATTATCCACAGTAGGACACTGGAAGATAGGACTAAATTAAATTTCTTCAAAGAGGTGATATTCTGTGCAATTATTAAAAAATGTACTTCTTCTATAATCCATTTGCTAGAGGCTGTTTTCGCAAGCACATTAAACTGTGTCACAATTTTAGTCTCTAGCAGTGACAGTGCAACATTAATCAAAGACAAGACAGCTGTGGATTGGACTGGCTGCATGCTGTTCAGAGCAGAGTCTTCTGGTTTATGTTTTGTCTCCTTCCATAACTCCTCCGGTGAAGATTCTCAGTCATCCAGGTGAAGTTTTCTGGAAGTTGAGTCATGGCAGGACTTCTTGTTAGGTTGAATTTGTGGGCTCCAACCAACTATCTTCAGACTGAAGAAGCTACTTGGATGAGTAGCGAAAGCGTTTCAACCTAACAAGAAGGTCCAGTTGCTATAACTCAACCAGATTCCATAACTACGACTGGTTCAGTCTCTTTCAGTTCTGAGTAGATTTAAATGCTACCATACCATCTTTGGGAGTCACTACTTTGTCTTCAGTGTCTGCATTCTCGTTTAAAGCTTCTGCATTATCCCCTTTAAAAGGGAACAACCACACCAGAGCAGCACCAGCTGTGCCATCGCCGCTCTGAAGTGAGAAGCAAAGGAAGGTGGCCCAGACAAAGCCGCAGCAGCCGGTGAAAGTGGTCCGCAAGTACAGAGGCACCAGGGCAAAGTTCAGCAACTGAGGAAGGCAGACCGACATTATTGAATATTTATAGCACAGGTAAATTACATGTTTATATCTCAATAAATAATTCAGATTAATTAATTGAGCAATGGTTTGTAAAATAAATAAAACTTGTATAAGGGTGGCTTGCCTAGTGCTATATTTATATGAATGGTCTCAAACCTCCCTATGTTAAAATATCTCTCTGCTTCTAGCTGAAAAACTCCTCCAGGCAATGTCATTTTCAGTTTTTCAGTGGTGACATCTGAATTGAAAAACTGCTAAGGGTTATCTAAGGGTTACTAAGGTATATCTTTCACAATTCAATCCTGCTATGAAAAAAAACTAACCCCAGCTCAATTTCCTTATATTCTAACAATCATCAAGACTGATGGAAATGTGATATTTGAATGGTGAAGAGAATCTGTACTCATAGATCCACTTACTAATGCACACACCAGGCTCTGTGAGATGTAGCTGAAACATCAATTACATTTTTTTTTCATCATTTATATATAGTTGTTCCCAAAAGTTGAGATGTTGATATTTACCTGCATGAACGGCCAGAACATCAGCCCGGTCTGACAAGAGAAACAGACAGATAGCCCACCAGTTATTTAGACTTGTTTAGAAATGTTTAGGAGAAACCCTCAAAAAACACATCTGAAACAACTGATGCCAAAGCTAATATTATCTTTCAAGGTTAGTGAACAGAGGCATCTGACATACTGCACATAATGTCCCCTACAAGACCAAATAATAGCAGATGATACAGAGTGCGTACACATGGCCAGGGAAATACAAAACATGGGCTGTTTTGACTGACTACAACTCTTATTTTGATTTGAAAAGGCACATGCTAACTAGGACAGCATATTATAGCTCAATATTTAGTCACACGTATATACAATGAAAAAAAACAAAAAACTAATTCACTAAAACATGCCGTCTCTCCTCTCACCTTATATGTATTTAGGAATTTCTTTCTCCAATCTTCCATGATGTCGTCTTTGCCCTCCAGGAAGCTGACACCTAGAAGACACACAAGACATTTGAGCGATCATTCTTTCCCCGTACTTCACATTCACAGTATGTCTTAGGAAAAGATCATTCCCATTTCTAGCAGCTACGAAGGGCTCGTTTTGCGCTGAACTACTCGCCGACCTGTGTAGAAGACGGTGGTGTATGGCAAGCCGTAAGGGCCATAAAACGCCACTTTATAGCACGATTTACCTCCTAAAACGCCGCTTTTTCCGGCATCTAACCTGTCATGACGCCGTTTATTGCGGCGTCATCAAATGTACCGCCGTCAAAAGCGGCGAAAAATCTATTATAAAAACGGCGCTTTTTACAGCGTAAAGGAAACGCCGTCCAAAGCGCTGCTTTAATGAAAACCGGAGCGGCGCATTCGACGTCACTTCCGGTCGCGTCGGACGCCGTCGAAAACGCCGCTCTACTATGGTATAATGATCTCCGCCCTCAGGTTTTCACAGCCTATCATTTAAAACTTGAGTGGCCCAATCACGGCTGAACCAGAACAGTCTCGCCCAAGTGAACACAGATATGCAAAGATAGAAAGTGATGCCAAGGCTGTGTCTCATCCTGTAAGCTGTCCATTACATATTATTAAATCTGTGTGAAGCCTGTTAGCAATTCACTCGCATGGTATTTGTCTTTCAGAAAGTCAAACTATATTTTTGCAATGAATGAAATGGCTAACGATATACTTTAAAAAAAATAAACAACCATTATTCACCGGGGGCATCTGCGTATGCCTGTGCTGGACTCTACATGATAAAAGCTTAAAATTACGTCCCGATGATTATTATTATTCTTACACATTCACTGTTCATGTACTGTTCTTTGCTTGTGTAGAGCTGCGTTGCGAGATGTCATGTCAATTGTAAAAAGGGCTATACAGATTAATTGTTTCTAAAGGAATAGTTCGACTCTACATAATAAAAGCTTAAAACTACGTCTGAATTCCATCTGCCTGTATAGCTCACCGGGAAGGGCGGAGCGCCGGGAACCCGATGGTAACGAGTTCGATTCCCAGTCGTACCTTTTCAAATGTTGTTATTCACCATTTTACTTTTTGGTATAGGAATTGTGATAAAACATTTAATTACATTGTTTATCAATGAATATTGCTAATGTTAACTTTTATTGTACTCCTCATTTATATCTTTGCATCCTGTGCCATTTTAAATAATATCATGTTTATGTTCTTTTTCCTCAAACCTTCTATCTAACCCATGGTCAACTGGCAGCGTGTCGTTGGTGACTGCGCGATTCAACAGGTGTCGGTCATCACAGGACCATAAATTCCGTCTTCTAATTAACTGCTGATAGGGTTTTTACACATGACACTGGGTTTTTACACTCTTCTCCTACATAAGAAGACATGCATCACATTTGTATACTTACAACTTGATTGTTGTAATCAAGTTCAACTTCCTATTATAATTAATATTCATAAATAAACAATTGTTGTGTACCATCATGTTTTAATCGTAGCGGTATTTTGGAATTTCTGGGCATCTAGGAATAGTGTTTAAACAAACCATGCACTTTGTCTCAATGCAAGTGTACACCTCTATGAACAACAGTGTAACTACCCGAGTGCCTCATCTAGCTTTCTCCCATATCTTCCCTTTTGTTTATCTAGCATCTCAAATCCCTCCACCAGTAAACAAAGTAATTTGGACTCACTAATTTTTATAATACTTACTTACATTGACCTGTCTGTCTGGCTGACCACTTAATCAGGTCCACTCCATCATGCCATCCTCACAGTTCGTTTTTATTACTGGGTAAAAGAATGGTTGTTTCACCATCTTGAAAATGAAGGCATCATTGACCTTGAGAATGAAGTGCACCTCTGGGCTCTTCACTACATCTACATACCAAGGATAAACAGAGATCTGTCGGACTTCATGAAGCAGTGGAACAACCATGGCTTATGACCCCACTGCAATTGTTTGTCAGAGGCTGTCTCGAACAGCAAGGCAGACAATCCACTGCCATGCTAGACATCTTTGGGGCTCCTGGTGCTGGTCCACTCACTGCTTCAGCCGACCCAGTCTTGGTGGCTCCGCCTGGCACTGCTCCTGCTACTCCAGCTTTGGTGGCTGCTACGGATGCTGGACTTGCCTCTACTGAGGCTGCTACTTCTTCTGCTACTGGAGAATCAGCAATGTCGCTAGACTGGCCAGAGAGGGTTACTGTGCCTGCTATCCAGCATAACTTGGACAATGCCACAATGGAGCAGATTCGAGCACAGTTTGACCCTCTTAGCGGTAACAGAGGACAACATGGCGTATTAACCCTATGTGACCTAATATCCTTCTTGGAGTCTAGGACACAGTGAGTTACAGTGAGACAATGAGTCTTTCAAACATTTAATTTGGAATACATCAAAGCAGGTGTTTGTAAAGGTTGTTTCACAATTGACAGACTTGGAACTATATCAATATCTTTTGAAATGTTTTATTCTTTACAAGCAATTCAATAAACATCTTTAATGCTTTTACTTCGTACTGATTACTCTTTCTTGTCTGTAGAGTGCTGTACAGCTGAGTGAATTTGTTGAGACCGTATGGTACATGTTTTATTTTGGCATACCGGGTCTAAGTTAGTATGTCACTTCAATACATATGTAACTATACAAATGTGATGCATGTCTTCTTATGTAGGAGAAGAGTGTAAAAACCCAGTGTCATGTGTAAAAACCCTATCAGCAGTTAATTAGAAGACGGAATTTATGGTCCTGTGATGACCGACACCTGTTGAATCGCGCAGTCACCAACGACACGCTGCCAGTTGACCATGGGTTAGATAGAAGGTTTGAGGAAAAAGAACATAAACATGATATTATTTAAAATGGCACAGGATGCAAAGATATAAATGAGGAGTACAATAAAAGTTAACATTAGCAATATTCATTGATAAACAATGTAATTAAATGTTTTATCACAATTCCTATACCAAAAAGTAAAATGGTGAATAACAACATTTGAAAAGGTACGACTGGGAATCGAACTCGTTACCATCGGGTTCCCGGCGCTCCGCCCTTCCCGGTGAGCTATACAGGCAGATGGAATTCAGACGTAGTTTTAAGCTTTTATTATGTAGAGTCGAACTATTCCTTTAGAAACAATTAATCTGTATAGCCCTTTTTACAATTGACATGACATCTCGCAACGCAGCTCTACACAAGCAAAGAACAGTACATGAACAGTGAATGTGTAAGAATAATAATAATCATCGGGACGTAATTTTAAGCTTTTATCATGTAGAGTCCAGCACAGGCATACGCAGATGCCCCCGGTGAATAATGGTTGTTTATTTTTTTTAAAGTATATCGTTAGCCATTTCATTCATTGCAAAAATATAGTTTGACTTTCTGAAAGACAAATACCATGCGAGTGAATTGCTAACAGGCTTCACACAGATTTAATAATATGTAATGGACAGCTTACAGGATGAGACACAGCCTTGGCATCACTTTCTATCTTTGCATATCTGTGTTCACTTGGGCGAGACTGTTCTGGTTCAGCCGTGATTGGGCCACTCAAGTTTTAAATGATAGGCTGTGAAAACCTGAGGGCGGAGATCATTATACCATAGTAGAGCGGCGTTTTCGACGGCGTCCGACGCGACCGGAAGTGACGTCGAATGCGCCGCTCCGGTTTTCATTAAAGCAGCGCTTTGGACGGCGTTTCCTTTACGCTGTAAAAAGCGCCGTTTTTATAATAGATTTTTCGCCGCTTTTGACGGCGGTACATTTGATGACGCCGCAATAAACGGCGTCATGACAGGTTAGATGCCGGAAAAAGCGGCGTTTTAAGAGGTAAATCGTGCTATAAAGTGGCGTTTAATGGCCCTTACGGCTTGCCATAGTGGTGGCCAGGGGGGCCGCCGCAGTCTGGTCCAGGATCAGTTTTCTGGCCAACATGCCGGCGGACCTTCCGGGAAACTTCGCCTCCAGAAAGCGCATCCACCAGAAGTTGAAGTTGCCATGGAAACTGAACGCGACCAGCGCCACGTTCATCGTGCGTCTCCAGTCCAGCTCGTCCGTCCGCGAGAAGCGCTGGTGCACGAGGTCCCCCGCGGCGAACAGGCAGCCGTACAGCGTGACGTTGGTGGCCCACGGAAAACGACGGACGTGTCCCAAAAACGCAGCCCGCATTATTTTGCGGTTACCGTGGCGCGGGGAGTCTACTCTGACGTTGTAAGTACAGCTGGTTAACTGAACGTTACTGGTGGTTACACGAGGTTGGGTCTCTCCCGCGTCACGAGTTGGCTACTGTACGTTTCTGTCCGGTTTTCAACGCTTATCGGTGACTAACAGGTGATGTCCGTCATACACTGAACTCCACAAGGTGTTATAATCCGAGAAAAGAGCTTTTTCTAGTGTCCGTCCGCCGACGCTGGACTGTCAGGCTGTCACCCGGCCAGTCGGTCCCGTTTGCGTAAAACGAAAACGCCCCTTTTTACGTAAAAAAACCACAAACCGTGGGAGGAGCCGCACCGGAAGACAGCACCTGACGGTACCTGCAGCTACCTGCAGCTGTCAGCACATCGTGATACTCCACGTGTTTACGTTTCTGCTGTGGGAAATCAGTCACTTCACCTCACGGCAAAACGAGGCGTGAAGCTGATCAGATCCACCACCAAGTTATTCAAGTGATATAAATTTGATGTGATATCACGATCATCCAAAATACTGGTTCAGCCATTTTATTGAGTTCAAATGTAACGTATAGTAGTAGTTTTTAAAAGGCAGTAGAGAGAGTGGTTTGCAAATCATTCTTCTGTAGAAAGGCTGAGCTCCCTTTCACTCCATGAACCATGAGGAAGTTTTCATGAGGTGATTTAAGTCGAAAACTCGACAAAATCCGAAATGTCAACATGAAAACGTATAGTTACATTTATTTTGCAACAGTTACGGTGTGTTCACACAAGTTGCACTTAATGCTTTAAGCACCCTGCAACTGTCTGAATAACAGAACTGATTAAAAGGCCTTATGAAGTGTCAGACAATGCTCTTGAAACTTTTAAACAAGACAAAACTACCATTTCAACAGAATGCTTATTGTCTGCAGAAGACTCCTATACACATGCAATTTTTTTTTAAACACAGACATTGAAAGTATACAGGCAGTATGTAGTTTATTGCTGGAAGTTTCACTCTTTTTCCAGTCTATAGTTAAAGACCACAACAGTTGTTTTTTATGTATGTTTTGACCTTTGAGCTTTTTAGATAATTTGGTTTCAGACATTTGAGTTTTAACTTGCAGTCTAGGCAATCACCAGCTTTATCTATTTCTCTCAGATAGCATATCACATAACAATGCTAACCTTGTGTTGCATTCAGGTATGTCTAGGAAAAGACAACATGTCAGATGTGAGAGCAGCCTTTAAAATGACCAGTGCACTAATAATTCATATAATCCTTTACTCATATTCAGAATTTCCATACCTGCTTAATGCTGAGCTAAAAGTATGAAGGCAATAAAATGTGAATTCTATGAAAGTTAAATTTCTTATGGCATAATACCAAACTTAAAAGATAAACTTCTTTAGTTTATAGGCCAAACATTGGAAAACATAAAAAACAATCAGTATGGTGTAAGACAGTGAACAGTAGGACACTAAACTTGACTTACTGCACTAATGCACGTCATGCAAGATGAGAGAGATTGAATAAAATGTTATAACATTGAAAAATAACAGGCAAGATCAGAATCACTTATTCTTCTCTCTTCTCTTCTCTCTATGCTGGACCAGCCAGCTGGAGAGCCATTTATCAGACATATGCATATGGTCCAGTCTTTGGTCACCTTTTGGTTAAGACACGGTGAACAAAAAACAGATATAGGGTGGATGGGTCACAGTGTATCCACTGAGCTGACAGGCAAAAACAGTCGAGGTGTACGTTAAGGTTCAGTGAAAAATTAGATCAGGCCTCTATTACGGGACAACCCTCTCCCAGTCCCCCCTCTCCGTCCTGTGGTAGAGCTGTGGCTGACCTGCAGAAAACAGGCTATCAGAGTTGGGGTGCTCTAAAATGAACCGGATGGTCGACTTCATGTGCTGGACAAAGTACGGTGGCTCAGCCATGGGAGAGGTGGACAGGTACTGCACAGAGAAGAAAGATACCATACCTCTTACTAATGTGCTTTGTTACTCTGATTTTAACATGTGTTTGTGTTACAACATAATCCTTAAATCAAAAACAGATAAGTAGATACAATGAATAAATGTAAGACATTTAAAGGGTAATTACTTCTATATGCCCTACCTTTAAAATTGTGTCATCATCTTGTGACAACCAGAAGGCAATATCCAGATTTGGAGACCACTTACAGGGGCCGATTCTGACATGTCCCTGACTTGAGTCATATATATCAGCCATCTGCAAAATAAAGTTAAATGGCATTTATGATCCTTTTACACTGAGTTTTGTACTTTGTTTTGTACTTTAAATTACCTGTCCCCCAGTGAAAGTCCGTGCTGATCTCAGCTCCTCTGCAGGCCCTTTATAAGGGAATGATGCAGGGAACACATCCCCTGTTTTAACATTGACACCTGAGAGAAGAATCAGACATAGATACAATTCCTTAGGTCACATTCAATGTTATTAAATGATTGCATCCTTCTTAATTTTCGGCATATTCATCACATACCTATTCCATATACTATGGGTCTGTTATTTCCACCAACAATGATGTCATTCATTTCTACAACATAGGAAATAAAATTATTAGACAAGTAATGGAAGAATAAAATAGAATTTATAAACAAAATGAAATATCCAACTTTAGCTTTGTACCTGTGATACAACATGTTTCCAGATGAATATCCTCTTTATGTTTCTGGAATTCTACTGTAAAGACAACGATTTGTTTAAGTTATTGCAAAGCTTAAATGCTGTCTTCATAATATTTCGATTGTTTCTGAAGTAACTTAAAAGGTTTATACCCAATATGTTAAGGCTGAGTTTATGGGATGTCTTTGACTCATCATTAAATCCTCCTACAAGATGAAGCTCAAGTCTGTGTAATAATGAGAAACATATAAAAGGAAAAGACTTATTATTCATTACTTAATCATAATAACATGCCCAAATATATATTGTAGCAGTGTGTTTGTCTGTGTTTTATACCTGCCCTCCTCACTGACGTTACTCAACGATGTGACAGCTTTTATAAGTAGAGGGACTTCAGACCAAGTGCTGGAGCCATCACAGTGAGCGAGGCAAACAGCTCCGCTTCCTGAAATTTTTTCAAATAGATTTAAAATGTAATTTTCTTACTTCGTACAAAGGGAGAGAAAAGTACAAGGCATGCATTTGACAAAAGAAAGCTACCCGTGTGTCGCACCACGACCAAATGGCAGGTGGTGGCATCATCGGAGCCAATGACTGAAACACAATCTGTGGAACACAAGAAATCATCATTAGGAGCCAGAATAGTTAACATGGCGTATTGTCAGAAATGTGTTGTTTTTCACGGCAGTATGTAAAAGAAAGCCATTAACACTCCAGCTATATAACTAATATTTGGATAACTCAAGTGAGGGATTGATGGTCATGATTATCACCATGTAGCTTTACTTACTGTCTGCAGGTGTAGTTGCTGCAAACTCTCTTTGTTGGACATACAGGAGGCATTTTGGGTCAACATCAACAAGTGGCTTGGAGCGAAATGTTCGAGCATTTTCCTGTGACGAGTAAAAGAAAAAAAAAAAAAAAAAAAATATATATATATATATATATATATATAGCCATGTGAAACCAGAACATTAAACCACGATTATTAAGATTAGTGTTACTTCACACGTATAAATACAAACTATAAAGCTTCAGCTCTGGGATCGGACTGCTCCTATTTAACTAGAGCAGTAGTTTGATTATTAATACATGATAGTTGTGCTTTTAACAAACGCGTCTGCCATGTCACACTCAGAATTGCAGGTTAATTATAATTGCACTTTAGAGTAAATTCTTAAAGAAAAACACTACTGATTGATGGTGAGACCTTCTCGGCAAACTAAATTTAGCCACACTTTGAGGAAACAAACCTTTAAGTGGGGATATTTGTCGAAGAGTTCCTCTGTCGAGCTTATGCGGTCAATTCTTCTATTTTGAATAAACAAAGGCATTTTCTTAAGCTTTAAATCCAGCTCCTTAACATACCATTATAAGAAACGATAACTTCATTTTTAAATCGCCTAATATCTCATAATAAACATATCAGAGTAACTGCAAACACCGTCCACAGCCTCGATTTCCTGGATGACTTCTTCTGCGATGTTATGACCGGAATAGTTCGTACACACCGCCACCAGCTGCTGCACAGGAGGACGGCGTCCACGAATCCAATTCACTATTAGCACTTAGTGGACATTCGTACGTAACGCTGTTTTAGCGAAACGACGCTACGTAGAATCAGTAGATGAAGTTACGTCGTTAAAGAGGGCAGGGAGGAGAGGAAGGAAGGAGCCAAGCCGTCGATCTACGTGACGCACCCAACAATTGTTTAACAACAGCCTTGTTTTAGCGCAGTTGTCGTTTTATTATTCACACTGTGGTATGTTTATCACGGCGCTTCTTTTAAAGCTCAAGTAGCGTTTATTTTGCACTTTATTAAAACGCACAACCGGTGGCAAAGGTTAACGTTAAGCTAACGTTACAAATAACGTTAACGCTAGACTGTTTGGTCAAAATGAGGGGGGGCTCTACCTACGGAGACAGAGACAGGGACCGTGGACGAGAAAGGTATGTTTTCAGGTCATGGTAGGAAACACCACATACATCTACAACACAGAATTAAATTAGTGTTACGAAGTTTGAGCCAAGGCCATGGCTGTTTGTGACACTCGAGTAACGTTAACTATTTTCTGTGCAGTGGGCCGATAAATTCAGCACAAAAGCGAAAATGCGCAATGAAATGTTGTTGCTAGATTCACAGTGAACAGCGCTCAAAGTTACAAATGAATGCACATTCTTACAAGTGTAACTTTAACCTGAAATGAATCCTAAGGTGTCCAAGTCAGCAGACTCGACACATACCATACGTCCTCTGTTACTGCCTTGTTGAATATAAACTAAAGGTTAAACGTCAGGAAAAGTCCAAGTCATCATAATTATATCATCACAGAGCATTAATAATACACTCACCTGAAACAAACTACATGCATATTATAACTAAAACTCATACTAAACGTTATAACATAGACATTAGTAGGTCTTGAAGTGTATGCACACAAACAAACTTATATAAATAATAATATAATGCAACCACAAGGGGGCACAATCCAGTGTCATCTTGTGCCAGTTCCAAGTCTGGATGATTGCAGAGGGTTGTGTGGAGAAGGGCATCCAACACAAAACATTTGCCAAACCAATCTATCTGCCGCAGCCCTGGTTAACATTGACCACCACTCTTGCTGTGTGACCTATAGGACTGTTGGGCAAAGAAAGAGAGGAGGAAGGCAAAGTGTAGGACTGACAGAACAGACTTTGAATGTTGGGGCTAAGACAGGGAAGGTTGACATGATGCAGAGAAGAAAGGTGGACCTACTGTGTGTTAAGGAGACCAGGTAAGAAGGAAGCAAGGCTAGAAGCTTAGGATCAGGGTTCAAGTTGTTTTACCATGAAGTGGATGCTAAGAGAAATGGAGTAGGAGTTATTCTGAAATAAGAGTATGTCAGGAATGTTCTTGAAGTGAAGAAAGTATCAAATAGGGCGATGACTCTAAAGCTGGAAATTGAAGTTGTGATGTTAAACGTTGTTAGGTGTTATGTCTCACTGAGAAATTCTGGACTGAGAAGATGATGTGATGCAGAGCATCCCCAGAGGTGAGGCAGTATTGATTGGTGCAGACTACAGTGGACATGTTGGTGAAGGGAACAGAGGTGATGAGATTGTGATGGGCAGGTTTGGTCTTCAGGACAGGAATGCAGAAGGACAAATGGTGGTAAACTTTGCAAAAGGGATGGAATATAGCTGTAGTAAATACTTTCTTCCAGAAGGGACAGGAACATAGGATGAAAAGGCTGACAGATCTCCATGGACTATGATGTTCGCAGATGACACTGTGATCTGTGGTGAGAGCAGAGAGAAGGCAGAGGAAAATCTAGAGATGAAAGCGGAGGAATGAAGGTCAGCTGCAGCAAGACAGGATAAATGTGCATGAATGAAAGGGAACCAAGTGGAACGATGAGGTTAAAGGCAGCAAAGGTGAAGAAGGTGCAGGACTTTAGGTACTTTGGGTCAATGGTTCAGAGTAACGGAGAATGTGGAAAAGAGGTGAAGAGGCGTCTGCAAGCAGGATGGAACGGGTGGAGAAAAGAGTCAGACTTGTTCTATGTTAAAAGAGTATCAGCGAGAATGAAAGGAAAGGTGTTCAAGACGATGGTGAGACCAGCGAGAATATCCGGCTTAGAGACAGTGGCGCTGAAGAAAAGTCAGGAGGCAGAGCTGGAGGTCCTCTTGGATCAGGAAGTACATCAGAGGGACAGTCTATGTCAGATGTTTTGGAGAAAAAGTCAGAGAGGTCAGATTGAGGTGGTTTGGACATGTTCAGAGGAGAGATTGTGAACATATCAGTAAACGGATGCTGAGGTTGGAGCTGCCAGGTAGGAGGCCCAGAGGAAGACCAAAGAGAAGATTTATGGATGTGAGAGAGGACATGAAGTTAATTGGTGTGAGAGAAGGGGATGCAGAGGATAGGGTTAAATGGAGGCAGATGATTCACTGTGGCAATCCCTGAAAGGGAACAGCTGAATGGAAATAAAGACAATTGCTGATAAATAATATAAGAAACAGACAGATTAATGCCTTTAAGAAATACAGATGATCATGCATCATCGTACATACCTTATATCCGTCTGAAACACAGATCTGTATAATAAAGCAGGCCCCAAACATTAAGTGTACCTGAGCAAGCCAGTATCAACAATTAAGTCTGGGAATGTGGATTTACTCTGACAATTAAGGGACTGATAGAAATGATCAGTGGATGACCTCTTTGTTAAAGGTAGCACCTGTAGTATAAACAGTGATTGCTCAGTTCTTTTCAATGTTTGACCCTCATTTCTCAGGCCACGGTTCGGGTCCATGAGCAGTCGCAGTGGACCCCCACCAGTGAAGTTTGGGAATCCAGGTGAGCGACTACGCAAGAAGAGGTGGAACTTGGATGAGCTGCCAAAATTTGAGAAGAACTTCTACAATGAACACCCTGAGGTCGTACGCATGGGCCAGGTAAATCTTATATTCAGAAAAATAATATTATTATGGAAAATATGAACAACTATTAACCATCCTTCCATGTATGTTTTCTGTTTTGTTGTGCTCTTTTGCGTTTTGATGTCCTATACAGTATGAAGTGGAAGAGTTTCGCAGAAAAAAGGAGATCACCATCAGAGGCTCTGGTTGCCCAAAAGCAGTCACTGCTTTTCACCAGGCACAGTTTCCTCGTAAGTAAACCATAAAGTGCATCTGCCACAGTATTTGCACTTAATATTTAAAAGAAACATTGGCATTCATGATATTAATCATACAACAGTTCCAGCATTTAGATACCTCAACATTTCATTCTTTTAGACCAGTGGTAAATTTAAACAAAACAATAAACTAAGTTTTAATAGCCATTTTCAATGTTTGCAAATGCAATGTGAAATGTATTTTACAAGACAGAAACTGTCTCCCTCCCTCTTCTGGCAGAATATGTGATAGATGTGCTAATGCAGCAGAACTTTAAGGAGCCCACTGCGATCCAGTCTCAGGGTTTTCCTGTAGCCCTCAGTGGCAAAGACATGGTGGGCATTGCACAGACTGGCTCTGGAAAGACTCTGGCTGTAAGTATGCCTGACTATTATGTAGCATGATGATGACACATCACATATCTGAACATAGAGAAATATGTAAGCATCAGAGAAGAATACAGCTTAAAAAAAGGGCAAATTGAAATAATTGATTTGTTTCTAAACATATTAAACATGTTAAAAAACAAAACGAGAGCTAGAAACGTTTCTAAAGTTTGTAAGTAAGTACTAATGTAGTACTGAACTATGGAGTTGGACCATTAAAACATTTCTTATCATTTCTTCTACCATCATAATTTTGAAACCTTATTTTAAACAGATGTCAGTTTTTTCAATCATTTAAATTTGGCTTTTCATGTGGCGTGACTTTTTTTTTTATGGTTTTTCAGGACTTTAAAGGAACATCAATACACAGAGGGATCAGGGATCAGATCATTTAAGAGAGAGACTTAAAACTGTTGCACATTATCTAACTATTTGTCTTGTTGTTCCCTGCAGTATCTTCTTCCTGCTATTGTTCACATTAATCATCAACCCTATCTAGAAAGGGGAGATGGTCCGATTGTAAGTACCTTTGTCAAAATGTATCTAATAAGTGTGCCAAAAAAGTGTTTTCTAACTAAATTGTGTTGTTCTCTCATGAGCGATCACTCATAAAAACCCTTCCTCCTCTCTTCTCAGTGTCTGGTGCTAGCCCCAACCAGAGAGCTGGCACAGCAGGTTCAGCAGGTTGCATTTGACTACGGCAAGTCTTCTCGTATCAAAAGCACATGCGTCTATGGTGGAGCACCCAAAGGACCACAGATTCGAGATCTTGAAAGGGGTGGGTATGCTCATTAATGGAAACATACAGCTGATTCTTCAAACTCTATGAAAAGCATTGTTAAAAAAAACTTTTGATACTACTGTTGAAATCTTCTTCAGTATACAGTATTTTAAATGTTCTACCTGAGCACATATAATATGTGTAAAACTTTTGTCCTGTCGATTTTATATGGTTGTACTGTAGGTGTTGAAATCTGCATTGCCACACCTGGTCGCCTCATTGACTTCTTGGAGGCAGGGAAGACTAACCTCCGACGCTGTACCTATTTAGTGCTGGATGAGGCTGACCGCATGCTGGACATGGGCTTTGAGCCACAGATTCGCAAGATAGTTGAGCAGATCAGGGTAGGACAAAGGCTTAGTTACTATGACTACTAATTGATTACCATTGGCTGCTGAAGTGATAATTCATCATGATCTTTAGGAAGAAGAGAAAATGTTTTCTGTTGAATGAGTTGCTTGCTTTCTCTCACTTTGTTTATCAGCCTGACAGACAGACTCTGATGTGGAGTGCAACCTGGCCAAAGGAGGTTCGACAGCTTGCAGAGGACTTTTTGAGGGAATACATCCAGATTAATATTGGTGCTTTGGAGCTCAGTGCTAACCACAACATCCTGCAAATTGTGGATGTCTGCATGGAAAGTGAGAAGGACAACAAGTAAGACAATATCTGACCTAAAATGACAGAATGTCATGATCAATTTTATTAACTGCTTTAATAGTGTTAGAGAATATGAGCTCATATTTTGATATATTTGAAACTAAGATCATTAGTTCTGATGTGCCTGACAGACTTATTCAGCTGATGGAGGAAATTATGGCTGAAAAGGAGAACAAAACCATCATCTTTGTGGAGACTAAGAAGCGTTGTGATGATCTTACTCGGAGAATGAGGCGGGACGGGTGAGGAATTATAGTCAGGTGTAATAAAACATAGAGGCAGTAGTTCCAATGTGAATTATGCAAATATTTCACTATAATATACTTTATTTTATTAATTGTGTTGCCACTTTATTGTGGTTTGTTTTCTAGGTGGCCAGCAATGTGTATCCATGGAGACAAGAGCCAGCCAGAAAGAGACTGGGTACTGACAGGTTAGAATCATCTAAGACGAGACACCCACTTCCTCCCTTTTGTCAATTTAACTGGTTTTCACCATTCATTAATAGAAGGGTCAGTCAACGAATAGTAGAAACACATCTTTCTATAGACTGCTCATCAATAGGTATTAGTTTTTGATCTATTCATTCATTGCCTGAGATAAGTGTGTGTGATTTTATTCCAGCCTTTCAGTTTTTAGTTTCATTTATATTTATGTTCTTGTTCTTCTAATATGACAAACTTATGTATTATGCATTTAATTCCACAGAATTTCGGAGTGGCAAAGCTCCTATACTGATTGCTACAGATGTTGCCTCTCGTGGTCTGGGTATGTCTCCTCAACATACAGTTGATGCAATGAAATCTGCCCATCTCACAATCTCTCCCTTTTTTATTTTCATGCAATGGATTTTTTTCTGCAAATAATACTGATATACATACTAGAAGAACAAGTATATAGTCACCACATTCACATTGACATGTTTAGATACTACCACAGTTCCTTTCTGAAAATTTATTTTGACTCATAGGTAAGTATCCTGAACATGTGCTAAGACCAGCTATAACAAACTGACTTAAGAACAACACTTTATTGCTACATATACGGCATATTGGTGCTAAATTTCAATCTGTCCAAGTCACAAAATGATAAATATGAATGTAAAACAAAAAAGGAAAAAAAAAGGTTTTACGTCGCGGTTATGTCATCCACTAATCATGAGACTACCAGTGTGCTCTGTAATCACTGTATTTTAACTACAAGTGTGAAAAAAGCAGAAGGTATAGTTATTGTGAATTTAGTGATGTATAATGGTATAAAATGAACATGCTACATTTAACAACCCTCTTAATATAACTGTAATGTCAATTATGGAGGCTGCAGGCCTTCTGGTCCACCAGGTTTATTGTCTGTTTCTTGTTACTTTAGTTAAAATGCTTCCTTTAACCGGGGCTCTTTGGCACGCTGCCTGAACAGACGGGTGTGTGGGTCAGATACCCCTGCACATCTTATGTCTCCTTTTTGTTTTTTAGGTATATTACAGATTTTTCCACTAGTTGTACGTACGCTACGTATGCTACAAATGTTTATGCTTTGCAGATCCACTTGAGTAGTGCAACTGAGTTACCCCAGATCTAATGAGACGTCAGGAATTCTAGGCTAGTTTGACATCTGACTGGACAAATCTTAAAAGCGGGAATAAGTGAAGTGTCTTTGACTTGCCAAAATTCCTATGACCGTATTGTTCTTTTCTCCCCTCTTCTCCTCTCAGGGTTTGGCAGCACACGGCAGCTCTAACAGTCTGCGCTGCTGTTTCTGCCCCCTCAGTCACGTTAAAGTAGAAGCTCAGCTAGTTTTAGAGGGATTAAAGCCCCTCTTATTCATCTGGGGTAACTAAAATCCCCTCTTCCCAGTATTGTCAGACTTTGAAAATCCAGCGAGCCTTCCTTGGGAGCAGCCTGAGGTGCCTGTATGTCTGCCCATCGGTCCTTCCCAAAAAGCAGACAGACAGGAGAGAGAGAATTAGATGGGCTCGTCTGGATCCAGTCCTGGCCAGGGTCTGAGGAGGGTCCTGCAATGCGACGAGAGAGCAACAGAACCAGCCGGTGTGCGTGTCCCTGTGTGCCTGTCCCTATGTGCGTGTCCTTGTGTGCTTGTCCCTGCATGCATGTGCCTGATTGCGTGTGTGTCTCATGAGCTAAAATGGTTCTGCTCCCGTCTGATGTTGCTGGTGTGTGCAGAAGGTGAGGGATGAGTCCTGTCTCCCTCCCCCTCAGCCCCTCACTATGAACCAGGACTGATCAGGGGGGAATGGCTACCTTTGTAGAAACAACATGAAGGGGGTAAGTACCTCACCACCCCTTTCTCCTTCATGAGCTCACCATACATTCAGGCACTTCCATCCTGTCCATATTGTAGTCAAAGCATAGTACAGTTTCGTCCTGCCACACGTTAATTTTTTTATTCAGTACGTTTTGGCTGATGAAGTGACTTCCCTTTGTCATGATGGAGGGGAAAATGGAGACTTGTTAATCGGCAGTGCTCTCAGAGCCCCACATCTTCTGTAATGAGAAACAGACTCCTTGTCTTCACACATTTTAACCATTCCATTCCTCTGGTGTGAAGATTACAAAGCCTAAATGGTTTTTTTACTCCTCAAAGTCATGCTTGCTATATGTGAAGTAAGCATGAAACCCTGAAGTTGAGCGTGAACTGTATTGAACTTAAATTATAATGGCGTAAAGCTGAATGCCTGATACAGCAGGTAAGTTACTCTATTCAGATTTTAATTCCTAACCTAAAATAAACAGTATCTTTTTTAGTACAAAAAGGAAAGACATCATTTTAGTTATGTAAAAAAAAAATCTTAGTGTTCTATCACTGAATTAGAATAAGAATAAAAATGAAAAAAAAAAAATCTATTCTTTCTCCGAAACGTTTGCTTTCCTTGAGATTATCATCTTTTCCTTCCCCCATGCTCTAAATTATTCTTTACCCAAAAGATGTGGAAGACGTCAAGTTTGTCATCAACTATGACTATCCCAGCTGCTCTGAGGATTATGTCCATCGGATTGGACGTACAGCTCGTAGTACCAACAAAGGCACTGCCTACACCTTCTTCACCCCAGGGAACCTGCGGCAGGCCCGCGATCTTGTCCGGGTGTTGGAGGAAGCCCGGCAGGCCATCAATCCTAAATTGCTTCAGCTTGCGGATTCAGGCCGTGGTAGTGGAAGTGGTAAGAGGGAAAGTGTTCTTAACTTAATTTATCATAGTCAATGTAAAATCTAACTGATGGGGATTTAGGGGACATATCTGTAGATATGGAGAGGCGGTGATCTATGGGTTGAAATTTGTCTGTTGCAGGTGGTAGAATGCGTTACCGTGGCAGCAACTCCAACAACCCTAACCTGATGTACCAGGAAGAGTGTGATCGGCGCATGCGTTCTAGCGGAGGCGGAGGCAGCAAAGACAGCCGCAGTGGCATCAGCCGTGATGGCCGCAATAACCGTGGCGGGGACTGCTCCACTTCCTCTTCTTCCTACAGGGACAGAAGCCGGGATCGCAGGAACAGCTACAACTCTGGTTCGGATCAGTACCAGAGCTATAGCAGCAGTGGGGTTTACAACTCTCGCAGCGGAGGCCAGTCAGGTAGTGTGGGTGTTCAGGATCAGTCCAGCCAACCACAAGGTCAGTTTATTCAGCCTCCTCCTCCACCTCCACCAACAGGAGGCCCCCAGCCTCTGATGGCTCAGCCGTTTGCTCCACCACAGCCCCCACTCATGGGCTTCATGGGGCAACCACCTTATCCTTTTGCTTCTCCACCCCCTCCTCCTCCAGGCCCTCCAACAGCCCGGAAATAGAAATAAGCACAGAGGTAATGTGTTTTAATATGTGCAAGTAGCACACATACTCTGTAACTCTCCAACAAGGGCATATATCTATGGAAGGTTGTTTTGTATTTTTTAATACAACCAATGTGTGAATTTCACAATGTTCTATGCAAAAGGAAACTGGGAACTTTTACCCTATAAAATCTCTTCTACATAGCTTGTCAACAGCATCTCATACAGTTGCATTAAGTAATTTACCACGGAGGCTCAAGTTTGTTTTCAATTCAGTTAAACACTAAGAAGTGGATTTTATTTGTTGTTGTCCCTTCTCTAGTTTAAGCTGCGTTGTTAGTCTGGTCAAAATTAACACTAGGATATACTCAGGCCTCAGTATTATGTTTGTTTTGAAATGATTACTTGTAGATACCATCACATTCCAGTCCTGTCTCCCTCCTTTACTAATTTACCTTATTACTGACCTCCACATCGTTAAACTTGACCTAATTCTGTTTAAGGAAACATTTGATTTTTGATTATTACATTGATTTTAAATTTGTACTCTAAATGTTGAAGCAATGCATATGAACTTGTGAATAATGTCCAATAGTTTGTCCATGCAACCATCTTCTGTCTGATGAACCATTAAAAAATATTTAGATGGGTTTTTCATGCATGATTTAAATTTTTCCTGCCCTGTAGCAACCTTTATCTCATATTTTCATAAGCAGACCAATTGATGCAAACTTACTCTCATGCAGCTTGTTAGCTAAACAGCAGATTGTTGCTTGTTTCCTCTTTCAGTTTTCTTTTTACAGTGGTTTCTTAATAAATGAATGATTCAAATCTGTATTTTGTTTCAGAATTACTGACCAAATTATTTATACATTCTCCATACAAATAACTTTATTTGCCTTAAATACACATTTGTGGTGCATTCTCAATTTGTACCCAGCATTATGTACATATGTTGCTTTTATTGGTTATCATACACAATGGCATGATGTTCTTATTTACAGTAGGAGCACAGATGGAAAAGACAGTTTATCTCCCTCTGAAATATATATAGTTATGCCTTGTCACTCACACTGCTCCACTTTCCAACAGTAAGTTTTGCATTTTGTTGTGTACCAGTCCAGTTTAGCTGCTAAATACAGTTTGGGTTACAGTCCAGCTTGATACATATTCTGAAGCTGTACAACAGTGACTGCATTGCATGCACAGTGATTGATCAAGGCTTCTTCAATCGATAACCACTGTAAACCTAATATACGGGTCATTAAAGTTAAAGGTTAATTTAAACAGATATGTATTTATAACATGTTTGGTGAGAGTATAGGCAATACATTTGTTCTGTACCTTGAAGTATACTTCAGTGAACACTAAGCCCAGGCATGAAGTTGTCACTTGGTGCACAGTGCACATAAGAAAAGCAAATCACAGATGACTTGCATAAATCTTGAGACCGCCTGACCTGGACTAATTTGAACACCCACTGATTAATTCCTCTCCAGTCACAGGACGTGCTACTTTACACCCAGAAGAGGTTAGCAAACCTGTACGAACCTCCACAGTGCATAGTTTACAATAAAGCATGCTGAGAGTAAAAAGGTATTTACATTCTGCTTTAGCAATGAAAGAGGCTTGCTGAGGCTACTCTTTTGTGCCATTATTGCTTTTCTTGATAATAACATAAAAGGTCAAATGAAATGGCCTATCTGAATGGTCAGTGGAGCTGTGGTGACCAGATTGATCTAACATTTCAAATTTAATACTTGCTTTTAAGTAAGTTTCTCATTGAATCCCTATTACCCAGTGGGAAACTGAAGTGATCCCTTATGATTATTATTTCACTTATTTATCTGGTGGAACCACTATGCCGCCAACTGTATTTTATTTTCGCCGTAACGAGTAATCCTAGATCTGTGCTCCCATCTACTCTGACCAGACATAACAGCGATTCAGTAACATCATTTGATTTGTCATTTGTTAAACAAAGTCTTTTTTAACAAAGGAAATGAGCGAAAACAGAAGATCAAACTGGTCATTTATACATTTATACATATTAAGCAAAAGAAAAAGAAATCAAAGGTTTCATCTCAGGCACATGTGGTAGAATCAAACTAGATGTCAGCATCATCAACTCATGACTTCACATGTCCCTCTTTGGGTCAATCAACAGTACAAAGGCAGCAAATGAGAAGATGACAATGTACGGTGAAAGGGAATGTTTTCATGTGCAAAACTGAAACAAAATAAGTGCATGAAAGTCTGGTTTGTGTAAAATAAGTCTCCAAATCAAAATCCTGAGTGAAACAACATTGGCTTGTGTCCCAATCTCTTCAACAAAAAAAAAAAAGAAAAAGTACAGAATTAAAAAAAAACAACCTAAAATTCAAAGGCCCCATATTTAGTGGCCTTCCGTGAAAGGCAAAGACATTGAGGGAAATCAGAATAGGAAAAGCATATATCTAAATACCTCTCAAAAATGGCTAAATTCCACTTAGCTATTTAAGTTACAGGCAACCGTGTGCTCCCTCACTGTCACAGCACAGTAACCTTTGTGCTTTTCCTAAAATGACAAGTCAAAATGTCTGCTTTGAAAAGGGCCTATTGTCACAGCAGGGATACACACAGATCACAAATGTTTGCAAAACACATCACATTAAAACCAGTTCAAGCCTAAAAGACCACTATCCATCCATTATGTATGCTCCCCGTTTCCATCCTTTTACAGATATTATAGCATTTCAGTTGATTTGCTCACATCGAACTGTTTCAGCCACGGAATCAAAAGGAGAAAAAAAAAAAAACACTATAAGATTAAGATTTCTAAGGTGAGAACTGACAATTAGATTTCCTTTGATTAATGCTGTTTCAGCCATACCTGCATATAACACATTCATTCCACACCAAATTGAACACTGGCTTTGCTTTTTAGCTTTTGCTAAGATTTTAAGCACTTTTAAAATATTGCTTTAAGCACTTAAAGGGAAAACTAGAAACTTTTGATTTGTTGCAACTTGACGAGGAACATTCAAAATAACCAGTAGGCATGCTAAGTGTGACAACACTTGAATCCCAACTTGAGAATCGATCACATTTGGTTTTTAAAAAAGGCTCAACTTGTCAACCTCACTGAATCATTGTTTGACTGATGTTAGTTATTGAGGAAGCAAAAGTACTGTAACTATGTAACACGGGGACATGAAGATGATAGGATGAGGACAGGACGGCTGTGAAGGAAGGCACAAGGTTGAAGCTGGTTCCCACAAATGGTCTCGTGTCAGTTCTTGTTACCAAACCAGAAACCGCTAAAGTGTAAAGAGGCTGCTGGGCCACTGCCAGTGATGAGGGACAACTTCAACATAAATGTAAAGGAAGCAGCAGATCAAATGACAGGAGTGAGGTCCTTCCCACTAAAGGTTCCCCCAAGTGTTTGGAGGCGGGAACTGGTCGACGTCACCGGATTCATCGTGAGATTTGTCCCCCAAGTTGAATGTTAGTTTGTACCGCAAACGTACTTTTTCCTGAAATACGTAGGGACAAAAAAAAAAAAAAATCAAATTTGTCAATTAAGTACAATCTCACTAATTAGTGTGGGTTACCTGAAGCATTTGGCCCAATTTCAAACATCACAGCTAATGATCTGAATCTGGAATATGTTCAGAAATGAGAGATTTCAATATCTGGTCATGTAGAGTACCTTCTGAGGGTTAGCCAATAGCAGAATTTGTGTGATGGCAGCTGGAGGCAGGATGGGATTGAAAGCTGGGAGCTCAGTGCTGGAGGGAGGCTGTAGTTTTACTTTCATCACCTACACAATGTACATCCATTAATACAGCATACAGCAATGGAAATACATTTTGAATGTGCAATAAAAAAAATATAGTTTTCAACTGACTGAATGTCAAAAGTATATGGTGGCATTCTAACCACTAGGTATGACTCTCGTCAACATAAGGAGCAGACAACAGGAAACCTACTTTGGGTACAGCTGCCTGAAAGCGGATGTTGGTAACAGGAATGGGGGCTGAGGACAGCATGGAGATGATCACTACAAGCACATCAGGCCGTGATGGCGGACAGTCACGGGCAAAGGTGAACAAAACCCGGAGGCTGCGTTTGTCGAATACAGTCACTGGTAATAAGCTGCCTGAAATAAAGGTGCAAAAACAAAGGGAAAATCAAAACATCATCTAGAGAAATAAAGAGAAATCTGTATCCAAGACTACGCCTGGCGTCGTTGCTTGTGCTTACTAGGTTTGATTAATTCCAGAGGCACCGTAACGTCAGACAGGGAGATGTTGTCGTAGGGGTCAGCGGTGTTTAATGGGCCTTTTTCAGCAGCTGTGAGACTGAGATTAGAGAGCAGGAGTGTGTCGTGCTGCTCCGAATGGGTGGATGCATTTCCACAATTGGTGCTGGACTTAATCTGGAGATCTCTTAAAGTGACTTTGGATTGAGGCTGGAGTTTATCCCTGCAAGGAGAAGAACAGACAAATTCTACAGCGGTCGCACACATGTTAAAGGAAAACATTTCAATCACATAAATCCCTACATTACAGCTATATTACACTTAAATAATGCTACAGGTTTGTAAAAGTTTAGTGGATAACATTTGTGCTCAACTCAAATATCTTCTACATGTCATTTCCCTCACCATTTGACCTGCTGGCTCTCTGGAGGTAGGGACTGCTTTAACAACGTCTTCCCCAGCAAGTCCAGCTCCTCCATGGCTTTCGGAGGAGCAGTGGAGCTGCTTGCTAGTGGAGCCTTCTGTGTTCGGATCACGGCTGGGAGCAACACTGGTGTTGGTGCAGATGGAGCAGAAGATTCTGTGCTATCAGAAGACTTAGAAAAGAAATAAAGGGTTAAAGTGTGTTTTATGACCGCATGGGAGGAGGATATGATACACAGGGACAGTGTTCATAAAGTCACTATGTGCAGCGTCTTTATGTGATAATGGAATATTTTATTTTTATTAGTAGTAGAGACCATTCTGAAATTTCCACTGGGTGGTGCCAAAATTAAAAGATTACAAATGCTGGTTTCAATATGAATATGTACACAATTATTATCCAAATCGCACCTGAAAACTTGTCTGTGGGTGGCAGTTTTCTGTTACATTCAGCCCTAAGAAAACAGAAACAACAATGGTGGTGATAACATTAAAACGCATTACAAAATAACACTACTTTTCAAATGAAGAACAATGCTTATGTCAGAGTTTCTGACATGTTTGGCTAAATGGTAACTGCGAAATGGCTGCGAATGATTGTGGCTTATGTTATGTGCAGACTACAACCATTTATACTGCTGACTTCATCTGTTTAGGCTTTCTTAAAATGCTCCACATTTGTGTTGATGTTGCTTGCAATGAGCTGTGCTTACCCAGCGACATGAGTTCATCATCCAGGAGGCTGATGCCTGCATTCTGAGTCAGGGTCTCTGTGTTGGCTGAGGCATTAAGTCCCATCAGGTCGACAAGAGCTGAGCTACAGCTGCCTGATTTAAACAGAAAACACCTGTGCTGTTATACAGTATACTACACTGATTGGTGTCAAATGCAGTGACCGTGAAAACAGAAACAACTACCTGGCTGTGAGGGTGTGGTTGTGTCATCTTTAGCCACCTCCTCTCCCTGCACCAGCTGCCTATACAGATTGATGACCTGCGTCAAGCTGTCATTGGCCTCTAAAATATCCGCTGTAAGCAGAAAATTAATTAGCAAACTGCTTGTTTCAGTCTTGAGCTAAAAATTTGTAAAGACAATAAACCTTCCGTAATGTCTTTATACAACGTGGCACACTGTCAAAGTCACAACATCAGCAAACGTACCTAAGGCTTCGTCATTGTCCTCTGTATCACTTGCTAACCGGAATAGCGTAGGCCTCATCTTTTCACAGCGCTGGTAAAGATCCTGCAATAAGAAACATGTCAAAACACCAAAACTACACATCTAGTGGGTGTTACATACAGATTATGGGGACTGCAGCTGCAGCCTGTTTCAACATGCTGAGCTCTGCAAACCTTAATGAGCTCCCGGTTGCTCTGGGAGCAGTTCTCATTGCTGTAGCCCTCCAGCAGCTGGCTGAGCAGGCTGACACTCTCCTTCACCTCCTGGATGGCGTTCACTCGCTTTGATACCTTCTCCACGCGCTTTTGATCCTAAGAAGAAGAGTGATGTATAGAAAAAAATTTACGTTTGTGTTCTTTTTGTTATATGGATATAACCATAATTAGATTAATTAATTAATTAATTAATTAATTAATTAATTAATTAAGCCCAGATCATTCCTCTTTTTGACTTTGTGAACAACCTGCGTTTGTTTTTGGTTTTTTTTATAACTGATTTTTAGGAAGTATTTTCATCATATGCAATGATGATATGATTTTACTGTATGATCAAAGATGCTGTTTCTATTTACTGTAGCCAAGCCTCACTGATATAAAAGGAGTGGACAAGATCCTTTGCAGAATTGCGAGTTTTAGCTAGGTGTACCTAAAAAAAAAAAAGTGTAAAGAAATGAACACCACTAGCCTCGTCACACCAAGGCTTTGAAAAGGTCTTGAGAGTGTGATTCAGGTGCATTAATATCATGATGCAACATCATTAGGTGTGTACTCTTTTCGTTTTTCTTATTTCTATTGTATATAAATGCATGTGAGATCACACACTGCTGAGCACATTTGGTTAACAAAACAGATGACTCACCTCCTGGACCATTTCCTTAATGAGCTTGTTTGCCGCTCTTAGATCTTCTGGCTGGGTGCTGTTCAACAAGCGAGACAGCATCTGCAAAAACAGGAAGGGTCAGATAAGGAAAGAAAAGAGGAAGACAGTTTGTGAACTGCTGCTCCCTCAACAATTTTCCCAGGAGTTTCACCTCGCGTTTATTTGTTTACACAAGATTTTCATGGATCAGACGGGAACGACAACCAAGTCCTTCTCTTTGTGAAGCTATGTGATGTGGTTTGTGCTTCTTTGTCATACCTTGGATTTCTCCTCATCCTCAAAGATGGCACTTTTGGCTCTGGGTGGAGGGGGTGGTAGCGGCTTGTCATCAGGAAGGACTGGATCCTGCTTGACAATGCCTGAAAGAGGGCAAGGATAAGAACTTTTAACCCAATAAAAAGGCATAATCTGTCAACAGCATAGCTCCTATTTGATATGTTTCTACAATACACCAAATACAATGAGCAGTCACAGATCATTAGTCCCATCTTAGTAACAGTACTGTCAGAGGCATGTGATACAGCTGTTATGTTGTCCTTGACACTTCTTCTACATACGTACGTAATTACTTAAAAAAGAACCAGCAGTATTATGTCAGACATATATTTATGACATTTGATTTAGTGCACAAACATAATAAAAAAAAACATAAGAACAGTAGGAATGTTATGCTAGTTTTGACTCCAATAGAATCAGCTGAGCATGACTAAGTACATTAGTCTCATGCTTTTCTCTCATCACCATAAAGAAAAGGAGAAGTGATCCCACTTTGTACAAAACATGACCTAAACCAATAAAAATATCAAGTACCAAAGGGAAACAACAAAAACAAAATAGCAAAAACACAATATCAGTAAAATATGGGAACTAGAAACAAAACAAAACACAAAAAGCCACTATGTGGTCAGTGTGTGGAAAGACACATCACACATGTGGGAAAACATGCTGCTTTAAACCTTTGGTTTGATCAGCACCCACCCTGTTTTTTCAGCATCTGATATGCTTCTGCTATCTTGGTCTCATCTGGAAGCCTCACTGTCCAGCTGTACATGACTTCTAAAACCTTCTTCTTCACTGGCTCTGGAGCCCGGGCACCCAAATACTGGAAGGGAAGGGTAATAATCTGACACAAGGGTTTTGTGACAACAGTTCCAATCTGACTACTGATATCAGTATTTAAATATTAGACATTGAGAGCATGCTTTCATTGTCAGAAGAATATTACATGTTCCAAAAAAACTGAAAGCTTAATTATAACATTGTGTTTATCTGCAATGCTTCATTCTGCCACCAGACCACCTCTTAAATCTAAGCGGTGTGATGAAGAAATTAAGTTGTTTTTTTTATGTGTTCATCAACATGTGTTCATCATTCAAAATTCTCACAGATATTGAACTGCAGCAGTGACAGAATATAGGACTACAATCATTACCTTCGGTGAGACCACCTTGATGAGTTCATTGAGAAAGCGAAACTTTCCCACTTCACTGTGAAATCGTTTCCCACAGTTCTTCATGCATGTCTCAAGAACCTGAGAATTATTTACAGTTGGTTAGTTTTACATTTGTACAGAGAAGCCTTATAAAAACAAATGACACATGGCATGTGATACAGACTCTTCTAGACCTTTACACCCACCGTAAGCGCCTGCATAGCCTCCCACTCCTGAGGAGACTGGATTTTATGGGCCAGAAGTCTGGTTGCAAGCTGTGGGCTAATGAGTATAAAAAATGAAACAAAAAAAAAAAGTAAATAACTAAAACTTGAATATTTCAGTTACATACACGTGTAATTTCAGAATGTTTTAGCAATGCACTCTAAAATTGTACTTTAAATTTAATTAGTAGTTGTTTTAAGGCTAAAATGAATGATTACTGATTAATCTGTTGATTCTCAAGTAACCATTTTGTCTATAAAACGTTGTGGTGTAAAAAGGTAAATTATAGATTCTAGAAGCAAACAAAAAGATATTTATAGATGTATCTCATTCAGAACAAGAGGCCAAGTGCTATACACACTGTACTATTGCTATGATTATGAAATATGCTGTCGCTTATAGGACAAAAGGACAGCAAAACCCATCCAGCTGTAAAAGCTGTGAACCTGTTTGGAAGTCAGTTTGTTTAGATTCATCATCATCATCATAATCATCATCATCTCACCCTTCTGGTTCATCATTGAGCTGATCACAAAAACCCTTGATACTGTCCCAGTCAGTCTCCTTATTTAGAGGGTTTGTGGCCTTGTCTGTGTAAAAGCAAAACACAGAGTTAAATTCAGCATCTGCTCAACATCTAAACTTTAAAACCGCTGCATGTGTTAGTCAAACTTTCCCCAGGTAATGACAGGTTATAATGACAGGTTATAATGACAGGTTATAATGACAGCTCACACAGGGGTTTTCACAGTACAAGTCTTTTTCACCCCTGGGTGTTTGTGATATGTGAAGTAGTGGTTTAGTTTGGAGGAGATGAATGAAGTTCCGCTTTGTGACAAAAATGTCTGGTTGAATCCCGAGGTCACAGCAGAAGTGGTTTGCTCAGCTGGCTGGTAAGTCAGCAGCTAGCGTTAACGAACATACCTTAGTTTATTGCACTAGCTAGCACCCAACTGGACATTACTTGGGGTCTCACGTTTAAATGTCACGTCTGTGTCACTAACCTTAAACTGTGTGAGCTCAAAAAGAGACCGCATCTGACCCAACAGGAAACATTATCTGACAGTTTGTTCCTGTCGTCCACCGCACTTTGACGTGATTGATTCGATCTATTGAGCTAAAAACACTATTCCCTAGAGAGACTAGCTATTATAAGAGACGCGGGTAAATTTACAGTGACAAAGTACGATCGCACCCCTACGCCCCGCTTTACGTTCAAGTGTAACTGTGATACTGTAACATATGAGGACTTACTGATGCGAGACTGCAGGCTGGCCTCTTCTGGAGGCGCCGCCGCCATCTTTCGGGAATTCGAAGTGTCGCTATCGCGTGATCTTTGTAAGATATCGCGTGAACAGCGGGACGGGGCGGCGCAGCTCCCCCTGCAGGTCAGAGGAGACACGACAACGTGACACCGAGTGCTGGTGTCAGGGAGGGAGGTTCGACACAGACACAGACAGAGACACAGACACAGACAGAGACACAGACAGACACACAGAC
The DNA here is from genome assembly GCF_900324465.2 of Anabas testudineus. NCBI lineage: Eukaryota > Metazoa > Chordata > Actinopteri > Anabantiformes > Anabantidae > Anabas > Anabas testudineus. The sequence goes on from NC_046610.1 coordinate 21,234,639, forward strand.
ACACACAGCTCAAGTCGGTGCAGCTTGGATGGTTTCACACTGGGTGCTGGGCTGCTTCATTCTACGTTCATTGATTGGGATGTTTTTGTTTTGTTGCTACAAAGAGGGCGTCGCGGGTAACGGATAAACAGTCAGTAACAACAGACTGTGTATCCAGTGCGTTGCGGTCACTGCATCATCACAAACTGTACTGTTTGTGATCCACCTGAAGGAGGAAACTATCACCTCTGTGTCGAAGGAAACTGCAGCATCGGCCGGAACTGGCACCGCTCACCAAAAAACAAGCCAACCTGCAAACTGCAGACGGGCGCTAACAGCAGGCTAGCGTAGCTAGTTAGCTAAGTTAGCTAACTTGCGTCAAGAACTTTGTTGGCAAGCTAACGTTACCGTTATCAGCCCAGGACACCCCCCCCCCCACCCCGTGACTAACGGGGTAACTTAGTCCTGGTCAAAGTGCTGTTGTGCTGTCGGAATAACTCCGCTCAGCAGACAAAGTGCGGACAAAATGCACGCTGTTGCAAAAGTGAACTTAGCTCATGTCTAGATAGCAAGTCAGGCTAGTCTGTGAACGTGACTCACTGGCTGTTAATGAATGTAACGAAGCGCCGCATCGGGTGTTGCCTGGCTGTCCCCTCCTCACCGAAACCTCGCTGATGACTCGTTTGTGACTGGAGAAAAGACTTTGTGTTGTCTTCCGTTACGCCTGCGACAAAAAAACATCGAGTTTATCGACGAGGATACTTGGATTTCTATGACAGTGGTATGATGGGATCTCTCAAGGCTCTCCAGGAGTGGTGTCGGATACAGTGTGAACATTACAACGATGTGGAAATAAAGGACATGGCAGCGTCCTTTCGGGACGGGTTGGCGTTTTGTGCCATAATACATCGTTACAGACCAGATCTGATGTAAGTAAGCCGAAGTCGAACAGTGTCACATTGGTACTGAGTAACTTAGATGGGCTAAAAGGTCACTACAGTGGAGAAACAGTGTACAGTGGTTTGACGTAGAGGGAACTACTTGGCCCCTGTGAGAGCTGAACACACTGTACATTGTTGAGGACTGTTTTTGTTGAACCTGTAATCAGAAATGGATTATGTTAATTCAATCAGGATACAAATACAGAGCAAAGTCAGTGGCCCAGTGGTGAAATCATATCTGTTTTAGCCCATTCTGTGAGAAGTTTCATGAGATTATGTAAAACACATGTCAACAAAGACCTGTAGGTTTAGATGTATATTTTAAGCAGAAAGCCTTTTTAATTCACTAACACTACATCTACCTGACTGAGTATGATGCGATTTCACTTTTACATACTCGTGCAACAAAACATGTCATGGACATTGCATGTGTCAGTGTAGATGTGCATCTATTCATATTTTTGTTCTCTGGATGTTATCACCGCCAAAATCAGCAGTAATAATATTTGTATGGACATTGCGCAGTGAGTGAGAGGCCAGTGTGCTGTGCTTAACTCAGACTGACAACCCATATCCTGACTGTGACCACACACTCTCCTCTCTGCATTTTCGACCAACACACTCTTCACAGAGGCCACTGCAAGACCACAGTATCTGTGCAATTTAAAATCAGTTATTATAGGGAGGAGGGAGTAATGACTGCCAATTTTTTTTTGTGGAGACTTCAAAAATCAAACACTTGTGAATTTATATTTCATAACTCATAAAAGTGAGTTCTAGTAAAAGGAGAAATTGTGTGTTAATCAGTGAGGATGTGTATTTAGTAATCATGTTTACTACAGGTATGTTTCTAGTTCTTGTGTGTCAGCATAGGTAAATCATTTGGTTTGATAAGTTTCCATTATTTTCAGTGTGATAATGAACGTACACAGAAACACTGACCTTCATATGACTCATGCAGGGCTGTGAGGAAAAGCACTACTCCTACGTAGCATTATGTGGCTGTGTGTGCAGCTTAGCGAGTAGAGCAGGCTGCAGACAGCATCGGGCTGATGGTTCAATTACTGCTGAAATAAAACAACAGGCCTTGTTGTTGTAGGAGGTTTGTGTAAAACCAGTCGGTATGTTATGCCCCTCCTGTGTGCCAGGGGGAAAAATGTGGTGTGATGGAATGATTTTAGACAATAAGCACCTTGCTCATGCTGTTCACCTCTCATGTGGTCCAGATTTTTTTGGAGCAAATTGGACTATGCTTGAATGGTAGTAAAGCAAACATTCACTGGGCCAGTCACTGAAGGACAAGTGGAAAGGAGTACATGTGAATACACTGCACAGCAGGGAAGCTCAGAATGCGGCAATAGACAAATCCAAAACACCCAGCTTTTAAGTTCTTCCTCTTCGGCTGATGGCCCAGCATGCCTCTCGGTTCAGACTTCTGTGTAGCTGCAGTGGCCCAGCCGAACTCCCTCTGATCCAGACAGACAGTCTGTCAGGCTAATCTTCAGCTGAGACCTCTGGCTGTCAAACTGGATTTAGCCTAATGCAGGGAACAGGCCATTGTAGTCCTGCACTCTGTGTTCAATGAATTCTCATCAGAACACATCACTTTGACGAGAGACTGTAGTACCACAGTAGGCCTCTTCTGAATTACCTCAGCTGAGAGCAACTGTCACTCAACTCGCTGGAGAGGAGACTAGATATGGCTGCAAGAAATCATCCACATCCTAGTTAACCCAAGTGCATGGCAGCGTGCAGTAAAAACGACATTTAAACTAAGCAGTGCATTTTGAAACTTTCTCATGTAACTTAGCAGTGTAACTTTGCTTTGTTTTTCTGTGCCCTATCTGCATCGAAGTGTGTCTAAAAAATGTTTTATCTCACCCAGTAATTTACAAGCTCCCTTTTTGACTATCGCAACATCATCTAATCCAAATTTTGCCTACTCCGGCACATACTTTTTCTTCTGACTAAACTATATTTAGCAAATATCTTCGTTCACTCATGTTCTGTGGGTTTTTAAACGGCTGCCACACACACACACACACTTCCTCAGCAGTCCTCTTTCCCAAAATAAACCTGAGAGTGAGCGAGAATCAGTGTCACAGCAGATCAGGTTTGCAATTCAGATCACACACTGCGCTCCATCATCTGTGTCAGCGTCGGCAGGCACCGTCTGTACTGTGAAGCTGGAGAATGTAAACTCTCTCTGTAACTATTTTTGTAGTATTTGGATAAGTTGCTGCAGTTCCATCTGTCTGTGTTGGTAGATCTTACAATGTTCACTTGTTTTGACATGATCTTGGTGTTTGAGCTGCTGTTCTGTGTATTTGTGACCATGGGAACTAGATTAGAGAGAACAGAGCTCACTTTGTGCGCCTCTAACACGGAGCTCATTCACAGGGTTTCGCCTTCTTGAGAGTTCCACATGGTCTCCACAAGCTCTCACCAGGGTTGCTGTGTTTTTTCCGCCATACTGTTGTCCTAACGACTACACACTTGTGTCAGCCTACATTTACTTATGCACATAGCCACACTTTGATCCCAGAACACCTCAGACATTTTCCAGTTTTACTGCAGGATGTTTACTGGTGAGAGCCAGGCATAAGTTCCTCGCTCAAGGCATTTCAAAGCAGAGCCTTGTAATTATCAGGCCATCGCTGCTCTTTAGTGCAGGCTCTTCTTTACCTTTGTCCTTCCTAAATTTTCACATCAGGCATCATTTCTGTATAGTTTAGGACCAGTTATCTGCTGTGTTATCTGGGAAGCTTAACAGCTCACCATTTCTGTCATGCTGTCAAGCCAATAATAGCATTGATGGTTCATAGCACAAGTAGAAATATGTCAGGAAGCTAAATACAGTCCTGTCCTGTATCAGCATGGCTCTTTATGATCTTCTGTAAGGGCCCTTGCCCAAAAGGTACAATGAGCTGCAGCCGTTGAAGGCTGTAATTGAACAATACCAGCTTGCACACTAAAACATATTTTAATGTTTATTTGAATGTTTAACAATTTTTGTCCTCATCATTCCAGAGACTTCAGCTCACTGTCTAAAGAGAATGTCTACGAGAACAACCGACTGGTGAGTAATTTAACGGCTGTATGTTTTCAGGCTCATGCGCTGTCATGGGTGTGACTTCAGTTTACGTGCGTGTCTGTGTGGAGAGAAGGTTGTACTTGCCAGAGCATTCAGTGAATAAGACAAATTCTTGACCTAAGCCCGTGTAAAGAGGATTTAAAGTGCAAAAACGCTGAATTTGCTTTATGTTACAAGTACATTAAAACCAAGAGCCTTTCTTCATATTTTCCACGTTGTGCTTTTCCACAACACTTTTCTACTGTAAGTCTCCTCATTTTCAGTCTCAGCCAAGCTTTGGCAGCTCGTTGCCACTGATTACATTATTTTTATCCAGCAGCTTTCAGGAAAATTGAGGCAGTTGACAGTAGCACCAGAGACAAACAGATCACCTGGGTTTTTATAAATAAGTGAAATACTTCACAGTATCCATAAGGCCTGAGCGTCAGTAATCCCTGGCTGTTAATACAGAGAAGGAACAAAGCTTCAAGGTCAGATTTTACTATTTTAGAGCCAGATGTTAGTGTGACACATTTGTTCATGGATTACTTTTCTAATAGCTTTTTCATACAGAAGACATCGGTATCCTGAATACAGGTTCGGCCTGTTGTTTGAGGCTGATGTCTCATCTCTTCCTGTCAGTGTCAAAGACTGCAATGTGCACCTGCACTTCTTCATACATTTTTGCTAAATTCTATTACACTGAATAGGCAGCTACTATAAGTGTCAGTTTCATTTCCTTCTGTTTGTTCACACTCTAGCTTGCCTATAAATGTGTGCCTGCTGTTTCTATTCTCTCTCTCTCTCTCTCTCTCTTGTTGTTAATCACTTAAATGTTTACATAACTCACATTCAAATAAAGTGTTATCCCTAATTTGCTGTAAACGGCATAAGGGCAGCTTGGGTGACATATTTAACCTGCAGTATTGTATCATTCTGAAGGGAACTATGACTCTACATAGCATACCGGTGTTTGGTAATCTTTGTGGTGAATCAGCAATACGTCTTCCGTCCAGTGCATACTTTCTCTATTAGTTTTCAGTGAATTGCAGAAAAGCAGGTAAACCTAAAGAAGAGAGTACCACTAATCTGTAAAGCAGGTTTTTTTTCATTTGTGAGTGCAGTGCATTTTGATTAATTTAGGTTTAGTTCCACATTATCCATGTGTAGGATTAGTTGGCCGGATTACGTCTGTGTTGTGTGACTGTCGGTGATTGTATGTGTGCTGTTATGTAACCTTACCTGCGCTTAAGAGGAATTTTTCATTTGAGGACTGTCTGTTACATTATGAGACACTAACTGATGTTTTGGCAACATAATTATATTAATCAGGGCATCAGGTATCTGCTGGTTAGTGGAATATTGCAGGTGTCTTGCTTTGTTGAAAACATTCAACAGCTACATTCTCACGTCCTGTTTCTGTATGTTTACTTGGAAATAAGTAATTGTATTTCAGTTAAAACCATGATAATATTGACTAAAATGTCATATGGGACTCTGGGGCACAGTCATCTAGTTATTCATTGTTTTGACAGCTTCATTAAAGGGTTGGTTCACCTTAATCACTAAAAACATGCATTCCCATTTGTCCATGGTATGTAGCTTTGGTTTTATTTGCCCAGGTTTGAGTAGGTTTAAGTAATTCATGTCTGTTACTTAAGATTTTAATCCCTGATATGAGCAAAGTGATAACAGTTGTAATAATCAACCAAAGCATTGTGCTTTGGTTGATTATTAAATTTTTTTGCATATATGTAAACCCTCCCTTTACTCTTTTCCCTCTCCTTACTGCCTCTTTTAATATCCTCCTTTTCTCTGTCTTTGCCTCATCAAAGGCGTTTGAAGTGGCCGAGGCAGAGCTGGGGATTCCCGCCCTGTTGGACCCAGAGGACATGGTGTCTATGAAAGTGCCTGACAGGCTCAGCATCATCACCTATGTCTCTCAGTATTACAATTTCTTCAACAATAAGTCTCAAGGTAAGTACACTGCATACCGCTGGCTTTGGACTTGACTTGTTATTGTTCCCATACGTTTAGCAGGAATAATCCATAATTCAATTGAAGAGTGTACTTCCTCTCCCACAGCAAACCCGCCTTGCATGAAGAGGCTGAGTTCCGCTGGTCATATTGAGCCAGCTCAGAAAAGGCCTCCAACCCCTTTGGAAGACAAAGTGGTTGAATCTCAGGTAAAAACAAAACTTGGCAACAGAGGAAGTGGAGACAAACATGACTTACTCTTATGCATGTGTTTGAGTATTATTTTAAGGTGGATTTTAATCTCTTTTAACTAAACTCTATGAGCATGATATATACATCCCTTGGTATTAACAATGGTGTCTTTTTGATGCCTGAAATATTTTTGTATTATCGTATTCCTTGCAATATCTAATTCTGCATGTGCTATTTGGGGGTATTAACTCATCTGGTCTGTACAATACAAATCCCATGAGGCCATTTAAGTACAACAATGTACAATATCCACATGTGTGTTTTATAATTAGTTCTTCCTCATATGGGATTTGTGTTGCACAGCAGGGGAAAACCAAAGAGACAGAGGTAGAGTAAGTGTATAGCCTCTATATCCTGTTTCTCTTTCTTTCACATGCCTACAACTTCTTTCCTTCATCCCCATACTCCCATGCACTGGCATCCTACTCCACATTTTCCACTTCCTCCCACCCTCTTCAGATGGAAATTCATTCCACCCCGACCTCTTCCTGTTCTTCTTCCTCCTTACATCTGATCCCTCCTCAACTCTCTGGTCCTGAACCTAGACAGTAGGAGGTGGGGTGGGGGTGGGCTAAGAGGTAAAAGCAAAACAGTTGGGTCATTTTTTATTAACAATTTCTTGTACATATAAAGACTAACATTGTGTGCCAAGATTGCAAATATGCTGCTTCTAACCTTCTAATTTACTCAAAGCAAACCAAATACAAATGCGTAAAACAATATATCAATATTAAGCATCAATCATATGCCAAATTTGAGACTTCCAAAGGAATAACCTAGCTGTTCAGATTTTTTTAAATAATAATAGTACTTTTTTTATCACGACATACATACATACTTTTGTTAAGAAATTTATGTTTTAAACTGAAAAAGAAATGTAGTGTTGATCCACATACATCAATCAGTAGTAGATGTTGCAGAAACTAGAGAGATGTAGCTAGCTAAACAGAATGAACAATCCACATCCTCAAATCCTGACATGCGTATCTGATCTCCTCCTCCCCCATTACTCTCCATCTCCCCTGCTTTCCCCTAATGTCTCTTCCCTGACCCCTCGTCGCGAACAATGTCCTGGTCACTTGCACTAGCTGAGCCAGTCCGCGCAGACAGGTGTAGCAGCATTTGCAGCGATCAAGCGCAACACACTCAGCAGCACCTGCGCCGCCTGCCAGAAACATGTCCACCTGGTGCAGAGGTTCCTGGTTGACAGCAAGCTCTACCATCGCAACTGCTTCAGGTGAATACTGCAGCTATGGCTCCCGACAAGTGTGTGTTTAACAGCTACGAGTGCACAGTGCTGTTGAGGCCTAACACATTTCTTAGCATGCAATGAAAAAAACTTTAACTTTTAATCTTCTTAATCCTTAAGATTTCAGTTTGTTTAATTTGTCAGCACCCATGGTTGTCATGGTAACAGCAAAGATGGTTTAATACTACCGTTTCCACAAAACTGGGGATGAGAGAGTTCATCAGAGACCAACTGGTTTATTTATTTACTGAACAGTCACATTTCAAGAAAATCCTAAGGATTTTAAATTTAAGAGTGGAAAAAAATTTGGATTTGCTACCAAACAACTACTGGTATCAAACAATTAGCATGTAAAAATTAATAGGAAGAAATAAATAAGATTCATGTCATTTAAGTGTTGTATCATTACCTTTTTGACATGACATTTTTTTTTTCTGATTATGATTTGTTGACTTGTTGAAGGTCTTACTCTCCTCTTGTGTCTTGTTTTGTACTCTCAGGTGCACAGAATGTCACAGCACTCTGCTTCCTGGATCCTACAAATTAGAAAGTGACTCTGGCTTGTTGGTCTGTAAACATCACCTTACACGGCATGCTTTAGCCAGTCAGAATGGCCGACAGGACCTTAGTAAGAAACCAGTGGCAGATCAATCTGCCAGCACTGGTTGCAGCACTATTCCTCACACATTGCCCTCTGGAATGGACCAGGCAGAGACTCCTTCTCTAGTGAGCCAAACAAATGACAAGTCCACCAGTGACTCTGTTATAGCCACTCCTGTTACAACAAATGAAGCAGACTCTTTGGAAAAAGCAAAAGAGATGGAAGGTGGAGAAGAGACAGAGGAGAAACCACGTCCTTCTTCTCCTCCCAACCCTTTTGATGACAGCGATCAAGAGGAGGAAGAGGGAGCGAAAGAGGAAGACACTCACAAATGTACAGCCAATGGGGACCTTCCCTCATTGACACATGACAGTCATCATGAGGGCCCCAGCCGGCCTGTCCCTGCACCCCGCAGGGTATCTGAACCCACGCCGCCTCCTCGCCCAGCCCCTCGGGTTCGGCTACCTCGTACATCAGATGGCCTTACAGTCGGTGTGTGCTTATTGCAAAAAATAAATGCTCAGAAAGTTAAATATGTGTGTTAATGTTGATCCTCACATTTTAATTCAAATCTCAGGTGAACATCTGAAACCTCCAACTCCCCCAAAACCTCGGGAAAGATCACAGTCTCCTGGAAGGTAGCTGAATTTTGTTGCCTCAGTTGTTTTTTTCTTTCATTTCATCTACCTCCATCGTATGACTGTACTCCTTCCCTTTTACTACTTGTTGTTGTTGTTGTTGTTGTTACCTCAGTGACTCTGGTTGGCTGTATTTTGTTGTCTTCCCTTCTGTGACCCCTCCATTCCTATCTATGTATCTCACTGTCCAGCCTGTCCACTGGCACCCATAAACCCAAAGACCCACCTTGGCTCGCCCTGGTTCAGTCAGAGTCCAAGAAGAAGAAAGCCCCTCCCCCTCCCCCTGCAGGACTGGCAACCCCTCCCAACACAGGCTCTCTGTCCTCTCTCAAAGGGGAGGGCTCCAGACCCAGCACACCCCCTCCGCCATCCAATCCATTTGATGATGATGATGATGAAGACAATGAGGTAGAAGAGCAAGAGGGGAGCGAAGGAGGTACGATTCCATCCACAGCGGTCGCCACTCACCCATGGTACAGCATCACCTCAGCAGCTGACACGACAGGTACAAACAATCAGCCATGTGGAGCAAGCTCATCCCAATCTGGTAGCCCCGAGAGTGTAAAGAGAAAGAAACGTCCAGCACCCCCAGCCCCACAGCGACCTGCCGGTAACCAAGGTCAGTTACAGTTTCCTCCTTGGTCATTACATTACATCAATGAAGATCAACATTTGGACATTTATTTAGATTTAGTTTCAGATTTATTTAGAAATGGAACTACTATGGCATTAAAGTGAAATTTTTCATCACATTTACCACATTAGCTTTCCTGTGGTATACCACGTCCTGCATATCTGCTGAGTTCATCAGCGTAATCTTGCTTCACAACAATGCACAAGAGTCAGTACATTATTTGAATAAATTTTTTGCCTCTCAGGATTTGTATGCTCACTACGGTTTGCTTTCTGCTGACATATATTGAGAGACAACAGATGCAAATGTCACATCTAGAAGCAGCTTCAAATCGTTTACTTTCTCTTTCTATATTAAGTAACTATGATAAACATCTTCACGCTGCATCAAATTTAAATAAAACACAGCTGAACTAGAACAATGATGAGAAGGTTTGAATATAGAGCTAACAGGATGGAAAGAATAGCCTCTGTCTAAACAGTGATGGAGTGAAATGAGAGAGATGACGATGCTTATTGTTCTGTGCTCTTTTACCCACCCTCCCTCCCTTTTTAATCTGTCTCAACTGCTTTGATTCCTGCTTCATCTCTGCTCTCTTTGCTCTTTTTTTTTCCACTAAAACCTTTCCTCTTCAGTTTTCCCTCACTCTCAGTCCTCCTCTTGCTCTCCCTCTCCAGCACTAAGTACAGAGAGTCTGTCCTCTGGCTCAGACCACAGCTCCTCCCAGCCCCCCTTGCATGGCAGCATCAGCAGCAACCAGGAACACGCCTTCTCCAAAAGCATCTCAGAGCCTTCCATCTGTTCACCATGCGACTCCGCCGCCTCCCCTTCCTCTTCCTCTTCCTCAACCGAGCGTCTGCCTCATTCTTCACTAAGCCCTCACCCTTCTGCCATGCCATCAAATGCCAGCTCAGCTCCAGCCACCCCACAGACCAGTCGCAGCTCAGAGACAAAATGGGCCAGAGCACCTCCTCCACGACCCCCAGCAAACCCCAGCCCACTGGCCACTAAGGCTAACCAATCCCACAACAAGGTAAAGGGGTCCCCCACCAACTAAAATCCAATACAAAGAAATAAAGTTTATACTTCATTCTTTATTCTCTATACTTCATACTAATTCAAGTTGGGTCTCTTTTCTCATTTCAGAGGATCTGTAAGGAGAATCCATTTAACAGGAAAGCTTCTCCTTCTCCTGCTAAATCCATAAACAAACCGCCAAAAGGCCCCCGTCCTGCCAGACCCCCAGCCCCTGGACATGGCTTCCCACTTATCAAACGCAAGGTATAAAAACTGAATGCAGAATGTGTCCGAAAATAGAAATGTTTTAAATTCTTCGTGAGACACAGAAGTAATCAAATGGTCCATTGTGTCCAACCCTCTGTTCAGGTGCAGTCAGATCAGTACATACCAGTGGAGGATATCCACGGGGAAATGAGTCAGCTAGAGAAACAGCTGGACGAGCTGGAGCAGAGGGGAGTGGAGCTGGAGAAGAAGCTAAGAGACAACCCTAATGGTATCACATTGCAATGCTTTTGAGAGAGTACAAGTGTGTTTCCATTGTAGCATGTAACAATTCCAAGTAAATGTTTTCAAATGTAATTTTAAATTGCAAACATATGAAACCACCTCCACATGCCGTGATCAATTGTATTCAAAAGTGAAGCATTACTAAAATAATAAGTAGCCCACAAATGATCTGTGACAAAAAGCAAAACAAGTCAAAAAGCCTGAAAAACAAACTAATAATGCATCTGTTTTACGATTTGACAGATGAGGACGAGGAACGCCTGTTGGTGGACTGGTTCACTCTGATCCATGAAAAACACCTTTTAGTGCGACGAGAAGCTGAGCTGGTCTACACGTACGTTTGCAGGCTGCAGCCAGAGGCAGATCATTCAGTCACTGTGCCTATTAATCATAACTCCTAACATCAGTGGAATTTAATTAGACCTGTGACTCTGATACTAAAACAGGAGCAGGGAATTTTGCTGCAGGAATGTTTGAGAACTTTCTGAAACAATGAAGAGGAGACTATTTAACATGCTGTTTGTTTGTTGCTCACTGCAGGGCGAAGCAGCAGAACCTGGAAGAAAGGCAAGCTGATGTGGAGTATGAGCTGAGGTGTCTCCTCAACAAACCAGGTGTGTTTGAATGGGTTCGTGTTCACTTTCTGTAAGTAGCCAGTATACTCCAAACTTTCTGGAAATCTGTGATTACATACAACGGCAGATTTACAGTACCAACTGGTCAGTAACATATTCCTCCCAGAACTTATTTTGGAAATGGTGTGTGTCTGGGTCATATCGACAGCACAATGAGGTTAAGGAACCTGATGACATTACTTTAAGAAATCATCTTATTGGAGAAAGCAGACAGTTATAAATTCTAATTTATAAATGCTAATTCCTAGATCAGACAGGATGTGCATTTATGTGTATGATTACTGTTGCACTACTGTTTCTTAAATCATTTATAAACCCTCTGAACACCTGCTAAGTGCTTGTGCTTTTATATGTGCTTCATAATTACTTGGTCAATTCAGATAGTAGATTAATAAATATAAAGGGCCTTGAATTATTCATCATCCTTCTCTCTTTGATCAGAGAAAGACTGGACAGAAGAAGACAAGAGCAGGGAACAGGAGCTAATGGCTGACCTGGTTACCATCATTGAACAGCGCAACCAAATAGTGAACAGCATGGATCAGGACAGGCAGAGGTAATGTAACAGCTCGTGGTTATTGTGTAAATCTGCAGCTACCGAGAACATAAAACATGTGAGGTAATCTAACATCCGTTTGTCACAGGGAAGAAGAGGAGGATAAACTTATGGAAGCCATGCTGAAGAAAAAAGGTAGAATGAAGAAAAGCTTTAATTTCTTGCAGATTTAAGATTCTTTAGATGACAGCATTCACAATTTGAAAAAGTCAACTTCACATTCTTTTTTTTCTGAGTGTAGAACATATTTGAACATTGACTTTAATTTTCTTTATTTTATCAGACTTCCACAAGGACCCAGACAGTGACCAGCAGAAGAAAAAGGGCGCAAAGTTCAAACCCATCAAGGTGCTCAAACGGCTGAGCCATAAAGGAGAACCGGGCAAAAGCCACAGCCCTCACAAGGAGAAAAGCTGACCAACAGTGACATTCCCTAAGAGGATGTAAGACTATTCTAACAAGACTAAGGCAAATAAAAAAGGATGTGAGAAAAGAAATACTTGGGTCAAGACTTTGCAATGACATCTCCTTAAACTGTGTTACTAATGACTTCAAGTGAGATCCAGAAACTACTTCCTGCTCACTTTGTAGTTGCTGCTTCTCCAAAAAAGTTTCTTTATTGACCATTTAATGACCACAAACTACTTCTGTTGCCTTGGTGTGTTGAATCACGGTAAAACAAGTGCTTTAAGAGCTGATGTATTTTTGTAAGTTCTCTGACCTGTCAAACTAGTAAAGTGTAGGGTAGCTTTTTAAATTACTGCACTACTTTGTTGTATGTTCTAGCTTCACTGTACCCTCATTGCACTGCAACTCTTCAGGCCTTTTTTTAAACAGTGGCGTGATTACTTCACTTTGATGGAAGTTAGTTGGATGCAGTCTCATCGCCGACAACCGGGAGTTTTTTTACTTTGATCTTGACTCCTTGAATACCTGTCTGCTCCGTGTGGTCAAAGGTCAGTAGGTGGATGTCTGAACGTTTGATGTCATGTCTGGTTTGAGCCTGTGGTGAAAGTTTTTTTTTTTTTTTTTTTTTTAATGAACTCTGCTTTAAAGTTCCGAACATCTACCCTTGAACTCCTTAGTCACTCATTGATATCATAACTTATCTAGCTGCTATCTTACAACTGTAGCCGGTTTTGTTTTTAGGTTTTTTTTGTGATGGTGTCATTTGTGTAAATGCATATCATCAAACATGCATGAACACAGACAGTGTTTATGAGTGGGTGTGACTGGAGATTTAGAAAATGAGAGATGATTTTAGAAAGATTTTATTGAAGTACAGTTGTCTGTTAGAATGTTTTATTAATACGAAAGGTCACACATGCAATAATGAATATAAGACAAGGCAGATATACAGTATTTTAACAGCTGGAGCAAAACATGTCCAGTGAACAGTTTAAAACAATTGGGGAAACTGAATATGCAATCATTCATTCTTATTTTACTAAGCCTTTCTGTATTTCGCCTTAAAGCTAAAAGGACAAATGTGTCACTATTTACAGTTTGTATGAATACCATTTATTTAATTGCCAATGTTGACGAATGTTATTTGTTACAGCTGATAAATGTCGTTTACTTGTTCTGACCCTGTTTTGTCATGTAAATTGTCTGTTTGTCCTTTGTTCTGTGCCTGTCTTCCTGTCCAGCTAAAACTAAGGGCTTCTGTAGTGTTGTACATTGTCATAAGCCAGCAGCAGGATTATATCAAATACTGACACTGGAAGGCAGAGGAATAAAATAAGTTAATGCAAGTTGTTCATGTCTGTCACCACTTGACAACACAACACAGTTTCATCAAGCACAACTGCTGACAGCCTGTCAGCTGTAACCATTATTCAGGCATCAGACATTATTAATTTGCACTAAACCCATGCATAATCTGAACTTTTCATGTGAAATTCTGTTGAATGGTTATCAGCTTTTATTGCTTGCACCTGATTTCCAAGAAATGCATTCCATCAGTCAGCATCTCCACAGTTATCTCATCTGTTCTACACTTGACTCTTTCCTCTCAGATGGTGGTGCATCCTTCTTGGAAGAACGGGCCTTATCCAGAGTCTCCAGTTCTCTGATTTTCTGGATTTGATTCATGGCACAGCACAGATTTTAAGTGCATTTGTGTTTTAAAGTGAATGAATGATACACGTCTTAGTTTGTAAGGAATCAGAAGCTCTTGCAATTTTAAGCATTAACTGTTCTCCCCATAACTATACTTAATATACATGATAAATCAGTTGAAACCAAAAAACCTATCAAAAAGCTTTTTGGAAATTTAAAATGGCTTAGTTCAGACCGTAATTTGAGCAGTTTACCTGTGATATCTCAGTGTTAATGATGTTGATGTACTTCTTTTCCTGACCCAGAGAGGCCATATCTGCTAGGAACTGCCTTCTTTCTTCAATCTCATCCAAAACTACAAAAGAAAAACATATTAATGTAGACTGTTACAGTAGTTGATAACATAACTTTTCATTGTCTGCAGTCAGCCTTACCTTCCTGATATCGGTCTCTCTCCTCTGACAGTTCTAGGTTATGACATGCAGCATTTGGAGAAGATGGAGGTTTATTGTGTCCAGTTGACAAGATATTCTGAAGCCTCCTCTTCTCCTTCTCTAAGTCACCTAAGGTGAAATGGAGAAAGAATAGAGGTGACAAGAAAACAAAATAGATTACAAATGATTGTTTAAATGTAGTCAAGAATGACCAACAATATATACCAATATAAATGTTTGCAATATTGGCCTGTCAAAACAAAAATGCAGAACTTACGTGTAGGACCAGGACAGAACTTTTCTCTAACGTAGCTGTTCCCAGAGCGACAAGATTCAGCGCTGCGTCTTTGAGGCTTGCCTAACAGGTGCCTCTGGACAGATTTATCGGTTTTAGGCTGAGGGACAGAAGCTGACGATGTGGGGTCAGGGGCCAGTGGCAAAGCTGCTCCGTCTGTAAAGGAACAGTTTATAATAAGAAGCTTCTAATAAGAGTTTCCCCATAGAGGGAATAGTGCAGTAGCAGCAAGTTCTTACGTATTTTAATTAGCACAGTGCAAATGTGTGGCTAGCTGACATTTCAGTGTAAGGGTGGGAATCATCAGAGGGCCCCTATTATTATAATACCTTTGTGCCACAATATGCTATTTTAGCAATATGTCATATGCTGAGTGTTGCAATATGTGATGAGCTATCTTGATTACTATAATTGAGTATCACCAAACTACCTCTCCCAACCCCTCATCCAAAGGCCTCAAACTTACTCTTTAGGCATTCATTGATCTGCTTCTTTTGGAGGGTGGTGAGCCTTGACTCCTGCATCATTACTAGGCACAAGGAGAGAGCATGATGAAAATACACAGCACAGAGTGTATACACTGGGAAACACATTCACTTCTTTATAACTGCAACCACATACACACAGTCAACTCCTCTTTGTATGTCCCACTGGGACAGAACCATTCACCCCTTCATATCAAGAAGTACATCATCTCACATGTCAGCATGTCCTGGGTCTCCTTGCTGTACTGTGTGGCTCTGGGATTGTTCCACAGTCCCCCACCAGCTCTACTCTGTGAGGTCGTCTCCATCTGTAACATTAAAGATACAAACATAGATGTTATGTGAATGAAAAGGTAAATATATAAATGAGTTTTCATATACTGAATAATTTACAGCCCCTAGGACACTATTAGTTTACATAATGATGAATGAATGAATGAATGATCAATCACTTAAATTTATTTTACATTAATATGGAAAGACACTTAGTTTCAGGGCTTTAACTCCACCTTAGAGCTAGAACTGTATATGTAGTAGCATATTAATTACAAAAAAAAATAATAATAATATTTCCAAAATGCGTCACACAAAAACAAAATCCAAAATGCGCCAACTAAAGATATAATAAGTTAAATTCACGATGTTTTAGAGAGTGATTTTACACAACTTAGACGCCGTTTAGCTAACAACAAAGGGCCTATTTTAGCTTAGCTTAGCCAGTTTCGTTTACTCTGGCTAGTTAGCGCTGTTGATAAGTGGCTCACACGTCGTGTATGATCACTAGTTGACTATACACGAAAAGAAACGCATTAGACGACATATACGTTGACAAAAAATCAAAGGGACTTACTGAAACACTTGTTTTTTTATCCCAGTTTTCTCGCAGACTTAGCATGAGCTAATTTCGATATGTCCTCTGGTTCAACCGAGTCATGTTGCCATAGCAACCAAGTAGCTACGAGTAAATTCAAATCAGGTTAAAGCAAAAATAAGATGTTTTGTTCTCATTTATTTTTTTATTTTAATTAAACAAATTTCTTTATCTGACAGCCTACTAGAAAACAACAGTATGATTGGATGCACCGTTCATTTTCTCACTCGTTATTTTTAAAGATGCAGCTGCACTGACACTATTTGTCCACTAGATGGAGACAGACAGTCGATGGTTCATACGAGCGTTTATTATTCACACTCAGGATCTAGATTATATTATATATTATATTTTCAATTGATGACACGAAATTAAATTTAAACCTTCTGAAATATTTCCTGTTCCTCTGCACGTTTCGGTTACAAAGTTTCACTTTTCCCAAAAAATCCAATTTCTAAAAATCCACATCAAATCTCTAAGCCTCAAAAGAATTTTATAAGTAATATTATAAAAAGAATGAATAGGTATGGAAAGGATGTAGTGATTACATTAAAATAAAATAAGAGGCTAATAATATTTAGATGGCTATATAAACACAGTGGTGATGTGATTCTATATTACACAGGGTATGGCTTCATACAGCACACGTTATTCTAGTGATTCACTGTCATATAATAATGGATTATACGCACAAAATCACAAGTTCATCAAATGTCTGTAGCAGTCATCTCTCTCATCTGTTGTGAAACTGACCACCACAGTTTTCCGTGTGTGTAGTCATCACTCAGAGGGAAAGAGAGTCTTTATCAGTGGCGGGCTAGTCATCTGCCATCAGCAGCAGTCAGACGTCCATTATCTGTGTGAAGACAGCAGCCTGCTACAACCCCATGTCAAAAGATAAACAGCAGAATATAATCACCTTTTACACACAGGGCTTCTCAGAAGTTAGAGCCGCATGTGCTCACCGGAAAGCCAGAGACCAACCTGTGGAGTTCAAACCAGAGTGTTAGAACTATTAGTGGTGAGATCCCAGTAGAGAGAATGAGCTCACCCCTAAACCTGAGTCATGCAAAAGTATTGCAAGTTTGTTTATCAGCCATGTGAAGTTGATTATGTTACTCTGTTAGTACTTATTTGTTTCCTAAATTCACATTAAAGGCCTGTTAGTAGATATTTGATAAAATGTAAACCCAATCATTGTTTAAATGAATATTACCTGCAACATGTTTTTCTCAATTCTGCACACTATATAATATAATGTAAAATGTCAGTGTTTTGTTTTTGTTTTTGTACACTTCACCGTAATTACGCCAACAGTTACTATGTGCCAGAGCATGCTTCATTAGATAGTAGCCTGTCATCTGATAATGAGCAATGATATGTTTACTTGTGAATGAAAAATAACAGAGCTGGGGACTCATTTCAAGTCATTTTGTACAATAATTTGTTGGACAGATTTTATTGTGGTAATCTGGTGGCCACGTAAATGATATATTTTAGTTAAAAATTATATATTTATTTTTACTCACTATATTTGTGGCCTAATTTTAAACCTTATACTAACTTGTCAAGGATTAGAGTTGAACTTTCCCATTTTTTTCTTACTTTTGCGCACACTTCCCGTGCACAAACCCACAGAGTATGCATGTGTGTTTATATGCATACTAACAACTCTGCATTACATTGAAGCTATAGAGAAAATATTGTTCAGGTAAAAATAATTTTGAATAACATTGTTATTTGCTGACCTTCATAGTAAATAACCCCTTATGTTGTAAAGTTTAATATAGTCTTCCTAAGAAAGTCAGTCCACCATTCAGCAAAATTTATACAATTTATCAGAGCTCAGATTAAGTACAGAACTTGAGCACTGATAGATTATAGGCACATCTTTTGTCTTTATTCTTAAAAGAAAATCCCACACTAGTGTGCATCAGTTTTCTCAGTGTTGACATTTTACTACAATCCCACAGAACAGGAAGACAGTGAGTTGAGGTGAGATAATAGCATTTATTACTGATTGTCGGAGAACAATCTTATTGAATATTAAAAAAAAAAAAAAAGAAACTAGCTAAATAACTCATTGCACACGCTCCTCCTACTAACGGTCAAAACCTACATGAAAAAGAGAGATTTGAAGTCAGACTTGCAGCTGACAGAGATAGACAAGAGAGAGGAGGGAGAGATAGCAGAGGAGGGAGGGGGGAGATGGAGAAAAAGAGACAGTAACTTTAAGAAACTCTTTCTGGGGATTGTAACCGGGGTGAGAGGCCTGGTCAGCCGCGGGTTGACTTCACGTTAGCTGAGGGTCGGACTGTCATGTCAAAGTGATCAGAGAAAAGGCAAAAAGAGAAACTGCACTGTTGCTGCCACCACTGTCAACTGACGTCATTTCAAAGCGCTTGATGGCTGTTGCACAGGCTGTGCTCCCGTCCTTCAGCTCCTTCTCCAGCCTCGCTCACTCTGGTGACAATATGAAGGTAAGTATCGTGCTGACTTCAGCTGTTTGATTCCTACACAATGACAGGAAAAAAAAAAGATTTTGTCCAGTGTGATTTATTCCATCATCTAAACAGAACCAAAGCAATTAATGCAATTTCAGATGTGTTTATCTTGGACGGTCGACATTAGTATACTGATTATTTTTCCCTTCCTCAGATACTGTATATATATTCATCATATTACTTCATAATTACATTTATAACAGTTGTACCTATCTTCCATTATATGGTTGAACATGATGCATTTCTTGTAAGTTTTAAATCACATTACCAAAAACATGAGTTGTGTGTGCATTTACGCATTTAATGACTGCAGTTGATCAAGACGCCAAACAACAAACATTACACTGTGAGGATTGTCAGACGTATAACGTGAAATCTGATAAGTTCTCGAGAGCTCTTACACTTGTACTGCATGTGAACTACTCGCTTTAATTTGTTTGTGAGGGATGCACTGAGACACGATTGTCTGCTGCTACAGACATAGAAAAGCGTGGATAGATTTACAATTACAGCAACTGATAACTCTCAGTGTACAGATGAACATGTCAGTATTTTTTTAATATAGACTTCAAAATCTTAAAATCTATCTTTTAATACTCCAGGTGTGGCAGTCTGAGGGTGGCTCTCTTCCTCTGGACTCTCTAAGCAACAAGCTACCACCAAACAGTTCTGAGCAGCTGCAGGTCTCTCAACAAACAACAGAGGAGCTCCTGGATGATGACAGCGGAGCATCTTGGGATATTGAGTTCCTCTTGTCTGACTGGAGCAACCCATCGCCTGATCTCAACCCATCTCTGGACAACAATGACCAGCGGCTCCCACAGCTCGATGAAAACACAACCTACCAAGAGGCGGGTATGTTTAAGGAACAGCCTGGACAGGAGCATCTGCAGGTGAACAGTGGCAGCCTCATGGAGGAGCTCCTGTCCACCAGTGAAACCACAGCGTCAGTCCAGCCACAGCTGTACCATCATGGTTACAATAACGACCAATCAGGTCGGACTTCACTTCCTAGTCTGCCCAACATAGACCAGTTTGGCTTCCCCCAAGGAGGCAGAGGAAGCCAAAGTAAGATGACATCATGGGACTTCAACCCCTACTATCCCCAGCAGCACCCCACTGTTGTGACGTTCCCCGACAGCAGGTTCATCCCACCTCAAGCTGTGACTCCCGATCCTAGACACTATGGCTACATGCCCCACTTTAATCACAACTCCAACCTTTTCTGTGACTATGTCTCAAGCCAGGCCTCTAGTCATCTTCCCCATCACCAACAGCCCCTGCTGGTTGGACCCCAGCTGCCCCCTGCTGGGGTGGAGGGGAAGCGTGGTCGAAGGGCCACGGGGAAAAAGAGGCCTGCAATTCACAGCTGTGAATACCCCGGCTGCAGCAAGACCTACACCAAGAGCTCACACCTCAAAGCTCACCTCCGCACCCACACAGGTAAACCCCACATGTCTTTCTAAAATGATTTAAAAAATATTATATAATTTATTGGATCGTTTTGTTGAATTGTTTATTGTTTATTGATCAGGAGAAAAGCCTTATCACTGCTCATGGGAGGGCTGCAGCTGGAAGTTTGCCCGCTCAGATGAGCTGACACGTCACTACCGCAAGCACACGGGTCAAAAACCGTATGAGTGTCTGCTGTGTCAGAGGGCCTTCTCCCGCTCCGACCACCTGGCTCTGCACATGAAGAGACACACCTGAAGCCCACAGACACACACACACACACACACACACACACAACCTCTGGCATTTAAACCAAGAGGATACAAGGCACACAACTTGCAATCAATTACATGTCTTTGATTTCATAAAATCATTATACTGAGCAGTTAAACCTGGACTCAGTGACCACATGTATTAACATATTTCGACATGATCTCAGTAACTTCATATCTGTACTTGATTTTTTGGTACAGGCCCACAATTAGGCCAAGAAAACTGACAGCACAACCTGTAATAGGTTGGCATTATAAATAATTGGGTACATGCTGTCTGGGGAAGTTTTGTGATCGTCGTGTTGTTTTGTTAATTTGATGGTAATTTTTGTTTTTTTTTCTTAAAAGACAAATAATGCCTAATTCATCTGATCAGTCAATTTTTTTGGAAAAGAGTGACTGAAATCTACTGTTAAAGAATGACCATCCAATAATAACTGCTTAACCAACAAGATTTAAAAAAGAACAATTCAGCTTTGCACTAAGAGTACAGAGTACTTTTTTTAAAAAAAGCATCCAAACTGGTGCAGCAAACCCAGGGATATCGTAGCATGGTACCTGCATTACCCACAACGTTACTAGCGTAACATAACTAAATCTACAATGATCTTATTGTAGATGTAGCTGTGTTATGATATTGTAGACCTGTGCCTCTCGCCTTAAACACAGGTGAGGAGCAGCCTTATAAAGAGATCCGGTCAGCTCTTTCTTTCTAACTACACATCCACACGTTTTTCATATGTGGAGTCTTAACCAATGCTGACATCACTTAAATCTATTTAGCAGACTTTACAGAGCTCCCTCTCCCTGAGACAACTTCTTTTCTTTACTTCCCCTCTAATGAACATTATTTGACTGAACTGAAACTGGTTACTTGGACATCGACAAGACACAATGTTGCAGACTCAGACTTTGACCTTCTTTAATCTTTCACACACAGCTGCGTGCCTGACGTCAAGCCTTACTCTTAATCTCCACCTAAATCTAATTGTTATCCTAAACTCAAGACTCCTCAACTGAAGAAGAAAGGAGCAGCCAAATTATCCTCACTTGAGTGGAAACACAAGTGATCCTCCGAAGACCAGCACAAGAACGCGCACTTATTAGCTGTGTACATATAGCATGCTTTCCGCAATAGGAGTCACTCAGGAAAACACTGTACACAATGTGGACTTATGTGTAGCACACTTAAACACTACCAAAGACCTACTAATAAATAATTTGTGTAACAGAGGTTATAATCCAGGGGTGGCCAACCCTGATCTTTGAGAGCCAGAGTCCTGCTCGTATCCCTGCACTACCCACTGCTGATTTCCTGGATCAGGTGTGCCCGAACCAATCAGAAGCTCTCGAGGACCAGGGTGAGCCACACCTGTCATAATGGCTCACTTATCATGGCCGCTTAGCTGTACCCCTGGTGAGATGATCTGATATCTTATGTAAGAACGCCTATGGTAATGATGATTGTAGCTTTAAGATTAGATTATACAGTAAATGTTAGCTTAAGTCATTTTGTCTCCTAAATGATTATCTGTGTGGGAAATTTTGATTTAAGTCAACCGTTTTGTTTCTCATCAAACAGAACTGAAAGCTGTAAATAATCTGCATCTTTCTCTGTTGTTTATTGTCATCTAAAAATGGCTAAATATTTATTAACGTGTTTTTTTAACAACATAAGCTAATATTTTATTGTACAATATTTTTTATATTCTCCAAAGTGCTTTAAAGTCTTTTAATTATTGTTGTTGAAGTCATAATTCCATTAAAGACCTCTAATGATGTAAAACTGCCTCTCGTGTAACTTCAGTGTAAAGATATTTCACTTGTGACTCTTCTACAAAGTAAGCATGGGTGTAGTAAGCACATAAAGGTAAAGATTTTAATTAAGATAGATTTTTTTTTACTAATTTCTGTCCCTGTTACAACCCCATGTTTCCACAGTGCTAAAGCCAGTTTTTAAAAATGTGCTAAATGTAATGTCAGCATTTGGCCTTTAGGTGGCAGACTGTTATTATGTCAGCTCTTATGGCTGCAGGCTGCTGTCATTATCCTGTTGACAGTGTCAGGGTGATCTCAGGATAGTAATCTGTTTATGTAACTCAGCATTCACTGATTCATCCTGATTATGTCAGATGATGGAAGTTGTCACATTATAGAGCCCCACCCACCCCTCTCAAAGATATGCACAAGCATGTATGGCCTTAGCAAAGACAAACTGAGAAAAGCATGTATGGCCTTAGCAAAGACAAACTGAGAAAAGCATGTATGTCTATACCTTCACATGCCTACATTAGCAACCCATACTTATTGACACACAGAGAAGGTAATCTGCATGTATTGTAAGCAATGTGGGAATTACCAGTAGATATTTTTGTTAAAAGTTTGTTTAGATTCACTTTAGACCTAACATTGCCATTATCTGAGTCATTTTGATGGCACAAAACATCACTGAGCATCAGGTGTTTTGGTAAAGTAACACTAAAATAAAAGCACAATGTGTCCACAGTTTATTGATTGAGGTGATAAAGAAGTACATTTACTCAAGTACTGCACTTCAGTACACTTTGTAGAGTAACAAGTAACTTTGTCGAGTTACTTGTACTTTCCAAGAGTATTAGTTACCAATTAGTTTTTACAGATACAATAATGTAACATTTTTCTCTTTTTTTTACATTTTAAAATGTGGCTCAGCGTGAAGAGGTCATGCTCTGAACACTCTGACTGAACAGCCTGTTCAATGCGGGAATAAAGTACAGATCTTTAGTAGAAGAAAATGACTAAATGCTGGACAGGTTTTAAATCGCTGAGATGTTGTTTAACATTGTTAAAATAAGGAAGGTTCCAACTTCTAACAGCCACCGCTATCACGTGGAGATTATTTATAACAATGGAAGGAAATTCCGTTAAATTAGTCCTCCAGCTTTTTGGCAAGTTTTTAGCAAGTTTGTAAAACCAGTCGCACAAGTTGAATTTCCTCCTACTTAGCTCTAATATAGACAGGCTATCCAAACACATTCAATTTGAAGCTATTCAATTTTATCTAAATGACATCAAATAATATATATAAAATAAAGATGCACCTCCAAACCAGGGATAGCTACAGAGAGATCGAGACAAAGAGCAAGTGTGGGGAAAAGAAGAGAGAAAATTCCTATTAGTTTATTGGTTAAGCTAATGACTAAGAGATGGTTCACCTTTGAGTTTGACCTTTATCAAAAAGGAAAGTTATACCGAGTGTAGAGAGTAGTGTCTGTGTCCTGAGCCCAAACTGGGAGCCTGTTCCATAGGAGAGGAAGCTGATGGCCACAGACTCTGCCTTCCAGTTTACATTTAATCTGCACTCTGAAAGCAAACTGCACCGTTCTACATGGGATCCACTCAGCATAGTCGGTAATCTTTTGGTATAACCTACTATCATAGCTGTGATTAGCTTCTTGAATGACATGATAGCAAACAAGCAGGGAAGTGAGCCAGTAACACACACACACACACACACACACACACACACACACACACACACACACACACACACACACACACACACACACACAGCAGTCAGCAGTCCAGCTCAAGGCCAAAATTACACATGAAGTAATCCTGTTAGTTGGTGCTGCAGATACACACATTGGCTATTAGTAAGTTGTTGAAGTGCTCACATAGCAAGATATTCAGCAGAAGATCAACTCACACGACTCACACTAACAGCTTAGCGACTGGCCACAATGCTCCATCTGCAGTATGAGTTTATTTTAGAGCAGCGTTCAAGGGTGATCTGGGATTTAGCGGTGACATGAGGACAGAGGTGGAGTACTGACCTGTAATGCCCTGTAAAAAACAAACAATCAATTAAATTCCCTTTATACTTCCAGTTTCTAGTAGTTCCTTCTCTGTTTACATCATGTTGTACATCTAGAGAGGGTATTACAGGCATGCAAGCATTATGAAGTCACAACACAATTAAAATGTTAACAGTCAGAAAAACAAGCACTAGAGCACGAAACATTTACAGTGAGTCTGACTGGAGGCCAGCAGCTTAACAGGTCAAAGGTCAAAAATACCAAATATTATAATGTTTGTGACAAGGCCAAGGATTAAAGTCCGAATACCATGAACTATATATAATTCTGATAATTCATGTTTTTGCTTGCATTTGGTTTCTTTTAGTAATTTCTTTTGGTAAATCCCCACTGTATAATGGGACTTTATGAACGGAAAATGCTCTTTAAACCACTTCACTTGATGGTTTTACAAGAGAGAAATATTTTCTCTTCTTCTTCCCATTCACCCACAGCACCAGAGGACAGAAGCACTTTTGATCAACATGGAAACAGGAAGAAAACCTACAGAATATAGGGAAGGTTTACTGAGGACAGATGTGTAATTAAACTCCCTCTTCCTTTTTTGTTTTCCTTTGTGGAAAAATGCAGATTATCTAGTCTACAGTCTATCTTTTTCCTGAGGATAGGACATTTCAGTGCACATTTAATTGTTTAATGAAATCAAAGAACAGAGATGTTGCAGAGGCCATATGGATGTGTATATATGTTCAAAAAATGAAAACGAGAACAATCTATTTGAATTTAGATGTTTAGTAATGCCGTTGAGAAGTGAAAATGTGATGATGGTATTTCATTTCCTCATTTACAGTACTTGTTGTTGCATGAATAGTACACTGCATGCTCGATGTCTGTGCTGTCAGAAGTCATCGCAACACCTCATTTAGCCTTTAACATGTTGACAAGGAACTCTTTAAACTGCGACTTCAGCTACGCGTAACCAATTTTAATGCGACAAAATTGCATTGTTTCCTTGTCCTGCGGGCAAAGAGACAGTGTAACACTGAGTCAACCCTCTAGAAGGACAGAGAACGAGTGAGAGGAAGCGGGGACATCTTCAGAACAGAAGAGCTGCCTCAGTTCAGCAAACAAACCTCTGCAGTCAAAGTCAAGCACACAGTTAGACTCCAGTGCACTGAATACTGTAGTGTTTGTCTTTTAGGAGCTGTGTCTCTCCGGGCCATATCTACAAATTGATTTTCTCTGCATTATTCAGCCGTGCCACTTCAGGACAAAACGGATACCAGTCTTCACACGGACACATCTGTCTGAACATATTCGTGAACAAACACAATCTTGCCGAGCATCAGCTTGTCCAGATGTTTTGACTTGTGTGTAACTGATTCCCTGTATGCTGCTGTAAATTAGAAATGCGTGTGTGGCGCTATCAACTGTACTGTTTGTTTTCGATTGCATAACCTCACATAATGGGAATGTTGGCCTGGTGTCCAAAAGCAGGATGAGGATTAGAGTGGTAAAAGCTGCTGCAGTACTGAGACTGAGTTGAGAGGGACTGTGAGTCCAAGTGGATCGAGGGATGTTAAAAGCAGGGAGAGAAGGGAGGGAGAGAGGGGGGGGGGTAGGGGGTGAGCTGGTTCTCCTGATTTGAACCTAAGCGTACACACACAAAGTCAAACAAGGCCACTGTTCGCTCTGAGAGCACGCTGTTAGCTGCTTTCTGCCTTTGTTTTTTTTTTTTTTTTTTTTTTTGAGGATCTAATGAAGCACATGAACACACGAGGACTTCTGTACTGGCCCGTGGATGTGTCCATAAAACCCTAATCTTATTTACTATAACCTGTGACATATATTTTAAGTGGGGGACTTGAGAAATGAAGAAAGACACCAGCAAAAAAACAGGTTAAATGTGGTGTACAGGTGTTTTTAAGCTGGAAGCAATCAGGCTGGAACAGACCAACATAACAAACGGGAAGCAGAGAACAAAGATGAAAACAGAACAAGATAGTAGAATAAACCATGAAGTCAGAGTTGATCATGTCCCCTTTAATGTAATCTACATGAGGTTGATATAGCTTGCAATGTGGAAAGTAACATATAATATTGACATTGTTGCTCAATCACTTATCTTTCTGCCACAGGTGCAAAGATTGTTTTAGATGTAAATATGACGACAGTAAAGGCAACGTGAATTGAGTATGTTATTAAAGTCACATGTCATTTGTTAAATGCATTTTCTTTCTTTTAAGCAAATGTCAAAGCCAGCTTTTGGACATTTTGAAAAAACAAATTCACACAAAGAATTGTTGTGGCACATCGTTCAATATGTGAAATAATATAAACAATTGACAGGGATGTACAATATCTTATGTCATTAATGTTGATTTGCATTTGCTACTTGCTGTGTACATGAAACAGACAGAAAAAGTGAACACACTTAGAAAACACAGTGCCTCAGTGCTGCACAGTGCAAAAAACAATTTCCAAAAAGGTTTTTTCAGTATGAACTAGTGGTCCTCTCAGAGGCAAAATGAAAAAATAATATTGACTGTAGTGGTTAGTTGGCTAAGAAAATGTCACCAATCTGCTGGTATCTGTATATTTAATATGATCCTAAAATACTCTCACTGTGTCATTTCCTGCTCCCTCCACCAATCTGCAGAATATTTATCATCTATAAGTGAGTGACTTTCTTGGTTACATAATCCATGGTTCAGAGTGGACACGTTGTCAGTGGAACATGTCCACTGAGGTTACACCACCAACCTTCATGGAGGGACAGAGTTGATGTTCAAAGGTTTTATTTAGTGTTTGTACAGTAGTTGTGTGTTGACATACTTTACTGTACCAGGAGAGTTATGACTTATCTCTGTGATTATTGCACCTGTCATGCCAAATGTCTTCTTCACTTTAAAAGAAGAATACAAAATATTACATGCTGTAAAGTAGTGGTTGTACAAACATTAGGTGAGGCCAAATCAGCTGCTAGGACACACTAATGAAGTCAGGAGGAGTGTGGTGGGTGACAGACAAATTCTTCCCCTGGTGAAAAAACCCTCTTTACAGCAGTTGTGAAGATCAGGAACAGTCATCTATCCATCCATTATCCTAACTTCGCCTCTGAAGAGTCACAGGGGGCTGGAGCCAGTCCCGGCTGTCATTGGGCGAGAGGCGGGGAACACCCTGGACAGGTCACCACAGGTCTATCACAGAGACAGACAACCAGCATGGGCTCATATCTATGGGGTCCAGACTATAGGCAGTTTGTCTAATTACTACAGCCCAAAAAATGGGATCTATTTATAAAGATTTTAAATTCCTACATGCTTGATACAGTAATTTTGACAAAACCCTTATGTTAAAATGGACAGTCTACACTTGAAGCACATTGTTCTGTTTCAAACACATGTTGAAATGAAATTATGAAACTTTTGTCACACAAACAAAATGTTCATCCCTTCGTTTCAGCTGTATTTGTTTGTAATTTGCCACTCTTTATTATTCATTTGTTTGCATGTTAACACATTATCTTTTATTTGTTTAATTTTATTTACATGCTAACACATTAAACCTAAATGGTGAGCCCAGTTAAACATCATACCTGTAACACATGAGCATGTTTGCATGTTGATGGTAGCATTTAGTTCAAATGTTTAACCAATATTGACCCTAATGTTTGCCTTGTGGAAAAGAATACACACTACTACCAGTACCAAACTAGCATCAATAAAATAATACTTCAATATAAAACAAAGCAAAACACAAAAACAAATAATTTGATTTGAACTGGAACCAGGTTAAATAATCATAGCCACATTATGATATTCTTTTAAAAAAATGTTTTTAAGGGCAAATAGTACACATGATGATGTCTTATTAAGATGTTTTTGATGTGCAGTGCCCATGGTTATGAGCATATCTGGGAAATACTTTTCAGAGAAGATAACCTTTAAAAAAAAAAAGACGGAGGCGGGAACTGAAGTCAGAATGTGTCATTTAACCTAATTTGCTGGCAGGTCATTCAGGTGAACCCTAGGACAACAGTACAGTTTTCCTTTCTCAGAATTGCCCCCCAACCTCTTCTCTGAGTGTGTGTGCACCTCCGCAGGTCACAGCTGTACACCGACATGTTCCAACTGATCTGTCAGGGTCACGGGCACAGGTCCACAGTGACACTGTTGTCACTGAATAGCGCAGAGAGGACGCACATACATTCATGAAATGACGAGGGGTTCGCGCTGCTGCATTGTTATGGAGAAACTGGTGAGGCTGACAGGGGGACAGAGGTCCAGTGTGAAGCATTTCCATGTGCGGGTAGGAAGTATCTCTGTCCAGCAGAACGCTCATGGAACAATGTTCCTTTTTTCTGTGCAACCTCACCCCAACTGAACTTCCAGCCGCGAGCAGTCCTCACATGCTCTCACTCGCTCTGTGTGTGTCTTACATAACGGCTCCCTTTTCTATTCACACTGTGAACTGGCATTCAAGTCACACACTTTGTGTGGCTCTCTATACACTAGACATTTACAGCACATGTCACATGGTTCATACACTCACAGGTGCAGTAACACAGTGATGAACTTCTTTTGCGCTCAATAACAAAGTGAGTGACACAGTGGCACTTTTTTATTGTTTGGCAGTGACAGATGGTGTCTTTGATATTCCAATGTTGTGACCGAAATCAGAATCCAATCACGTGTGGAGTGTTTTCAGAGAAACAAAGCGAGCACGTACACAATACATTTTCCATGTAACTCTGTTACCTTGAACTGCTTACTACGGGCGCTCACCTGCAAAGAGCAAACGAGGACAACTTGTTAAACTGGATGATCCAATCTGACACAGTGAGGAGAAAAACTGAAAGAGAACTTGGACGTGTTGGCGTAGAGAAGCTGCTAAGTGGATTAGCAGTGGTTACCACTGTGTGAAGAAACATGCTCGGCTTGAAATACAGTCTCAGCGAAAAAAATGAACACTATGTCCTGTGAAGATCATCAGTGTCTCACTGCAACCTGATAACCCAAACCACTAATTAGCAGTGGGAGGGTTATTCTGGTTTTTCTTAATGAATATTTTAAGAGTCAAACATGTTACATAATTCACTAAGTTCCTTCTGACCTGTGTACAGTATAGTAGAGAGAATTTGTACACTGAGATTTCTTCCACTGGTTATTGAATGATTGAAGAAGGTTTAACGTGACAACTTTAAAACCAGGTAAAAGACAAACTAAAGCAACATGTCCTCCAGGAAAAAACATAAATGTACAATCCTTGTTTAAGAACGTAGAGGCGTTCAGAGTGGCTCTGCAGTGACGTCCTGGCAGTCCAATAAGACATTCGATTTTGCGACTATTTTTAGTCGTGCTAGTGGCAATGTCAGTCTGCTGGCTGATCTGACACTGTGGTCCACACTGAAACATGTCAATAACGTTTGGGAACATTTGTGCTCACATTTTGCTCAGACATTCATCATCAGCGGGGGAAGGAATCTGACTGATCTAGGTGAGCGTCAGCCACAGGTCAAAGTGTTCGCTTCTCCTGGGAAATGTTTCAACATCAACCGTGCACGTTTCTTTTCAGAGACCTCTAATGAAATGGGCCCAGACAATGCAGACTAGTAACTTTAAAGATCCCCAGGCATGCTCCACTGACACTGTAAACATTTACCTAACGTCAGCATGTTTGCATTGTCAACGTTAATATGTAGCGTGGCTGCGTCTCTAATAAGTATTGTATAGTGCTTTACAAGAACCTGCTTGTTCAGTCTGCTATTCTCTTGTTTGTATTTCATGTTCACGTTTCTGTCTGAGTTACCTAAACACTAAGCTATAAAACCATAATACAATGATCTGATATTAATCCTACAGGGATTTGTGTTGTAACTGGTGTAACCCTCAGTACAGTAGAGGTGGTCTGAAGTGAATTTCCAGGGGCCATTTAGGGCCAATTACAGTAGTGCAGGTATTTACTGTAGGCTGTGGAGGCTGTCATTGGCTGAGCATCTCACACAGACACATCACATGTCCACTTTGACAGATAAAAGTGTGGCAGACTGGTGTCTGTGCTGCAAGTCACAGCACAGACTATCTGCTGCATTTCCAGTTCACGTTGGTTGAAGGATTACAGTGCGACTTACAGTTTATTTTTAAACCCTAATCTCGTTTATTGTCTCTATCCTTCCTCTGCCAATTGCAGCCACGTTTAAATAATGTTACTGAAACAACCAGGTTGGGATTTATTTTGACAGCAGCCCTGGATTTTTCCTATTTATTCTCTGTGTCTCCCCTCCTGTGACTCAACCGGCTTCCCGTTAGGAGGAGGAGGAGGAGGAGGAGAGAGAGAGAGAGAGAGGGGGTCACCCGGGGTGAGGATCCGACCCTGGCTGAACCGATGAGCGGGGGAAGGAAAGACAGAGGGATGCGGAGCATTTGAGGAGCAGAAACATCCAGACGATCTGCGGAGCTCCGCGCGTTTCTTGCGTCTGACTGAGGAGACAGTTTGTGCAGCTGATTGACTCCGTGAGTGAGACGTCTTTTCTATTTTCATTGTCACATGATAAATAGCAGCAATAGTTGTGCAAAGATCGATTTAATTGGCTTCTAAGAAGGTTTATAATTATATATATTCACATTTAAATCAGATATTGGTGTATATAGCATTGGCTTTTATAGGCTGATCTTATTTTAAGAAGATATTTATGGCTCATCAATTATCTTTTTAGGATGCTTTCAGTTTAATGAAAAGATTAATAGCGATACAGATATTGCATTTGCGAACTCTTTCAAATAAATGTGCAATTTTATAAACTTCAAAATCAATTTTTAATCAATTCTTAATGTTTTTTTTTTTTTTAAGGTGAATTGATTTTTACAAATTTGCACATGGTTTTACAGTTTCTGTATCAAATTCGACAATGGATTATCACAATAATACATCAATGTAGCTTCAGTGTGAGCAAATAATTATTTTCTTATGAGCTTAATTAAATTATTATTATTATTAGAAGAAACATTCTACAGTCAGCAGTCTACTGGAGATTAAATGTTTTGCAACCTTGTCAACAAATCCTCAGGTCATCGTGTGTTTGTGTTTTACACCACTAGGTGGCGCCATTACAGCGCAGTTTCTACCAGACCCAGCAGCTCCCTGAAGTGATTGAACATGACAGCTCAGACTGTGGGAGCAGTCATCCAGGACATGTCAGCGCCCTCACTCCTGGGTGCGGAGGGACTGGACTCCAGGCCTCTTGGTGGGACTGCGTCCTTCACTGATGAAGCTGTGTCCATCCTGACTTCCACAAGCCAGCTGGCTCGAACCCTTTTGGGTCGCACCTTTGCCTTGAAACACAAGGAAAACCTCGCCAACGCAGAAGCTAAGGCTTGCAGCAGCTGCGATGAAGATAACTGCAACAACTCACGCCGCAAGAGAGAGTTCATCCCCGATGAGAAAAAAGATGACGGTTACTGGGACAAGCGGAGAAAAAACAATGAGGCAGCCAAACGGTCCAGGGAAAAGCGCCGAGCCAATGACATGGTGCTGGAGAAACGGGTCCTGGGCCTGCTGGAGGAGAATGCTCGTCTGAGGGCCGAGCTGCTGGCTCTCAAGTTTCGCTTCGGCCTAGTCAAGGACCCATCTGACGTCTCTATCCTGCCACTTGCTGGGTCCTACTGTGGCCAACCCCCACCCAGTACAACACATTACTACCAGCCTCACAATGATGCACCCCAGTCATACCTCAGTGCACAACCTGGCCTCAGCACCCATCACATGCACCCTCACCCTCCGCAGCAGGGGGCCATCTATGGACAGAGGGGAGGTGGGCCTCTGTCAGGTCATAGTGTATCCGAGGAGTCAGGTATTTCCACTTCATGCAGCTCTAATATGGGCAGCCCTGTGTTTTTTGATGACACACTAAGCGACCGCGGTGGGCCTTCTCCGAGGGAGCTGTTGGAGGAGCAGCAGAGCTACGATTCCCACATCAGTCCCTTGGAGGTCAATGAGGGTCCGTTCATAAACAGGCAGGACTCACCTGAAGGTTTGAGGAGCCTCCCACACAAGCTCCGCTTCAAAGGCCCCAGTGGGAGCAATGAGGGAGGGGAGATGTCACCATCCTCTGATACCAGACACAATGGACCCCTTGTAGCCACAGTGGGGCCAAACATCCAGGTGAGAAGCCAACAGCAGGCGGCGTGCGACAGTCACAGTCAGGCAGAGAGCCAGGCTCCTTGGTCCAGGGATGAGGCCTGTGATGCACTTGGGCAGCAGTGTCAAGGTCCATCGTCTGGATATTGTAATTCCACTCTGCAGGCATCCAGGGACCCCAAGTATATGACAGAGGACAACAGTCTCAGGTCACAGATCAGCTGTTTGTCTCAGGAAGTAGCTCAGCTCAAGAGGCTCTTCTCTCAGCAGCTGCGCTCCAAGATTGTGTAAGATGTGTGGAGATGAGAATCACTCTAGCAGGAAGTTATTAAACAAATTTCACATGAAATCTTTCCAAATCATCAATCTCACAGTCTGCCCACACAGAACTGGTGTAAACCGCCACGTCTGAAATGTCAAACTATATTTACAGCCGCAGTATCAGTAGTCTATTTGTTCGTCCAGCGATAGTCAACACCCCACTACTGGAAAACACTTTTAAAATAACATGACAATAAAGGTGTTTCACATGTCAGTCACCGTGCCCTTGGATTATTGCTGATTTTAAAGCCACTGAACATCTACATACTTGACTGAACAGGTCAGTCAGAAACACTGGAAGAATGTGTTAGATACACGCACATTTATAATTCATAACTCTTGTGTCCCACCAATACACCCGTCCACATGAGATATTTGTTAAACTTTTTGAACACAAGAAATGTTGAGTATGGGTTAAATGTGTGATTCCATGTAATGATGAACTAGATCTGTATTTGGTTTGTATAATGACTGTAAGCTACATAGAAACAACCATCGTTGTCACTGTCGAGAACTGTAACTGAAGTGAGCTGTATTTGTAAATAAAATATATTTTACATAAAAGACTGGTGAATCTTTTATGACTAACTTAGAAATAACAAAATATATGAATAAAAGGAAATGACTTAGAGATATTGCTGTTATGTTGTTTATGTTTATAGGCCACATATATGTTTAAGCCATCAACATGATAGCGTAAAACAATGCCTGTTGGACCGCCTTTAGCTTTGATTACAACACACATTCACAGTGGCATCATTTTAATGAGCTTCTGTAATCTCACAACATTTATTGATGGGAGAGTCGGGCCACTGCGCAAACTCTTCTCGAGCACCTCCCAAAGATTGGGACTCTGTGGTGACCCATTCATGTGTGAAAATGATGTGTCATGCTTCCTGAACCACTCTTTCACAATTTGAGCCCAATGAATCCTGGTGTTGTCCTTTTTATACTTGTGCCATCAGGGAAGAAAAATTCCATTGATGTAATAAGCCGGTCATTCAGTATATTCAGGTAGTCAGCTGACCTCATTCTTACACATTACATTGGTGAACCTAGACCTGAACAACTGCATCAACACCAGATCATAGCACTGCCCCCACAGGCTTGAACAGTAAGTACTAGGCATGATGGGTGCATCACTTCACCCTCCTCTCTTCTTACCCCGATGCTCCCATAGCTCAACAGAGAAGAAGGAACAGAGTAATCTGGACTCATCAGAGCACACAACCTTCTTCCAATGGACAGTTCTTAACCCAGTTTTAGTAGTTTTAGTCATCAATCTCAGATGTTTTCATTGCTTGATGCATGACAATAATTTGACCCTTCTGAAACAGATTAACACCTTTTCCACGACCACAGGATGTGTATTCAGACATAGTTGTTCCAGTGAGAGGCTCTTACCTATTTGCTTATTTAGATCCAGGTGGTGACTTGTTTTGGACGGGCAGGTTATATACATGCAATATAACATCTCTTAAACCTTTTTCAAACTGCAGTTTGCCTCAGTGTGGCTGGGCTGATAAAGCTGTGCAGGAGTGAGAACATGTCACAAGTTATTATTATCTTTTTTTTGGCTACATTTCCAGCTGAATTTAATTTGCGGCCTCAATGTCGCTCCGTCTGTATTGAACTGAACTCACCAAGCTGAAGGGGACTGCGGGGTGTCGGACACCGCCAGAGAGAGAGGGGTACATGCAGGGAGAGGAGTACTGTAAGACTGTGCATGACTCATCTATCACGTCAGCAGTGAGAAAGCTATTTTTAGCACTGAAGCAGTTGTGCTAGAGGCTGATTGGCCCAAATGGAAGTGGAGGATACAGGTTAGGAACACAGCAACACCTGGAAGAGTGCAATTCTGCAGATATTCTGACAGCACTGGGAAGCCAGAGAGCTGCAATACATTCACTGATGAATACTGGATTTCTGGAAATATGATTCACTTTGGTGAATGACATTATTCTGTATTAACAATTATTTTTAAATCACTGGTATTTTCAGTTTCCATTTTCAGTGTTCAGCCATTTTTAAAATCTACACCAGGTGGCGCCTAGTGTCTCTATCAACACAGGCTACAGGCTCATACATTTGTTCATTCATTCACCACAGTTTTACTACTGAGGTTATCTTCTTCCTTGTGCTTACTATTGTAGCACATGCTGCACATTCAGAGCACGCATTTTTTGTGTGTGATGGAAGCAGAGAACTGCCACCTTTAAATGATCAATTTTATCCACAAAGCACAACTCAAGCAAGAGGCAGGAGCTTTGAAATTACAACCACAAATCCACTTTAATTTCTAAAGAGTCAGTTTAAAGAGGTCC
The DNA here is from genome assembly GCF_900324465.2 of Anabas testudineus. Lineage (NCBI taxonomy): Eukaryota > Metazoa > Chordata > Actinopteri > Anabantiformes > Anabantidae > Anabas > Anabas testudineus. The sequence goes on from NC_046610.1 coordinate 21,269,656, forward strand.
ACACCAGTCCTCTGCAGCTGCAGTGAGCCATTGTTTAGACCTCGACCCTGCTTCTCCACAAAAACAAGATACGCATGAGGTCTTTTGTGTGTGATCAATCTTCATCCAGCCCAGTCTGCAACCCCCCAGCACCATGAGCCATGTACGAAGGAGTGATAGCCTTTTGGTTGCTAGGCAGGCGCCACCACACCAGCACAGTTGCCAAGGGAATGCCTGCATGCAGAGGCAGCTGGAGAGATGGAGGAATATGTTGGGGGTTGGTGGTTCCAACAGGGGGCTGGTGGGGGGGAGGAGCTAGACAAGTTCAAGGCCGCTGTCTCCCCAACATGGTCTAATGGTGGTGATGATGGAGTGTGTGTGTGGTGAATGGATGCATGTGTGTGCAGAGACAAAGCAGGGGGAAGGGTTGTGAGTGAGAAAGTGGGTTGGAAGTGGACGTGTGTCTGATATGAAACAGGGCTGACGTTGCTGCACATGAGCTCTGATGGTGATGAGGTTGATGAGAGATAATAGAAAAGCTCCTAAGCTGATAATACACTTCCATTTCCTGTGTAGATAAACAAAAAAATTAGAATTGATGGCAGGGTTAAAATTGAATTATTATTATTATTTAAACAAAGAATATATACATATAGTATGCACATTTTTATTTCTACTTTTGTTTGATTTTATTTGCAGTGATTAGAGTTCATTGTCAGTTTTTTTTTTATTTTGGTTGTTGTTTTCTAAAATAAGAAAATGTTGGAATTATTCATGAGATAGAAAAGACAGACTCTGTCAGTATTTATTATTCATGATGCCAAATCTTAAAACACATTGTGACAAAATGTGAGATTTATTCCAAGCAGGCAAAATAGAAAACTAGATCATCAGAGCTTAGCATGTAAACAAAGGGTTAAACTCTGCTGTCTGTCACTGAAAACACAACTCGGTTGACATACAGTGATCTAATGGTAGATAGTCTGAAGCTAGTCAGGATGCATTTACACTGTGTTTGTGAGAAGGAGGAAGACGTAAACCACTGTCAGAAGAATTTATATTTACCCGCTTATGACATAACATATTACAATAGGTACACTGTTTGTCCTTCCTAGAGATCCTGATATCAAATGGGCCACACAACAGGTTGTACGTGTTCGTGGTGGATAGTTCTGCTGTGAAGGAAAAATCAGTTGTATTTTGATGTCATTTTGTTGCACTACACAGAGTAACAGTAATAGTATAATTGTATATTATTATATACAATTATATAAACACTCAAATACTATTATATTCATGTTTAATTGACATTTGACACAAGGACAGTGTGAGACGTGTGATAAACAAGTAAAAGCCCTGCATCAACAATATGAACAACAGAATTATCAGAAGTCAGCACACTGACAGACAGTGAGAGTAAAAGTACTCATTAAGCAATATAATGGAGCTGAGCTCTATATCATTATCATATTATTATTTTTTACTATTATACGTAACTACAGTGTGTAAGCAACAAATGCTTTACTCAAGTCAAAGTACTCAAGACATGCTGTAAGTACAAAAGTACAAGTACTCCTCTAAGAAAACAACGTAAACAATATTGAATTTGATACAGCTGATACAGTAAATATGATAACATAGTGCACATTTGTTTGACATTGTGAAAATTATGGGAAAGACAATGCATAGTAATTAATACAGTAAAAAAAGAAAGACAAAGGTACCATAGAAACTTAATTTAGACTATAAACAGCAGCTGGTTAATGTATGTTAGGTTAGTTGGTTAATTATTTCTCATAAGAATTTACTTCTGGAAAAAAAGTGACTAAAGTTGTAAAAATGTACAGAAGTACAATTTATTCATAGAAACCTGCTGCATTCTGATGTTATATGAAGCGGTTTTACTGATTGATTCATCACATCTGGAAGAAAAAGAAACTGCACAAAACATGCATTTACGAGTGGACATGTGGACTAACGAGTGGACGTGTGGACTAACGAGTGGACGTGTGGACTAACGAGTGGACCTGTGGACATGTGGACTAACGAGTGGACGTGTGGACTAACGAGTGGACGTGTGGACTAACGAGTGGACGTGTGGACTAACGAGTGGACGTGTGGACTAACGAGTGGACGTGTGGACTAACGAGTGGACGTGTGGACTAACGAGTGGACGTGTGGACTAACGAGTGGACATGTGGACAGGCAGCAGTGACCCTGGGCTGTGTCGGGTGAAGGACGAGCTGTGACCTCTCAGCAGAGCTGCTACAAAGTTAACCATAAAAAAAATAAAACATGGCATCACATCGTGGAGGACGGATTGGGATGAAGACGGAGATGGAGGGGTGGAGGGGAGAGGAGGGGAAAAGAGAGGGGTTAATAACACACACACAGAGAGAGAGAGAGAGAGAGAGAGAGAGAGAGAGAGAGAGAGAGAGAGAGAGAGAGAGAGGGACTGTCGCACACACACAGAGAGAGAGAGAGAGAGAGAGGACAAAAACGTGACTAGGCAGACTAAGAGCTGTTATGCAACCGCTGACCTACTAACACATATTTCTAGAAAGGGAGCCGGAGAAACTGGAGCAAAGTGTCCGGTAGCGCACAACACACCCGCAGCCCGAGCCAGCAGCCTCACTCAGCATCCGCGCGTCCCAGCGAGCCGCTCAGCCGCCGCCGACCCGAGCACCGACGCACGGAAAAGCCGGACAAAGTTGCATTTTTCTCCCGTTTCATTTTTTTTTTCTTCTTCACAGGAAGAACAAGAAAGGAGGAAACGGGAGCGAGACTGCTTCTTTTTCTTTTCTCCCCCCTCCTCCTCCTCCTCCTCCTCCAGGACGCAGAGAGGTATGTTTTGACGGAGCCCGGCTGTGCGCAGGCTTTTGTCTTTGTCCTGTTGTATTTCTGAATATTCTCAATGCGGCGTGGCTGCGTGTGCACTGTGTGTGTTTCTCCTTCTCTATCTGTGTGTGTGTGTGTGTGTGTGTGTGTGTGTTGAGACAATAGCTTGACGCCTGTGGCCGGTTATTGTTCACATGGCGACTCGGTGCCGGTAAATCCTCGTGTCCGTCCGTGACTTTGACGCGTTTGCGGCCGCTTTCTGTCGCGACCCCAGCGAGGCTCAGGTGCCGCTTTGTTGTCACCGGGTTTAGTTTGTTGGGGGTTTTTTTTATGCTGTTGATTTGAAACGTGTGATGAAACACGGGACTGGGAAAACGTGGCTGCCTCATTATGTGTTCAATGTCAAGGCGAGGTAATTTCCCTCATGGCAGTGTTTTCCAGGGAGTCGGGGGGCAGCTGCCCGGCTCGGGATGAGCTGTCTGCTTAATTCAGACACAGCCATTAGCCTGTATTAACTCCTACACGTGGAAAGCTGCTGTTGGTTCTTTTGTTTTGTTTTGTCTTGTAATGTAGGTCACTAGATCACATCAGCTACTGAGATCATAATGAAAGGCTGAGGCAAACATTACAGCATTAGCCTGGATCACTGCATGGGGTCTTTATGGGGAATTTACTGATTGTGGCACATTTTTAAGTTTCATTGAAAATCATTTCATGATGAGGAATCCCAAACTGGTTTTATAGGCTAAAACTGTCCAACATGACAATATTACAAGCATAGACATCATAGGCAGCATTATAGAGATATTATAGAGGTAAACATGTGCCTGGTTTGTACTATTAAATAAGTACATTTGAATTCAAATGTCAATGTTTGTGTTGCTGTAGACCTAATATCCAGCAGATGTGCAGAGCATTCACTTCTGTTTTTAGGCTGCATCACTATCACATAATAAATGTTCAAGTTCAAAAGATAAAATATAATAATCACAAAATGTCAGATTTCCTCTCAGGCGTGAGACACCGGGTCATTCGTTTTTACTCGTTAGATGTGTTAAGTAAAGCACAGAGCTTTGCTTTGAGGGAGTTGGAGGGTATGACATAACCAGCACACAGCGGGGAGAAGCAATAAACAGCAGCTCTCTCCCGGGACAGAGAGGCTTGTAATTGATTCCCGTTCACACCCTGCGCTTTCTTCCCATCATTCTTACTCAGATTAACACTGGAACCTTGTTTCTAAAGAAGATAGATATTTAGCAAGTCAGCACAGTAGAAGCTGGATTGAAGAAAAAGCTTTCATCAGTGATGTAACACAGCTGCTCGGATGTCTGCAAGCTATTTTTAACTTGCTCAATCTTTCTCCTCCAAGAGAAAACATGGGACAGAAAAAAGCAGAAGTGTGTCTAAACCAGATGTAAAAATCTTCCTGCTTTCGTACAAAGTTCATCTCCCAAGATCCTGGCAACATGGTTGTGAAATTAGAATAACAACTGAACATCCAGGATGTGATGCAATGCATGGAAACCCCTGTCTGGCGAAGGCAGGCTGAGTTCTGGTGAGCTCTTTGTTCACCATATGCCAGCTGGACTGGTTTCAGAGCCGTCTGCATTGCTCTGTCCCAGCCAACTCTCAGAATATAGGTCAGACCTGTATGTGGGTGAGGAGAAACACGAGGTAGACGGGGCAAACCATGGACTACTTTAAGCACTGTGTTGCTGCTCTGAGGAATGTGAGCCAACAGATTGGCTATTTGTTCCAGTTTTCTTATTCTGGTGTTTGCTAATCATCATTTTCACTCTTGGTGATTTTACTCTATCTGCTAAAACCTTTTGAGTTGTTAGTATAACTGTCCAGGAAATTAGGTTAACTTGGGTTAATTAAGGACATTATGCAGATGTTCTTCACCAAATGTGTGACCTCTCAAAATGTAATAGTTAACTGATTTAGTACGTTTTATTGTCCATCCCTAATCGTCTAATTATTATTAGAATAGGTTTTTCTCTCATGTTACTTTGAGGAAGTGTTAAATGGCATGCTGTCCAGGTCAGTGTCACTAATTGACCTGGAATGTCTGGATTCCCGTCTCCTCGTTTTGTTCCTTGACACAAAACCGTAGGGCAAAATGGAGGCTGGTAGCCGGGGCCCTTCCACGTGTGTGGTGTTGGATCATCTAAAAGATGGAGGAGGGGAAGAGGATGCCGTACGTTTTACTCACACTTGCCTCAGAGGGGGTCAGAGGTGAAGCATTCCTCCCTGAGTGGCAAGTGCCTGGGAACTGTGTGGGGGCATTAATTTCCTCAGCCACAAACACAAGAATCTGCTTACTGCAGCTGCAGTGAATCGTTGGGAAAATTAGCAGTGAAAAACAGTTACACAGTCATTACACTCAGTATCTCTTTCTTTTCTGACTTTAGTGTTGGCTTTTATCCAGGGCTCAACATGTACAGAGTGGATAGTGAAAGAGGAGAATGCAGGGCATTCACAGCCAATAACCTACTGCTTCAGTTGCTATGTAATATGCATGCGTTACACAAGCTTTGCTCCGCAACAAGAGACATTCAGAGCACGTACGTTACAAGCAACAACAGCAGCCCCTCCCCATGCAGTCCTGAGAGAGAGCCTGTTATGTGTGAATTTGGCTGCAGAGATGGGTGTGTGCTCTGACGTCAAAGCCATCTCCCTGTGTCTCACTATCGTTTTTCATCTGCAACCGATGCACATTGTTATGTGTGGTAGGGTTTCTAGAGCGAGCAGGGATTAATGTTGCATAAAAATCACTGGGGCTTTCATAATGTGATTTTCGGGCAGATGATATATTCAGGTTCGTCGCTTTTATTCCTGCTGCTGCAGTCAGTTCCACCAACTGATTCCCTCATGTCACCCCACTCTCCTTCCTGCTTCCTCCCTCCCTCACCTCTTTCGGTCGCTCTATTTTTAGAGTGCACTCTAATACTCTCTTTCCCTCTCCTGCCCTCCCTCCCTTGCAGTCCCACTGACCTATTTTATGGCGCACCGTAGAAGACAGGAGGAGTGTTTACTGCTTAGCGTTGTTTCTAGGTCAGTGGGACAGCACAGACGTATGCGTGCTTCCTTTCCGCCCGCCTTTGTTACACTCCCTCCCTCCCATGGAAGTCTTTATGAAAATGATTCAGGGTTGGGGAGGGGAGCGGCTGACCCTACATTTTGTCCAAATCCCTTGCTGTTTAGCGGAGCATTACTCCAGTTCTTTGAGAAAAGAAGACAAACAAGAGACGGAGGAAAAAAATCTTTTTTCCGCCACTCTTGGCAAAATTCAATTGGAAGAACAGCCTGCAGCATATCTAGACGTAGCCCCTGAGTTACAACATACCACACACGGGTAAATAAATGGTTAATTATTCAGAGCAGTTGTCACGATGTTTCAAGGTCAGTGTGGGTTTTTTTGAAGTAGAGATTATGTAACAGGTTCACTGAATACAGTGGAAGCAGAGAAACGCAGTGAGCAGCCCAGATAAGACGTTCACTAGAAGAAATAGTTGTGTGGCATTGACTGGGTGGTCTGAAGTAAGTGCTTGGTGATATGGGAACAATGCACCACACTTTAGTTATACTCTATTTGGGATATCACCACGTTTTATTTTCTCACCCAAAAAACAAAATGGGAGTGTGAATTGTGTCCAGGAGCTCATGGCAGACTCTTTCCAGAATTCCTCTGCATCTTGCCACCTGCTGGTGACAAGTTTTGTCAGAGCAAAAAGGTTGCAGGACAGGTTCTACAGGGATTCAGTCATTGCTGCTGCAATAGTATAACACGCATCTATAACAGGACTCCTGTACCAATATGTAATTTGCATGCTCATGCTTCTCATTTGAATTTCAGTACTCGAGTAAGATTTGAAAGTCTCAATAAAAGTTGCTAGGCATTTGAGATGGAGAGAGGAAATGCACTGTGGTGAATATGAAAGTATTCAAGTTCACTGACTGAGCTTCACTGATTTCAGTTTCCAATTATTGAAATTGGGTGTTTCTGACAAATAACACAAAAATACAGAAATACCAGGCTAGTAGATGTATTTGTGATGATGAACGTTTAAACTTGTGGTCTGTTGTGTTCCAGCCTTTCAAATGAAAAGCACCACTAGAGGCTTTATTGTTACCCTGTGGCACAGTGACCTAGATTGAGTGTGTGAATGTTTTTTGTGTCCAAAAAAATGTAATCACGTTAGTAATGGAATCCAGCATTCAGTGTGATGGCGTGTTATTAATTTCTACATATCAACTTTGTACAGCTGTGCAGCGAGAGAACCAGAGCGAATGAGGAAATAGGCCTAAAACAAGAGCAGCTCTAATTATTACATAACACCGGTCTGGCATCAACATCCGTCTGTGCTGCATTCTGTATTGTTGTTAACTTCATGGTGTAAGACCTGCTGGGTGGGGAAAGCTTCCTGTTGACACAACATAAGGAAGCTCAGCAGCTTACGGTCTTGTGCAATTTCAGACAACGTGACAGCTATCAGGGGCACACCGTACCCAACACAGATGTGTGTCCAGATGTGTCAGTAACTTTGATGACTCCCATAAGCTCATTTTGTCCAATCCTCAAAGAATTTGTGACAGTAGTCCAACTACGATAAACTAATTTCATTTTTCTGTGATATATTGTAGAAAATAAAATATAAAAGCATAAATTATAGCTGCACACAGTTGGTTTCGTAATACATCACATTATAACCAGCATGTCAGTCTCTGCAGAGCTGGCACCAGGTCAGCCTGCCTCATTCGTAGTTATGTGAGTATGACAACGCTCTGTCTTACACAAGAGCTCTGCAGCAGCAGCGCATTTAGTATGCTTTGTCCCAGCCGCAACCTCTCATTTAGATTTTAGATTCCACTGATCCAATCACATTGTCTCTGTGAGGCAGGAAACAGACACATGAAAGACCAACAATGTAAAACTTTTGATGAAGGTTGAATTTATAGACTCTGTACTGATTGCATACCTAACTAACTAGTTACACTAAAGGCACCCACATTACAGCTTTGCGCTAAAGTTCATAAATTTAATTTGACCTGACTACAATGTACTATGTGCCACAATGAACTACAGTGGTTTTGCAGCTGATCTAACTGTCTCTCTTTGTCTCCCCCCTCCCTCTCTCTCTCTTACTGTCTCCATAACCCAGTTAGTGGTCAGCAAACAGCAGCACAGAAGCTGGATCCTCAGGGAGCTTTGAAGTTGACGCACTGACCTACATCCTATGTAAGATCCTGAGAGAAGCAGGGCAGCGACCTGACAGTCATCACAGCTCACAGCTGCTAAAGATTGAAGAAGACGAAAATAAACTCAAAATAACTTCCAGCAAGGCTCCGGAAGCTGCTTTCAAATACTTCTGCCAGGACAACTGGAAGACCCTTTGCTGAAGATATAAAATAGTTTCTTTTTTTTGGGCTCCTTGTTCAGAACACTAGTTCAATGTCTGAGGTTTTTGTGGAGTCTCACCTCTTTTTAATCTTCCTGGCTAATTTAGACACTTGAACGTTTTGATCTTGAGAAAAAGTAACAGAAATCAATGAGGCAATCTCTTCAAAGAGCACAAATACCTCATCCGGAAATATTTTCAGATCGTGTGACATAGGTCAAATTTCTTAGGAGTAGAAAGCTCATCATATAGTTTTACATATATTCCCTTCCCCCCTTTGCCCTTTGCCCTTTGCTAGAGTCACACTCTGGCCCCAAGCTAGGAAAAATGGAAAGTCTCAGTATACACCTTCCATCCACCAACAACAAGAGCGCCATGGAGGTAGACACTTTTTCTTCCTACAACGGGAGCCTCCCACCCCCCAGTCCCGAAGATGGAGGTCGGGTCATCCGCCAGGCTAAAGGTAGCAAGCCTACTGTCACTTCTCGTCGAAAACGAGAGTTCATTTCCGATGAGAAGAAAGATGCTTCCTATTGGGAAAAACGGAGGAAGAACAATGAAGCAGCCAAACGCTCAAGGGAAAAGCGTCGCCTTAATGACATGGTGCTAGAGAACCGGGTCATGGCGCTGAATGAGGAGAACGTTCGTCTAAAGACAGAGCTCCTTCAGCTCAAGCTGCGCTTTGGCCTCATTAGCACAGCCTCATACATGGAGAAAAGTCAGCAGATCTCCAACAGTGCTGCAGGTGGCGACACTGCTGGCAATGGGAGCTGCACCAACGGCACCCCAAATAATAATGCCTACCTCTCCAGCAGTGGCTACTCCAGTGCATCCCAGGTGATGCTGAATTCAGACTCATCTGAAACAGAACAGTCGAGCCGTGGTGAGCGCCACACCACACTCCACAACTACTCACCACGAGGCTCTGTCTCTGATATGTCTGATGGCTCCTCCAGGGACAGCCCAGAACCTATGAGCTACAACATAAAGAAGGAGCCCTCAAGTACAGAGATGGTCAGACTGGAAAGCAACGGGATATCCAATGGAATGACAAATGGGACTTACCATGGCAACCACGCCACTCTGGTTTCTCCTCACCAGCAGAGCTCCCAGTTGGCTAAAAATGCCATGGACTACCAGCACCACCAACAGCAGCTGCAGTCCCACGTGGATGCCTCCAGCCCCGCTCCTCAGGCCACCTCTGCACAGAGGAGCGTCATCCTGTATCGCTCCAGCAGTGCGTGTTATGCCAGGGAGCACCAGAGGCCAGAGGACCAGCAGTCCCAGCAGAGTAGACCATCACAGCATGGCCAGCACACCTCAACTTCTGAGTTCTCTGACTGCTCAGTTACGATCACAGAGGTCGCTGAGAAGCTAGAGAGGACGAAGACCCTGGACTCACCTCGGTATGACTACACCACTGGTCATGCTGAGCTGACAGAAGAGCTGCAGCAAAGATACAATCCCAGCAGCCAACAGCAGCATGACGACCATCATCATTACAGTTATGAAGGTCGGAAGAACTGTGTGCAGCACACAGAAAGCCACCAGAACTCCTTTGCCCCTGATTTGATCCACAACACTGAGGAGTGCGAGGGCAAGTCCTCCTTCACACAGCACAATGGCTACCTCAACACACTGGACGAAGAGCCTCCGCTGCTCACGTATGAGGGAGGCCCCAGAGCTGATGGTTTCTACCAGGAGAACTCCTCCACTAAGGACACTTCATCCAGTGATGGAGATCCTCGTAGCTCTGACAAGGAGGCCTCCACAGATGACGAGTCCCCCTCATCATCCTCCTCAGACATTAGCAGCTACCACCAGAAGGCAGTGGGAGCTGCCAGTTCGAACGGAGAGTGCCAGGCTGAGGTCAAAGCCACTGCCCTGCCTCACAAGCTCCGCCTCAAGTACAGAGCACTGTCCAGTGGGTCTGCAGGAGCACAAGTGGAGGGAACGATCAGCGCCTCCATGTCCCCCTCGCCCACCTTGCCCCAGCACCCTTACTTAGCACTACCTAGCAATCACAGCAGCCAGGCCAACGGGGAGAGTAGGGAGGTGGAGAATGAGACTGTGTACACAAAAGAGGTCAAACCTCAGGTGAAAGAGAGGGTGGAGGCTAAAAAGGAGGGAGGGAAAAAGGGATCTAACAGCGGGAGGGGTGGGCGTAACAAGAGGCGGGATTAAGGACAAGCCGGGCAGTGGCTCGAGCATTTTCCTGTCACCTCTCTGTTGTCTACAGCAGATAGACAACTATGACTCACATCGCCACCTTACAAGACAGAAAAAGAGCCAGAGATCTGTGTGAGGTGTAGTTAGGATGTGAATACACCATTAAGATTCACTGTGTCACCTGTTTCCCTTCTCTTTACTATCTCCTACCTCCCACCAGCCTCTCCTAATAAAATAAGAAATCACTTCATGAGGGAGGGGACAGAATGAAACTCTCCAGATCTGGAGTCTGGGTTACTTTTTCCTCATGGAAAATCTAAACTTAATTCAATTATTCATTCATTGTAAACTGCCTTGGTGGCTAGCAAGCATTTATTGTGGCATTATGGGAAGATTACTTTGACCAAAGATACACATCCTTCCTTTAGCGTCTCCCTTTTTGGCAAAGAGTTGCATTCTTCCTCCCTCTGAACACATCTGTACCATTTGATCCTCCACCCTCCTTCCATCTGCACAAGTCCCCTTCACTTCTGAAGCACTTAGATTGTATATTACTGTGTCATATAAATTTGCATATACGGAATATATATTTTACGAAGAAAATGTGGCAAAAACAAACAAAAAAATAATAATAAAGCAGTGGGATGTGGAAATTGTAGACTTAAAAGTGATCAGTTTGTTGTTGTTGAGACACCTTGTACAGTCCCTCTTTGTCTACAGAAAATGCCTCAAAATTTCTTTTAGTATGAGCCACCACTTATTTAAAAAAATGAAAAGAAAATGTAAGTTATTTTCAGGTTGATCAGCGATCCGCACTCTGAGACACACAAAAGCTGTCAAGTTGGTGGCCAGTTGTCCACATATCAGTCATGGCTATGCAGTTACACAGACACTGCTGTTGGCAAAACCTGACAAGCACAAGGCGAACCTCGCTTGCCAGCCGGTCAACTAAAATCGGTAAATCTCCATTGTCCAGACAAATATTGTCTGTCTAATAAATGAAATGGCTCTCCATTCACAACCAGCAAAGCTGCTCTCTCTTCTTAAGGTGCCTCTTTATTGTGTTGTCCCTCGTCCCCACATTGGCCATTGTCTGAACAATCCCACTCACTTCCACACAGAGTAGCGGCAGTAGATCATACAGTCTGTATAAGTTTTAACTGTTTCACTTCCTGGTGCCTGCCTTCGGCCACTATGTATAAATGTAAAGTTGTCTCTTTATCTCTTGTATACTGCTGTCATTATTTTATTATTATTATTTTATTAATATTGTTATTTTCTATTATATTCAGTTATTATTTTGGCTATCCTGTTGTGTCATTTTGCTCTATGCTCTTCCTGGTTGTGCTGTGTATTTACCCATTCTGCCCTCTGCCCCACTTACCATTTGTACTCTGTGTTACTGTATAATCTTTGTTGTTTGCCGAAAGGTTTTCCAAAAATTGAAAAAAAAAACTGAAACAGGCTTGTCCAGAAGTGATTATGTATTGCTATACTTCACATGGATATGCAAAATGGTTTCAAAAAACACACATTTTGAATTGTGAAAGATTCAAAATGTGGAAAAAATAAAAGGTTGTTGAATTTATATAAATATGTCTCTTTTGAACTTTTTGAGCCTCTCTTATGAAACGCATTCACATCCACACCAGGTTTTTTTTTTCTAGCAGAAGACCAAGTAGCTGATTCACAGCCCACAGACAGCAGCGTCCCAGTCTGCCAGTATAGTTCAGCGTGAGCCAGAAAAACTTCAGTGGTTCACCCCGTCATTACTACATACTCACTTCTGCCTCCTGGCAGAGATTCACTGAAAATAAAATCGGAACAATACACAGACTGTGTGGTGCAGCAGTACAGAAAGGAATCTGTTGGATAAATGTGACCTCAGTGTGAATATTTATGCCATATGTTAATAGTGACAGCTACAAAATACACACCAGGCAGCCTCTTCACCTTTATTTTCAGTAAGAAAAATATTACATTAAGACAAATATCGAGCTTAGAGCAGTCAGTGAGTCAGTCAGTGTACCAGACAAGGACTAGTTACAGTGAACAAAACAGAAATAAAATTTGTGCTGTATCTGTTTAGTAACACAAACACTTTATGAGACATAGTAGGTTAATGTCAGTGTTTTATTGCAGCTTGTTCCACTTTCCTCAATCGGCCAAAACAAACCAGTTTACTACTTTAATTAATTTATGATACAAGGAAATATTAGAGTACAGAGGAACTTAACTGGAAGAAAAAGGTCAGCCTTAAAACAGCACAGATAATAAGTAGTTGCCTGTATGTAAAGTTACATTCCTTTGCATTCTGTTTCTGATGAAGTCCAGAATTGCTTAATCTTATGAGCCAATACTTTCCCAGCTTTGCTTCAGCTGGAGAATCAGTGAGAGAAATTTTACAGAATGGATCAGAGTACAACAAGCAAAAACAAGTTTCACAACTGTCTTGGGAGAAAACGGCATCAGACTGTGAGGACTGAGTGTGGCAGCCTCTGTCTGAGCCTGGTGCTAATGCAGCAATGGCTGATGGTAAACGCCAGTTGTCATGGGCAGAGAGTGCCAGTGACAATAGTTACATAAGAGCCATTACAGCAATAACAGCTTATCTGATGTAGAGGTGTTGCAATTTCAAGGAAACACCTACGTTTCTTAAGAATCTCAGGATTAACACAGCTCCGGTGTGAAAGCCACAAATAAGGCAGCACCAACAGAACCGCTCGTGGACACGTTTTCATCCCCGGAGTTTATAACTAGAGTGCTTCACAATGGGCAATTCTATGACGCAAATGAAGTGCATCCACAGCACTTCTCATATACAGTAATTGAAGTTCCTGTGTCTTAGTTTCAGATGGAGGAAGGGTGCATGTGTGGAAGCAGCTGACCACGGACAGCCCTGCTGTTTTTTTCAGTAATATGAAACTCTAGTGTGTTTTTACTTCTGCACTCCATACCATCCACCAGACATCCATAAGAAGGCTGTTGCCTTCCTAAGAAAACCGCAGTGTTTTGTAGCACACTATCTTTTCCTCATTCCTTCTCCTGCCCCCCTCTTACACACCTCCCTCCCTTTATCTCTTGTTCATTCGCTCACTCATGCCCTTTTTTTCCCCCTAACCCATCTCTGAGCTGTAAAAGCTGCTTTGTATTGTGCAGAGGCTCCTGAAAACAGGCCAGGAGAGTAAAAGTAGGTCAATGAGCAAGGATAGGGCAGGATGGAGGAGAGGGTAAAGAGAGGAAAGGAGAGAAAAAGAGAGCGAGAGCAAGAGAGGGGGGTTATTCAGAGTGGAGGGCTGAGAGAGAGAGAGAAGGGAGAAGGGAGGGAGGGTTACATCACATGCCTTTACACTGTAAACTTGAGCAAACTACTCAGAAAGAAGCTCTCTTGTTGTTGCCAGAGGGATCGGGTCAGTAGCATTCACACACACACACACACACACACACACACACACACACACACACACACACACACACACACACACACACACACACACACACATTTGGCTTGGATCAATGATGAATCTGTTTGCCATTACATCAGGCTGACATTTTAAAATAAATACACACACTGCCTGATTAATTCCTCAGAGCTTATAGGATTATGTAATAAAAAGCTCCTTGAGATTTTCATTTGATTAGATTATTATTGTTATAATCATCAGTAAGTTTACTGAACTCCCGTCAAACATTCAAACTTATTATTGTAGTTCATTAGCTAACTGGAATTTGGGTGGGGGATATTTGTATTGCAAATAAAATTGCAAATATCCACTGTGGCCGTGACAGTAAACGAGGATGATACCAGCTGACAGATTCCCTTTAGAAACCAAACTCTGGACTATTAGTCTGACCTCATTTGGATTTTTGTGTTTGATGATACGCACCCTTTAAATCAACCTGTTTTTCAGGTGTGTGCACAACAGCACGGATCTTGAATATGGAAAAGTTAATAAATGCTTGTAGGTCACAGCAAAGAGAGCGTGCGTGTCTGTGTGTGTACATGTATGAAGGAGAGAAGGGGGTGTTGGCCCTGGGCTGCCTGTGGTGTTCAGCAGCCCTGGCTGGTTATGTAACCAGGATGCCGCAGTATCTAGGTCAGCAGCACAGGGAGAGCCAGGGGTGGGGTAGGAGGGATGAAGTCGAGCAGTGTGTGTTAGACTCCATGGTACGTCTGAGTGTGAGTGTTCACAGCTCTGTATTTCAGATTTCAGACATTTCAACCAGTCGTCCAGACACATTGTAAATTCACTGTTTACATCCTGCCAAGCAGATGTCAAATACCATCAGTCGCTGCAGAAATGTCTGCTGAAAAAGCTGAACTGTACAACATGAGAGGAGGAAATCATGAGATGCTTCATGCTGCATAAACTCGATGTGCAACTGAGCCAAACATACCTTTGTTCGAGCATTTAATGAATGTGCTGCTGCATGTTTGTTTGCTAGAGTTCAGTTCCAATTACCTTTGACTCACAGTGACACCAACATGCACTAAAAGACTAGTTAGTATATAGTACAGGCTTTGTTTAAACCAGGAAGGATAGAGACGTGTTGTGCTGTGTTAAAAAAAATCAAGATAATACTAATCATGATCAAAACATGATCTTATATTACATCATCTTAATACTCCACGCAGAAGGGACGCTGAGACGTTCCCTAGTTAACGAGTAAACCTCTGGAATGCATTTAATCAATTATTAAACACTTTGCAGCATGACTGGACACGGTGCTAATCGGGCATCTCAAGTTCACTCTGCGAGGTTTATTGGAGCAGTTAATAAACTTTAGGTGCAGCATTTGAATTTAAACCCTCATTTCCTGTACCGACAGCTGTATAATGTGAATAAATATCTGTGCTTATGGATCACCTTCTGTGTTTCTCCATCTGTCCATCTGTCCACAGTTTTTGGTATTTCCAGTAAAACCATGTATTTTCTGCAGTGGACATTTGCAGTGATTTTAATGCACTGTACATTGTATAATGACAGCATAGAGCCAAAACAATCCAGGCAATGTCACATTATCAGATTAACTTCCTCAGATGAATAAAAGCACCCACAGAACAACTGGTCAATGTGTTATCCGTACATATAACAATGCCTGCATATTATATTTCCATCCCAAGAAATGGGGCTCAGATTCAGTACACGCCTGTGTGAAGCCTAAAAGGGAAAGAACAGGAGAGAAAAATGACTCCTCTGCTGAACATGCTTGGTTGGCTGCGGTTCAGGACAGAGTTATGTTGCCTGCTGTGACCCTGCTGCCTCTGTCCCACACAGCACTGCAAAATAGGTCAGAGACTGTTTCTGTGTGTGTGTGCATTGCTACACATGTGTGCACAACAATGATTTGAGGGCTGCCATCCTCCCTGGCACACTGACACACACACACACACACACACACACACACACACACACACACACACACACACACCACTGATGCTTTTACATCACAGTGAAAATAGGCCACAAGAAAGTTGCGCGCTTTTGAAATGAAAGTAGGCCACTAGGAATAACTAAGTACGTGCGTGCCTGTGTATGAGAGATGAATCAGCTCCATGTTATGTAATGCTAAACCACCTTTGGGTCCCAGTGCCATATCTTGTGCCCTTGTGCCACAGGAAGTCGCCAGCTGACGAATGTGCAAATGTATGTTAATTGGTCCAAATGGAAGGTACAGTGATGCCCTTTTAGTGTCTGACGGGCAATGCAGTCATCTGCCTACTGAATCTGTCAGCTGTCTTCCCTTATTTTCAGAGTGTTGCCACAGCAGCAAATATTATTGTTGCTGTAATCATGGGATCCTCAGAGAATAATAATTAATAATTAAATAATGACGATGATTAAATAATTCCCTATCAGGTATTGCATTGAACCTGGTCTTTTCCTAATTTACTGTATGTGCAGCACAGTTTCACATTATCTACTGAAGAAGAGCTTTGTGCTCTCAGATGTAATCTGCTGATTCACTGAAGTCATATAGTTTCCCACGTAGCTGAGTGGTCTGACTCAGGTATTGTGAATGCTTCTCCAGAGCTCCCACATAAAGAAAAAAAAAAGATTCACACTTGTTGTCTTTATGTGTACCAGCAAAAATATTTTACTGACATCAGTAATGACCCTTAAACACATTAGCTCAAAGACAAACTTCTAAATCCAAGCTGCCTTGTTGTCCTAAAAACCTTTTAAGCAGCAACATCACTGGAGATCAATATAGTTAATTAAACACAGAGAGAAAGTAGACTACCTGCCTTCAAGTGGAACACGTTACAGAAGGCAATAAAGTTTAACATGTTGTTTCTAATGAAAAAACAAACAAATGTTGTATTATTAATAAGCTATTTACTTTAATGGTCCACTGATCAACAATAATCAATCAAAATGCAAGCTTTTCACTTTTTGTTCGTGACATTTTTCTACTTAAGTCATCATGTTTTTCAGTTTGAACTAAGTGCTCAAGCCCGCACCTACCTGGCTAACATGTAGCTGCCTGCACCTAGTTACATGTTAGCCAGCTTGGTGCAGTGCATGAAGAAACATGTCGTTTATTAACAGCATGTTTAGGGCGCTGATGAATAAGTCAAATCGGAATCTGGATTCATCTGTATATGTAAAAATGATGGCCTTATTTTTTTTTAAAGCCCTGTAAATTTAGAAAAATAGCAATTTGGGTAATGCAGAGCTGAATAAACCTCATAATAACATCAAATATATGAACCTGTCCTTTGACCCACATAAGTCTGTGCTTCACTATGGATACAGTAAATGGGTCATATTGTGCCGTTTGATTAGAAATAATGCACATGAGACAACTTCACTGAGCTCCAGCAGCCTGACAGACAAACAACATGCTGGAGAGTGAGGTAACCTGCAGCCCTTCTTGGTGGTTATTAAGTAGATTAACCCCTTTACATTGGTCTCAGCCAGTTCTCCCATCTGTCTACTGTTACGCGACAGGCCTGCTGCCGTACAAACACGGGAGAAACACAACAAAAGAGGAATTAGAAATATGTTTACATGAGCATATGAGCAAATCTTCTTTCACTGACCTACTAGCACGAGCAGACACGCTCAACACACCCAACAACGAGTGCTCACACATCACGTGTACGTTTTTTAATGTAGACATGTTCACACAGTAACCTCGTCCTCACATGCATGAAAACACGCACGTATGGACTAATCTGTGATTAGTCGTTGCTTATTATTTTCAGCTGGGTGAACAGGAGACACGCAACTCATGTCCAGTGCTGACACAATGAGGTGGAGAGGGTGACATGCAACTTCAGATTCGGCTGCATCTGCAGTGGAGGGATTTAGACTAAACGTAAAAGTGTGTCACTCTATGTTTGTGTGATTATGCTGAAGGTGAAACTCACACAACATTACTGTTTACTTAATGTTGTTCTCCTTGGCTTAGATATTTTGCTTGCCTTGTACTTCACTTGTAAGTCAAAAGCCAAATGACTAAATGTAAAAGTAAATGTAAAAGTACTGTCTTGAATTGGGTTTAAATATTTTTTGGTGATTTGGGTTGTTCAGTACTCATATACACAGTGACATGCAGTCTTGTATAGTCGTCTGTAATACCAGTGAGGTTAGGTTTTGGTTCCAGTTCCAATAATGAAAAAGTGAAGCACTATAACAAAACAATATCCCTCTCCCCTGGACCTCTTTTGTCTCTTTGCAGTCATTTGGTTTTGTTCTTCTTGTAGACATGTATACCTATTCTGTAATGTTTGACCTTTCTGAGTTGGACGGCATTGAACCAGTGAGTGGTACTAGAGCAACACAGTGAACCTAAACAACTAAAACTATTGAACATTCGGCACAATTCATCCTTGAACAAAGGCAGAGGAAAACTAAATGATGTTTTCCTCCTGAACCTGAACCCAAATGCAGATGAAAAAAAAAAAATTGACAGAAAATTGCCCCCTGGAGCCACTCCTAGTGCCTGGTAGACTCGTTTGGTAATCCATCCATAGTCAACTGTGGAGTAGAAGATTTTGCAGCACTGATAGCTGAATTTATGAATATCTCAGTGAATACCTCAAACAAGGTACTGTTTACATCACGATCTAGCCTACTGCTGTACCAATGCTTTATTTCTGTCATTTCGTGTAGACAAAGCGGCCTGATCAGAGTCATTAAGACTCAATTAGCCAAGAAGAGGACAAGAGGAAACCACAACCACCAGTGAGGAAAAAGAGGCTGCTCTGCCTCCCAGGGACAAATTGCTGCTTGGTTATTTCTGTATTTTAGCCGTGAACTCTCTCTCACACAAGAATGTCTTAATGTAATATAAGCAGTCTGCTGAGGGTGAGGGGGGGCGGGGGGGTTGTGACTTCAAGTATCAGTGTGGCAGCCTGCACAGGCGGTGACACACTGAAACTAATATAGCTAATGACACACACATATGAAGGGTGGATTACCATTTGATGTAGATAAACTACAAGTAGTAGGAAACATGTGGTTTTGGGGCATAAGCAGAGGATTGGAAAATATGTTGCCCCCAAACATAGATAGACATTAGTGTCAATAACACGTGTTACAGAAAAGAAGTCTTCAGGATACAGAAAATAGAGCTCTAAATATGCAGCAGAACAGGCCAGACAGGTCATAACCTCTTACAGCCGCACACACAGACACACAACCACATCTGACACAACATGTGACCTCTGACCTATTTAAGGCTAGTTCAGGGTGCAGAGGCGGGATCACCACCGTGTTGACCTCTCCTCTTTCTAATTTTGCAGCACGTCTGCTGCTCTTCACTCACGTGGTTCATCTCAATCTCATTTATTTAAATGCTCATCGACACTATTTCCTCTAAGAGATTTTCTCTGATGTTGCTTCGGTGTGGCCAAAAATGTAGGTCACTTCTGAAAAGCCTTGATGTTTGAATGAAGGATAAACCAGTTGTTTGTTATTGAATGCATCAGATTGAGAGGGTCAAAACAGTCAAAGTGTGTGTGGGCCTCCACCTAGTGGTCAGATCCAGGCATTATGTTTATCCAGATAGGGTCACTTGTGCATCATATTGACATAAAGTGACATCAGTTTTCTAAACCATTGTAAACTAGAGTCTTCTACAATATAAACTTCAATATTACTATATCAATAGCACGTAATATATTATGTTGATACCAACGACCCCACTACCAGCCTCTCCCCTTTTTCTTGGATTCATAACATATACAAGTACAAGAAAAGAAATAAAAACATAAGATTATAACTTTGTAAATTGGCTTTATTAGTCAACATTAAATACTAAATATTAACAGCAATTGCTTAGATTTAACTTAAAAATACAATAGAAATCTGTTAAAATAAAACATTAGGACAAATACATGTAGACTTAAAGTACGATGTGCGTAATGCTGATAGTTTTGTGTACATTTCCAATAGAAAAGGAAATAACTGATAAAAAAGGCGACTAATAATAAAGTTGAGAGACACAGCAGAAGTCCCGCTGTGGACCCTTCCTTCATAGATCGTAGCTGACAGACCTGATCATCAACCTTTCACTTGACTGTTCCTAAACCACAGTAGCTTTAAACCCTGCACGAGACTCGGCAGTCTTCATCAATGTGTATGTCTCTTTATTAAGTTATTTAACACATGGACGTGAACTACTCAGTGTATCTTCCAGTGACTGGAAAGCAGTAAACTGAATAGCACTTAGCACTTGCAGAAAGCTGACTGGTAGTTTTGGGAGGATTTTACATCACTGAGTTAATTCACATACTGAAACGTTTCATTTGCACATACCGGAGTCATTCTTCAGTTAAAACATAGAATTGCACATAGCAGGTGAAGTTATCTAGACACCACTTCCTAGCACAGGCCCTGTTCTTGCACGCTGACGTTGAGCTTCTCTAGATTCCAGACTTCAATGCAGCCTCGTCTCAATCACACTGTTTAACATACAACAAAGACGCCTCCATGTCACCAGTTCAGCTCCTCTTCCTCTTCCTCACAAATGCCACAGTCCAGGCACGACTGCTGGATAGGAACATTTATCATGTGCAGCTGGCATACAAAGTCTCCTTCATTTAATGACAGCAGTGTAAATCTGCTTACTTCATTTAAAGTGATGCAAACTTGAGCTGAGCTTATGAGATATCACAGATAACAGACATTAATGTCCGAGTGTAGCATTAAAGACAGAAAAACAAATATTTTGCTCTAATATGTGAATACTGTACTGTGTTAAATAATTTTAAATTATATTAAGTTACATTAAAACATTTAAAACCTCTACTAGAGGATGACTGAATACTCAGAGGACACATCAAATCTCCACGTCCGGAGAAACAAACACCATTTGATTTGGGCCACTGTCACTGTTGATCAGATTTCACATTTGACCCACATCAGTTACTCGTCAACAGTGAGCATCCCACACTCAGCCAGTCTCACTGGCTGTTGTTCTGTTATTTTGTTCAGCGGGGTTTTTGGAATCAGCAGCTCCTCGTGCTCATTCAGACAAACAAGCTGAAGGGAAAGTTCCACATCTGGTAGTTGCAGTAAAAGCTAGTGTTCTTCCAGGTTTGGCTCTGGATTCATGTTGAGCAGTGATCCACCATGTAATACCAGTATGTTTATTTAATATAAGACAGTCCTGGGTAAGTGCAGTTTATTTATCCACATATGTTGGATTTTAAGGTGAAAGTCACGTCTCTGGTTCTTCTTTGCATCCCACTCCTCAATACCTGGACATTTCCCTTGCACTCTCTTTAAACAGTCTACAGTATTTCTTGGTGTAACACATTTCCGTGTTGCTCTCGTTTTGGACTGTTTCACTGATGAGAACTCCTCAAGGTTATTTTTCAGCCAAAGCTCTCAGGTGTCCTTGTTTCTCCATGGAGCAGCTCACACCTGCTGCGCAGGGACAGTCTCATGGTGATGAGGGGTTTTTAACGGCCACAGATGTGGTGTTGCAGATGAACAGCTCAATCCTCTAGCTGGACTGCTAGCCTTCAGTCAGGACAGATGCTTTAGACTTGGTGTGGCGGATCTTGGGTTGAGCTCCAGGGCTGGAAGAATTGCAGAGATGTCCACCATGGCTCCTCCAGCGCTGGCGCAACACAAAGTCGTAGTTGGCGGTGGTACACATGGCATAAAATACATTGGCTTTGTCAGGGATCTGGAGCTCTGAGGCAGAAAGAGTAATAGTGTGAAGTGATGAAGTGTTTTCCCCAGCCTACTTCCACTTCATAAACTTGACTTCTAGATAGGAAGAGTCATTTTTGAAAATGTCTATTTTATGTTTAGTATAAAGATATAAAGATAAGTGAAGGCAGTGAAAATTCCACCTTGTCTCGCATGTTTTTTGGATTATTAATATTTATTAGAGGCAGAGTGGTGATTTACGTCTACAGTGAATTTTCTGCCATTTACTGCTGATGACGGCCTTTTTTCCTGCCTTTAAATGAAATATTGACTCTTATTTAGGCAGTTTATACACTTATACAAATTGTTGATGTGTCTTAAGACCAAGGTTTTAATTTTTAATGAAGCTCTGCTACTGCTTGACTGGCAGCTTTATAATTCAGGACCAGTACTGTCAAGAGGAACTTGTTCTGCACTGAGAAAACATCAGTCTGCTAGTCTAGAGGATATATTCACCTTTTCCATTGTTGAGCATCTGCCAGAGGTTGAAGTCCTGATAGCTGATGTCCTCCATGTTGTGTTTTTCAAGAGCCCTTTGAATCACCTGAGGTGTGTGGTCCTGACTGCTCAGCTGGAGAAGCAACATCAAGGTGAGATTTCAAAATCCAACCAAAGTCAATAATTAACATCTAATCAGACAGTGACATACTTTTAGGCCTGCAATTTTTCTATTTAGTATTTATGTAAGCATTCCTGCTTATAATAGACTAGGGACTGCAGTGACATCAGTCATAACTAGAAAAGAGACACAGTAATAATGTCTTTTTTAATGTTCCTATTTTTTTCATTTTATCACAAAGGTAGCATTTTGGGGATGGATAAATTGTGTTAGTTGCACTGTTAGATGCACAAATCCTGCAAAGAAGCTGTTTAAAGTGTAACTGTCAATAAAAAACCTTTTGATGAAACATGACGCCTTTTGTTTTCCATATAAAGGGGTTAAGACAGGTCATTAAGCAACAGCGAGTCCTGACACTTCTGCTTTTCTTTTAATAGAAAGTACTAAACTAAGTCAACCAACAAGAGGCTGGCTGACTTTAGTAATGCTCAATTACAAAACCTTTGCTCTTACCAATATGCTCTTGTAGACGTTTCCATTGCTGACACACTCCACGCTGACCCTGATGATACATAAGTCTGCAACCTGTTTGTTGTAAACAGGCAGCGTGGCCTGAGGAGCGCAGCAGGAGGTTGACGACTCAGGGCTCAGCATCAGAGATGAGGAGCTGAGGTCTGGATGAGAGGAGCTGCAGGAGGAGCTGGAAAGACTGGGAGAGGAGGACATGGTGCTGGAAGAGAAATCCTCTGCCACGTTGTTTAGAGAGCCCGAGAGAGACTGAGGACAAGAGAGGGGGGGAAAATGACATTATCTTCCAATTTCTAGTCAAGTCCAACTAATTGTAAGGCACCACAGAAGTAAATCTATGAAATAATGTTCATTTATGTTGTTAACTTTAATGGTCCCGACCTCCACTCAATACAAACCCATGTGTGTGAAGACCATCAGTGCTCATACCTTCACTTTAAGTCTGATGGGAGAGGGCTGAGGGTTAGAGAGGTCCTCCATGTCAGAACTACTACTGGAGCCAGATGACACACTGATCTGGTCAGCGTGGGTCTTTCTGATAGAGCTGTCACAGCCTGTTCGCAACCTTCATACACACAGTACAAACACCATTTAAGCTGAGAACTTTCACCTAAATGATTAAATGAGTTGTATATATCTATTTTATTAGAGGTTGTTTTCTTGACTTACGAGGTGAGCTTCTTAGCAAGCAGACGACTGCTCCATAAGTTGGGCGAGCTGGGACAGGGGTCAACTGGGGGCTCCAGGTCACGAGACAGTTCATGGCTGCACAAGGCAAAAAACACAGACTAATAAGACATGATGCAAGAGATTTTAATTGTCTTTATATTTATTTATATTTATACTTATACTGCTAGAACTGTAAGCATTTGTCTCACCTTTCCTGGTCTGTGAGCAGTGTGTGTGCCTGCAGCCATGATGTGATTAAAGGGTTCACTGGAAGTGAGTATTGGGAACAGGAAGTCTGAAGTTGTCGGATCTGGGAAAGAATTTCAAATTCCTAAAAGAGAAATAAATCAAAGAAAGGTAAACTCCAGGAACAGAAAATAATCAAAGAGCACAAAAATCTAAAATACATCAAGGTTATACATTTATACAAGACACCACTAGGAGGCGACACCTACCCGTCGGCGCTTCTCAAAGTTGATGAGTCCTCCCTGCAGCAAAAGAAAAACAACCAGAGTCAGTGTTTCAGTGTAAATACTGTATATACTGTATACTTCATACTTTAAATCAAAGTATCAAAGAAAGAGCAAAACAGGTGTTTGGCTGTGATGTGTACTGACCTCCACAGTGTCGGGCAGAGCTGTGTCCAGCATAGTGAGGACAGTCAGGTAAGTGCCCAGATATGGTACAACACCACTGCTGCAGTTCTGAGGACAAACAAAGACACGTTTACATTTCTGTAAAGAGTATGACTCCATAATTAACTCACTATACATATATTTCATTAGACCGCCTTTAGTTTTGATTAGAGCAAGATCTTGTGTTAATGATGGGAGAGTCAGACCGCTGCACAAGGTCTTCTCCAGCTCATCCCAAGGATTCTCAATGGGGTTAAGGTCTGGACTCTGTGGTGACTAATCCATGTGTGAAAATAATGTGCCATGCTCCCTGAACCACTCTTTCACAATTTGAGCCCGATGATTATGATGATGAGTCCTTAGATGAACACATTAACATCTTTTCCATGACCACAGGATGTGTCTTCAGACATGGTTGTTTAAGAATTGAGAAGCTACTCACTGCCTCAGTTAGAGTTAAATAACTTGTTTATAAGTTAACAAGTTTAGAACTTTTTGCCAGCTGAAACATAATCATCCATGCAGTAATTATCCAGTGGGAGGCTCTCACCCATTTGGTTGGTTATCGTTTATTTTGGATGGGCAGTGTATATTGTATATACTGTATGATACAGTATAAATACATAAAAAGACCACATTAGTCTCATTAACTTGGAGTAAAATTATTGTCTCTGAGCAAAGGATGGAGAAAACACAGGGACTATGACTTCCTGAACAAAGTGATTTTGGTAGTATAAAGAACTATTACATACATATGTGCTAAAATGTGGCACAAATTGCACATGCATGTAACGATTGACTGACTTGTTGAGTGTATAACCATTTTGTTCCACTGAACGGACAGACTGAAACTGAAGAGAGGAACTGGAAATTTAGTGTCAATTTTAGAAAAGTATTTCAGCTTGAAAACATGTGACTTTTGGGGAAGCAGAATTGATGATGCAGAGAAAACCAAACCTCTGCCTTTCATTTTTACTGCTTGGCATATTGATTTTATTTTGGTGGTGAAAAACAGAAACTGAGAGACCAAAAGGTTATTTTAAAGCAAATGATAACTGTTCTTGTGTGAAGGACACTCTTACCATCTGTCTAGACACCGAGCAGAGCCGGGATGATTTAGAGGTTGGGGTGGCTGTGCTGTCGGGTTGACTCCCATCCTGCACAATGACACACAGCAATGCAGTCAGATTTGATTAAATGAAATGACTCAAATTCAGCAAGTTCATGTGCGGGCACTTGGTGTGAGACGACAACAACGTGTTACATAACTGTTCTTTTTAAGGTTGAGCACCTGCTGACAGAGTGGGAGGGTAACTCAGCCATGCAGCCTGTGTGACAACTATGAGTTTGAGAACAATCCCATTCACTTACTGTAGTTACAGTCTATCTGCCCTCAGGGGTGTGTGTGTTTGTGTGCTATGAGAGCATTAAATAGTACATATACCGAACAGAATGTATTACTGCAGATAACTGCCCAGCTTGTCAGTGTTATTTGCGGTTTCATTTGAGGTGGCTACTAACGATGGCTTCATAGAAACCGGGTTCTGATAACAGCAGTATCACTAAATACACATTCATATGTATTGTTTTCTGCAGTGAACGACTCAGAACAAAGGCGGCAGAGCTGCAGGTAAGCTCAGGGACTAAATGTTCATTCTCTTTTGTTATTTAAGAGCACAATACATTCCAAGGTCCTGGAGAATAGGGAGTAACCTGTTATTTTCTTATACAGTGAACTGGACATCTGCTTTTTATCTTTCTATTAGACTTTAGGGTAGCTAAAGCTATAGGGTCAAAGGTCAAAAGCACACAGTGTAGTTACCTCCACCAGGATCTCCCTGCTGGTTAACACACAGTTCTCGTCAGGGAAAGTCTCACACAGGTTGTCAAAAGTGGCCATGCTTTCCCTGAAACCAAACAAGTTCAATCTGTTAGGACACTTTTAGTTTTGAAGAGTCAGTGTTCACCTTGAAGGTTCACAAGCTTTAAGTAAAATAACACTGCAGTGTTGCTGACATACCTGCTGACAACCGCCCAGGTCTTCTTGAGGCGATACACAGCATTGGACTGAAGGGCTGAAAGGATGGCCCTCAAAGATGAGAAATTCTTCAACTGTCTGCACTCCTATACGTGCACACAGATAGAGTACTGTTACATTGAGAGTAGTTACATTCAGCTGAGTCAGTTCCTTGAAATTATTTTCGACCCTGACCTGTGCAATAGCGATCCACCTCTCGATGATGCGTGCTCTGTGGGTGGGGCTGGTCTGCGAGCAAGGAGGTGAGCTTGGGGCAGTGGAGGGGTACAGGAAGGCAGAGGAGGAGCCGGGCGACGAGACGGGGGAGGAAGTCAGGGGGCTGGGTGAGGACGGACAGAGGAGAGAGGTGATGACACAGTTGGTGATGGCATTGAACTGGGAGATGGTGGCACGGACGGTGGGTGCCAGGCTTCGATTTTCTTTCTTGTCACGCTGGGACCAGATGCAGCCCAGGCAGTGGAAGGGCAACACTCTGACAAACAGTTCCTGAGGAAGACACAACATCAAGGACAGTGAAGAAGTGATACAGATGCCCACACTAACGCAGCGTTGAGATGTTTATTTCTAATAAAACCTACAGCATCCAGTCTGGTCAGCTGCTCAGCCACTTCTCTCACAGGGAAGTCCATAAAGCCGCATTTATCGTCCTCCTTAATGGACGTCTCTCCTCCATCCTCAAAATCTCTGTTGTCCTGCTGCAGTGATTCAACGTTGTGTTCTGACGCAGACTGGCTGCAATCTGTCAAACACATTGAATCATAAATGGCAATTTACTTTACAGAAATCATTTCTGTATCAGTGCACATGACCTCTCACTGTTCTAAAATTCTAAATGACACATTTAACATAATATAATCAGTGGATCTTATAAATGATGAATGATAAAAATGATGGATGTCTGATAATATCACATCATATTCACCTGTACCTTGTTCCTGGAGCCTCTTGAGCAGAGTCTGGGCAGTCTGAGCCAGGCGCCTGAAGCAGAGGCGATGTCGCAAGTGGACACACAGCAGTTTAAGAGCCTGAATCTGTGGCGGCCCGTTGAAGTCTTCGCTGTATTCCTCCAACCACTGACGGATCACAAGGTGTAACGGACTGATGGGGTAAGCACAGTCCTTCGTTACTGAACTAAGTCTACTGAGCTCAAGTTAAACGGATGAAAATTTGTGTAATTTGTGTCTGACAAATAGTCTGATAATTTATGTGAATAGACTTAAAATATGGGGAAAATACTAATATGAAGGTTCGATCTTACTCGGTTATGAAAAGTTCATTTGGGCGAGGGAAAAAAAAACAAAACAAAATCACAAAGAATAAACTGCACTCACCTGCGAGGGCAAACAGTGTTATCCAGGCTTGCAATTGAGTCATCTCTGTGAAAAAAGGTAAACACAATTATCACCTGAATGGTTAAGATACAGTATCACTATGTTGTTCGTTGCAAACAACATACGTATGTTCGCTGAGTTCAACCTTGGCATGTTCTCATCCTGTGGAAATGTCCTACATCGCTCTGAACCCCTGCACAGACCCTGTGGCCTCGCTACAGAGAGTTGGGAGCAAACAGACAAATGTCTCCCTCAGGGTTTAATAAAAGGTACTGTACATGTAGGACAACTGAAACATAGTGTCATGACCTCACAACTTCAAAACAGGATCTCTACTGTGTGAAACCTACACAGTGTTGAGGAGCGGCCATTTAAAATAAGGGTGTTTTTACGAGTAAAAGTCAAATTTATGAAGCAAATCAATAGATAATGACGATTTAAATGTATATAATAATAACAACAATTACAACGCAGTCAATTTAGGTAGTTTATAAGTTGACAACAGCAACAGAGGGCAACATCCTGTACAACATCCTGCAAGGCAAGGGTGGGAAAGCACTTCCCAGGTTGACCAGATGGTAATGTCACGTAAAGGTCAAAGGGAACCTGTTCTCCTCCACAGATATGAGGGCGACTGTTTGACAAATATAGCACCAGTTTTACAGTACATTCAGCAAAGAAGAGTCTTCAGCGCTTTATTATACTAATTCTCCTTATTTTAAATCAAAGTAGGAGAGATCACCTTACTCATTCCTATTCATGGCCTTAATAACCAAGTGAAGCAGCTCCTCTGCTGGGTGTGGAGGGTGTAGTCATGACCACTTTGCAGTGGAACAAAGAGTGAGACTGCTTTGTTTAACTCATGACGTTGATACCTGTCAAAGGAAACTGGCTAGTGTCAATACAGGTTTGCTTTATGAATAGAGATGGCGTTAAATGTCTCTCTTTTGTTGGATGTGTGCATCTGGCATTGTTAAGGCTGATTACTCATGTGCTCCACTTACATTTGCTTGAAGGGACAGTGTACTGTATTCAAAATTAGGGCACAATATGATATAACAAATCAATGCCAATACTTTAGTTTGGGGTTTTTGGTAAATGGAGGTGTCATTTGGTTGGAAAACTTAAGGAGTTTCTTTTTCAAATGCTGGAATTAGCACAGTAATTATAAGTAATACACATTTATTATAAAGGCTGATGGTTAAGCTTTTGGAAAGCGATCTTCATATTCAGCTCTCAGCAAGAAGGTAAATAAGTATATTTGCCAAAATATGGTACTATTTATTAAGAAATAGGCTCCATGAGGATGAATCTTTCATGCTACATTGAGTAGATCCCTGAGTCAAACAGCAACAAAGATCTCATGTTCCTCGCGGAGGATTTCCTTAACTCATGTATCGGCTAAACAAGAATCTCCCGAGCTTTGGTGTGAACTGTTTCTCACCTCTGAAAGAGCAGCTCAATGAGGGTGCTGGTGGAGGTGAAAGCCCTGTAGGTGGAAAGGAAGATGTGGGTGAAGTCGGGCTCCTGGTGCTCTGGGTCCAGCAGGTGGTTGACCAGTCGCTCCAGAGTGGCGGCCTTCAGCCTGCGCACCTTCACCGTGTGATACTGGACGAAGCTGAATGCAGAGGGCAGCTCTGCCGTGTCCGAGCTGGGCAGGACAGGCTCCCTGCGCAGCGTGATGCCAAACACAGCCCCATCCTCTTCCTCCTCTCCCCACTCCTGCACCGGGTCCTGCAGGAACAGATGGAAGGTCATCAAGATCTGGCAAGTAAGAAGGCTAAAAACACGATAAGGGTTTTCTATCCTGCTACTCAGATTACATATTGTAGTGTACAGAAAATAAAACCATATTCAAGCATGACATGATGGAGAAACAATAATTCACTGGACTTTATAGGGGAAATTTTTGAGGAACTGCGTTTTCCACCCTCACAATAATCTGAATTAACAGATTTAACTGGTTCACTGTGACAGCCTCATATATTCACAATAAACACCTCATGACTAATGCAATAAGCCCTCAAACTGAGTCATTTCATTAAAAAGGGTCAGGCTGACGCTGATGGGCACCTGCTGCCTGGAACGATCAGTCAGTGAAGCATTGACATACTCATGTCTTTATGTCCACAAACAAAGAGATTATGTATTGGACAATGACCCAGTTTGACACAGTTGGAGGAAAACTGTTTAGCAACAGCAATTTGTTTCCCCCTACACAACACTATGCTACACCGGTGTAGAGAAACAGAGACAAGTGGTGCGGAGAGATCGGCTCTTTCTTTGACCTCAACTGGCTTTGAAATGTTACAGTGCATGATGAGGTAAAGCAAATCACATCTTAAATCGATTTATGGGTTGTTGTTTTTATTTTATTTTATTGAGCATCCCATCTGTTGATCCCAACAACTAGTCACAGCCCTGGAACCCAGCTCTGTGACTGCATTGGAAGAAAAGCATGTCCATGTTATCTCAGTCTCTGAACAACACATTTGTAACAATAGACGCAGATCATCGTTGAAAAAGCTACACCTGATATCACCTGACAGAAAGTCGGACAAAAAGCAGTGAGCTGCTTTCAGCACACAAAGGTGAAACTGGTGGACCTGTACAGCCTGTAGTGAATGAAAACCATGAAATGTTTGTCCTGGTGTCCGGACAGAGCTGTAGAGAAGACATTATAAAATCTAATACAAAGTAAAACCACCTACCATTGATAGCTGCCATTTCCCCATGTTTGTCCTGCTCTTTTAGAAAAATAAATCCCCAAATGTCCAGTCTGTAAAGTCCTGTAGTTGAAGGGGACACAACTACGGCACGTAGAAAGGCAGAATTTAGCTCCTCTCTTTTTCGGACAGTTCCCCTTCAGTCTGAATTATGCCTGACATTAGTGACAGTAAACTAAATAAGTTAAAGTAAGAGAGTTTATCGGACATCGACAGCTGAGAGGAGAGGAGGACAGAGAGTGAGCGCCCTCAGACTGGGTGGGGCCAATTACACAGGTGTGGGCGGGGCTTACAATACTGACCAATAGGAAAATAAGATGACCAATGACATCAGCTATCGAGCAGATATTTATTAAATAGGATATTAGGCCTGACAAACACTAACATCCTATTTCAAATAAAATCACATTAAACTATCATACTAACTAATGACTACTGTTAACAATTGTGGTAGTAATTTATAGCTTATTAAAGGGTCAGTAAGGGAAAAAGGATTCAAACCCTTTAAAATACAACCATTTCATACTATATTAGCCCCGAAGGTCCTTTATCTGAAGTAAACAAATGTAATTGTGCATATCAATTATTAATAAAAAAAAAAGCATGATCCCAATAATCAATTTGGGTCTTACTACTTCAGTTGGTAAAATATAGAGATTATTTCATATTTAGTACCATAAAAACTTGTATGAATAGATAAATGTGGAGTGGAGTCAAATCACAACATGTCCCTCTAAAATTAAGTACAGTATTAAAAATCAATTCTGCACAGCGTAATCCATCCATCCATCCATTATCATGAATGCTTTTCCTCCTAAGTGTTGCAAAGACGCCCTGGACACGTTGCTGGTATACAACAACAGTTTTTAGAAATTTAAAGTATGACTGTAACAATTATCAAGGCCAATTGACATATATTGTGGAATGACTCATAAGTACATTCAGTGATACTACCCTTGAAATATTTTGTCATTAATAAGGCATCCTGCATTGTGTCTGTCGGTCAAGCAAAGCCAGTATTCCCAGTTACAGGGAAAGGCTGTGGCCTGTGGTGCCACAATCAACAAACTATGTTGTGGTTCTGCATGTGTTTGACTCCTGCAGTATGTTTGCTGGATGTTAACACACCCGCTTTTCTTGACAATAAGACGTTACTGTAACATAATTACCGTCAGGTGTGTAGTACCTTTGAATTATGTGCTGTGATTTGACACTTGATTAATAACACCTTAGGATTGTTAGTTTACACAGACTCAACTGTCACGGATTTAATCACAGTAGATATACTCTATTTAAACTTTCCTCCCTGTGTAAATGAATTGCAGAGACAATGTTGTGACATCTTGTGGCCAAATTTAAAACAAATAACAAAAAATAAATCAAATTTCCTCAAAATCACAGCTTCTGTTATCTACTGTATCCCACCTGTCTTCATTATTTTATTACTACTACTATTACTCTATTCTGTATTTTTGTACTATAATCTAAATTTATCCTGTTGTGATGTTTTTGATTTGACGTCATTTCTAATCTACTGCGGTGGCACCTTCATTTCTCCCTCACTTACTTTACCTCTCCTCTTTTTACCTTTCCTTACATTTCTAAACAAGCTCTGCAGGAAATGGTTATTTTCAGTATTACAAAGACACTAGTGATAATTTTACAGGAAGAGATTTAATGCAAGATACCAGAGGAAAAAAATTCAGCTAAATGCAGCTAAAGAAAGAAACTGATTTTAGGTTAATGTCACTATGCTGTAAAGAATCCAGCCAGGACTGTTTTTTTAACATAACATAAATTCCTGCTCATGGTGTCAGGGGTGTGGTGGGACATACCACATGAAACACGTCTATTGTGTTCCTACAAAGCAGGCTCTACGTTCAACTTTAAGGGAGTGCAATGTGAAGAAGCGTGTGTGTTAGCAAACTGTAAAACACTAAATATGATACAAGCAGATGTCTTCGAACACGCCACCCACTGCTCTTTTAGTTAAAAAGAGAATAATGATCTTTTTGTTTCCTTAATGAGCTTTTCTCTCTCTCAACTCCACAGAGTCTGAATCAAAGATCAGAGAAGCAAACAGTGCCGGGAGAGCTCTCAATTAGTGCTGATTAGACACATGAATGGGTGATGAGGCGGCAGGCAGGCAGGCAGCAAGGGTTGAAGTTGTTTCCTCAAAGACACGTGAGCAGCGCTCTTTTAGTTAGAAATCCACAACACACCCTGTGATACTGGATGCTTCCTGGAGAGTCTTCTCTCATTATTAACTAGTGTCTTTAAACGTGCTGGTCTTGATAAGACGGGGAGTGAAGCAATTCTCAGCTGAATGGAAACAATAGAGGAAGTTCCCAGAGAAAACACCTGCCACGAACTAAATATACGACAGCTGCTTCGTCACAGATACATAATTTATAGGGTGCGTTTGCTCAAATCAGGTCTAATAATTCACTGATTTGTCACATGTACACACATGAGAAGACAATAAATCTAATAGTTTATCTAATCTAGAAAAAAATAAAGTGTGTGTGTTAATTGAGACAACAGTGATGTAAAACAGCACCACCACTATACTGAGAGGTTGAGAATGGGAGACTGATAATTGATTCATCTATTATGTTGATTATTGTGCAGCAAAGAAAAACAAATATTTGTTGTAAAATTTGTGATAAATCAAAAATGGCAATAAGTGGACCTGCTGCAAATGGCACGTGACTTGTTTGTGACAACTTTGATTTAAGAAGACATTTAATTACTGCTAAACTTAGGTAAAATATTAAAGTGGTTTTAGGATGCACATAGACAGCAGCATCTCTCAGCTGGATAGGAATAACGCCATTAACTCTGTGTAGTTCTATTAAAACTCACCTCACACTGTCCATCAGTGTCCAACAGCTGGAAGCTCCGCAGCCACACGCCAGGCTCTGTGTCCATGTGGACGTCCACGCAGTGACTTGGCCTGAGCCACAGCAGCTTTCTCATCCTGCCCACTCTGCTGCGGAGGCTGCGGGACACCCCTCCATCACTGCCTCCGCACACAGGAAGAGTGGTCCTCATCTCAAGCTCTGTGTCACGCTACGGGCCCACACGCAGGTCTTTAGATCGCTCCCACAGTTGCTGCCTCATCTGTGGCAGGGAGGAGAGCATGAGGAAAAACCAGCCATGGCATCATTGTCACGCATTTGTATATATATTTTTTAGGTTATCTGTAAGCGCTAGAAACTTAAAATATTCTGTTCCCAGCTGAATTCATGAAACAAAGACCAGTATGGGCCAAGTGACTGGTTGAATTTGAGCGTAAAAATCATGATCAGATTTACAATGCAGGGACAGAAATAGGTCGATGTCTCATCATAACTCAGTTTGTTATGAGCAGCATAAAAACGCTGCACATAAAACCCCTAGACAAGATACAAACTACCTATAAAAAGCCTTTTTTATTTTTCTATATGAACGGGCAAATCTGAAACTGCCACAGCTTTATTATGGGCTACAACCTGTGTCACATAAAATACAAACACATCCAAGGATGTAGCATTTAGTGTAAATACCAGGGTGTCTATGTTGTAGTGAAATGACAGTACTTGAGGAACATGTGTCATGTCAGACAGTGAAACTGTGAAGGCAGCTGTAAGAGCATGACCTGTTCTCCAGTATACCTGGTAAATGTGCAATTTAACCAATAAATAAATCTTACAATTGTGCAATCCACCTTTCCCTACATAAAGCAAGAGAATCCCAGCTACAGAGAACCCATGTTTCTATTACATCTACCACAAGAAAACCCAGCATCACAGGCAGCACTGTGACTCTAATCTAAACCCTATAAACATTAAAAAATAGTCACTTAACTGTAATCCTGCTCCTGTTCAACGCGCGTCTCCTGGATCCTGATGATGCCCATGTTCAGAGCTGTATGTGTCCAGCTGGAATATTCACGTAGAGACAGTGTGAAACTTGGATGAAGAGACTCTGGCATATAAAACCTAGGACTGATTGTTCTTTGTGTTTGTGGGTGGATGATGCTCTGCCTGCATGTTTGTTTGTGCGTCTCTCTCTCTCTCTCTCTCTCTCTCTCTGTGTGTGTGTGTGAGTGTGTGTGTTGGAATGTCCTCCTCCCTGTTTGGCTCAGTGATATATAATTATGTGCCAGTTTGATTGCATTTCACATGTTATCATTCCAGGTCACTGCCTCCTCATTAGAATAAACTAATCCAAACTCTAGTCTCGTTTTCACGCTGGACATAGATGCAAATTATTGAAATAATACATTTATTTTTTGATTGTGGTAATAAAAAGCACGATCCTCCCCATTTCTAAATCGGTGTATTAACTGTGCCTGTCTGAGTTGAATCCAGTGACTGATGATAAACCAGCCCACGCTTCACTGATCACCTGTCAGACCTCTTACCTGGGAGCCGCTTCCTCCCTGTGGTTACATTATACTGTTCAGACACGACGATGAACGCACGATATCACGACAATATCCCAACGAGGAGCCAACACATACATGTTAAAGAGAAAGTCCTGTTGACAGATAGTGAGGAAGCACTGACGCTGCTGGCAGCGATTCAAACGCTGCACCAGGAAGCGCAGCGCCGCCTCCTCTAAAAGATTGGTTAAAAAAAACACCAATAAAACGTTTGATTACCATTAAACTTGTTTACTAGCCCCTATCAGCCTTTACATTGCTATTTATTTGGACTATACTGCGCGCATGATACTGTGCTTTAGCAAATGTCAGTGTCTTCTTTGGTTGTATTGTCCTCCTGTCCTCTCAGATCAGCAGAGACACATTGCTGAGGGTTCAGTGTCCTACCATGCTTTACATCATGCTTTACATCATGCTTCCTAACCTGTGGATCAGGACCACCCCTGACTGTGCAAATCACTGCTCATAACTTATGTCCACAGGTCTGTGATGTCTGGAGGGTCACTGCACTTTATTTGAAACCACAGGTGCAAATAAATACATACAAATGTTATAGTGTCAGTGGCTTCTTTTTTTTATTTAGACATACTAATAAACTGGTTAATGGTTAAACACTGATTGAATCTTCACAGTTTGTTGGGGGAAGAGTGGTCAAATCTTGTGATGCATTTTTCTATCATTTTCATTTATCATATATTGCTAGAATCCTGGTAGCTCCTGGTAATGTGTGCAAATAATTCAAGATTAAAAGATGCTTCTACTTTACATCCTGTTTCAAATGCTGGTAAATCAGTAAATGGGTGTGGCATGAATCTATCTGCAGTTGAGGTTATAACCATGGCTACTAATCCATGTGCTCCAATGACCTTTTGTTGACAGACAAATGTTGTCTGTCTGTTGTTGGTTGGTTACACCCATTCAATTACTGCTGCTGTGGTAACCGTGCATCGGCTGTCAGGCAATTAAAGAGAAAGAACGCCACCGAGGTTGTCCTCTGACGTTCAGCGATGACGATTTATTGTTCTGCCATCAGCTTAAAGGTGTAACAGAACAAGTCACTTCCCCCTAGAGCCCATGTGCGCGCTGCAACAACTGCAGAGGACGAGCCATCTCTGAAATGCTAAACATAGCTGAGATATTTGAGCCGATGGTGCTACATGAGTAAGTTCACATGCATCTTATACTGAGACAGAGTGTTTTTAGTTTTGATGTGATACACCAAAGAATAAAGGCCATGTTCGTGACAAGTGCTGGGTTTCAGTGCTGCCAGCTACAGTGTAACATGTCTGTAAAATAAAACCTATCCTATTCACAATGGGAAGGTTTTGACCATCAGGACAATAGCTGAGAACACCTTTGGTTACAGGTTGCCTGTTTCTCCCACATACTTTACAGCCATTTATTGTTAAAATAAAAACAGGTATCTATAAAAGTGACAGAGTTGTTGTGGTTGTTTTTTTCAGCTTCCCATTAAGCAGCAGGGTGGGACTCTGAAATGTGAGAATGAGGTAGACATGTGAGTGCTGGTGCAGGAGTGATGTATGAGAACACAACGCTTTGTCAAAATAAATTCACCTATGTAACCAGCAACCAGCTTCAAATGCACAAACATTTCTATTAATACATATAATCTAATACTGTGCTCATCACATGTCAAATATTGTTTTCATTCAAGTATTTAATTAAATCTAATATTCTTTGCAGGAACTGTTCTGAGTGTGAAACATTCAGCTGTTAAAGTAGCAACTCAAGTTCATTTTACACTTAGTTCAGAGTATTTTATTTTTTCTTGACATTGTGGTGTCAGATCAGAACTTTCCCTTCTTCTTCTTCCAGGGCTTCTTCTTGGACTTGGATTCAATGATCAGCTGAGACTGACGCTTCAGTGCCTCCCGTGAGATGATGTCAGCTTCGTCGTCTTCTTCACTCTCATCCTCTGAAATACAAACACTATAAGTTTAAGAAAACCATACAGTGTTACACTGTGTGTGTGTGTGTGTGTGTGTGTGTGTGTGTGTGTGTGTGTGTGTGTGTGTGTGTGTGTGTGTGTGTGTGTGTGTGAAAGCGACCCCCAACTCACCTTCATCAAACAGGTCCAGTCTTTGGTCTTCAGGGAGCTTGACACGAGTGTTGTAAGACGGCAGTTTCCCCTCAATCCTGACATAGAACTGCTCAAAGAAAGTGGAGAAGAACATGCACCATGTTATATAAAGGTAAGTTCACTTTATCTACAGTTTTCTATTCCTAACAAAATAAAATGAATGTAAAATACTGTACTGGTAGAGGTGCAAGATTGACCAGGATAGCCAAGCATATTCCAACTGTACCAGTCAAGTAAACAAGGCAGGACTGATTTTCAAATGATCAGCTCAGAGCTATGTCAGTTATGCTAGACTATGCCTTCTAAAAGTGGATCTGAGAGTCAAATGGTCAATGTCATTAGTAAATGACTACAAACTGTTACGTATTTCCTGAGGTACAATCTGATATCCTATGTTCTCAAACAGAGAAGGTGCTGCCAAGCGTTAGTAATCAAGAACAAACACTTCAGGCTCTAGTGGCTGCATTTCCATTTGGATAATGTGCAAGCACAGCGGCTTGCATACGTACATGCTCAGCCATGCACTGTGTAATGGAGGGTAAGCAGGAGACCTAGAAGCCAGGGTTTTTAAAGATCTTCTTAGTGCCACATAATGCAAATAAATACCTCACAGTTATTCGAGTTCACACCAGTCAAAAGTTTTAAAGTATTATGAAAGACCTCGAAGGCTCCAATGGCCTAGAAACAATTACTATTAAATCACTTTTGTTAAGAATGTCCAATCACGATATTACAATAATTCCCAATTATATAACTGAATCAAATAATCTGTACTTCCATTAGAGGCAGTAAATGGATGTCTGGATTGACCAGTTAAAAATGATGATAAGCTTCTTTGCTACTGTAGCTACAAATATACTGACAGTGTTTGCTGCTACAATGAGTAACATTCCCGGCTATGGTATGTCTTTGGAGGAACTGAATGCTTTTGATGACATTTCAAGACTTGTGCATAGCCTGGATCAAGCTAACACACTATGTTTTATGCATTTCATTTCTTTTCAGGAAGTTGCCAAAAACTTCCCTGTTAACAATTACACAGGTATTTATCAAAAATATGATATGATTGATCACATGACCTTCATTTGGCAA
The DNA here is from genome assembly GCF_900324465.2 of Anabas testudineus. Classification (NCBI taxonomy): domain Eukaryota; kingdom Metazoa; phylum Chordata; class Actinopteri; order Anabantiformes; family Anabantidae; genus Anabas; species Anabas testudineus. The sequence continues at coordinate 21,307,326 of NC_046610.1, forward strand.
CTCATCAGAGACACCTTATCACACGTGCCGTTCCACTCATGTGCCAACACTCGATACTCGTGTATCGTGTTCTTGTAAAAGAACATTTTTGCACTTTCGACAGACCAACAACCTGTACTGCAAATAACTGTGATGCAGGCTGAGAATTCAGAGAGCTTGGTCTCACCTCCTCTTCCTCCATCTCCTTCATAATAGCGGCCAGGTCCTTTCCTTGAAGCTCCTCGAGCAGTAACTGTAACTTCAGCTCACACTGGGTCATCAGCTCCACAACAAACTCATCTGAGTCTGGAGAAACCTCAGCCACTATGTCCTCACTCTAGAGAGGAATGGAAGATGTCAGCTTGGTTGTTTGCGGAAAGTTTGAGAGAACAGGGGAAAAGAATCTAGTCATGATGGCTGAGGTTGTATTTACCAGGGTGATGTGCTGAAGTTTGTCTGCCAGGTGTTCCACTCCAGCTCGGACAGTACTGAGGATTTTAACAAGCCAATCCAGGCGCTCCTTAGCCATATCACACCTCTGCTGCTGAGTCTGCAGGTGCTGCTCATGCTCCTCCAGCATCTGTCGGCCACTATTAAACACAAAGAGAATGACGGTGAGAAAGAGAACAAGCATAACTTTGTTCCTCTGCTACTGTCTACATGTCTCACCTGGACAGTTTAGCCTCTCCAGAGTATTTCACATCCTGGAACTGTTGGGTCAAAAGCTCCTTCTGCTCCTTCAGCTGCTGTAGAACCGTCTCATTCTCTACCTTAAGCTTCTCCAACTGTTGATGTGTCTCCTTTTGTGAGATAAATCGCTCCACTATCTCCTATATGTGGAACACATCAAATGAATTCTTTTAAATGTGTCTAAGCATAACTGTGTCCATTAAATATTAGGTGCACATTGGATATAGCAAATCCTTCTCTGTCCACATCCAACACCTGTATATCTGTGACTCCTGTGGCTTCCTTGATCCTTCGGAAAGCTTCCTCAAAAGTGGAGATGACTTTCTCCTCTTCACCTCCCATCCTGGTGGTGCTGCGCTGGGGCTCGCTACTCAGTTCATCTGGCTGCATAGTTGTTCTCTGTGTCTGCGGTTATACAGTACAGGTGTAAATGACTTATTTTCATTCTACATAATGTCTCTGTTTTATAGCATTGAGAGTATTGTAGGCTCTTCTGTGATTAAGCTTAATCACAAGTGAACACTAGCGGTATGAGAGGAGCATGTACCATTGAAATAAAGGTGTGTACTAAAATGATATTCTGACCGTGTGCATATGATATGTATCAATATTAGCATCTCACCCTTCGATCAACTTTTTCAGCCTGGGCCTTGCGCTCCTCAACCTTTTTTCTGTAGCTGGCTATAATAGTCTCTCTCTCTTTGCGCTCCTTGTAAAGCAGCTCCTCCTGCTGCTGTAATTCAGTCTGGCAGGAAGAAGAAAGAGACGAAATGGTGGAAAGGGAGTGAAGGAAATAAGGGACAGACAGAAGAAAAGAGATTTATTACTAACTATACGGTAATTTAAATACAACAGTGGTTTTATTCTTGTAGAAGACTGTGTGGACAAACACCTTTGACTATCACAATCTTCAGCTGGCAAACATGTTCTGGGAGGGCAGGGGGAAATGTTTGCTTCAGCAAAATACAGGAGATATCCGTACTTACACGTTGTATGCACCAACATGTTAACTAGACACTAGAAAATCCTTGTAACTGCTTAATTTTTGACTTTACTATCCACATGCATCCTGTAAAACTTGCTGAGGAGGTTGCAGGTCACCTTAGCAGTTTCTTTAGAGAGCTGGGCGTCATTATTCATGACCTGCAGGTTGTGAAGCTCCTCTCTGTGCTTCAGAATTTCAGCTTCCAGACTGTCCAGTTGGCCCTGGAAAGTCAGACTCTCCTCCTAAAAGCGTGCGATTGAGGAACACACAGGACATAAAATACAGATGGAAAGAGCAAGAGAGCAGGCACATATCTCCTGGACCACTGCATATTTATTATATACTAGATACTATAAAATCTAAGCATAAAGGCATTTCAGTAATTTAGGCAAGACGACGATAAAGTTTCTGGAATAGAGTACAGTACAAGTGCATCCAGAGGTAAAGTGAGTGAGGAAGCACTGTGGATATCTGTTGTTTCTACCTGAATGAAAATGATAAGCACACTGTGTATGCAACATTTATAGTGTCACTGTCATATGGGTACCTGCTGATAGCTGCTGTATATTTACATCATGTGTACTTCAAAGGGCAGCTCAGCTAAGAGGTTGTTTTATATACACAAACACTATGGGAGTTTATGTTAATGTGTCCTACGAAAAGAGGTATAAAATATTACTTTACGGCTAAAGATGTGTTGTTTGACACACCTGCAAGTGACTTTTAAGTTTCAGGTAGTTAGTCATGATGTTCTCAGCCTCCTTGCACTTAAACTGAGTCTTCTCCAGACTGTTCTCCAGCGCTCTCAGGTTCTGAAGACAGACGCAAACACAGACACATTAATCTTCATGTGCACTTGTATGTCAGTGTATTTCATCATAAGTGAAAGTTAACTCCAAGTAAAACAGAAACAAAAAAACACTAAGATAGTCGTAGTTTGGTCATCCCTGCAGAAGGCCGTAACTACCATGGCGTCTTCTTCTTTTTTGCGAGCTCGACCATCAGCTGACTGCGTTTCACTGCTGCCCTCTGGTTTCATTCTCTGGTATTCTGTCTTCAGTTCCTCAAGGCGTTGCTGGTAGGTCTGGGTTGTGTGTTTTAGGGCATTGAGACGCTTTGTCTTTGACAGCACCCTCTGGTCGAGTGTTGTCAGCGCCTCCTAACAAAAAGGCAGTGAAAAGCGTGTGTTTTACAGTGAGACAGCTGTACTGGTTAGAAACTAGGCAGAGAACTCTTCTCTAAAGATATATGTAATTTTAAATGTTGTTGACACATAGCCAATAACACAGAGTTATATATTAACAGTAGAACCATTATAAGAACAGAGTCAAACAGTAAAACTGAACTGAAACAGAACAATGCTATTTTGTCTGTATATATGTTCTTTTCCCTCTCACCTTCACTGACATGTTGCGGTAGGCATCCTTCTCCAAGCCTCTGTTCTGAAAGGCCACTTTGATGATACGTTCATCCCCCTAGGAAGCCAGACAGCAATCAGATGTGAACTGTCCAAAAGGTTAGCTATGGTGTGTTTTGTCGTATCTCAAACTAAGATTAACATACAGCATTGGCCTCTGCCAGCTTCCTGTACAGCCTCTTGTTGTCCTGCCTCAGCTGGAGGATGACCTCCCTGTTCTTCTTGATGGTGGACTGAGAGCTCTCGTAGAATGCTGTTCTGTCGCCCTCTGGTGGACACATTTCACCATTACACCAATAACTTCACGGACAAGCTAGCACAGTAGACGTCTCGTTATGTGTCAATATAACAGCTTTTCTTTTCTTTCCTTTTTTTTTTTTTTTTGGTAATGGGTTTACAGTGGCTAAGCACATGGACGCACTTCAACTAAGTTACTTAATAAAATCCCCCCTAACATAGCTAACTAAGCTAACAAACTAGACGCTCAGACTAACGTTACTTAAAAACAAACTTACCCAGTAGCTGGATTTTGCGCTGCATCTCCGTTATTTGGTCATGCAGCGGGGCCTTCACTGTCTCAGCACTGAACGGCATTTTTGTGCTGTATTACTTTTGCACAATTTGCTATTAAAATATCTCCCCCGTCAGTTTTAGCTTCATCCAAGTGCTCCTGTAGTGTCCAGTGTTGCCTAGCAACGTGTAAACGTAAAGCGAGGCTCGGAGTTTCAGTGTAAAAGCTCCAGAGCTGCTGCCATGATGGAAATAACACTGGAGCTTTTATATTATTATTATTATTATTATTATTATTATTATTATTATTATTATTATTAGTCTGAAATAAAAATGTAAGCCAAGGCAAAAAAGTAAAAACTCAAAATTGATACATTAACTTTAATATTCTCAGTTGAGAGTACAAAAACACACACAAGCTATTAAAAAAAGCTGTAAGTCCAAGCTACACAACTTGATTTTTATGAAATCTCTTAAGGCTTTAAGTATTTGTAAGCTTTTTATCACGCAGTTTAGCTATTTTACTTTGGTGAGTTTTTTTTAAACAGTGCAACATGTCTAAGCAAATACACACAAAAAAAGACTGCATTATGTATGTAATGACAATTCACTTAAAACGTCGTAATATAATCTTAAAGGATCAATAGTATACAGATACATGATAAATGACAGACAGACTGTCTGTACCCACTTAATGAAGCACAGAGAATGGCACTGTAATTCCTGCTTTTGTTCTGATTGTTGTTGATCTCTCTCTCTCTCTCTCACACACACACACACACACACACACACACACACACACACACACACACACACACACACACACACACACACACACAGTGACTTAATCTACAGATGTGGCCTCTTTATTGGACTTGTTTAGGAGGGTTAGCAGGTTCTGTGACATGAAATACGGCCTCTCTGCTGATCCATCGTTGCGCTCCAGGTCCTCCACTGTGACATGAACAGAAGCAGTTATAGGACAAACGAACTAAATTCCCAACAGCATGCCAACACTGAACTACTACTAACTGAGGCACTGTTTATCTATAGTCACTTTTGTCTCTTAAAATTAAATGGGTTCTCACGCAAGTTGTTCACAAGTGTGCAGTGTTGCAGCTACTAGTACAACCACAGAGTACACCTGCTTATTAGTGCAGCAAAGTGAGAAGATGAACAACTACAGGTAAACAAAACTAAGATATTCAGGTGGTGTTGAGTCATGAGATGAATTAAGGCATAAGTAGGAATAAAATGCATATTTGTTTTACAAAGATTGTTTATGTTATCAGACTTTTCTCTCATGTTTTTGTCCTACTGTGTGCTACCTGTTCTGATATGTAAAACTCCTTCCTCACTGCTTTTCCACTAAAAAGTCCACAACCTGTGACTTCTGTTAAGTTTGTTAACTACAGTAAGCAATTAAGAGAGTAACTTTCCTTGACTTTAGACAGAATACATTATAGAACTAATCTACAGATTGAATAGGGATTCTTGGGACACGTAAATTGCAAAACCTTTGGAGTGCCCCTTTTAGATAAACTCAAAGTGGTAGCTGAGTTCAGACATGAAACCTCACCTGTTTCTGGCTGCCAAACCACCTCGACCCACATGTTTACCCATTAACAGAACTACTGTGATTAAATACAATCACCTTTAATCGAGCTTTACATCCAGTAAATACGGAATGTCATCAGTAACTTGAGTGGAAAATCATCTTACAACTTTCACACTGTGACAAACATGAAAAAAGGTACAAAAGCATCCAGAGACTTAAAGATGTTAGTTGCGAGCATCCAGAAAGGCCATGTTTACACCATGCAGCACTTAGAGAGGGAGAGACAGAGAGAGACAAAGAGAGGATAGGGACAGAGCAAGGTAGTGTGTTCATTGAACAACTGGGGCGTCCGCAGCATAGATCACGGTGGCTGAGTCAAGGTCACACAATCACAGGACTTACGCCAGTCTGAAATACCAAGGCAAGTAGGTGGCTATACAATACGCGGACCCACTTCATGGTGAGGATCCCTACTGAAGCAAAAAATACATAATAGACATCCACTGCTGTATATACACACACACAAGTCCATAGGAAAGAAAGATCCAATAATATTACAGAATGTCAAACATGTCTCTATTGTTTTGGCGTCAGCTGGTGTTATTGTAAACAGTGAAAGAGATCCACCATTGATTGAGATGTCTTTGTTCTGACTGTAAACATTGTACATAGGTGTTTCTGTAGTGCATCCATTAACAGCTTTAAGACAACAAATATTAGTGACAGTAATCAGGCACAGGGTCAGCACTCACAATGTTCTACAGATCTTCACAATACCAAAACCAACACTGTTCTAAAACCAACACAACAGAGCATTTTTTATTGTCAAGCTACAGATATGCACTGGGCGGTTGACTTGCCTCTGATCTCTTATGTCAATCACAACTCTGTCCAGCTGGAAGCCACATCACTCATCTAGAAAGGCCATCTGAAATTTTAGTTTGCTTAATGGCGTACATTTAACAGGTCCATACCACAAAGCTGTAAGTACAGTTCTTTCATTCTTTATGCTCGACGAGGTTTTACCAAGCCTCACTATTCTGCTGTGACATTAACATCTACTCCTGTGGCTTGGCGGGGGGATTATCTTCCTTGGATTCTTCTTTTTCCACTTCTTTTTCACCAGTCTCCTCTTTAGCAGCCTCCGCAGCTGGAGGTGACGCCTCCTCCGTCTTCTTCTCTGGTTTCTCCTCCTGGTCTTCTGTCGGTTCTTTCACCTCTTCTTCTTTCTTTTCAGCCTCCTCTGTCTGACTGACTTTTTTTTCCGTTTCTGTTTTCTCCTCTTCTGGCTCTTCAGCATCTGTCTTGCTCTTCAGTGGCTGCTCTTCTTCGTTGTCCTGCTTGAGCACCTCCTGCTGTTTCAGTTGAATTTCTCCATCTTGCGGCTGCTGCTGCAGAGGCGTCTCCTCCTCCAGTTTCACGTCATCCATTTGCTTTGCAGAATCTGCCTGCTCAACACCATCTTGGTCGTCCTCCTTTGTTTTGGAGAGGATATCGTGCAGTTCAGGGGACATGAAGTAAGGCCTTTCAGAGGAGCCATCGTTTCTTTCCAAGTCCTCACCTTTTGCGGTTTGGGGATGTGTGTGTATTGTGTTTGATTGGGTTAATGGAAAATTAGGGGGGGAAATGTAAACATGGAAATAAAGGGAATGTGTGAAAATAAAAGTAAAGTGAAATTAATGAGGAAAATGAGAAAAAGAGAAGAGCAGTCAGAAACATGTCAGGAAGAAGAAACCAACAGCTCAGCTTGATGTAGTTTTATAGGTGCTTGAAAAAAAGGAGGACGAGATTTCTACAAAATGCAAAGTTACTCACAGAAGCAGAGGAAGAGTGTGTCCACACACATGGCGTAGACGCTGAAGAAACCATGGGCAATGAGGTAAGATCCCACCACCACGGTCTATATGGACAAAATCACAAATGTCAGGGCAACAGAACCTACACGTGAGCTTAAATATGAGGGATTGAATCATACAAAAGCAATAGTTTCTTACGAGTATTGGAACCCAATAGTAGTTCAAAGTTGGAGCAGCATCCTGTGCTGCTTTAATTCTTCCAGAGAAGAAGAAGAAAGAGAAGATCCCTGTATAAAAACAAATTGAAGTTCAAAGACACACAGAGATCTCCAGTGGTTTATAAAATACAGAATCTGGGTCCAAAACTAAAAGTCCCTTACCAACAATGCCAACAACGAGGAGCTTCCCGAGAAACAGCAAGAAGTCTGTGACTTTATCTAAAACAGCCACCCTATGTTGAAATGGGAACCGTGCAGAATGTGAGAGGGCATCAAACTAACTAGGCTGAGAATAGCTTAAATAGCAAATGCTCTAGTCTCATACTTCATATTATTTCATGAAATCCCACCTGACAATATTTCTCATGAGAAGGAAAAATGCATCTCGAGCTGAGGTACAGAAATTTTTTCCATAAACGGCAATCTATGGAGAAAAAACATAAAATGCACTAATTTAAAATCTGACCACATACAACAGCTCTTGTGGAGCCATATCCAGTTACCACAACTCACCATGATGTAGGCATTTCTGTTAAGGAACTTGATGCACTTCTCCAGACACCAGAAGCAGCACTTCATGCAGCTTAACAGAAATTTAGCAAACTTGTTCTGAGCACCTGAAGGAGAGAAGCAAGACTGTTACAACACAGGCATTGTGTTATTTTTATTTCTATATTTTTATAGTTATACTTTAGAAGCACAGAATAATATCTCTCTCTACTTTGGTTAAAACATCACTGATAAGTTGATGTTACCCTGTGTCTATAAATATATCAAAATCAAATCAAGCATCTATTGAAAAGGTTCCTACTGTATGGAAGGGGTTGATAAAATTAGGAAGAAAAAAATATATTTACCAATAGAGAACAAGACAAGGTTTTATAATAATAACACAATGAGTATTAGACTTCTTAACCAGGAGCTGTGCTAAAGGCAGTTTTTAATCTGGCTGAGTTAGATGAAATCAGTCAGATTTCCAAAGCCTTCTCGCTCGGAGTGCAGGTCCTATGTCTGTGAGAAGTTAGTGAACTTGTGTTTTATAAACAGAATGATTATGAACTTTAAAAAAAAAGATTTTTGAGTCCATTCATTAAAGACTGGACCAGCTTACCAAGAAATCAAACCAATTCAGTAACACTGTGGAAGAAGGACACTTACAGACATGAGGGACACACAGAGTCAAATCTGTGGACACTGCCTCTTCTCTCATCTCAGCATTTCTCTTTTTCCTTACTAAAGGTTCCTCTCAGCAGTTTTGTGAATACCTCTTAATTAAGAGTTTACAGCTAGACAGACTCCTGGTAAGATACAATTTTATACAGAGCCAGGTCTTTTATCATTAGAAAGTTTGTGTTATTCAGTCTTTACTGTCCATCTGAAGCCAGGATTCAGAAGTTACCAGCTTAAAACCAACTTCTTATATAATCACTCGTACATGTATGATAATCATGAAGGTACACAGGGTGTCACACACTCAAGTGTATTTATTAAGCTGGTTTGAGTTTAACATTTCTGACCTTTCAACTTGTGATCCAGGTACTCCAGGATGACTCTGATGACCTGAACCAAAGACAGGATCAGAGAGCCAAAAGCCAGGGAACCAGTGTGGTATCTATACAAGAGGAGGAAAACAGGCCAACTGTGATCAGTGACACTGGTAGGATAACCCACCTACTGACACCCTTGTTCAAATGTAGCTGTTTTCTGAACCAAGTCTTCATACTTACTAACCACAGACAACTTTATGTAGTGTAAACATCAGTTCTTATTATGCTGCTGTGCAGATGTCTGTATTTGCATATCACAAAGTAATATCATGTCTATAAAATAGCAGGAATTAAACAGAACCACTTAAAATGTTGACGCATACAAATTCAGTTTCTAACCTGAGGGCACGTCCCAGTGAGGAGAAGATGGGGAAGGAGGGAATATCATCCGGCTTCTTGAAGGCCCAGTAATATGAAGCAAAGGCCCCTGCAAGAGTGACCTGACCCAGGGCCGTAACAAAGTTGGCGCACCAGAAGAAGAGGAAGACGTTATAGAACTGGAACAGGATGAGGTATTTGTGGTAGAGGGTCTCCCCACCGTAGAAGGCAAACATGCACTCTGCATCAGGGCACTGAGCTGATATATTGGAGGTGTTAAATGTCTGGAAAAAGAAAGAAAAGAAAAAACTGCTGATTATTACTAGAAGATTTTTCATACAGTAAACCTTGATGAAAATTGTGACGTTATCCATGTAAACACCAGTTTTGTGAATCATTTTCTTCCATAAAAGGTGTCAAATATTAACAGACTATGTATTTCTGGCTTTTTTGGCAGACCTTTCTGAAATTAGCAGTGACATTTAGAGACATACCTTGGGGTCACAGTTCTTCCCTGAGTGCACACACTCAGAGTTGTTAAACACTTTGTACACCTGCTCATTAGAAGTGGACAGGAAACTGGTCAGATGTGTCAAGGAGATTATTCCACAAAGGGGAGGTAATCTATGAAGAGATCACCATCATTCCTATCTGTCTATATAAAAGGTCTTCCCATGCTCCAGTGAGATAACGTGAATAATTACAAAGTAAAAGGTATTTTTATGTCATTTGCTCATCATTTGAAAATTATAAGGATACACAGCAGTGACGGCCCAGTATGCAATCACCACAGCCAGGAGGGCAAAGGTCAGCAGTGGGTAGAAAAGAGATGACATCACATGCCCAACCGCTCTGACAGAGAAAACAGTGGTTAAGGTGCCATGTCAACATGATTTTATATACATAAATATAAAAGCCCAGCCCTCTTGAAGTCATGTAAGAACTAAAAGTCTATATGTTAATATTAAAGCAACAGTAACACAACAGAATTCAAAATAACACTGATATACAGTATAATTACTCTATAATTCTGTTACCCATTTATCCTGTTAGGATAAATATGTTAGAGAACAAGCAATCTAAGTGCAATATAATATAAGCTATGTTTCAACTCATTCACATGCAAAGTATTTGGCTCTGTAGCTATTTAATACTTTACTAGGTTTACCAGCTATGATAGTAAATCTAAACAGTAAACCAGATAAAAAAGCTAAAATGCTTCATAGAGCTGAGGGAATCACTTTGGTTGGCAATTCTATTTGTTTAGTAGTATTAACATTTTGAATAAATGCAGCTTTGAAATATGTGAGCAGGATATTGACAATTAGAATAATAAATAATAATAATAAATAAGTAAAGATAGAGACAATAATAAATAAATAAATAAACCCACTGTGACTGACCTGCTAGCCTCTTTGATAAGAGCGATAGCGATTAGGATTCTCTTCCTCAGGAAAAACAGCAACAAGATGATGATGACCTCCACAATGGCCAGGATGATCACTGAACAACAGTAAATGAAGCCGATTAACATGATTTATTAACATGTCCTACAGAGATATTACAGAATGAATGTGTGCTTGTGCTTACTGAAGGCCAGCCAGGTCTGTCTGATCTGCAGGTAGACAGAGAAATCTGTCTGGAGGCCCAGATCACGAATGGTGACATTAGCCCCAGGCTCTCCCTTCAGTTTAGCATATTCCATGTAACAGTGGAAAATACCTAAACAGATAGATAGATAGATAGATAGATAGATAGATAGATAGATAGATTTAAAATCTGCTTTTTTCATATTAATGAAAGCAAAACAATGTTAATACCCGGCCAACTTTTGAACATGGACTATCTTACCATATCCAATGACTAGAATAACTAGAACAATCATGATCCAGACCATGACACCAGCCAAGAATCGCAGCAGGACGATGAAAATCAAGCTGACGATCATGGCTATCACCAGACCTCTGTAGGGGGTGGAAACACACATCATTTTTATTCATTCATTCAATTACAACATACAATTATGATGAATTATGAAATAATTTAAGTTGGTTCTTTTACACATACACACACACACACACACACACACACACACAAATACAACTGAAAAACTAAAACTTTTCCTGTCACAGTAAATATAATATATAATATTAGATAGAAATAGTTTTTTTTTTAATGGCCAACATTTTCTATCATCCTGTGTTCTAGTTAATATTTTTGGTTACTGTAACTGGTAGAGAATGGACAGACTTACAGAAGGATCCAATGCCACGACTGAGTGTAGTCTTCAAAGATTCTCATAGCCACCTGGCGAGCTTCGACAACAACATTAGACTTCCTGTGAGAAAAGAAAATGAAATTAAGTATGGAGCCCTCAAACTGACAAACTCTAGCAAAATGTTATAATTAACACTGAGTATATCATTTTACTCTTGTTATGATATTGTGTTAGTGTGTCCTTATCACGTTTGCATATGTAATCTGATTCGGTGGTGTACGTGTAGCTCTACGTAGCATAATAACAGCACTTATCGTCTTGATAAATATAGTGATTATATTGTTTTTCTCGTCATTGTTAGGATGCTGTCTTTGACTTTCAGGTTTAGGAGAATGTGAAATTATAACAGAATCATGATAATAAAACAAGAGAGAGAAACACTGGTTTGTAGAAGTGTGTCATGGATTAAACATAGGAGATTTCTGAAGACCTTAGAATAAGAGTTCTTGACAGAAAGAACCTACTTTGATGCCTCCAGTATATCTGTGGCACTGACATTATTGTTTTCGACCTTAAAGGAGGTTTGGTTGCCCACCACCACCACCCCACTTTTTGTGGTTCCCAAGGCAGGAAGGCAGCGACGCGTGACTGTGGATGGAGAACACGATTACTTGGTTACTTGGAACCTGGTTTTATTTGTTTCACCATCACAGGAGATAATAAAAAGATACAACTGCTTGTTATGTGAGTGGAAAATGTAGGGAAGTGTCTCACTTACAGGGTTTACTGGGTATGATCATGGCTGGGCACAATTTAGCCATCAGGATTACAGGAGCAGAAGTACCCTTGAATTTAGTTTTCGAAACACTGTTTGTTAAAATGTGCATTTCACAGAATCATGTAAGCATACATTGAATGTAATTAATCAGCATATTTACCGGTTCGGTTAAATCCACTCCTTCCTTGCAGTATTTCTGGTAGTACTGATGGTCATTTTTGCTCACCCCACTTACTACTTTCGCCAATGTGAGAAACCTGTCCGGACATCTTTCCACACATAACTGGACACAAATAACAACATACAAAATTGGCATGAATAATATGACTGATAAGAAGGGAAAGCAGCTGTAATGAATAGGAATAGAAGAGCAGATCTTATTTCTGACCTGAGTAGTCGGACACTGAAATTCAAGCAGCACCAGAGGACTGGCACATTTCAGTATGTTAAAGTAGAACAGAAGAGGCTTCTTCCTGTAAGACCAGTGAAACAATATTATTATTAGGCTGGTATAAAAAACAATCAGATTACAGGAATACAGTATAAGATAAGCTGTATGTGAAAAGACTGAAGACGTATTCTAATCGTCAAATGACTCACTCCTGAGGTGTTCCAGCTTGACCACAGAACTGTCCCCTGCTGTCGGTGGGATAAATCACTTTCCTGGGGTCACCCTGAGACCAGGCTGCACGGACAAGAATCAAATATATTAGAACAAAAGTGGCCATCAAATTAAATTGCAGGGTTTGCTGCGTGCTCATTACCAAACAGTATGAATTATTGAAGTATGAAGTATTAGATGATATGTATGCAGTAATTATGAAGGCTATGATTGACAAAATGTGGAGTTAATTAAGGCTGCATTGAGACAGTTTAATTTCTTCTTTCTTCTGTATATTTGTCTGAGTCTTATTCGATTTAGTGTAGCAATGGTCTGGATTATATTAGCGTATTTTACTACTGATTTAAGAAGTAGATCAACATCTGAAGCTTTGTGCTCTCTGACAGGAGGCCTGTAGTGAATATATACTCTCCTGCTAATTTATATGCTACAAACCTAACACCACCTCTTTAGCTACTGTACTTTGTGTTCATCAGAGTGGCTGTTTCTAGTTTCATATGCAAAGTTTATCACATTTATCACTTATGTGACCTAAAGATGACCACAACTATACAAAACCACCAGCATCTAATAAAAATGTGCCCTACATCATTTTTCTAGTAAAGTGGTGTTGCATGTTTAGTGCTGATGGTTATTTATATACTGTGTGTGAAGTGAACATTATGCATAAGACAAACCAAAAAAAAAAAACAAAAAAAAAGAAGAAAATAGTATGGTACTCTGGAGAAGGTGCAAGTCTTAAACAGAAATAGACCATCAGTCTTACCGAGGATACCCACAGCAAAGTACCCAAGCAAGGCTATGATGAAGAGAATACAGCAGAAGATATCTGTGCAGCCCCTGAGGAGAGGAGAGGAGAGGAGAGGAGAGGAGAGGAGAGGAGAGGAGAGGAGAGGAGAGGAGAGGAGAGGAGAGGAGAGGAGAGGAGAGGAGAGGAGAGGAGAGGAGAGGAGAGGAGAGGAGAGGAGAGGAGGCAAAATCTTGTTGTTACTCATGTCTCATACTATAAAAAGAAATGAGAAGTGACAAAAACACACGTCTTACCTGTTGTGAATTGGCCCTTTGAAGTTTGGGTCAAACTTCCTGGACTCCCCTGAGGATAAAATGAGACCTGTTAATGTGTCTTCATACAAAGGCTAGTTAAACCCGCTAAGCCAGAAATAAACATCTGTGTTCAAATGTAGGTCACCCATCACACAGGATAATTAACTTTTTTTGTTTTTACTTCTAATTATTTATTAGGAAACATGTCAGGATATGGTAAATGTGTGCAGTGTTGCATATGAAATTATAAAACTGATATTCAGTGCAATGGTTTCTAAGATGTTCAGTTATTTCTTTTATAACAGACAAAACCTTTTTAAAACATTTTTCTAAAATGATCAAACTGTATGATCATATGGTATCACTTTAATACAAATCAGCACTTGTGTATACTCACAGTTGAGTACTTCCTGGCACAATAAGTGTAAATATGTAAGAATGACTATAGTACCATAGCTTTAACAACTGGTCGAATACAACTGGTAATTGGGTAACTGATCATCAAAAAAATAAATATTTCCCACTTAAAGGGGCTATATTTGGCGTTTTTTATTATTTCTATATACCCTCACTATTACAATGAACAAGCTGATCTGCTCAGTAAAATTTACTTTCTTTTCTTTCTACTGTATTTCTTTCTTTCAAGGAACAAAACATAAAACAGTTGATACAGATGTTTTTTTCAGGTCAGACACAGACGTGTGACAATGTTTTCATCTGTTCACAGCTACTCACTACACAGTATCGGTAGATTTTCCCTCAAAAACATTATTTTGTCTACTTCAGTAGCATTGTAGATCTAACAGCAGTAATGCTACACTGCGATTTGCTGCATACAAATGATTAACATAAAAAAGGTAGGTTAGTTACGTCTGTCAACATTAAAGTAACGTCACTGTCAATAAAATTGCAAATCATCCAAAACTATGAAGGTAGAGCCCCATAATATGAATCTGCATATAATTTAAAGCTTCCAGTTGTGATTATTTTCTGAATGTAAGTCTTGCATGTGATAATAACTTGTGTTTGACTCCAAAAGGTTGACTTTGTTTTTCTGAAACCATTCTGTCGTGTGTTTTCGTTCATTGGCCTGTAGCATCACCCAACTTCTACAGAGTTTCAGCTGACGTACAGACATTCTCACATTATCCTGAAGAATTTTTTGATACACTTTAGAATTCATCTTCCCTCCAATCAATGCAAGGTGGCCATGCCCTGATGCAGCAAAGCAGGCCCAAATCATGATGTTTCCTCCACCACACTTTATGACCAAATCTAGTGCTGTGTGTTCTTAGTAGTTAGTCTTAGTAGATCTTAGTTTCATCAGTCCACAAAACACTAGTCCATACCCTCAAAACAATTTTCAAAACAAAAACAAACAAAAAGTGCACGTCTGCTAACACTTGACTCTAGTTAGCTTTTTTGTTGACATTATTCTAAGGGTTCCCATACTTTTTCTGCTCCCACCATGAGGTTTTTATGGTTGTTCTCAATAAAGACATGAAAGATCAGAATTTTTTGTGTTATTGTTTTAGACACATCATATCACATCACACACATTAATACTCTTTACTTAAACAAAGATCAGATCATGTTTTATGACAAATGAATGCAGAAAACCACTAAATTCTAAAAGGTTTACATTCCAGTGTTTAAGACTAAGCCCATGCATTTGAGAAAGAGAGGCAGTTCTCACAAACAAAAGGATTCTAAGGCCTGACAATTGTGCCAAGAAACCCACAAAATGGCTTATCACAGACGACCAGCTTCCTATCACCCATCACCAGCCTTCATGAAAACACCTCAGAGACAGCAGAGGAGAAAAATCCACTGAGCGCACTCTGCCTACAGTGAGATTATCACAACACAATGACATTTCATACATCAAAATGACACGGAAAAAGTTTCACACAGGAAATCAGCTTGGTAAAGAATTTACCTATGCATAAACATCACCCTCTGGAACCAAATCCTTTTGTAAGATAGCCAGATGCCGCTGGGCTATTATATATTCTGTTACATTACTGTGACTGTCTGCCACACCTGCATATTAATTCACATTATAATGTAGTATTTAACTAAAATGCTCTGCTACAGATGCAAAGTCACTTGTTACTGCCTCTTGCTCAAAAATAGGACCTTTCTTACTTCACTGTGAATGTGGTAACACTCACGGTGAATTAGTAGGTGCTCATACACTCCTACTGCCCACACGTTACAGACTTTTCTGAAAGGCATTATTTTATATTTTAAACAGTGGTGTGTTAGCTGGAGCTGATATATGGCTTCTAAAAGGCCATTAGCTGTTACAATTATCAAACCATGAGCCATTAGTCAACGTAGCTTTCTCCGTGAAAAGTTGAGTCAAGTTAACAAGACATTCTGCAACAAATGAGCCTCCATCTTAACAGAAATCAAGCTGGGCAGACTGTTACAGTACCTTGTCTTTCGGATTTTGTCATTCTGTCGATACTTCTCTTGACATTTGTACGTTCCACGCAGTAAGCTGTGTTTCTTTATGTCTCCTTCCTGTGTGAGGTCTGCGTCTTCCAACCTCGAACTCTTTCCTTCCTTCTTTCTTTCAGTGCATTCCCTCTCTCTGGTCCCTGCTTCGGCGCAGAGCTTGTCAGGGGAGTTGCAGTAAAAACAGTATTGATGAGGGAATTGAGAGCAGGGCTCAGAAGCAACAAAGATTTGTGGCGCCTGCTGTTTACGCACACATACACGGTAGTAAATGCGTGAGTTTTACACTTCTGACTATGGTGAGTGTTTGCTTAGCTGAGGTTAACTGTTCTGACATCAAAACAGTCTTCTGGTCCACAACCATAACAATTATTTTCAGCCTAATAAAAGCCACTGAATCAATGTGATGTAGGCTGCTGTGTTCACCGTTTCCTTGTTTCAGCTGCTTTCACAGCATGCAACTGCACAAGAGCAGCTGCAGTCGTCTCACAGTAGTCACATGACCTAAATATCTGTCTCACTTCAACCACCCAGCACTTGAAAAAAGAAAGGGAACCACTGATCCACTACTATGCAGTTTCAATCCTTTTATGTATTTGCAGCTTCCTGTAAATAACATGAACTGCGATTTGCTACAGCTTTGTTCGCCTGCCAAATGACTAAATGTAAATGTAAATATAGAAACTAACTTCCTAAATGATAGTCAAAAATGTCCTGAAATGGTGTCATGCTTTCTTAAGACAATGATTTGATTACAATGAGCTGACTGGACATGAGAAATGAGAAGACCATGCTGCATCCTCTCTGGTGGCACACGACTCTTGTCACGTCTGCCCAGCGCGGCTGCCATGTGAAAGACTGGCACAGCAGAAAATACAATATTAACTACTGATCATGAACACAGACAAACATAGACAGAGCCATGTCCCTGCTTATACGAGCTCAACCAGGTTCTTCTCACAGAACAAACTAAAGTAATAGAGTACTTGGATAGAGATGTCTGTTAAAAGCTCCAGTAAAGAGATGATTAGCTGCGGTATAGTCTATAGATGTAATGCACATTAAAACCAAAGTGTAAAAAAAAAAAAAAAAAACCTCAACCACATCACAACCCGGTAGAAGCACAACGCTTCAAAACATACGAGGTAATGTGTGTGCGTTGGTTGATTTTTGTTACATTTGGACATAGAGAGCAAGCGGTTTGCCCCATGTTTCCTGTCTCAATGCTAAACTAACTAAAGCAGATAACACTTTGTTCATACTTATCTTTTGTAACTAGAAGCAAGAATGCAAAGAACCTTTTTTACTAAAATACTGTACTATTCTTAACATGACATTATGGGTTGTTTAGTATCCTGGTTGCAAATAGTATAAAGTTATTAATTCAGCATACTTTCAGTTTTCCTTTACACACACATCCTGATGACGGCTTGCTGTTGCTGCACTCCCACTCCCTTGCCATCAACTTTTCTGTATAGATTTTCCTTTTTTCTTTACCAAAGAGCACTGGAAGTGATTTTTCCACTATCCATTTGTTGTGCCATCTGCGAATGTGAGACACACAGCTCCATCAGAGCCTGTTCTGTGCCATAAAATTATCGCAGATTATTCTGAAAATCATTCCAGCAGATTTGTTGTAGTGTACGAGCTGCCAAAGTCGTGTAAATGGTTTTGTTTGTTTGTGTATGTGTCAAAATTAATGTGACAGTAGTTTAATGGTGTCAATCTGCTACACTATATAAAACAACTATAAGAAGAGCTGGTGTAAATATATGTATAAATATATTTACTGTATACAACTGGAGGATAAATGCTAAATAGGATAAGATATAGTTTTATAATTATGAGTCTGTGTGTATGTGTGCGTGTGTGTGCATGTGTGGAATGATGTCATCACTGCAGTGATTCACTAATGGGCCCAGAGGGGTTATCAGATGAAACCTTCCTAGACTACGTTAATGGGTTAGTGGCCACTGTGGTTGCATGCATGTGAGGTAGGAGAGGTGCATTTGGTCTCCTTTGCTTCTCACGTTTGTATTTTTCTACACAGAGCATGCAGATAAAAATGACACCAAAAACTCAGCTGCCACTGTTTTAAATAAAAACAACCTCTTTTACATAAAATAACTCAAATGGCTAGAGAGAAATATTTAAGTTGCTTTCTGCAGAGCTAAACGCATAAAAACTGGCAAGCCCTAGTTCAGATCGCTGTCTTTCTCTCTCTGTTCCTCCGAGTCAGTGCTTGGATCAAACAGCAACAGTTTGTCTTATTTTCCCAAAGCAACAGCCAAAATCTGAATAACAAGAGATCATTGTGAAGCGTTTAGCATAAGTGCGTGCGTGCGTGTACATAAAGTGTGTGTGGCGATGCATTCAAGTGTTTGTCAGCTAAATATTGACTGGGAGCGCCTTAACTGTGTCTGCTGAGTGGGCAGACAAGGCAAGGCTGAACACAGTCCAGGCAGTACAGGCTGCAACCTGCCTGCCTGCAAGCATGCATGCTGCCTGCAAGCATGCCATCCTAGAAGTGGGGAAAACGTACTGTAGTACTAACTAATGTCAGCAACCAGGGACAAAACTCTGCAAATAAAGACCGCTGCTATAGATAACTGAAGAGCAGGAATCCAGTGTTGGTCTTGTACAAATCTTTATCTCCGCTTTACAAAGACTTTTGTTTTTGACCTTTTAGCCTTTGTACTGTGGGAGCCACAGAAAAGCGCTGTTGACATGGTAACAGGAAAGCCCCACGGAAAAGCTCCACAGTGGATTGACTAGAGAGGATGTGTACTTAACATTGTGGGTACCTACATTATACATTATGAAAAAAAGGACAGTACTAGTGCCATCTTCTAATTAAATGCCAGTGTGAAGGTCGCTGTTGGCAAAAGTCTATCACCGTCTTCTCATGTAAGAAAAACTGACATGAGGTATTTAGTCGGGAACAACACTGAACTCTTCATGACTCAACAGTCCATATGAACCAGAACCCAGCCCAGACACAAGACTGCCACAGCAGACTGCTGCAGGCCTCTAAGTTGGTGCATGTGTGACACACATAACAATCAGCAATGAGTCATGTCTTTGGCTGGTACAGAGGAAGTATGTTTTTCCATAACGTGTGTATGAAACAAATCACTGAACAAAAGCAAATCCCATCTGTGAAAAATGTGTGTTTGTGAGAGCACATGTGTGTGGGTACGTGTATATGTTTACGTTAGTATATGACATATAGAAAACACCAAATGTTTTTTTGAGTCCAGGGGAAAATAAAATAAAAAATCATGCATTTGTGCACGCCTCCATTTCTGTAGCTGCACAGATGAACCTAATTTGTAAACCCAATAAATACCTAGGTTTAGTTTTTAGTTTCATTTAGTTCTATTGGGTTTGTGCAGACTGCAGAATGGCCAAACACACGCACCATTTAAACCCATGTTGCTTTTCTTCACTGTGTATGTGAAATGAAAAGACTAATTCTGTGCTAATTTTCTTGAGATTTAAAGTGTGAACTCCAGTGAAAAAAAAACATTTCGGCTGCGGAGGATGAGCACGTCTCCAGATCTGCATAAGACTCATGAGGTCCACACCCATCCATCCATTGCAGTCATTGTTTCCATTTCTTCGCCCGTTCAGAGAAAAATCAAAGCTCGTAGTAAAATCAGTAGCAGAAACCTCTTCTTACCGTATTTGGGGTCCGGATTTTTTTCCTCCAGCTCCATTCTCACACACTGCTCGGCTCCTGGCTGCTGATCAGACCTTAGACAGGACAGTTACCATGGAAATGTCGAGGAAAAAAACATCAATAAGTGCAGCAGCCTGCTGGAGCAGAGAGGGAGACCATCCCAAACAAAACTGAAGCCCAGCGCATCGCTGACGCAGAGGAGCTGCAGCCAATCAGAGAGCACAGTCTGATGACTGACGGCTGAGCCAGCCGCCGACAGCCAATCAGAGAGCCCCTTAACGGGTCCAAACTGAACCAGATAATATCTCGCCGCTACTTCAATGGAATGTGGGCGTGTCTGTCTGAGCTGCTCATGACCATTAGACTTTAATTAATAAATACCGCTTTTATGATTAATAATGAATCAAGAGGTTATTTATTTATTTATTATGTTGTTATGTACAGAGACGTGTCTCAGGGAAAGACAGGTTGTGGAAAAAAAAGTACTACTACTAACGTAGTTAAAGCTAGTAGACCTACTTGCAGAACACAAAATATTATCAAAAATATGTCACTTAAATTTCTACCACGCAATAATACAGAAGCAGCAGCCGAAGTGGAGATTCTTTTTTTTATCATATCATCGCTGTATTAACCTGCTGCTTTTTTTCTCAATAAATCCACTGATTGTTTGTCACAATTCTGAAAATAATTAGAAATAATGTCACAATTTCCCAGAGCTGAAGTGTCCCTGTTGAATCCCAGGTTTCTCTACACCTGACTCAGCCTCAAACCACCTCCCCTTACTCACTTAATTACACAGACAGATTATTTGTCTACTATTGAATTCTGTTTATGTGTTTTCATCTAGCCATAGGTTCACCTGCTCGTCCATACTTAAAGTTTACTTGATTAAAATAAATGGTTGGAATGGCTTATTTAAATCCTGTGTTTAAATGTGCACTCCACTTAGATGTTTTATGAGTCAGGGATACCATTACCCAAGTAGATTTTACATGGACCTTAGAGCCAGAGACAACATCAACACTGGTAGATGGATTCACAGACACCTTTCACCATAAGACAAAGAACAACAGAAAAGGACAGAGAGAGAGGAACCATCCAAAGTATTACTGTTTTATTGAGACAAGAAGTAGCAGGAATAAAGGGAAATGGAAGTGTTGAACAATATGAACAGAGTTGCATGTATGTAACCAGCCTTTTTATTATGAGAAATGTTTATGTTAAAATAAAAGTGAATTGAATAGTAATATTGGTCACGTGGCTTGAGGTTGAATTTCAAAATATTTGGAGAATATTTAGTGTCTGTAGCTTTTGCGCACTAGTAATAGAAGCGAATAGGTAAATGACCCAACGCTAAAATGTTTGATTACAGCCACAGGTTGAGTTGTTATCTTAGTCCACTGTTAGCGTCACACTTGTTCAAAGTTGGGGTGAGACTCTGATGACTTTTTATTTTACCAGCCAATGAGCAGTAAAGACTGGGCCGACACCCTCCACACACCCCGACACACGGCCGTCCATAAACGCCATTTTGAGTGTGGAAACTCTAAGTTACTACACTTTTAACTTCATATACGTTCAGACACAGGAGATAGGAACTGGTCCCAACAGATAAAACTCCATATTTGTATCTTTTCGCAGCTAAAAGCAGCATATAGCGGTACATTTTCCCTGCGTCCTTGTTGATCCGCTGCAGCGTGTCGCGCCTCACCTGTCATGGTGGAAACGAGCTCCCACGGCGACATAGACATATAAACACCCAGATGCCGCCTGACCCGCTTCTGTTCAGTGTTGGCGATGCGTCAACTCGGCCGCCATGTTGGATCAGGGAATCCGCTGCTCTTAAAGCATGTGTGTATGAAGGTAGAGGTTGAATCGTCATAACTCACTCATTTTACAGTCGATTTATAGCAGATGGGTTTGTAACAAATGCCAGAAATATATTTATGATACAGGGAAAGGTTAAATTTCAAATGCTGGTTATTAAATTAATTAAACAAGGCGAACTCCCCCTACGTAATTTAGTTTTTAATAATTTTATCATTATCATTATTTTTACTAGTAGTAACATAACATATTATATGTTATTTTCAAATAAAGCTATAAAGCCGTTTTCTTCATAGTGAGTTTAAGTTGCTAATTTAGTTAATAACTTAGTTATTCATTGCCACAACTTAACTATTACTTACTTTGAAGCTGTATATCACATTGTACGTTTTAGTGACACTAAAAAATTCTGAGATCACTTCTTACTTGTGAAATAATATTCCTCATTGCTTGGCATTGCAATTTCTTTCAAAGTCTGTAGTTTTCTATTACTTGAATTGGTCACTACAGGATGGAGTCCTGATCCAATATGGCGGCGCGACAGACGCATTTCAGCAGCCCCGAGGCGGCTTCTACGTGCACATATCTATGCCACGTCCAGACGTGACGTACACTGTGACGTTCCACCTGAGAATTATGACTTAGAAGTTACTGAACTGTCATAGCTCCTATCACCTCGGAAAAGTCTTGAGATCATCAGATAAACTCAGCGAGAGGAAAAAGGTACCGTACTGCTGGATGTTCAGAGTCAAGGCTCATGTATAAAAGTCAGACTGTTGCATGGGCAAGTTAATGTTGCTCTAATCCACATGCAGTGCTTTAAGGATTGCTCCAGACAGGGCAGCAAGGCAATGCTCTAAACATCCATAACAGGATAGAGCTTGATTCCTGAGAAAATATTTAAGATAATATCCTACGGTAATAGTAGAACAATACTCAAAGATCTACTGCATGTCTTGTAAAATAACAATACCTCTATACTCACTCGTATTCAAACTCAAAGTGTGTGTTTTTTAGCCCAATAAAGGGTAATGAAGGAAACTATAGTGTAAAATTCTACTATATTTGCCTTATATTTGACCTTATCTGTCTACTGACCTTGCAGCGTGGTTGCATAACATGAAGTGTAAAATAAGCTTACAATCTGTTATATTGAAATATTGTTATTTTAATATGTATTGCATGTGAACATCTTCTTTTCCTCTATGTACAGTAAATATATGGCCCTCAGAAGTACTGTCTCCCACCTGCTCTCCAGCAGCCAAAAATGTGCTGCTGTCCTGTTGTCCAGAGCCCAGGGCACGGCCGCTTCACCTGACAAACGTGTGTTTGAATTTTATTATTCATTTTTTCAGTGTACATAGAAATAGTCAGATACATGGTGGAGTGACAGTCTTAAGGGGCTAACTATGTTTCTTAATATGGTACAAAGTCTTTTCAATTGAAATAAAAAAAGACAAAGAACACACAGGAGAAATATATATATATATATATATATATATATATATATATATATATATATATATATATATATATATATTTGTGTAAGATGACGTAAATGCTCTTTTATTTTTCTTCTCTTTAGATGTTGAAGTAGTCAACAAGCCAGCAAAGGCACGTAAGTGAAAGTCTAACTAAATGACCCTGATCCGTCCAGATTACTTCACATGTGCTTCTACACCACACACACACACACGCAACAGTGACATAACCACTATGTGTGTTCTTGTTTTTACCCACAGCCAAGGTCCCATTTAACTGGCGGGATGCTCTGGATCTGGAGGGTCAACTGACAGAGGAGGAGATCATGATCCGAGACTCCTTCCGCGACTACTGCCAGGAAAAACTGATGCCCCGCATCATCATGGCCAACAGACATGAACGTGAGCTAAACACACACCCGAGATCAGAGCATATGGGGCTGTTATATCTGAATAACTGAACTAAACGAAATAACCGTAACAGATAGTTCACTGGTTTAAGATTTTTCCTTGTTATGTCTCTATTAAAAGAGTGTGAAAATATATTGAGATTGTGATGGGTATTTTATTGTGAGTTTTTATTCTCCTAACATGCACTGTACAACAGACTTCCATCGTGAGATTGTCTCAGAGATGGGAGAGTTGGGCGTCCTAGGCCCAACTATTAAAGGTAACCAAAAACAGAATTACCTCATCATTATTTTGAACTTTAGACCTTTTAGCTGTTATTGAAGCCATGTAGTATGTTGAAGATCTTTGTGTGCGTATATATGAGTTCTTTAAGTTGAAAAACAAGACTTGCTCTTTTGTCATATTTACTCCTCACAAGTTTAACCTACTTTTTATTTACCTTCCAGGATTCGGCTGTGCAGGCACTAGTTATGTGGCATATGGCTTGATTGCCAGAGAGGTTGAGAGAGTGGACAGTGGGTATCGCTCAGTCCTGAGTGTCCAGTCTTCACTGGTCATGCATCCAATCAATGCTTACGGCACAGAGGCTCAGAAGGAGAAGTACCTGCCCAGGCTCGGTGAGAGTCTGCTATCGTAAACATCTCAGAATAACTTCTTATAATCAGTAACTTTTACTTTAATTGATCTGGCTCTGGTTTGTGTGTTAACTTGTGTTGCAGCTAGTGGAGAAATCCTAGGCTGCTTTGGCTTGACAGAGCCGAACCATGGCAGTGATCCTGGCAGTATGGAAACCAAAGCCAAGTACAACTCATCCAGTGGTACCTTCACCATCAGTGGGGCAAAGACTTGGTTGGTACTGTAGAAACAGCATAGGTCTAAGTTCACCACTGTCTTAGAACAGGGCAAATGTGAAGATACTGATTCCCAGTCCTGGATAAAGAATTGCCTTGTAGAGAAAATTCAGGGTCTGCTTTAGTCCTGGACCATAAGGTAGTTTACTGTTCTGTTTGTCTATTGCTAAGGACTTTATCTGATGTGGACGTCTGGTATTTGATGAGACCATTATCCATGCTTCAAAAGCCCTTCACTGATACTTCACTTGTCATCACAATGCGTCATTCCTTGAGACATTTTCTAGTGTTTCTGTATGTGATCCTAACAGCTGTAGTACATTACGTTACTAAACCTATTGTCTTTTGGGATATCTTTGTGCCACAGCGATAGAAAACTTGAAACCTATATCAAGTATCAGTATCTTTGTGAAATACATTAGTGTGCAAGTTAACGTTAATAAATCTTTTACATTATAGATACATTATATTATACTGTTTTTTTTCTTCTTTCTCTTCTAGGATCACAAATTCCCCTGTAGCAGACATTGCAATAGTCTGGGCCAAATGTGAGGATGGAAAAGTGCGGGGTTTTATCTTGGAGCGTGGAATGAAGGGTTTTTCCACCCCCAAGATTGAAGGCAAGTTCTCACTGAGAGTGTCAACCACTGGCATGATCCTGATGGATGAAGTGGAAGTTCCTCAGGAGAACCTTCTACCCAATGTCTCCGGTTTAGCTGTGAGTGGTTGCTCTTTTCGATCAATTTCAAGTTGAACAAACCCAAATGAATTTTTCTAATGTTACAGCACTGATGTGACTATGTGCTACTCTTATCTACTTATTTGGTTGTTGACCTCTGTGACAAGGGACCCTTTGGCTGCCTCAATAACGCCCGGTATGGCATTGCCTGGGGAGCTCTGGGAGCTGCCGAATTCTGTTTTCACGCTGCTCGACAGTACACTCTGGACAGGTACATGATATTCTGTCTACAGTGTGTGTGTGTGTGTGTGTGTGTGTGTGTTCACGAAGGTCAAGGTCATTGGATCTGCCTGACATAACAAAATCCATATGCAGCGAAAAATGTGGACACATTATCATTATCATACTGTGTATCTTGATAGATTGTCTCCACGTGTTATGCCATCCTCAGCTACTTTTGGAGAAGGATCTGTTTTCATGGCTTTGTTTCCTCCAATCAGAATCCAGTTTGGGGTGCCACTGGCAAAGAACCAGCTGATGCAGAAGAAGATGGCTGACATGCTGACAGATATCACTATAGGGCTGCAGTCATGTCTGGCCCTGGGGAGACTTATGGATCAGAAGAAGTGAGTCTTTTCATATTTGTCATATTTGCTTCGCTTGTCCTCACTTCTCTTTTAAACAGTTTTCAGCTAATGAGATCGTTCTCATCCTAACAGAACAGCACCAGAGATGATCTCCATGTTGAAGAGGAATAGCTGTGGCAAGGCTTTGGATATTGCCAGACAAGCCAGGGACATGTTGGGAGGAAATGGCATTGCAGATGAGTACCACATTATTCGTCACGTTATGAACCTGGAGGCCGTCAACACATATGAGGGTAGGCACATACAAACGGTCAACTCTGAACTTGAATGCTAAACATTTTCACAATTACAGCCACCTATGGTTTAAGAATTTAGCTGCAGTTATGGTTTTGCACCACCAGATATCAGTAGTACACACATTATGACACACTGACACTGGAGAGACACATTTTTAAATTTGTTTAAATGACAATCAAACTTTTAAGTAATTTAATTTAATTAAGTAAAGTATCTCTGAAGATAAAATCAACTTGTTCATAATGTTTTATGATTGTTTTGTTTTTTTAGGAACTCACGACATTCATGCATTGATCCTGGGTAGAGCCATTACTGGACTGCAGTCTTTCACAGTTGGAAACTAAAGCATTTCCATTGTCCCGTGAGCTGAGCGGGAACCTTCAACACCGTGCTACCTGTTCATCTGTTCACTGAGAAACTAATGTCTACAAATTTGCAGAAACACAAGGCACAATAAATACACCTCACATTAGGACTGTGAACAACAAGCACTAATAGCTCATCAGATTAAAACTAACTGTATGTAACAGTTTTCTAATGGCTGACTGTCATCATTTATTACTTCCTCTGTTTGGTATCTTCGGTTAATTCAGTCAATTCAGCAAAAGATTAGGGCCAAGTCAGCTGACAATCTTCTGAAATGTGTTTTACAAGGCAAAGTGACAAACTGTGGCATTCAGAGTTAGTTTTATTTATGGTAACTGAATAATGTGTAAATATATAGTTTTGAATGAGACAAGGTATGAGCTTAACAGAGATGCTGAATGTGCAAGCATCTTTATACTGTGCACTTAAATTCTTAGCCAAATTAAGTGCATGACAAATGTATAATAATCTTTATAAATTATAAAATTTTAACACCAGTAAGACAAATTATCTTTGTTGATAGTTGCAATTTTATTCACTGAATCAACAGATATTGACATTGCACATAAATAAAAGTTTCAGCTTTTTAAATTTGTATTCTTTGAGTTGTGAACTGTAACGGTAACCACCAGGACACACACGACCTTGTGTTCTTGGAAAAAACAGGAAGAAGAAGGTGGAAACTAAGATGAGTAATCTTATTCTGAATATTCAATATAATAACACAAATAACTGACTCAGAAAACACATGAATCACTTCAAAATAATATGGACATCAGAACAGAAACTAGTTTATTGGGATTCTGATGTCTGGCTAACGGCCAGACCCTCTCTGAGACTTGCCAGGGCACGGTTGGCCTCCAGGAGCTCATTATTGAGCTTAGTACAGCTCTCAAGCACCTCAGACAGCTCCTGCAGCTTAACCTGCATCTCATTACCGTTGTCTTCATAGACGGTGTACATGTGCTCCTTCATCAGCAGGCACGTCTCTGTCACCTGGCACAGGATAATAATCAGATCACTGACAAGATTAGAAGCTTTTGTGGGCAGAGATACTCCAGGATATGCACTGGACAACTCCACTGTAAGCATTTTTCTCCAGAACATGGAGGCTTTTCAGGGCAGTCATAAAAGGCATATTGCATATGCATATACCAATGAAATCACATGCATAATTGTTGTACCTTTGCCAATAAGTTCTCCTGAAAGCTGTCCATCACCTTCTGGTTGCTGGCACGGCTGTTGTTAATCTTTTCTACCAGTTCCTGCGCTCGTTTGCTGATGACATCTATGCTTGAGCTACAACACATGGTTACATACAAAAGTCCATATGGGAGCAGCTTAAATTTGGATTTATTGTCATGTCTTATTCATTGAGGCAGTAAATGAAGCAGCTTGTACACTGGGTAGTACTGATATCATGTAATGCACGAGTTATTACTTCTGTGAATGAACTGTACAAGCTGTAGGTGATTGTCTACCTGCTATGCTGCTCTTGAAGCTCTGTCATGCTCCCACTTGAAGACTTCTCTCTTAATGAACCACTGTCTGTGTTTTCTGCCTGCATTAGCAGAGACAATGTAAAACAGTCATAAAGTTTTCACTTTGCAGTTAGTATTATTTCATCGAGACTAAAACCTGTGGCAATAAAATTATACTACGAGAACAAACCATACAGTACAATCCTATCTCCAGCTTATTGTGGTAGCTAACTTGAACCTAACAAGTTGACTGGTAGCTAACCTGGTAGTAGCTCACTCGTGGATCATGTTCTTCACTGAATCATTGCCCTAGTTTAGGTTAATGGGTTAGTTACACTATCGTTAATAAACCACATAGGACACCTTTGACATTTTCTAATTTCATGTTACCAGGTGTTGATCTTCATGTCCATTGTTGGGAGAGGCTGGTGAAGTTAGGTCTTCTAAGAAAAAATCCATGTTCAGTCGAAGTTACACCTGTTAGATTGAAATTAAATATTAAATATCAGTATGTTACCGGGAAAAAAAACAATGTGAATATCTTCAAAAATAATTGACGTCTATATAACATTAGAAAATACAAAGAACAGCTGGTCAGTCACTAGCTAGCTAGGTTAACGTTAGCTACGTCAACTTTAGCTTTAGCTAACATGAAGCTGTAACATGGAGCTTTACTAAGTGCTGCAAATGTCCTATAATGTTCAAAGTTATACAGTTATACAGTTAGCTCAACAACTATACAACTATTTGGGATTAATTACCTTAGAGTTAATGTGCTAATCTTCCTAGCAAGTCTCTTTGTTTCCTCCTCTGTTTTCTCTTTCTTTCTTTTAAAGGCCTACATCAAGTGATATGTTTTATAAATGAAGTGTTTAGGTTAAAATCACAAACTGTAGTATATTTCTTTACTGTCCACAATCAGAAGCAGGAGGTGTTCTTACCTGGCTAACAGTGGTGTAAAAACAAGTGAATTAACACCCACCCTACTAATTAAGAATGAAAAACGCAGCTCCTTAGAACCTATTAAAAGTGCTACTTGGATTATTTACATGTTATTTACCAACAGCTTCTGTTAATTATAATTTTGCACTGCTTAGATAATGCACTGTAATGTAGCACCTGTCTATGTTAAGATCATTTAATGAACAGAGGGGAGAAAGCACTTCAACTGCTGTGGATTAAGTGTGGGATTGGAGAGGGAGAGGATGAGGGCCTGATTGATAATTGCTGTGATTGGAGGTGTAATCCCTCTGGTCTTCTCTCTGTGACACGGCCCCACAGTCTGGATTGTTTGTGCACAGAGCAGCCAGGCGCACAGGGCTGGAAGAAACGTCCTGATGTCTGTTTGCTGGAGGATGAAGTGATGGTGACAGCATGATACTAATGACAGTACGTAACCGCTGAGGGTGGACTCTCGCACTGCAAAGACTGAAATGTGTTTAACATGGAAGCTACCAAAACCTGGCCCTGACAGGTGGGTGAACTTACTATTCACATTTGTTAAGTGCCATGTCAATTAAATATACTTTAATCTACTGTAATTGTTTCATTTTCTATTTGAGCAGTGTGTCTAATTATGGCTCTGCTTCTCTGTATTTTAGGGAATAACTTCTCAGCAAATTAGGAAATCTAATTAGGAACATATGACTCTGAATGTAATGGAATAACTCATGAAATACTGACTGGAGGCTCCTACTCTGGGAATATGAACAGCTTTAACTACACAAACAGTGGACAGTCGTACCAGTATTTGGTTCAAAATGTGGAGCCTTTGTATAAGGAGTACAAGCCTCCTCCCAGGGACCTCATCCAGCTACCCAAATCGGTTCTGTACCTCCTGGTGGCTGCCCTGGTTGTGATTGCTGTGGCTTACGCTATTGTGGGTCACCTCATCAAAGATCTCATGCTGGATATAACAGGTACTCGAGTGTACTTAAGATACCGGCTCTCCGTCCCAGAATAGCAATGTGCAATATAGTGTGAAAATATGGTGGTGCATGTTGCTGTAGCTTTGGGTTTGGGTACTTTAAATAATCTTTGGTATATATGGTGTTTTATTTGATTTTAACCACCCTCTAGTGTGAGTATTTTAACATAAACTAATTAAATAAATAGCTTTTAATAATGCAACATAACATTTATGTTACTGCTTCCATTAATGTATGTGAGAAAACACTGTACATATTCTGAATTCTTTGCTGTGCATGTGAATTTTGGGAGTTGATCTTGGAATCATGGTCGTACTGATTTTGTCTTCTGCACTGCTCCTTTCCCTCGGCATTAATCATCAGAGGCCGATACAAGTCAAGCGTTGCATAGACCACTGTTGTCTCTACATCAAATATCTCCCCGTAGCACAGAAAAACCTCTCAAGAGTAATTTATTTTGGGAATGGAGCAGAAGCACAGTAATGATGTCTCTGTAAAAGGCCTTTTACTACATTTCACTTTGTAAATGAAGAACTGCAGGACTTTTAATAAAGGTAGTTTGGATGTTGTGTATCCTCTAATGTGCTCTCACTCTTCTCCTTCTGTCCATCCACAGACTGTTTGCTGGGCCCAATGGATGAGGACCTGAAAAAAGATGGAAAGATGGAGGGAGTCAGCCCGCTGCACATGCCACCTGCCCTCAGCCACTCACACCCAAATGCCTTTCATGTGTGGGACCAGGACGACGTCATCATCCCCATGAGTCCTCTAGATGAGAGCCCAGTGTCAAGCCCTCTGATGTCAGTCATCCCATACATACCTTCATTTTTCCCCACTGCCCTCAGCATTGGAAGCCCTTCCCAAAATCAGCCGATCCCAAAGGAGAGTGATACATG
The DNA here is from genome assembly GCF_900324465.2 of Anabas testudineus. NCBI lineage: Eukaryota > Metazoa > Chordata > Actinopteri > Anabantiformes > Anabantidae > Anabas > Anabas testudineus. The sequence continues at coordinate 21,337,958 of NC_046610.1, forward strand.
AGGGAAATTATGCAAGACGGTTGCATTTTTACAGTTTTTCCCCTTTTTCCCTTCTCGCTTTGGCTTCTTCTACTTTGTTTGAGCTTTAGCTACTTGTTTTTGCCTGTACTCTAATTTTGAACACGGGTTGGAAAAAGCTGTTGGGACAGATGTCGTACAAATCAGTTAGTGTCATAAATCCAACAACATTAGATGGTCAACAGAAATGTACAAATTCTGCACTGGGATTTTTTATTTTTAACATTTAACTGAAAACGAACAAGCAGCAATGAATGGCAGTCTGATTGTATGGCTTTACTTCTGTTGGAGCGACTGAGCTGTAATTTTCTTAGGCTGAGCCAGAGATACTCAGCAGGAAGGCCTCTCCTTGATCATTTTCCCAGTGGATTTGTGCCAAGATAGCGTCATTATTATTCTCCTTGTCCTGCCAGACTTTCACATCAGCCCAAGCTGCTGCTTTTGTCGGATGCAGGATTTGATTTCACAAACTTCAGATTTACTGTAGTTGAGTTATAAAAAGCTTGTGATCACGTCCCACATAAAATAACCCAAAGTCACAAGTGCTGTACTTCACTTGTGTCATGGACATGTGAAAAATAACTTCAGTAAACAATAGATCCTGTTGAAATTATATCTAAATTCTTCACTGTTTCACTGGATGTTTCTTAAATATATTACACAGATACAAATACCTGAAGGGAATTAATGAAGAAAGCTGAGCGCACAATGCAGGAAGTTTGGGTTAAACTCTTGTGTCAAATAAAGGTGAAAACCAGTGTCTCCTAAGGTAACGTTCCACACATGTCTCAGTCTTGTTCTGATACTAAATATATTTGCACGCTTTAGAAGGATCGGCCTAACCTACCAACTAATAGGGTGGAGTTAGTTCAATTAGTGGGGGTGACCACATTAAGGTGAGTGTGTGATACCTTTTTGGTCCAGTGCGTAACTCAGTGAGTATAATACAATACAAAGAAAGGAAGCATCTAAAACAGAACTATTACCTCTACTTCTTAATTTTAGTAAGTAGTAGAATACATTTAGAAATGATTGATTCTTTGAATTCTTTTAAACTTTTTGGTGTATTATTCATGCATCTCTTATCTGTCGTTGCAGTATGATGATGTATATTTTGGGTGTAACTGCATACAGCCTTTTGTTTGGTGCTGTGGAAAACAAACAAACAAACAAACAAAAAAAAAACACAAATGCACTGTTACACAACACAAAAAGACAGATTTCAGGGTCCTTTTTAAGCAGGATATTGGCCGAGATGCAGAAATCCGGGGATATTAAAAGCACATGAAGGCTGTGACATCATGCATGCACACACAGTATCAGCACTTTTAATCATCTCTCAGTTTGTCTACATTATGTCTGCACCCTACTGAATAGGAGGTTACTCCCCCTTTTACTCTGTTTATCTTCTTATGTATCACCGGTGTCTTTAATTTTATAATAACTGTGTGAGAACTCTCATTGAGTCAGCATTGCTCATTCCATCTGTGAAATTCAGAGTGCCTCTATTCAGTGAGGGATGGGGATTAGGTAGGGAAGATTAGATGAGCAGCTTAGCTTTTAATACAACATGCTTTTATTACTTTTGGGCTGTGGAATTAGATATCGCACAGCAACACACCAGTGGACAGAAACTTAGATTGTTATAGTTGTTATACAAGAGGATTGATTGGATCCAGCTTGAGACTGACAGTGAAGAGCAGAAACAATGTGTGGAATCAGTGACGAAAAGCACAGAGCAGCACAGAAGGTCTGTTTTCAGTGTGTGTGTGTCAGATACACTGTGCTCAAGTTTTCTTTTCACATGGGATTTCTATGTTTTTCCTTCCATGTAGCAGTCAGGATGTTAAATGTAGCTTAACCACTTCACACTAATATGCTGATATCAGGCTAAGATTATCCTCATTTACCTGTTTTAGATCTCTGAAAGCAGTTTGAGGATCAGCATTTGTTAACCCTGGATGAAGTTACCTTGTTCTCATGCTTTAAATAACAGCAGTCACGATCAGGATTTGACTCGGGGGATGATCATAGGATTGACGGTGAATCGTGGACACGAGTTGTATTTAAAGCATGCTCCTGCTTTTAACTGCGCTTGTTTTGTTTGTATTGTGTTACATGATGTGCACACTTTCATCACTGTTAAATGATAAGTTACCAGCGAACATGTTTAGGTCATGGGTTATTTTGGTGCATGTCTGGTTAGGTTCCAGTTCCAGGTTCACTTCTCCCCTGCAGACATTTAAGGGACTGTTAGAGTGATAAATAAACTGCTATGAAAATAAAACATTTAGAATATTGCCTTAAAGGTAGCTTTAAATACATGAGCAATTTCCAGTCCTGCAGCTAATCGTTTAGTAAGTCTGATAATGATGACTAAATCTAAATTTCAAATCAATTCTGTTCTTATTTAAACAGCTAAAATCTCTAAGTTGTCCTTTTGGTCACAGTATCTCAACATCTGGATTTTGTCCCTGTACAAGCTTTGTTTTTTGTTTGATATTTTATCATTAGGTATATCATGCTGGAGGGAATCTATCTTTTATATCTTGTTAAGCATATTTTATTCAATGATGTATGTAGAATCCAAAAATAGGTGCAACTTTAAATGTTAACGTCTGACCTGTTCTAATGAATATCTCATTATCCTAGCAGCACGGTGTTGTGAACATAGCACCTTTATTTGAGGAAAGTTGCAATTTAAATTTAGCTTTTTAAAAATGGCTTTTCAGTTGGGACTAGAGGGAAGGTTTGCTAATCCTATTTCCTGAGGCAGGAGATCTCAGGGCTTTAGGCTACACACACAATCTGGGAGATGTGCTGATGGCAGCAGCTCTCTCCAGCCAGAGCAAAAGGTTTAAGGCTTAAGGTGGAACCAATAAAGATTCAAATAAGGTCAGGCTGCAAGGAAGTGATACAACAGAAGGTTCCAGACCAGAGATACGTCACATTAACTCACTGTAACGGTAGAAATTATTATTATTCTTAAGTCTTGTATCGACATGTTGGCTATAAATTTTATTTTCACATAACTGTGGACAATAACATCACACATTTCTACAGCAACTCACAGATAATAAGAGTATGAGTTGGCGGGATGCCACAGTGTGTTATTTATGTGTGTTTTGGGAAGTGACTTGTTTCAGCGTGAATCAGGTCAAAGCAAAACTCAGCGAGCACCTGTCCATATTCTGCAGTAGATTATCAGAATGACCATGACCAGTACGGTGTGATGGAGCCACAATGAGCTGTCTGACCAACAAAGCGATAAAAACACTGTTAATGTGGCCAAATATTTGTGAAAGCACCCTTTTACTTGTGTTCACCAATGACAGTTAACAGTATTTTAACAAAGGACATTAACGTCGCATCTGTCTGAGTTAGTTAGAGGAACACGCGAGCTTGTTCCTCTTTGTAGGTGCTAAAATCTGAGTTAACTTTTTGAGTAATGTTCCTGAAATGTGGTGGGGACATGGTAATGTGAACCGCAGAGTATATCTGATTTAATTTAATTTAATTTCAGATTAATATATACAGTACCTGTGTAACAGCCTACAAATAAATGATATTAAAGAACTACTGTTACTTCAGGTACGTTAGTGTCTAATCATCAGTCTGTGTGACCTGGAGGCTTTCCTTTGGCCTCCAGGGAGGTTATGTCAGTAACACTTAAGTGATCCTTACCTGCCCTTTATCCTCAGGTAACAGCTGACCTTCGCCCACTTCGGCTCTGTTCTGTCAGTCCAACTCTCGCTCTGACATTACATGACACCAGCAGAGTGTAGCTTAATCTAATGGGATCAGGACAGCATTCAGTAACAGCCAGTAACCATGTGGAGGGCAGACAAGATAGGAAAAGCATGAAGAAAAAAGATTCTCCATAGCATTTAATGGGATTATAATACATCTTATCATGGTTGGTAATTTGGTAACTTATTAGTCAAAACTTTGTAATTGTTTACATACATTCATTTTCTCTAAAATGAATAATTGGGTGAGAATCTCCTGCAATGTTTATTTCAAACAGGCTTTAAAAGCAGAAAAGTTCAACAATTGAACATGGGAAAAAATTCCAACCTGTCTGTTCTGTGTCTCTGCTTCGCTCCAATGTTAATTGTCATTGGTTGGCTGAGTTTATCCTGGATACAGACACTGCCAATCTGCTGCCATCAAGCCTGATCCTCTGTTGGCAGGCCAGGTGGTCCTATGTAACGGACATAGGAACAGGGACTGCAGAAATCTTCACCTCTTCTGTTCTTCTCCTGCATCAGTATTGAAATTCTGCACATGGGCTTCTTAATATACATATGAAACAAATGTACTATATATTTTAGGGCTGTGTCACAGGATCAGAATGTGTCAATGATTCTCTGGGGGTCAGGTTGGGTACCCTGACTGATCTGTGGCTATGCAGCCATGATAAACTCTTTGCTCTAACACCTATCACCCATGGTCAGAAATTAAATTAACATGCTGGCTCAGTCCATCACAACAATACAACTATCAGGTAGTGTTGAATTTGTGACCAATTAGTGTAGATTAGAAACCTACTTGAACTCAACAGCATAAGCTGTATGGTCTGATTGACTCAGCCTGGCAGCCTTTTAACTAACCTGAAACAAAAAGTTGTCAATTATTCAGACATTGAAAACAGTTTCCTGCTGTGACATTCAAGAGGGTTTAGCAGCAAGTCATCCATATTCAGATTTGCTTAAGTTGCACATGGAACAAGTTTAAAAATTTTAAGATGCAGAACTAAGTGCGCACACAAGAAATGTTTAAATGCTGTAGGCGCAAACTACAGCAGCAAAAGGGAAATGACACTTGACACTCATACCAGAGTTCAGTAAAAGCGAACACACCGATCAAATGTTTAGGACTTTTATTCAGGGAGAACATTAAACAGCATAAGGTTCAAAGGTGGTCCCCCCACCACCAAGCCAAGTGAAGCAAATCATGTGAGATAAGTCACAAGACTACAGTTAAGCTGAGTAGACACATTTAACAGTCAAACCATTTATTCTTATATTTTAAAGTTCATAAAAAGATTTCCATATAAAAACAAGTTGATTCTGTAAAATACTAAATGCTTAATATTAATACCAATGTTTAAAAATCACTGGAAACAGTTATTACTTTCATAAACTTCACTGCAGACTCTTACTGCACGTAACTGACCACGCAACACTTCCAGCGTTTGGGTAGCTTAATTAAATTCCCTTTGAGAGAGGACTGTACGATAGAGAGAAGTGCCTTTAGCCTGGAAGAAGGTCACCGTCATTTTGTTCTTTGTGACTTCTGCATGGATGAAGCCTCCCAGAGTTGATGCTTGGCCAGTAAAGAACTTCACAGAACCTTTGGGAACATTGTTCCAGTGACGGGTGTCAGGATCCAGGAAGTTTCCAGCACCACTCACCACATAGCCGATATCAGACTCTTCTATATACTGAAATAAGAAAGACGGGATAATTGAAGAAAGTTTGATATTAAAAAAACAAAAACGTACTACAAAATTTACCAACACACATTTCTCATGAACCGACCTGCAGATTGTGGTCATGGCCGCAGAGGTAGGCGGTGGCCTTGTATTTTTTGAGAAGGGGATTAAGGTTGTGCAGCAGACACTGTGTGGGGCCCATGTTCAGACACAGACCACACAGGATAGTGGCCTGCTACCAACAGAAAGTCTGCCTTGGACCGAGCCAGTCTCTCCTGCAACCAGGTCAGCTGCCTGTTTGCAGCCACCAAACTCACAGGTCCTCTAGGCTTCTCGTCTGCGTAGTCGAGGGAGTTGCCGCACAGCATTACAGTGTCGAGCATGATTATGGTCAGAGTCTTGCCAGTGTTGGGAATGTGGAAGTTCAGCTCGTAATAATAGGACGGGAATTTCCTGAGGTAACAAAAAGGTACAAAGTTCAGCTAAATGTTCAATTAACAGTTTGAGATGTCAGAACATTAATTTTAAGTTGCTCCTTACCATCTGTCAGATCTCTGGCTGTAGTCGATCTGGGCTTTAACATTCCCTGCATGGTCATGATTGCCTGCAATCACGTACCAGGGGACTTGGAGGGACTTTGCAGTAAATACAGCCTCAAAGGTATCCTGACATGAAGATTCAAAGGTGACACTTAACTCAAAGCATGCAGCTTTATAATCATGTTTTTCCACCGTTTGTTAAACATTTCAACTGACCTTAAACCGAGGAGAATCCACACTGTCCACACCTTTGTAGTAAAAGTTATCACCGAGGGCCAGAATAAAGTCAGCACCCATCTGGTCTGCTACGATGCCCATTTCTCGAGCAGTAGCTCTCTGCACAGCAGTGACATAAGGGGCATAAGGCAATCCGCCCCAGTCCCCTACAGCCAGGAACTTAATGGAGGTTCTGTTCTCTGTAAGGGAACAAAAAGGTAAAAGGTCTAGGAGCTGAGAATCACAAGAGCAAAAACAGAAAGTTCAGAAAAAAAAGAATCAAAACCAAAGTAACAATACTCACTGTTAGTTTTTGCCAGGTCTTGATAGGCAGTAGGATAGCAATAGGCCACAGAGAGGGCAGCAATTAGGATGGATAGCAGTGTGAGTGCCATCTTTCAAGGAGAAAGAGATAAAAATCAGCACTTAAGCCGCGGAACTAACCCCGACTCAAACAGACAACATGACATTCAGTCATAACTGAAAGTTAACTTAAAACAGGAACACGAAACAAGCACAACAAACCACAGCTACGTTACCATGTGAGCCTACGCTTCCGCCCTCACTCTTGCTCTCTCTCTCTCCACTTCTACATCACCAAACAAACATGCTCTCCTTGTTTTTATGCCTAATGGTGGCTCGTGATTGGCTGCAGCCAGAAGCTGACAGGTTCCAGCTGGAGCTCATAGAAACTAATCAAAGCAGTCTTAGCAGGTCAGAGGTCACAGTTTCATGTTTGCCTAAGCATATCAGTGAAACTGTGCCTCTTTTAAATAAGTAAATGTCACAGATCAAATTACTCCCAGGTCAAATTACCCTCCTCAAAGACATCTCCAAACAAATCAGAGGAGTAAAGCAGAATCGAATGGCGCACTCCTCTCAGATAACAAGAAAACAAACCCAGCTGACAAGAAAAACGGGTTGAACGTGTGAAGAGTAGGCATCAATGTGAAGAGATAATAATGTCAAAGATAAAATGCTCACTGCTGATTAGAGGTGAAGTGTGCTCAGGACGACCCGATGGGACACTGTCCTCACAGTGCTCTTCCTGCTGGCTTTTTATCAGTGCTCCTGGAAGGAAGGCTCCAGCAGGACCAGCCTCAGCGCACGTCCCTGGAGCATGATCGTTGCTCACAACCTGAGTCAGTCTCGACTGGAATGTCGCCCAGGTCACATGTGACTGACAAAGATTATTATAGCTAGCATACAGACGGTTTCCAGTGTTAATCACAGTTTGTTTTTCCATCCCTGTTTCCATGTTTTTGGAGAATCTTTAAATGAAATGTGAATACGCAACCTCCTGAGTTTATTTCAGTTTGTTAATGGTTAACATAATGCACAATAAATGGTCGATGCAGTTTTGTATGTTTTTGTGCTTTGCATTGTTAACTTTGGTAATAATGGTTCCCCAACCATTTGCAGTCTCTTTCAGGTAAATGAAAAGCAGCTGGCAACAGATTTCAGTGTACCTGTATATCCAGGATCTAGAAATTATTTCTTGTACTGCTTACATGTGTTTAAAAGGAGACTCAACTGTCTTTACAAATGACAATTCTGCTAAAAAACAAAAAACACTTTGAGATATCATTTGGGTTATTGCCCAGTGACAGTGGTGTCATCAGGGATTTCACTGTTTTGTTTTGAGACTTCAAACTTTTAACAGAGAGCTTGTTGTTTTATGGACTGGGGATGTGGGGGTTTGTTGTCAGGAAAGTCTTGTGAAAAATGCAATGGAGCATTATGAGAAGTGCCTTTCTGAAGCTTGACCCACACTAAAAAGTGAAAAGTCTGTATATCTCAGCTTCTGTTGCCTTAATTTATTAATTACCCTGAATTTTATTGAGAAACGTTTGATTGCTGGATTAATATACTACTTTATAGAGTATACTATTCATACAGGTCTGCAGGTTTTCACAACTACAGTGATGCTTTTTCTTCAAGGGGTAAATCGGGCTTGATCTTGTCTTTATTAAGCCCATAAAAGCATGCATGCAACATGGCTTGATAAAAGCTAGATTGAGTGAGGAGTATTATTTAAGAGGAACTTTAACTTAACCTTATTTTGACAGTTTCGTTATCCAACAAATGGGTTACCCAACTCTGACCTGAACTGCAGCTCTTCTATCAAAGTAACTGAAAAGATAAGCCTGTAAAATCCCACCAACCGACTACAACACCACCTAACAACTTTGTACTTTGCTCCAAAATAAGTCATTTATTTTACAAGAAGGTTTAGAGCATGTTATGTGACACAAATGAATAGCTCTTCAGTTCCAAACTCCAAGCACTTTTAAAACAAAATATTATACAGACAGTACACTACAAAAGAAATAATGATAAAGCTGAATGCTTATTTTTTTTACACTTATTTCAAGATGTTCAAGATGAGAACTGTTGCAGTGAAAATCAAAGACTTGCATCTGTCACTTGAGATTGTTTTAACCAGACAGGTGAGGTGAAGGGTGACTCAACAAAAACACCATTCCAGTCTCAGAGACGACACAAGCATTTTCCTTCCATTTCAGAAGTGGTGTCCCAGGGTATTCACTGACGGTGGACCATCAAAAGACGGTATAGTGTGGTGAGAAAGGCTGTACATGACGTGGTGATCAGTAATTCATGTCACTGTATCCAGAGTATGAGCCCTGGCTTTGTCCTCCGAAGCCCTGGTACATAACGTACCCCTGCTGACTCCCCCAGGACGACTGGTTTCCCCACCCTATAGAACAAGATTATATCAGAAAGTATTAACCCTTCTGACTTTTATATATTAAATACAGGTCATGAATGTAGCAACAGAAAACAAACATTTCAAAATTAGCATCAGGTACCTTACTCACCATAATTATTATACACTTGGCCCCCCGTCACTGAGCTGGGGTAAGCCGTGCTGTACATGGAGTAGTCCCCCCCAGTGCCCTGGCCTTCATTCTGTTCTTGGGTCAGCATCTTCTTCTTCTCATCTCCATACCCGTAGCTGTAGGGGCTCTCCTGATCAGCAGGAGGAGGCATTGACTGGTAGCTCTCTCCCTTAGTGGTGCTGGCGTTGGAGCTGGAGACGGGAGGGGAGGAGTAGGTGGTGCTGCTCTCAGGGTAAAATGTGCCATAGCCAATGTTGCTGCTCGGTCCGCTGGAGCCTCCGCCTCTTCCTGTGGTGCTTGCTGTATTACTGCCATAGAGTTTATCTTAAAAAGAAGCAAAACCTCTATGTTAAATCATCTGTTTATTTAATAGTCTTTTTATTAACTGCATCGTCTACATAATATGTGGAAATAGTGAACAATGCCCAACACAGCCTCACATAGCCCAATGTGACATTTAAAATGTTTCGTCTAAAAGCCACAAACTCGTCACTTTATTACCACAAATTCACACATTCAACACAAACAGCTCTAGCTGGTGCAAACTAAACTTAACATGCACAAAGTGTACACGCAACATAGCATGCAAAATGTCAAGCTGTAATTATTCAAGCCATATTTTCATTACAACACAACTGTAAAAGTAAATGTTCTCAATGAATTTCTTAATTTTCAAGTTATAATCCTCTTTTACTGTATATAATAAAACAGAAATAATGTATGCATAACAATAATTCCTGTTGTGCTATTCACCATGACGATGTAACAGCAGTCTGCACACAGCTAACAGAGGTGAGCAGTGTGTACTTACGATAGCCTGTGCCAGTGCTGCTCTCATAACTGTAGTTAGCTTTTGAAGTAAAGAATAGAAATTACTTAGAATTTTTATAAGGATATTTAAAGAATCCTGGTTTGTCTTTGTGAAATTCCTTACTTTTGTTATAGCTGGGTCCTGAAGGAAACTGTCTGCCTCGGCCTCTGCCTCGACCTCTGTTAGGACCCCAGCCACGGGACCCGGAGTCTGAAGGAATTCCACGGATAGTGCCGAACCCTGGGATGTGCTGTTGAAAAGGAAAAGTAAAGTGAAGAAAGTAAGAAAGCCGAATGTAAAGAGCCCTCATGCATTGTGATGACAAATTACCATGTCTGTGTAGGTGACTTTCTTCTTTGAACTAGTTCTGTTGGTATTTGGAACACCGTTGTCGTCTGGGAACAGTTTCTCCAGGGCAGCCAGGGCAGCGTACGCCTTTGCTTCCTTCTTATTTGAGCCTCTGCCTTTGAACTTCTGCCCATCAACCTCCACCTGAGACACAGCAAAGATATAACCGAACTCTGTTTGTTCTGTTTAATCGTCAGCAAGCATTACTTTCTATGAAGGGGGTTCTGCTGATCTGATTCTGCAACCACTGGAAATGTCCACATCCAGAACACAGGAGCTGTATTGCTTTAAACAAATATGAAAATCTATAGTAGACCCTACAGTGGTGTAATGAGAGAAGGCCTATGAACTTTTAGTATAAGTGTAATTTTAGTCATCTTTACACACTTTTACTTTTCGTTTAATTTTAGCTTTGCTTCTACCAAGCAATACTACTGGTTTACCTCCATGACAAAGCACTTTTCATGGGAACCCCCCGTCTCTGCGGACAGCTCATACTTCAGGCTGCGGCGCTTCTCATTCAGCTCCATCACAGGGTTCTTGCCATTTTTGGTCAGGATAGGACCCTGACCACCCTGCCCATCACAAGAGGACAAAAATGGCTGTCAAATGCACAGAAACATAAAATTATTTACTCAAGAATGTATTTCTTTTTTCCTCCTTCTGAGTGAAGGACATGTTACGACAGCTTCATGGTTAATACTGGTTTCTACAATAAATCCAAAGGGAACTCAAGCATTTACATCTTCTGATGTTGAAGACGTGGGGACAGTTTGTACTAATTCCAGATTTCCTCCAGTGTCACCAGTGGACTCAGATTTCAACTCTGAGCCTGTTGGAAGACCAAGATCCTGCAAAACCTGAAACAAAAAGACAAACAAAAAAACTGTTAAATCAAAAAAATCTGATGTTTCAGGTAAAAGCAACGTTGTGTTCATAAAAAAGTGCACAAGTGGGTTGAGGTTTAGGACATGTTTTCTGTCATGCGCATAGTGAAGATAAACACAAGTCAATAACAATAAGGTTAACGGCTAGCTGCTTTTAACCTGTGCTGTGGTGTTGTCCCTTGTCTGGGAGCCAAACTACAACAAGAATTCAGATCAACAAACAAAGAGATGTGGCAGCCCAGCTGATAAGTGTGACAGCAGAGGGTCACTGACACATTGCTCCAGCAGACAACTGAATGCTGTGTATGTTCTTTAAGGTTAACTAAAACAAATAAAAGTCAGCTTATGTGGACAGAAATACAAGAGTCTTACCTTGGTGGCTACATTGAGCTTGGCAGCTCGTTTGGAAGGCCCAGTGGCCTCGTACGTTTTCCCATTTAAGTCCACAGCCATTGTGAAGACCGGTTCGTGAACTGGGCCAGTCTGAGATGTAAGCCGGTACTCCAGGCCAGGTCGGTACTGGTTTAGACGCATCACAGCATTCATGCTAAAATCATCGTTGACTACAGGGATATAAATATGAGATATGTAAGCAGAGATTGACCCTACAAAATAAGTGGGTGTTTAGCAGCACTTTATCGTTTAATTACTGATATTGACCAAAGCTGGTAGCTTTAAATAATTTTTACTTCTTCAGAAGATTTAGAGCAAATAGCTCTTTATAATTACAAGTTTCTGAGAGCAGAGTTAAAACGATTCTGAATGTCAGCAACATCATAATCAACTTTTGTCATGAGATTATGCCTTTTGAACATTCAGTAAAAATTCACAGATCTGTGACATTGCTATGTTTTGCTTGCAGTAATGACAATGTACAGCATTAGGAACAGGTACAGAATCACATCAGGGTTAGCTAAAGATAATATACACAATGAATTAGCACTTAAATGTACATTAATGCATATTGGATTCAGTGTATTTGTAAAAGTCCTTTAAATCGACCTACTTAAGATGACAAATATATAATTTTATACTATGACACATCTACAATGTCTGATTCATGATTTGTTGTAGAGTTGAAGACATACAACATAATCTGGTTAATAATCTACCATTCAAGAAACATATTACATCTGCCAGGTCATGTTTCTGTAGTTAATGTTGCTCCTCTGACCATTAAAAGGCTCAGCCTACATTAAGGCCTTCAATACCCAGCACTAACATGATTTCCTCTGAAATCGCTTCTGGAACTTGAGAAACTTCCTCTGTTTGCTGTTAAGGTGGGGCTCTTCATCTCCTTTCTCCACATCTGTGTAAGGTCTCTTAGCTGGCAGGCTGAAGTGTCCAGCAGGTCCTATCTGTGCTGCATGAAAGACAAAGAGAGAGAGAAACATATCTGAGAACATCTCTTTTCATGAAAGTGTTAAGTGAGCTGAACAGAAAGGGGGAAGGATGCATGTCATTAGTTACCAGTGACATCTTTGCTGATGGCTCCTATTGATTTCCGTGGCTTTACAGGTTTGTAATCCATCCCCAACACTTTGTGCATCTGTCCAAATGCACACAGCCTCAAGGCAAACTGACAAATATATATAAGTTAGGCTCTGTTTCCCGGCTTTAATAATAACACTGTACTTGTGCTGATGTGCATTAGTGGCCTCATCTTACCTGAGCACTCAGTGTGATGTCTTCACGCTGCTGCAGAGTCACTTTTTCAAGGGCATCAACTGTTTCTTTTTCACACGGATCTTTAATTCCAGGGCCGTCTTCACACAGAAAGCACACTAATCAGTGGACCAGTTTACAACACGGGTGGACCATTCATGTTGTTTTGACAGCTCAATAGAAATCTCACCTTCCAAAAGCATTCCAGAGGCAACACACTCTAAAACCCTGCGGAAGGACTCGCCTGCTCCCATGGGTCTCTCAGCTGTTACAATGACCCTCTCTACTAACAGTTCAAGAGGCTATTTTGAGAAAACAGACATTATATTCTACTCATAATTCATCCAGACACTGCTCCACTGTTAAAAGTTAAGACGTTGATCACAGGGCTAAAAATGAGTTCCTAAAATTGAAACAAAACATGTGTGATGGCTTCCTTACCCAACCTGAGAGCGGCAACCATGTAGGAACACGGTTACACATGTCCCTCATGATACGGATCACCACAACGGCAGAACTTAGGTTGCTGACTTTGGCCTGGAGACACAAACCAAAGCCAGTTCAGTTAGAGGAGCTGCCACCACTTTTACCCCACCACTGTGCTTTCTGGGTTTTCCCAAAACAATCCCGAATACAAAACAAGCACAGAAAGGTCAGAGCAACTGAGCCATCTCCAAATCAACAAACGTTAAAACGAATATGTATTAGATACAGTAAAGTAGAAATTTACATCCACACGCTCTTCTTTGTACAATAGTGGAGTTGAAATTGAGAGAGCTCAGTTCGGCACAGGGCATTTTGACAACTCAAATCATATGCTGGAGTCAATACCAATGATTTTTCCAGTTCAGCCATTGGTATGGATCAGCAGATTTTTTTTTTTTTACTTTTTTAAAACTCTTCCAATTTGACATTTTAAGATTATAAACTACATCAACAGCAACTGAGAGCTGAGCTAAAAACTGTCACAGCCTCTGCATGATTAGAGAACATAAAGAACAGAGGTCATTCACAGAAACAATTCAACCTAATGCACAAATAAGGACGTGAATGCAAACCTGGAACCACTTGGCATGGCGGAGAGACGCCAAGGCAGTAAGGCATTTCTGCCTGTCCAGAATGTCCGGCGGATCGTTGACTGTTCGCGTTTCTACTGACGAGGTGGGGTAAGAAGAAAAGGTACAGTTTGACCAAGGGGGTCGGCTCTGTCTTGCAGCTCAGGGAGCAGCAGCTTCCCACAAACCACCAGGAGGAGGGAAAGAGGGTCTCAAGCACCCAGCGTATAAATCTATGGTCCCAACAATCTTAATATTCACCAATCATAGATGCCAGCTTTCTCTTCCACAGTGTGTGAAAGTGGAAGCAAAAAACTGTCATAAAGACACAGTGATAATTTCAACACCTCATCATATACTGTTGATGTTTCCACCAGGTAAACTACGATAAATACCCCCTTTCCCTCATCCCCTTGGTTTGGGGTTGCTGCTATCCCCCCCTCCTGAGACAGTGTTTCCAGTTGGTCAAAGGTCCAGCGTTCCTAAAAAAACTTGACAAACTAAAAGGCAATCAGTTGTAAATCACAAGCATTGAGATGTTCTTCACGTCTGCCCCACATTGCAGCAAAACTGATGTAGTCCCTGATTCAAATGTGGCTTAAACAAACCTTCTGAAAGACTGGAACCACAAAGAGCCATACCAGCTTTGTGCAAGTTTTTGCTCATTTTCTACTGTTGACATTTAGCAACAGACAATTAAATGTGCCAAACTTTGAGTGAGCATTCCCATGGAAGCATCATCATTTGTCTTGAATCCTGGGCTTCCAGAGAAATGCTCACCCAGCATTTGACTCATTTGACTGTACTTATAACAGTTAACTAGTCCTAATCTATCCCTAGCAAGTGTCACAGTAAGCGTCTGAGCAATGATCTCTATACTGTTCTACAATGGATGTTTGCACAAATACAGGACAAATGAAAAACAGAAAAACGAATTTCCGACAGTCAAGTATTCAGGCTACACTATAACATCCAAAATTATATTCTCAATAATATTTAACTGAAATAATTCCTGGCATCCTTATTTGGGGAAAAACTGCTGCTTATTAAAAAATTTTATATCTTAAAATGAAATGTAAAAAACAAATGCTGTAACAGTAGTAGCAAAATTACCAAGTAACAATTATTCATACACTGAAGATAACTGTAATCCTGTAACTGTTTCAAGTCTCCCGCCAGAAGCAACAATCTGATCTGTAAATAAAAACTTCCAAATCACAATCTGCACATAACTAACCTCTGACTGCTTGATTTGTTGAACTGCAGCAGGTCATATATACACAAACTGTCACCTGATCAAGTCTGACTCACTGTGGAAGCTAAAATCATGATCACAGTTAGTGCAGTACATGATTTTAATTGTGCCGCAGCAGCGTGCAGTGTAGTAAATGGACTAAACTGCACTGAGACTGGTATGGTTATTCATTGAACTGACTTACTGTAACTTGCGATTCCAATATAAACACAGCTTGTGCCGATTTACCCAGGACCTCCACTAACCATTACATTACATTTATTTAACACTGTAGTTGCTTCCACCATGTTCCTGTCTATAAATTCTCTCAAAGAAGCCACAGAAATGCCCTCACTGTCGATCAGTTTTGCTGCAGCTGGCGCCAAATGTACATATTCAGCATCAAGTACATGCAATGCGCGCATTAACTTGTTATTCTTGAAAAAGCTTTGACTTTAAACAATAAAACAAATCCACAAGAATAAACAAAATAGTTTTTTTTTTTTTTTTTTATGAGGCATTGTCATTATCAGTATGTGCAAAAGGTATGAGCGGCTAAAGAGGAAAATACAGAGGTGGCAAATGCCAGTTTGACACAAAACGACTACATGGCTCTTGAGCGAGTGAAGAGCCAACATTAGTTGGTTGTTCACTGGCCTTGGTCTGTGACAGTCACTGAACAAGCTCCGCTGATGATTAATGAAATAATGTGTGTGTGGCTTAAACTGTCAGAGCAGGGTTAAAGATCAGTGGAGCAGTACAGTGTCTGCGTACTGTTAACAGATCAGGACTGTAGTAGCTGAGATCTAGCTGGAGGCTGGACCATCACACGTACCGTCATCTTCTGCAGCTTTATTCTCTTCCTCCGCCCTGACTAGAGGTGATGTCAGGTAGATAGTGAGAGTTAGAATTAAGTCCTTGATGTTTGTCACAACAATGGCTGCATCCCCTGGACTCTGGCTTACTGTGTATGTCCCTGTGGAAATAGCCTATTAAAAGGTAGACAGAATGAGGATGGCAAAGACAGACTCTAAAAACAAAAAAAAACTCATTCAAAAATCTGAGAAATATCTTTTTATACAATACATGAAGATGTTAAAGATATAAAAAACTGCAAGAATTCATTTTTACCTCTAACTCTGCCATTAGCTTTTCAGCCACTTGTGTAAGCAGGGTAGCTGTTGGCTTGTTAGAACAAAGCAGCACCAATTCTAGGTCTTTGTCTCCCTTCAGGAGGAGTCCCTTGGCCACCAGGCTGACCCTCATAACCCCACGCAGAACACGCTCCTGTGACTCACCATGAGTACTGTGACAGTGAAAGAAAAGACAACTTAAAACAATTCTGTTACTTTCAGATTCAGTACCTGAGTTTGAGCATTTTGCGTTTGGTTTTGTTTCTTTTTTATCACTAGGATCTCTGCCAGAGTCCATTTAGACGTCTTGCTTACCTCCCTGCCTCTGTATTTTTATTGCCATCTTTTGCAGCATCCATCTGATCAGACACAATCTTCAAGGCACACTCAACATGAGAAACAATCGTCTGCACTGCCTCCAGCTCCTCTAATGAAGGATACACTTCAGAGTGTTTAGCCATCACCTGGCGGTCATATGGCCCCATGTGTACCTGTGGGGATGCAAGTTCCTTGAAAGAGAAAGATTTAAAAATATTTCTTTATAGTGGAGATAAATGTATCTTAAATTTAATTACTTCGTAAACAGAATATTATGATACAGGATATTCTAGACACATGGCAAAGTAAACATAGAAGTAGGAAGTATAGTATTAGTCAGGAAGTGGGTAATTTAAAAAAAACTCTGGAAAAAAAAAACATTCTCATGCACAGAAGAGCAATCGTTTTAAGGTTCAGAAGGAAAGAATATGTTGATGGAAAACACTAGGTGTTCACAGTCTCAATGTGGATGAAGAAGTGAGTAAAATGGCTCAAATTAAAGGCCTTTGATTATTTTAAGCCTACATATCAATTAAGCAGGTAAAAGAATAACCTCATGGTGCCGTTTATCCTCAATTTCAATCTCCTCAATAGCAGCAATGTAGTCATGGTACTGTCTTAGCTCCTCCTCGTAGCACAGGCAGTCATACCAGTAACGCAGCTCCTCATACCTGGAAATAGCATATGACAAACTCTGAAGTCAAACCCCTAGTACTCCCCAGTAAAAGTAAAAAGTCAAAAACAGGTTCTACAACAATGAATGAATCTGAGGAAGAGGCGCCTGATGAGTGCAATAACAACAGTAACATAACAATCAATATCCACAGAGACTACATTAGTTTTGCTGCAATGTGGGGCAGACGTGAATCTTGTGATCTTGTGATTTACAGCTGATTGCCTTTTATTTATTTTTTTTTTTTTAGGAACACGGGATCTTTGACCAACAGCATATGAAGAGGTGTTGAAATTATCACAGTGTCTTTATGACAACATTAACGCTACGTGAATCCAGTTTTTGATCTGTGTTTGAGGTGTGGCTGTGTTTATTTGTGTTTTAGAACGTTACCGCAGTGAAACCATCAGAAAATAACTATTTATTTTTCATTGATTTGCTTTGTTTTTGTTAACGTAGCTCAATCTTCCAATGTCTACACCCATGACCGAAATCTCCTTTCAGACTCTGGGTTGGACCAGCTACTGAAATTGGTGGAAAGGGTGGATTTGTAAAGCACAGAAAAATAACAAATAGGTGGAAAGTTTATTCCAATAAAGCGCTGAGAACAGGCATCTCTGAACCACACCTTTACTGAAGCGCTAGTAAGATGGTTATATTGTGATGGTAATGAAAATACATTTTAATCACATAATCCTCGTGCCACAGATGTGCTCAAAATATAAGATTGATGGGGTTAGAGCACTGATGTGATCATATAAAACGGTTTTACCAAAAACCTGTATTGTGTTATTTACTGTATTTACATACACACACATTTACCTAAAGCGCCTGAGCATGTTCCTTAAAAATGATGAACCACTAGAGTTTCTTTATCTCTCTCCACGTCGATCTCTGATAAGGATTGTGCACCAGGTTGGATTCCTGACGGGTAACCCACAAAGATCCTTTCTAATGGTTAAAAAATGACTAATATTAAATCACAAGTAAAAAATGACTCAACATGGGCAGGTAGCGCCAGTGAATGAGATGATGGCCGACACAAAAGAAATCCGATGAAAATAAAGCATAGTTTTTATAAGATTAATTTATCAAGTGTTTTTATCATGTTTTACTTGGAAATGCAACAGACTGACACCAAGAGGAGATGTTATATCTTTGTTATTTTATATTACATAAACAACTGGAGCTGCGCAAGTGTTTTACTTATCTGAATGGAACAAGTCATTCAGGTTGGGTGGGGTGTAGACTACATTTAGAGAAATTCCACCCCACCCCCAGTTCTGACAGATTGTCGGGAGGGACCCCCTTGACATAGTGACAACAATATATATAAAATATATATAAAATATATCTGAAATTATTAATGCATTATTAACTCATTTCAAACAAAGTTTTAATGCACAAACCAGAAAAACACTGCAGCACCTGTTCACCCTACATTCCATTTGCCCACTTGTCATGGATGATTTTAATTTGAACTTGTGGTGTTAAATATTTGAATGATAATTGTATGGATTGGTGACACCATTAATGTCACAACAACTATGATAAGCTTGCCTAAACATATGAAAATTACTCCATGCACTGGTTTATGTATTTTAATGTGTTTTTTTGGTGGTGCCCTGAAATGGGGCTTACCTGGGGGTGGTTACTTTGGAATGTCTAAACCCCCTAACAGGGAACAAGAGAAGGAGGTAGCTGAGAACTGGCAGATAATTGGCTGGAAATTGGCTGAAACCGACCGAACAATGTAGGAATTTACTGACCAGCTCACCAGCAAACTGAACCCTTGCATCCCGAGTCACATCTGTGCTCACATTGCAAATCAAATATTGTTTTTTCACAATCAAATTATTAATTTCTATACGTGTGTCTGTATTTATGGTGATCCTTCTCTCTTCATCTTGTTTTTTATTTACTGTCATTGGTATTTTAAAAAATGATTTGATGAATGAGTGATCTCAGCTGTTGTTTACCTGTTAATGCTGAGTATATTGAATATACTTGCAATAAACGATTGACTGAATAAATGATTATAATTGTATTTAACTTTGAGTTATGTAGTTACCCGAACGCTACATGTCATGTGTGTACCTATCAAAATCCTCTGGAAGAAGGCGGTGGCCCTGTTGGATCAGGCTGTCCCAGTAGAGCAGCTCCTCATAAGCCTGGTGCTCGTCCCACACTGGCGCTGCAGCGGCCGCCATGCTGTCGCAACGCCCGGTCCGATGCGAGCTGTTTTGTCAGCAGAATAAACTTTCTTAATCAGCATGCAGTCAGACGTCAGACAACTGACAACACAATTCACATCAAAGCTAACGTAATGAATGAGATTAAGTTGTGCACAGGCAGCTAACAGGACACAGGTTGAGTCGGGTCGTTTGTTTGGATGCCAATAAACGCCAACCAAATACACATGTTCTAATACAACTGTCCATTAATACTATAATTGTATCCTCCCACGCCATTTGAAACGAAGATACTGTGATAAAGTATGACCATTTTTTTGGCTAATGTGTCTAGCCGCTCCGCCTACCTGATGCTAGCCAGCTAGCTAGCTAACGTTAGCCAAATTATCCGTATCATTTTTTACCGTTTACCATAAGGTGTCAAATTTGCACAGTAGCACTGAAATCTATACAACTTGCGTTTGTACATTGCGCACTTACTTAATAAGAGAATTAATAGGTGAATCTTTCGCGGTAACGTTGCTACCTTTTTGTTGTCAACCAACGACGAGTCGCCTGTAGATGACGTCATCACATGACCTTTTAAAAACGTCGTTTCAGATTTTTTCTAAATAGATAAATAAAATGCATGTTGTTGTTTTTTTCTATAATTTTACATATTCTATAAACTCACCAAAAAATTAAGCAATTTCATTATTTGTTCATATACAAAAAATAGGAGGCTTGTACACACATGTACTAAGGTCACTAAAGCTTAATGTGAGAAAAGGAATACAATGTTTCTTCAGGTTTTATTCTTATTTTTATTTGTTTAGTGGTGCTTTTATAATATTGTACTTAATTTCTATATATTTGTATCATGGCTTTGTTTTTCCTTCCTTCATGAAAATTGTATTTAATTGTAACTATTGATCCCCATGGACAAATTCAGGACACACTGTTAGAGGTGTAGGTGCCAATTTTTTCACAACCTGGATTTAAAAATTCTGACTGTCTGACTTATTTCTCTTGATCAACCTGAGCAAGTGGCCAATTTTTTAAATGATGTTTATGATGTAAATTCTACTGCACATTGTCCTAAAAATACGTGCTGGGCTATGTTTGACATCTAATTAATTCTGAGAATGAGCCTGAAATTCATTGTACAAAGAAAAGTCAATACAATAAATTCCAAAGAATTTTGGAATCTGTTCACTGAAGATATTAACAAGCTGGTCGCTGCATAGTGCTGCCTGGTTATAACCATATGAAGTCTTGTAAACTAATAAGGCTGTAGAGAAGTATATTTAAACATCTCACATAATATCTAATGCACTAATGTTCTTGTTTCACTCTTCATACTCGTGTAAGTTTATTTCCAAATATTTGTCAGGTCTCATTTCAATATCATTTAAATATAAATACTTCCTAGATTAATCTTAGTGCAAATGCAATGATTATAGTGGGAACATTTCTATTCTTAAAATATTTTATGTTTTCATTTAATTTTACAAGAAATGAAAAAAAGCAATTAAAAAAGATAATTTATTTTAAAAAAAAAAGTGCAGTTATTGTCATCATTGCAAAAACACTGGAGGGTGCCATGTTGTGTACTCAAATATATTTCAAATGATGCAGTGGAGGAAGAAAACATACCTGACTTGCCCAAAAACTTGCCCTAGAGGGAAGATAGTGAGTCAGCCCTGAATCAAAACAAATTTCTTGATTTTAAGTTATTATTAGCATAATATTATCATGAACTATGTGGCTGATACCTGTCAATTAATTCATCGTCATAATAACATATGGAAAGTGAAGTCCAGACAGACTTTGCAGGAAATCCTTGCACCATCATCAGAGTAAATTCTTATAAATGTATTCACGTAGAGCCCAAATTACAGTACTAAAGTACTGCAGTACAAACTTGTTTTGTAATTTAATTGAAATTAATCAAATTATTACTCCAGTTATTGGTGAATAGAAATTCAGTTCATGCCTAACACACTTACTTATCAGAATAATTACAGATGATAATATGAAAAACATATACAGTTTAATAACACTACTGTTAGCAGTGTAGTACATTTATTAACTAGACACATATCTTCCTTCTCAACGTAGACATATTTGATAACAAAGTCGTGGAATAGACGGTCAAAAATACATCCAAAATGTCAAAAATAAACGTTATACACCAATATTTTATTTACATTCAGTCTTTACATTTCCTCAGAAAATTGAGGTTATAATTCAAGTATCAACTTATAAAATCTTACATCATTTCACAAAAGCAATGTATGAACACATGGGAAGCATACTTAAACTTTAACAGACATAAACTCCACAGTACTTGCATGTCAACATTCATTTATGACTACATTCAGCAGAGTACCTAAGTACACAAACACACTCCTAGGAGTTTTAGGTTTGGAGCTCCCTCTGATGGTTATAGTGACTCAGGCCTCCATTAAAAGCTGGTGAAAATGAGGTTGAGAAATAAAATCAAACAAGCCTTATTCCCTCTACAAGTAATATTCTTGCAGACCTTGCTCTGAGTCTGAGGATAGGGTATAGTCGCTACATAATGCAACCAGCAGCTTTCTTGTGGATGTCCAAATAAGAGTATGAATTATGGAGTAAGGAATTTTTTCTTTTCTAAGTAAACTGTAGAAGGTTTAGTCTATTTTGTGCAAAATCAGAGCATTAGCTAGCTTCCATTTGTTGAGCATTTAATGAACTCACTGATAAACTATGATGGAGTATGAAAGAGAATGGACCAGCCAAAAAAAACTAGTGTGTTCCACCATCACAGGCACAAAGCTCGCTCCTTCCACCTGCTGGGTCGTCCTTCAAAACCTTGCTGAGATCTTCGAATGTGCGTTTGACCTGGTGACAAAGTTCATCCACCAATGACGACATCAGATCACACTTGATTGACTTCCTTCTTCTCTGAGCTGTGAAAAGAGGTGGGCTCCCAGCGGCCTAATTTATTGCCCCTCAGCCCTGCTTGACACTTTGCGATGAGGTATATTTTGCGGAGGACAGTGCGCCGCAACAGGATGTAAACCCAAGGATCAAGGATCTGGTTCCACGTGGCCAGCCTCACGCCCATCACCATCAGGGTTTTATAATTGGACAAGTCGTCACCGATGGGTCCTGTGTAGGAGCGGATGGCTGACATCAGGCCAAAGATCTGCAGAAATGAGACACAGGCTTTTATGAGTTTATAATGTAATAATGGAGTGAGTTTATTTAAGCTTTCATCAATCGTGTTACTTGACAATAGTACTAAATGTCCATAAAGAATCTACTGTAATTTTTGTTTTTATTGTATAATGTTATAATATTGGTATTATTTATGACATACACAATGCTTTGGCATTTTACATTAACATTACTTTTAAATCCTCTAGTGTATTGTTTCAGAATTTAATGGTAAATACAGGAACTAAATACAGTGTTTGTTGTTTGAATTCTGTGCAATCACACAAAAGCTGTCCCGACAAAGGAAAGTGTACATGCGTACATGGGTGGTCTTATGTAGCAGTACTGATTCACACTGACTCTCACTAGTAGCTTTGAGATTAGATATTGATCTGGCCATCCCTGTTTGACAAGATCTGCAGACAGTGTTTCATACCTGACCTGTCTTTCTCACCAAGTATAATTTGTATAATATATCAATATTAAGCATTATTACTGTCAGTGCAAATTAAAACTCATTCCATAATTCCCCATCTTAGACAATTATTGAATAAAGTGAAGTGAAAAATAAATATCAGACACAAAATAAAACAGATGAATGTCGCTCTGCTCCTAACAGGTCTCTAACACAGTACTAAGCTAGTACAAGCTACCAGGAGTCTCACAGTTGTATGCTTTTTATATGAAAGGACAACCATTTTAATCTGAGCAGCAGAGAAGAAAAGATGCTGTTTGGCTATAGTGAGGATGAACACAGTGACAGAGGTTTATGACCTATGATGTAAAATATTTAATTCAAATCTGTTTAATTTACAATTTTTATATCCACTGTTGTTTGTCTGTTGGTCATGCTAGTTTTTCCTAGTTCTCCTTCTACGTCCATTTTTTTTATTATTATTATTTTCTTTTTTTTTTATGTAACACAGTGCTCTTGCCATGTGTGACTGTGGCCATACTGTGGGCTTCCGTATTAGTACTTCCTGAAACTCACCAGCAGAGGGCTCCAGCAGATACATGAGGTGACCATGATGCCCACCAGCTGCACCACCATCTCTATGTCGTGTGACTTGGCTGAATGATGGGAGCCGGGCTTCCTCCTGAGGCGGGCGAGCACCAATGTCAGTCCACTGATGGTGTTACAGACTAGCGCCACAGCTAGGGAAGTTATTCCAAGTCCAGAGAACAGCACCACAAATGCCACGTCCACCTCCTCAGTGTCACTGAGAACTTTAATGAAACACCAGGTTCCTGGGTTCTGGTAAGTGTAAGAGCCCAGCTTAAAGCAGGGCAGCATGGCCACACACAGAGCAGCCAGCCAAATGACACAAAGGCAGACCTTTGTGCGCCTTTTGGTGACCAGCGATGAGTGCAGCAGTGGCTTAGTGACACCCAGGCACCGCTCAGCAGCCATGGCACAGCCCATGAAGAGAGGACACAGACCAAAGAACACCATGCTGCCACCCAGGAACTGACACAAGCCATCAGAGGTGTTGAAGGCCTCGGGGTGTGCACCTCCATGGAGGTAGAGTCTGAGAACAAGGGCACCAGGTATCAAGTGGCCAACGAAATCTGTGAACACCAGGGAGGCAGCAAACAGAAGGAATGTGGCTTTGGAGCGCCGGCGCTGGAGGGAGTAGGCATTAACTAGGATGAAGAGGGCCACAATGTTGGAGATGATGCCCAGCGTCATAGACAATATGACGACGATGGCCCCGGCGGTGGTGGGCTGCACCAAGGTGAAGTTTCCTTGCTGTGACAGCCCTTCGATAGTCACCCTGGTGTCTAACTCGTCTCCACTGTCGTTAGAGAAACGAGGGACGAGGGGCGAGGCTGACGAGTTGTAGTGGCTCAAAGCTAACATCACTGAACACTGAAGGTCATGACGTCCAGAGTGAAAGGAAGCTGCAAGAGGGAGAACAGGATCTGGTTTGTGTTCATTAATCATGACAAACTGTAAATAGAGTACACATGAAAACCCTGAATAAATAAGTGGGGAAACACAAATTTAGACACTTCTACTTAAATCATCATTCCTGAACAATGTGGTGAGTAAAGAACAGCTGTGAATCATATGTTAGGACCTTCACCATCACCTTATTTCAACCTAAGAGGAACTCAGGTGGACGAGTTAGTCTCGCGTTCTCAAAACACCAAATGAGGTCATATCTTTAGGACTGGAAGACCAGTTCGGAGAATAGATGACAAGAAACAGTGAAGCTGTTTTGGACAAAGACCATATTAACTACTTTTACGGTAAGTTTGTCTTTCCATGTCTAAATGCAGTGTGGTTTTAAGATTCACATTTGAGGGCGTCTAACAATGTTACACACATACTCCAACAAATCCCCTACAGATGACTTACGTGTCAAAGAAAAGCAAAGAGTAACAGAAATGTAATAAAACACATAGAGGCAGATGTTACAGAACACAAAAAGCCACTCTTAACTTAACAAATAAACTTTCTGTATTGCCTGCTGCTTTATAATTTTTCTCAACTGTGACATAGGAAAGACGAACAAGTAGCAATACTGTGATGTGGAAATTCTCCGTTACATGAAAAGACCTAAGATTCAGCATGCAGAATGACACAGTGTCAGAATAATGCAAATTATATTAGTGGAGTGTTGAGATCCACTGTAATCCTGCAGCTAGGAACAGAGGGAGACTCATTTTAATTAGTTTTTGTAGTTGTGAATGTGCCTCTAGGGAGAAGTGTACTGTAAAAAATATATACAAATCATAATTAATGGGTTGGTTAATCTCATTCTTTAAGTAACTAGTAACTACAGCTGCCACGTAGGTGCAGTAGGAAACAGTTCAGTATTACCCTGTAATTAAATAAAAGTCATTTTGGCTAAATTCTGCAAATAGGATACAAAAATGAATTCAAGTACAGTACTTAGTTACTTTCCACTGTGAGTTTTTCTCCCTTTGAAGTGATTAAAACACAATGCAGGTAAATTAAGACGCGAAAAAGAAAAAAACCCAGTTGTGAAATTGTGGTTAATCTTTAAAAAAGTCCTATGCATTCATTATAAGAGCAGACATAACTCCTGCTGAGGGTTTCATATTAAGATTTCGTACCACTACATGGCTCGGATATCCTTCTGAGTGCGGCTGAACATCCTAAACAGAGCTGTCCTTTCAGGCAGACGTCTAGAGAAACTCCCAGCAGTCCAGAACCAGACCTTAACATCTGAAACCACGTCTCCCTCGGATGGAGGTAAAGGTCTCCGCGTCTTTTGCAGAATAGTTCCCACGGCTGAATCCGTGCGGCTGCAGCATGGTGGCTTGAAGGTGCTAAAAGAGTCTGAGTGACACCAAAAACCCCCGAGTCACCTCTTTATAGCTCATCTCTCTGCCTTCAGCCTGTGTGGGCGTCTTCTCTGCAGCCGTGGACGTCTCCAAGCTGCGCGTCTGCGCTTTGTGCCGCTCCCCTCTGTTTACATGACCTGCACTGTAAACCTGTACCTCCACTTACTCACCTCATTGCATGTGTGTGTGTGCGTGTGTGTGTGTGTGTGTGTGTGTCACCTACATTTCCAGGAAAGTATAGTAGCTATACTACATCCGAGCTCCTTGTTGAGATTTCTGCAGCTTTTATGTTTCAACGTCGCCAAAACGGTCCAGTTTGAAACCTTGGCAATGAAACAGTTGAGAAAAGTGACGGCTTTTACTGGCTGTCGACCAAAGACATTGTTCAGCCTCTTGTTTTCAGGAATCTGGATCGATGTGAGCAGATTCAGTTTCGTATTTACATGTCTTTTTTTATGCTGGTTGATGCGCAACTCTGTGCTGGAAATAACCCCTGAGGTGTATCAAGTTGTCCAGAAAGAGCCAGTGGTGGACATGTAGTCCATCCATCTGCTGTTGGAGAGGTTTTCTGTTTCAATTCCCTCTGAATAACTGACCTCAGGACACAGGAGGTAGGTCAGAGTTAAATTAAAGGTTTAGTTAGGTGAAAGTATTTTAAAAGTTGCTTCTTCAAAAAAGTTGATGTTATGAAAACGCATAAGAAGGTATAGAAAACCCGATCCAGATGTTGCTCAAGGACCCTGATGTTGATCTTGATTGACAGTCTGAGAGGAAAAAAACCACAAGGAGATACAAAGCTGCTCTCATTGAGATCCTTTTGCTGCATACTGTGGACAGGTGGTCATGTTTGTTTGAATTCTACAAGGACCTGGCAGCTCAAGTGGACACATACCTACGGTGTGGAAACATCTGAAACTGGCAACCGGTTCACAGGAAGGAGAGTGGAGGTCGCCACTGGCACATAAGTAGGTTTACAAAAAACATAAAACAAGAGGCAGCTGGAGGAAAAGCTGCCCTGGTGAAATGTAAGTAGGTCTACTAAAGCACTGTAGTTATGTACAATTTTAAGGTGTTTCTGCTTGAGTTTCCATTTTCACTACATTGTAGAGGCAAACGTCCACTTAACTCCACCACGTTTCATTCTACATAATGCAGCACAATCACAAGACGTGTGATACCCAGTGTGAAGTTTCACAAGCAGCAGAGTGATCAGTAATTCAAATGATAATTAGTACATTTGAAACACATGATCATCAAAACTGTGTTTAAGCGAGTTACAATATGATTCATCATTACTAGCTGTAACCTCATCCTAATCGAATTTCAAATATGAAAAAAAGGCAGTTTTGAAGGTATTTAGACAAAACCAAAATACTGGACAAATAGCATTTTTTGCCCTATTGCAGAGGGGTTTAAGGCTCTGACCATGAACTATGCTGCCAGTTTGTGTTCATCTGGGGACCTCTTTCATGTGATTTCCCATGCGTCTCCTCTTGACTCTCTAATGAAGGCATAAACTGCCAAAAACCAACGCAAAAAGCAAAACTAAACAACTGGGGCATCCCTGCAGCTTAGAGGATAACATGCATGAACTATAATACTTGGTAAGGGAATGGTTTTTCCATTTCGCTCTCTCTCTCTTGTTTCCTTTTCTCACTCTAATGAATTTTCATTAAATAAAAAACGTGAAGCTAGTAGAACTAAAGTCATCTATGGATATGCTAAAATACAGTCATAACATGCTGTGAATTTATGCACATTCAGTTCTGGTTCAGGCTGTTTTTGATTTCAAAACCCGCAGAGGGAATTCAATATGAGACATTACAAGGTCTGGGTGGAAGTCAGTGCTGTTTTTGATTGCTTTTTTATTTTATTATGCTCATACATCTTATTAGCACGTCAGAATAGACATGTTTCAGTGCCTGTTGCTCTTGGATTAAAGAGCCAGTAATTCATGTCTGGGTTGTCTTCCTGTCCTAATACCCATTTAGACTACAAACTGTAACAATCCAGCGTTTGGCCCGCAGTGCATGTTTTCCCTCCAGCTCTGAAAAGAGACCCCGTTACCCCCAGTTTCATCTTCAGTTCTTGCAAATGGTGCCATTTTGGCCATTGCAGATTGTTGCTTCTTCCAATACTAAGTCTGGGGTTTATGGGTTTGAGGTTGCTTCTACACCCGTTCTCCCTCCACTGACCACGAAGGAAAAAAGAAAAAACACTGCATACTTTATGACCATAGAAGCACTCGGAGATAGAGGAAATCTTTAGATTGAAAAGAGGTTTGAGTAAGACCTCTCTCTCTAAGTTGTCAATGTATTATTGAGGAAATGTCTCATCTCATTGTATATGCACAAATATTCTATCTGGGCTCAAAACCTTCTCCACATTATGGGCAACTGTGTCTCAGTAGGTAGGACAGTTGTCTATGAACCTCATGTTTGGTGGTTCGATTTCAGGTTCCCCCTAATGCCACATGTCGAAGTGTCTCTGAACAAGACACTGAACCCTGAGCCCTTGGCGCCTCCCTTTAATAAACTATCAAGATTGTCAAGTCAACAGTGCAAGCTGGCAAAAATGTAATAGCTAAGGATCTAATTAAAACAATATGCGAGCAACTGAAAACGCTTACTAGGTGGATAACTAACAAACCAGACCAAAAAAAAAAAAAAAAAGAAAGAAAGAATCACCCAACGAAGCTCAAGGAAGAAAGAGAAAACAAAATCACTGCAAAAGCATAAAAAGATCTAAATTTGGAAGGGCTATAAGGGCCCTTCAAGGGCCACAGCAGGTTGTGGAGAGGATGTGTGCTGCTCTCCATCATGTTTAACAGTTTGTTCAGCATCCTCCACTCCACAACCTGCTCCAAGGGTTCCAGTGAAGTCCCCAGCACAGAGTCAGCCTTCCTGATCAGGTAGTTCAGTTTGGTGTTGTCCCTGGATCTAATGCTGCTGCCCCAGCAGACAATTGCACTGGCTACAGTAACCATTAAAGCTTCCCTCTCATCAGGGCGTGCTGGATTGTATTAAAGGCAAAAAAACATGATCCTCACAGTGCTGTGTGAGAGGGCTGTCTCTAACCTGGGGGTGATAGACTGTACTGTAATAGGTCTAAAGATGTTTCAGCTTCAGGCCTCATATGGGTCAGGACCAATCTCCAGAACTTTCATGACGTATAAACTGAGGGCGACTGGCCTTTAATCATTTAGATCAGCTGGAGATGAACATTTCTGCAGTGGCACAAGATATAATGTCTTCCAAAGCTTCAGCACATGCTCCCGTCTCAGGCTGAGGTTGAAGAAGTGCTTTTCCCAAACCTTTCTGCAGAGCACATGCCTGTATGTCAGAGAGATTGAGTATTTCTTAGCATCTGAGTAGCTTTGAAGCTGACAGGAGGTTGGATTGCCAGTAACTGGGCTTTTGAAAATGTATTTATAATTTTAGCACAACAAAGACATTCAGGCCTAAAACAGTCATTCTTACTACTGCAGTGTGCTAGCGTCAATTAAACCAAAGGTAACCATCGGGTGCTTGTGCATTCCTCGCTGACATTTTAAGGCGATGCCGGCTAATCCGACTGTCCAGCCACACGGTATCGGATTGGGAGCCTCAGAGACTACTAGACAGAAGTGAAACAGAGGAATGTTTGCATGAGAATATTCAGCAGAGGGACGAGGAGACAAACACACTGTCAAAGAGAGAAACACATTCAGCTACTTTTCTCTGATGAAACACACACACACACACACACACACTGTGCAGTTCAGATTGTTTAAAAACTACTGTCTGACTGTCTGGCTGGAACCCAGAGCTCATTTCTAACATCCACTTACTGTTCTGCCTACTGTGTGTCTCATGACATATCATCTCATCTGCGCTCTTTTGATATGGTAGTGAGATGGGTATTCAGCTAAAGGTCAATGTCAACATTTTGTGTCGCCTCTTGTGAGTACTGCTTCTTCAGTAGTGGTTGATATTACACAACAGCTGTACAAATAAAATGAATAGCTTGTTCAGGATGGAGGGGCTGTGTCACAGCATTCCGCAATAAAACGTAAGACTGTTTGACGCATAAAGTGACACCAGACATACCTGCACTTTGTTTTTGGGGAGACAAAAAGCAGAAACGAAGAGCAGAAGGACTGAGTCGCTGCGCTGTGTTGACACATGCAGCTGAATATTTACCAGAGCATCTCGGCAAATAGAACCAAAATGTTTAGACAGAAGAGCTTTAGCAGATCGCTCTATTCAGCATCCATTTCCACAGCAATGTAGGTTAACCCCGCGATGTGACGTGATGTGAAAGAAAGCAAAAGGCTGTGAAGTTACAAATGGATGTTTTAAACTCAAATTCCTGGAGCGCCTTGCATTGGTTATGTGTTTTACTTAGATCTCTCGGAAGCTTATCGAGCTTATCCAACCAAATATTTTCTCTTGCGGTGCTAAAACAGATGTCATCATCCACCTATGGCTTTGGTTTGTTTTACAACCTCCAAACAGCAAACTGTTCAGAGGATTATTTGGTAAATGTAGGGCTGGGTTGATTTTGATGCTTGCAAAGGCAAAAATGGAGAAAGACTAAAAGAATTATGTTATGGTCAGTAAAATAAAATTAATTTAAATTTAAATGAACAAGCACAAAACAAAAGTCTTAATATTTTCTTCAAACATTGTATCTATGAAGTCAACATTTTGCAGCATCTTTCCTCAGACAGTCATAAACATCACCACACTATATTTAAATTATGCTGCTCCAAAATGGTTGGCTGGAGATGAGGTCATGTGGTCCTCTCTGCTGGTGGGACCTGCATGTTGTTACGTACTCCCTGATCATATTCTTTGGTTCTTGTTGATCTTCTTTCTCTCTCTGCTTCACCAAAACCAGTTGAGGCAGACGATTTGGCGGGACATATAGTAGATATCACTCTGATGACTTAACAAAACATAATGGCACAAAACAACAAGTACAGCTTAGACCTATTACTTTCAGGTTATTTATATGCAGTAGTTGTGCTGAGGTATTGTTACAGTCAATAAATATGTAAATGGAGATTGCTCAATATTCACAAATGTTAGGCCAATTTTTCACAACAATTCGACATCATTCCTCTTGAGTCATATGGTTTCAAATCACATCTGTTCTGGAGGAGACTTTTCTCCTTTTATTAGTGCTTCAGCCAAACAGTGGCTGGTCAGGAAGCTGACACTAAACGCGCGTGGTGGCGTTAGTCTGTCTGTATCTTTCTGAGGCTGTAATTCCACAAGGCTTTCGAAGACTGAGCAGTGTGTCACAGCGAGGAGATACTGGCACAGCCAACATGATGAGGCCGTAAAATTGATGATGTGTGTCAGCATTTTATTGTTGTGGTTCAGAGAGTTGGAGGGAGAAGAGACAGGAATAGGCACTAGGACTCCAGTTACTCCAGAGTTACTGTAGTGAGACAAATTAGTGTCATTAAATGTACAAAGTAAAAAGAAAATACTTCTGTTACTGGGACACCAGCCTGGCCATCATGTCTAGTCAAGCATGAAATTATACACGCTGTGCAGTCCTTCATGCAGGGGATTTAACAACTGCAGGCGCAATCTCGAGTGCTTTCCCCGTACAATTTTACAGATTATACAAACCAGCTTCTGAAATGTCCTGTAACACCAAGTATAATAAATAAGACAAATGCTTTGTGCTACCACTCTTCTGGAGAAGAGTTACTACCTTCTAAATGACAGACGCTTTCAGTCCAGTGTCATCAGCAGCAGCTTGAAAGGTGCCAAGAAATAAACCCGGCACAGAGTCGCTCGACCAAATCCAGTTCCGAGAAGTGAAAGTCTTATGGATTCCTTCCTGTTACATTTGCAAATACTGTTAATATAACATTTCTGTGGCTTTTCCCCCTCATAAAGCCAATGACACTTTTCCATATCATTGTTTATTGGTTCACATTAGATCACATTTTCCCACATCAAACCCATGTTTAGTCAGTATCTGAATGAGTCTAACAGATCTGGTTGGACACAGACAAAAACTTTTGATCCAAGATTGACAATAATAAACAGAAATTCTGAGTTTGTTGTGTTTGTGTTACATCCATGTTCCCAGTTCAATCCAGAGAAGGGAAGAGTAAAATCAAATCTGCTGCAGCACCCAGTTAGACAATGACATAGAAACAGGAAGGAAGACTCAGCACACAGCATGTGAGGACTCTGAACAGTCTGATCCATGACAACAGTACCCCATCAGACCACGTGGGCCATGCACTCAGTCCCCCCCCCCACCCCCTCCCAGGTCTTTGTGTATAATGAAACTGAAGGGTTCTCTGCGCAGCGACTAACGAGGGCTCCTGTCAGTGTGCATAAAGGAGAGGAAGTGGTAATTAAATTCCATCTGCTGCGGAGCGAGATTTATTAACACAGCTGAGCTGTTAACAATAGAAGTTGGTGACACAGGCACCCATCAATCACACACAAACAAATACTCCACTCAGTCAGTTCCATCCATTTACCTTTTACCTGGAACCTGCAGCGAGTGTCTCAACTGTCCCCATGTGCTTGTTGTATCTGTTCAAATGTTAACCTTGAATCTGAACTGATGCCATGTAAAATAGTTTTATTTAAGTAGACTTCAACCTCGACACGACTGTCTATTTACTGCAATTTACGTAAGTAGCATCAGCATTGTTTTTGCATGGAAAACGTTTCACATTTTTAATGAAAATATTAAATGGAAACCAGGCGAACCAAGTGCAGGATGTTGCTTTATATTTACCATAGAGACGTGACTGTGCTGCAAAGCATTTCCAGCTTGGCAACAAAGTGAATAAGCAGATTTCCCAAAAAGTAATTTTTTCAAATGTTTATTGAAGTTTCTTATTGGTCACTGAAAGGTCCTGATAATATTTTTCAGTTGAAAGATCAAAGATCTTCACAGAACGATCTGCAAGGAGAAAACTTTTACTCCCATAAATTATGTAATAAAAGCTCAATTGTCTCAGTTCGTGCACAGATGTTTTCTGATTTTCCACTCCATTTTGCTAGAAGGTAATTCATGATCTCACACGTCATAACTTTCATTTGTCAGTATCAAGCCATAGAAAATATGTGACGAGACTCGTACATAAATCATTTTTGGCACATTTTAAACATTTTTCTTCACCATGTAACCAGTATTTGCTGTATCCACCTCCGTCACTTCCTTCCATTTCCATTTCATGTCAGTGCTCTGTGGTTTGAGGCTTGAAACCTTTCACCATTGATAAAAAATGTGCTTTTACACACACACACACACACACACACACACTCGCAGAACTCCGCCAGCAAAATCTTAAAAATGTTCCTCACGTTCAATTAAAAATGGTCCATGAGGAGTAATTGTGTGTACAAGCAGCTGGACTCTTGCCTCCTACTTTCCCTGCATTTGTCTTCATCTGGAACAGTTGTGCAGGGACGACTGCGCTGCACTGTACGGGAGATTCAGTGCAGGCCACACACAGCTGTGACGCTACAGGAGGCAGCGTAGGCAGACGAACAGATAACTCACACTTTCCTGACCCTGACACTTTTGCTGCTTTCCTGACACTGAACTTGCTCAGCGTAGTTCTCCTAAAGGTACATACTGTGCTGTGGTGGTGACACAGCACAGCGAAAGTTACATGCCAGCTCACTGATTCTGGTAATATTGCTGATAGTTATCACGCTGTGTTTACCTCTGCTCAAGCTTTGTCTGTGTGATGGGATATTTTTTTTCTACATACTTCGGAGAAGGGGTTTTAAAATTTTAAATTGCCCTGTATTTTACCTGTTAAATAGGTAAATGGTAATGACGATCACACATTTCAATAATACATTGTTAATAAGACTAAACTATATATAGGAACATTTGCTTATGAATAT
This sequence comes from Anabas testudineus, assembly GCF_900324465.2. Classification (NCBI taxonomy): domain Eukaryota; kingdom Metazoa; phylum Chordata; class Actinopteri; order Anabantiformes; family Anabantidae; genus Anabas; species Anabas testudineus. The sequence continues at coordinate 21,371,726 of NC_046610.1, forward strand.
ATGAAGCATCTGTAACTGGTATAAACACAATCATTAATGTATTGTAATACTTACATACTCATGATGCACTGGATTCGTTTGACTCTGGAAATAGTAAATTAAATAGAAAAACTCTGTGCACTTATTACATCCATCCATATGTTTGAAATTAATACTTTGCTGTTAAGTATAATAAATAATAATATTTTACATGGGCACAATATGATTACAGCTTTTCTTTATTTTTTGTCCTGTTGTTCTTTGAGCTTTGAGGTTTCTTCATTCAGATTGAATTTCATTATTTGGTGAGCAAAGTTAAACCAGCCCATTGTTTGAACTGTAAATAACAAAAAAACTCCTTTAGAGTTGCATGGTTCAAAGGTCACGCTGCTGTAATGGTGGTATAGTTAATCGAACTCATCTGGAGCGTGAAGACAGGACATTCCTTAAAACTCAAAGTGACTCAACACCAAACTCAGACCGAGAAATTGCACAGAAAACACATTGTATGTGACTCTGTTTCCTCAGCACAGCTGGTGCCCCGAGGATCCTGTTTGTTTTCCCTGTTGCAGTCTCTCGGTGATGATGAAAACCCGACAGCTGGGATAGGCTATACAGGAGTGATCCCTCAGTGTGGTGCTCTTTTATGAACCTGTCGAGGCTTTATGCGGGATCATGGGCTCATCACCGAGCCGTGACCACAGAGCGCCACTACAATCCAGGCTCAGACTGACGTGATGGCATCTTGAGTTCACTGGAAAGTAAACGTGATAAAGATAAAGATGATCTGAAATTTAAGGAATGTCGCTGAATGTCGACACAGTTGTTGTTGTTTTTTCCAAATTGGCTTTGTCTTACCTTTCATTGTGTTTGCAGCAAAACACTGCAAATAAAACACTAGTACATGTATATTTAGGTTATTTGTGCAGTTTGTCTGAAAAAAGTTTTTTATGATTTAAACTGGAGACACTTAGACACTAGCTGATGATAAACAACGCAGCCAGACACTTTGCTAAAAGGTTTTATAGAAGGAACATTATGTCATGATTAGGAATGATGAGACATAACCCTTAAAACTGAATGTGTAACTGAACTGTTAATTCAGTCTCACTGTTTTCTCATAATCCTGTTTTATAACCTTTCTTCTTTATGAAACACTGAAAGGTCAAATAACAAGCAGGGCCTCCTTCATTTTAAACATCCAAATGTTTTTGACAAGCTGTGAATTAATAAATGTGCTCATTCACACACACACACACACACACACACACACACACACACACACACACACACACACACACACACACACACACACACACAGGTGTTTGCATCTATGCACAGACCATTTGTCCTGTTCCTGTGCCTGATGAAGAATCTTGTCTGTTAACCTCACAGTTTATTAGTGAGCTTTAGAGGTACCAGTAAATAAAGACTTGTCAGTTTATACTAAGAAACTTGTTTTTTACTTATTTACATTTATGTCCATGGTTATAAATGTGACCATTACCATAACCATGCTTTTTTGTTTTACAACATTAACTCAACAGTGAACCGTCCAGATGTGGAAGCTTAGTCAGCAGTGATGACTATTTTGTAATTTCCATTTAATGCAGCTGAAAGTTTGACTTCTGCTCTTTTGTCTTTCTCACACTGGAAACTTAAAACATGTGCTCAGTAAAATAACAGTGAAGAAGGGGATTTTAGTGCTCTATTATACTGGTTATATGTTTGTGTGTGCACCCTGGGCTCCTTGCACACTAGACCTAGTCCTTATGTTTGGCACATGCTGCAGCTCACTGCAACCAAACTCTGAGCCAATAACTGCTATATTCATGTCAGGGTAGCGCAAGATACATTTAATGTGGTTAAGAAGTTGTTTCATCTAATCCTAGTTCTATATCAGTGAAGATGGTATAGCTCTAACAGCAACAAACAAAGAAAAATGTTAATAAAATATAACTAATCAAAAACCCTTTCCCTTAGTTCAGGATAAATACAGTATTTGAGGTCACAGACTTTTTGTATGTTAATACAATGGCACTTGTTCAAAGCACAGATTAGAGGTCCAGGCTTTAAAACATCTGGTACAATTAATAATAAGATCTTAGCATGAATGGAGGGTTTTCCACATTTCACACATACTGCAAGCAGGTGTAAGTGATAAATACATATCATACTGAATAATAGACCAAACGCATCCAGGAAGGGCTTAGATCTAAAAGGCAAAAACTCACACAAACTCTGATGACCATAATTGATGTATGACATTAGTGTCACATTTGTACGTGACCCGATGACCTTTTCCATGCTCTCAGTGCATCTGTGAATTTGAACTCAGTTCAAGATGACCTTTCCTTCATCTGGCAGTTTCCTGTTGCTGTAGAGGTTTTATTAATGGTCTTTAGTGATGTCACTGCACTAGTCCCATTACTCATTCCCTTCTTCCAGACACATTAATAATATTAAAACCCAGGTAAATCTCTGCATTTATTCCAAAACCATCTGTCCTTCCAGTTCCATAGTAATTACAGTTAGCGTGTATCCATGTGTATCATCTACATTTACTATGGAAAAGGTTTAAAGATGGTCAGTAATGATGGTATTCAATAGTACTGGCATTAAAGTTCATGATAATATTACTTATTAAATTAGGATTGTCTTCACAGAAAATATAAAAAAACTGAGAACAGAAAATAAACCTCAATTGTTCTGCTGATTCACAGATTGTAATTCAAACCAGAGATGATGACGTGACTCCACAGACACAGACTTTCTGCAAGGATATAATAGTAAATATCACTCTTATCTTATTTAAAATTTTTGGAAAAATACTTGCAACCACATACTGACATCATATTAAGTAAAAGCGACTTAAATTAAATCAGCTTGTGATATCGTTTAATGAGACACGATGTTGACTTAATTGCATAATTATTTAATCACAATGAAGTTTAATGACTCTTAACAAAATCTCCACAATACTCACGTCAAATCTCAGCTGTGAAATGAGGAAATGAGGTTTAGTTATCATCAAGTTATCATTAAACAGCATCAACAGCATTTGAAAGCCTCTCCCCTCACACTCTGAACTCTGCGTCCAACAATTCTTGTCGCCTATTATAATTGCTAATACAACAAGCCTACTTCGTACAAACAGCACTTCGTACAACAGTCCACATAAACTGATTTGTTTCAAACATTTTGCAGCCTTAATAGTGCCAGCTGTCAGTCTATAAGTCTGTTTGAAGCTCAAGCCAGTTCAAAGTAGGTCAAGCGATGACTTGTGCTCCTTTTGACACAGGTGAACCTCCGAATCCTGTGTTGGTGTGAACGGCCATGAAAAATAAATAATGTTTCATCTAATCAAAAAGCAAATGGCTTCAATATGTCCGTGGCAGGAAAAATGCTAAACCAAACAGACTTAAAACATAGTTTTCAATCAAGAAGTGGAGCTGAAGAAGTTTTAACACCTAGCAGACATTTGAACTCAGCTGTTCTCACACCATTCTCGAACACCGCTGCTCTACATGATGTTTTTCCTTTGAACTGTGTCTGGCTTGGATCTCTATCTTTATACTGTACATACTCATTAACTTCAAATGGTGTGAAATGAGAAAGAAACAAACAAAAAACTGATCAGCCTCCTTGTGATCAAGAGAAAATAAAGTTCATGTTGACTACTTCTGTATGTATTTAGGAATCTGGAATCTAAATTAAATGAATATTGGGAAATGAATGAACCAAATGTTGCAGTTGTTACCAGTGAAGAAATGGAGTTGCATGCTGTGCCACATATCCTGGAAATCCACACCACTGCAGAAACTCCCTGAATATCCATTATATATTTACATAATGAGTCTATCAGACGTGAAATATAATATAATTGTCACTTATTTCCCATCTCTTATAACTATGTTGACAACCTTAGAACTTGAGCTAAATGTTAAAAATCATAACAGATGTTTAACTGTTATGACTTTTTAGCAAAACGCAGCTTAACATTGTCCAGTCCTAACTTTGAAACTGAGGCACAGCAGACGTGTCAAGCTTTGAATTTTGAAGTGGATTGTAGTATGTGGTTGTAATAAGAGCTTTTAAGAAGTAGATTGGATAAGAGTTTGATTAAACTTGTTTTATGTAAGCAACATGCTTGGCTAACCAGCTTTGTTCTTTGGAGCTTGATGTTTTGAAACTGTAAACTGCACACACGCCTTTTGAGACAGAACGATTGACCTCACCAAACTTTTCCAAAACCTTTTCAGCCCAGTAGCTACAGTAACATGTCAGTGTGCAGTGTTTCACAACGCAACATCACAATAACACAAGAATTTACATTTAACTACACAAGAATGAATCATTCTGTAAATATGAATGTAGCTACCAACCAACTACCAATCGTGTGATTGCAACATTGCAGTTCACCTGTAGCTGTTTGACTACATGTAGTTCACTACTCCCCTCCAGTGCAACTTGGCAGGTTCATTGCTCTGTGTCCTCACTGGGAATTTTCAATACTTTGTAATCGCAGCAAGACTATTTCACTCACAAGAGAACAATGTTCTCTTAACCCCACCTCTACTGTGCTTGTTCTCCCTGGGCTTCTGAAATGCTTGAACTAATGAATCACAGATCCCAGGAGAAAGGTGGAGAGGGGTAAAAGAAGCAGAGATCATCCCTTTTTACCATAAAAGTGGTGATGAAAATCAAGAAACTACATGCAGGGCTGATCCAAATGGACATAAAGCTGAAAATCGACTCATGGATGTTAGTACATTTATTTTGGCGGTTTGTCCATTAAACTGGCTGACTCTTTCTGTTTTAACATGATCCACCTGACATCTGCAGTATCACACATTGCCATTTCATATTCCTTCTCTTTCTCTCTGGAGCCCTGTTGCTGTCCTGGGTGGGTCATTTTTTTAATAAACCATTACGCATCCATATTTTTAGCCTTTACAGTTAGAAAGGTACAGCGTGTCCTGAAGTGGTCCCTGTGTGAATTTATGGGACCAGTCACAGGCAAACATTGTCAACTGTGCAGCCCCAAAATGGAGCTGTTAAACTTTCCACCTCGGGGAAGTTATATAAAAATACCTCACTGCTAATTTGTTGACTGGCGTCTCTGTAGTGTGGGTGGAGAGGACGCTGGATTACTGGACTTGTATCATCCAGTCACAAAGAGTGCGGGTGGAGTCCATTGGCTGACTTCCACGATTGTCCAAAAACAGCTCACGAGAGATTTGCAGGGAGCCGGGGAGCTAGAGATGTTTGTGTGAGCCCCCGTGACAGTGATCGATCTGTTGAGCAACTTGTTTGTGAATACAATCAGGTTTCTTTGTCCTTTAACACACTTAATACAAAGTTCTGACTTGAAACCGATTTCTTACTAATTGAAGCACAACATTAATTACACTCTACTGGCAGATCTGTCAATATAGCTCTGACACCGGGGAGTAAACAAGCTTCTTCATGAGAAGGTCATTAATGTCCTCCACAGCCTCGAGGAGCTCCAGAAACGATCTATCCTGCTGGTGGTGGCAGTGGTTGATGGGAAATGTTAGCATCTCTTTGTATTGGATTCTAATTACATGTGTCTTTATCAGATGTTTAGTGTTTCTTTGTTTTTGTTTTGTGATAACAGCCATGAGAAAGTCAACTTTTAATAGAAGAAAAATCAACACATTCACTCCTTGGAGTGAATTCTCGTGTTTTTCACCGTTAACATGTTTTGATTTTTGAAAGCACTCCAGCTGAGGTGAACCTCCGCAGAGAGCACAAGTGGAACACAGTGAGACAAATCGAAGAGCCGAGTGAACAATCCGTTATGAAACAACATGAGTCAAATGCTGTTTGCCAGCCAAACTCGGTTTTGTTCCTTCAGTGGGATCAAGATTAGAGAGAGAGGCAGCTCCATTAGGCCACACTCGCTGCAGGACGAGGCATCCGTGTAAACACAGCAGAAATAAAATCATGCAATGAGCTTTTAGAGATTTTGGTTGCTTCCCAATATATTTGGTTCCATATTTGGAGCTTGTGCTGCCCTGTTGAGCTTCACGGCGCTGTGTAGGAGTCGTGTGTTTATGTGACACAGGGACGAGTCATTGAATGTTATGTAAAAACTGCGAATGTAAAGTATACTTTCACTGCCCTGCTCAGCAAATGATGTGAGACATACACATATGTCACAAAATTCAAGAAGGTATGGCTGTTGCTCACCTTAACTTGAGATGACTCATGTACAGGTCAGTGGCCTTCACTTTTTGAACACTATTATGTTGTGTGTGTTGTAAAATTGATTGGAATTCATTCTCGTCTATTGGTCTACTCTTAGTCACCCATAATGACAAAACAAAACATGTATTTAGATTTTGTTTGTTGTTTTTCTTGGTTGTTTTATTGTTGTTGTTTGCAACTGTTTTAAAAATGAAAAACTGAATTCTCTTATTTTTACACATATTCAGAACTTTAATTTAGTCTTTTGTAGACGTTTCTTTGGCAGTTCTTCACTATCACAGTTTATGACAAATCCTTTAAAAGAAGACAGGAACTGTCATCTTCAAGTGTCTTCACAAATGGGTTTTTAGTTTTGGGCTCAGACTGGACTACTTAAGGACAGTCAATGACTTGTCACAGTAGTCCCTTGGCTACACTATATGCGTCATGCCACTGTTCTGCAGAAAGCTTTACCATTACCCCAGTCTCACATCTCATAGGTTTTCTTCAAAAACGACTTCGAACTCCCTATCTCTGCTGCTAAGGAGCAACTCCACAGCATGATGCTGCCACCACCATACATCATCATAGGGATAGTATCAGTCAAACGATGAGCAGTGCCTGGTGTTTGCCAGAAACAGAGCTTGGAGTTCTTACAATAGGGTGCAGAATCAGAGTCCTTCTGCAGGTTTCAAATCTCTGCAGAAGACTGAAATCCTGTTAGAGTGACCAGGTTCCAGGTCACCTCTCTGACCATTTCACAGCTATAAAGGCTGGTGTGCTCCTGGGAACACTAAGCGATTTTATGCCCCTGCCCTGATGTATTCCTCACCACAGTTTTACTGCAGGGATCTACAGAGAGCTCCTTGGACTTTGTGGCTTGGTTTATGTCCTGGAAAATCTAAGCAAACAGTATGAATCTGACCACAATTTGGAGTGCCACAGCTGAATACTTTTGAAAATCAGAGATTTCAATAGCTGATTTTTAATAAATTAGCCTTAATATGGATTCACTTTGTCATTAAGTGTTATGGAGGTTTGATTGATGGGGGGAAAATGATTTTTTATCCTTTTAAAATTAACTGAATGTTACCCAGCAGGATAACATACTGCACATTTAAGTGTGTGATTTGTGTTCACTGGTGAATATATTTTATCCTTTAATTTGCATGCCTAGCCCATAAAACATAAATTGTGCTTCGCAGTGCTATAATTTCTGTATTTCATCTTCTTTAATCGAGTTTGTGGCCAAGGGTTTCTACCTCAGCCTTTATGGGGTCAGAGAGAAAAAAAAGTCCAAAGAAAATACTTTTTAATTTAATAATAATGATTATTATTTTCGCAGCAGTGGGAAAGGAAGAGTCAGTGTCAGTGGCTAATCTCCCCTGACGGTTAAAAATACTCTCGCTAAATAGTTTCGGGTTTTGGGAAAGGATGTGAAATATCTATTTTGCATGGCTTACATCTGATAAGGCACTGCCACATGAGTTTGGATCATAGTGTAACGGCTTTTGGCCCAGAAGCTATTCTGTAATATGGAGAGCTGCAGTCTCTGTCACTGTATCCTCTCAAGTTAAAAATGGGTCACGTAAGGTTAGACAGTGTCATGAGGGAAACGTGGTTCAGTTTTTCATTGAACTATAATGAACTATGATCTCTCATCTCTTTCAACTGAAATCTTGTATTCTCCTGAGTCCCATTTATGTTACATAGTTAATGTGGAGGGACGCCGTTAGATGAGGAAAATGATGAGTAAGTCAGGATTCCACGATTCAGAGTCCGACAGCGGGCCTGAGAAAAACCAGGGATTAGATGTAAGGTATTTATTGTGCGGAAGCTGGGATGCACTGTCAGTGTCTGACATCTGTTTCCATAGTTAAGTACACACTCATCCAAGGTGTAACATCCAAGGTGTAACATCCAAGGTCCACACTCAACCAACAAGTCACTCATCTTTCCTTAAATATAGCAAAAACTCCACAGAATCATCTGCACCAATGTTTTGCTAATCACTGATTTCCTGAAGGAAGCAATTATATGCTCGGTCACATCTCTTTTTTCTTATGATCACCAACATGAACATGAATCATACTGCATCTGCCCATCAGCATTAGTGCTGTCAAGGACTGGCATCCTGCCCTGGCTCTGTCTCCCGGCCTCCATTTTGATGTCGCAGAATGTTTTTTAGCTTTTTTGCCTTTTGCACAGTAAGAATTTCTTGGCCGGTCATACTGAGAGGAAATATTGTATAGGCCAAATAATTTTACTGGCACCTGTACGTTCTGGTGCAAACTTGGTGTTTTAAACTTGGAGCATATTCAGAGAGTGGGAGCTGATTTAAGAAAATCTGTTTTGACATCCTTTAGCTGCTCTGTTCAACGAGCGAACTAAAAGCAACCAAAGATTAAACTGTGCACATGTGCTTCTGTTAAATAACCCACAACAACTGCAAGACCTTACATGGTTTTCTTAAATGCTAATAGGCACTATGATTGATATTTTTTTGTTAACATTTTCTGCAGTTAACAGTTTTTGGAGTACAGTCAATAGAAATCAAAAGCAGTTGTACAGAAAAAAAGGCCTGTGCTGCACTTTTCAGCAAATTCATCTGCAGAAGCAAAACCACTTATGGTTTGATTAAAGTGGCTCAGTGATGAAAATGACCTGCTATGTCAGTGCCAAATAGTTTTATAAATAGCATGTGGTGTTATTAGGGGTATTACATGACAAGATAATGACAATTACAGTCCAGTCATTCCATCTCTTCTTGTATCTATAGAACAAACTCTAAAACTAGTCCTGCTACATGTCTACAGCCATTATTTCAAGATTCAGGATTCTAAAACACACACATTGGTGCTTGTGAAGGTAGCGGCAGTGAGTCATAGGTATCTGGAGCAATTTGGTGCCCATGCACCAGAGTTTAATGGGGCTCAGTGATTGTCTTGATAAAGCAGTCACAGTTTGTTGCAGTTTTATGTTTGTTGCTTCATGCTATTCAGACAGATATGACACACTGAGGAGCACTTTTTCCTATTTTTGTTATGTGTCCAGAGTTTAAATCATGTTTTGTCACATGTGGAACATGTCCACAAATGAGTAAGAGTATGGATCAGTCAGAGGGCAAACAGGAAGTATGAACTGGCCTTAGGTGTTTCAATCTAATAGTGTTTAGACTAAAACGCTGACTTAAGAATATTTGGCTATTGGGCAGTTTATCAGATTTCCTGCAACTTCCTATGCAGCTACAAAAGGCATCATCAAACTTTACTACATACTGTTTGCAGTAGTACTCCCCTATAAACAGACTGTAACATGTAAAATCCCATTCCCATTTAAGTTGTCACTAAACAAAATCTGTTGCTGCAGCTTTAATGTTCAGTATTAGAGATTTGTATCTAGTCATTAATGAAAAATGAGTCTGCAATTAATCTAATTTAAATTAAAATGAAACCACATTATTAGAAACAAAGATGTTTTTGTCTTGTCTCTACTCTCTCGGGTCTCATGCATGCTGTCATACCACTATTTCCTAAATGTCTCACTATTGAGTTATGGGAACATTTTGTGTGTGTGTGTGTGTGTGTGTGTGTGTGTGTGTGTGTGTGTGTGTGTGTGTGTGTGTGTGTGTGTTTTCAAAATCACATTGAAACCATGTGACTAATGGCTCCAAACACAGACATATTTATGTATCTCCTAGTGCTGGACCAGAGGTGACATTAGTGTTTGAGGTTTTCATAATCTGCCTTTCACTGCAGCCGACAGTGATTTATATTAATGCCTTCTCCCACCTCTTTCATTATCCTGTTTGTTTGGCTTGTTGTCCCAGCAGGGGTGTGTCTCCATCCACGCACAATGTGTGACAGGACAGATAACTTCAAGGATTCCACTTCATCTGAGCCACACACACATCCCCACAAATCAAGGCTACTACTACACACACACTGTTTACAGACCAGATGCGAGCTTCACTCAGTATCCATGCACACAAACGCAGGGCTCCTTATCTTAATTTAGTGTGACAGAAGTCTGTTCTGAGAAGCAGTCATAATTATATGGTCACATCTGTCTGGAGTTGGAAAAATTATCTGAAATACTGAAACAATTGTTATAAAAAAAATAAAAAATTAAAAGCAGGGCTGCTTTCTATTTGTGACTCTGGGTTACGATACTCCCATTGGCAAAAAAAAAAAGCATTTTCTAATAAACTTAATAATTAAATGACCATCACAGCGAGAGGATGCAAATCTTTCTTTTTAAAAGACACAGTTCTATCTAGTATAAAAAATGATGCTTCTTTTTTTTATATGTTTGCAGATTTGTGTATAATTCCAGACACTTGATATTCATGTTGCTCTGCTGTGCACTCAGGGTCAGGGTCTACAGTTGCAGTCGGTCTGACACACATCTGGTGCTGCTGCATCTGTTCACTCACTCCGTGCCTTGTTTTGTTCTCCAGCCTAGCACAGCTTTCGCTTGTTAACTTCTTCTAAAGCTGAGCTGTGATACACAAATATGTGTCTGGGCTGGATTTCTAAAAGGCATCTTGGCAGTGGGTCATGTGTTTGTTCCACTGTAAATCACTGGAGCAATTAGTTGCTTGTGGCAAGTAGGTTTTACATTCAGTTTGACTGATCCAGGCTCTGTAGTGACCTCAACTCCGAGTGTCATGTGGGGTCAAAAAAGATTGGTATGATGACTGATGACTTGACTCCTGGTGCACACATTCAAGATAGAGACTGTTTGTTTCACCAATAATAAAGCAAATGAAGAGTTAGAATTGCATGCTTTTGTTTGTGTATGTGTGTATTTGTGTACAGCATATGTGCTGAAACCCTTAAGTGTGTGTGTTAACTCATATGCTCAAGACGTTTTTCACGTCTTCCTAGAAACAACTATAAAACATAATGGAAAAGTACAAATGAAACGTGGCCAGGGCTGCGCAGTCTTGGGGAATCTGTCCTCTCTGAGGGATGATTGCGAAGCCACAAGTTGTGTGATAAAAATCCATTTTCTGCCAAGCCCCCAAAACATATTATAAATCATACTAGAGATGCTGGAAGAATTTACTTCCAAACACATGAGTCACAGACAAACTTGAGGAAAGGGTGAAAGCCTCATTCCCCTTTCACACTTTCCCCTGCTTCTTCCCAAATAACAAAGCAACAGTTATCAACTGCTGCCTTCCTTGTTCCTTTGTAGAACAAATAAAAAAAACTGGTTTAGTACGCTGGTGTTTGTACACTTGATGAGCAAATATGTTCTTAGCCTAGACAAGTGTTTTCAGATATAGCTTTTTTAGTATTGGTATCACCAGACTCGCAGTTTCTGTGAGGACTGTAAACCACCCGGTGAATAAACAGACACAGACTATAATAAAGTGTGTTCAGGATTAGATGTTTTAAGTTATGGCGTGATGGAGTGGACTCTTGAGTGGTAACCAATTACTGGCTCTCTATTTCCTGTAGAGAAATTTTACTGTAATAACATTTCCTTTCTGTCCATGTTGCAGACAAACATCACAACCGAGCCCTTTAATTCATCTGCAAATATGAATTAATTTTAAGAGGTTCCTAAAATCACCACATATAAAAATAATCTGAAAATGTATAGTGTCCCCAAAAATACCCATGAACATCACCGTAATCCAATTATTATAAATGGGAAAATTTTATTATTATTTTAAGACTCTAAAAATAGGAATTCTTCTTCCCAGGTCACTCCCCTACTACAAGAATTGAATGATTGTATTAGGATCTCCAGCTCCCTTGAAAAATGGAGTCAAAATAAAGCCACAACTGTTTAACAAACTCATGAACCACAGTCAGAAACCTAAAATTATAATGCCAGACCTTCCTGGAAGACAGATGTGCTCCTCATCTGGGCTCTAGCTTCAATGAGTGCTTTGAAATCTGCACTTTGAGTCGCCCTGTGCCTGTGTTTGAACCATTAGGTGCCGATAGCTGTGAGCAACAGCCTGGTCAGATCTTGTCAGGTGGGATTACTTGCTCGCTACGTGAAAGCCGCAATGCTGGTATAACAGCAGAGGAGCCGACATCAGATTTATTCATCAGTGGCTGGAGGCAGATTCCTTCTGGTAGTAAATCACACAGAATGACACTCCAGGGACTATCGACGTGATGCGAATATCTAGCAGAGGCAGTGACATAGACACAGAGAAGATCATATACTCTCTCTGATGGAGACAAAGTGGAAAACAGTAATGGTGTGATGCTTTAGGGAAACAGAATATGTATTGTCCTTTTAGCTCCATTCAATTGTATCTAGAACAAGTGCAGAAAGAAATGTCTTTTGTTACCTGATAAAAGAGGAGAGGCACTTGATGATTGAAGAGATGATTTAAGTCTGATCCCACATGTAACTTCCATGAACGCATATGGTAATACAGATATTAATAATTAAAATAATAATTATGCTTGCAGTTAATTTATCAACTTAAACCTGTGTTTTCAGATCGGTTGAGCAGACATGGATTATTCATTTCATGGTTGTGTCCTGAGTTCAGTTTTTTAAATTCATTCTCCTTCCTAGCTGAGTGATTCACAGACCATCTAAGAGTAATAAAGGATGGAGGACCTACTGCAGCAGCCGTATAGAGAAATAAGATTAATGACCTGTCAACACATGGGGCTGCAGCTCTGGAATGTGGAAAGAATCGAGCCACACCGTGTGTCTGTGGACAGGATAGATATTCACCGACAGAAAACAAAACTGACGGACTTTAAGTCACAGCTGGCACCAAGACAAAATAAGGAGGACAGAGGAGCACACACATACACATGGGTCCTGCTTTAGAAAAAGAACATGAGTCATAACTCAGGAGCTGAATGTGCAGCTTTTTTCTCCACACTTTTCACGTTTTTAAAACTACAATGCTCTGTGTAGCTGAAATTTTATCGCTGACTGCGAGTGTGAGACTGCTGGTTTTCACGATGGCTAGATACTGTAAGATAATGTGGCAGAGAAGGAGCATTTATGACTTGATTTTCAAGGAATGTGTAAACAAATGGAAATAAATAAATAAATAAATAAAATAAAAATACCACAGGCACTATGAGAAAAGTAGAAAACTACAGGAGTGATTAAGAGAGAAAAACATGTAGTGGATACAATACAAACACATTTATAGTCATTTAACAACACAAATGTCATACTCTATTGACAAAAGGATGTAGCTAAGAGAAAAATGTAAACAACAACGAAAAGGCTGCAGATAAGAAAAGAGAATAACTGATGACCTCCTATCCTCCTATCAAGGCTCAGCAAAGTAACAGACTGTACAAAACAAAGATGTGATAAATGTGCCGATGAGATGAAAAGACATTTGATTAAAAAAACAAAAAAAGGAAAGAGAGAGAGAGAGAACAACATGGAAATAAGAAGACACAAAAATACACGTGGGTGTTTCCTGAAGTATTTTTGTATTGCATTACCTTGCAGTCTGACCACTCAAGTGCAGGATGTCTCTCAACAAGTTCACTGTATATTTATATACAAAACAGAATTTAATTTACATTAAAGAGTTATTTTTTAAAAAGAAATGTAAAAAAATGTGAAAAAACAGTACATGATTCTCAGTAATACCTGAGGAATAGAAGCACAGTGTCAGTCAGCTGAGGAGTTTTAGACGCAACATTGTAATATATTAATGATTTTGGATAGAAATGATATGTCTAACTTTCTGGTACATGTTCTGTGTTATTCAAAGGCTTTTTCATTTGATGGAAACATTCAATCCTTCCATCTTTAAAAGAAATCAAAGATAAATTTATAAAACAAGAAAATAAAAAAATAAAAAAGACTGAATTGAAAGGTGTATAAAAAGTATGTCACAGTAAAATCAATGACCCTACAGGTCGACTTAGTGAGACCAAAGCAAAAGTCTTCCAGTGTGTGGGGAGTGCAGGTTGTTTCTTAACACTGAACATTCAAACACACTAAACGGACAGGAATGTATGAGCAGGAAAAGAACAGCACTGACCCACTGGCTGAGTCAAATACAACTTGCTGCTTTCCTCAGATGGCTCAAGTGCGCCCTCTCTAGGACAAAAAGCTGCCTTCTCTAGGACACTTCTCGACTCTGCTGAGACCTGTGATGGCGTGGTTACGGCTGAACTACAAGGATTTCTGATTAGACGGCCACTGGGTGGACAAGCGCTGAAGCTGCCACCGGTGCAGCAGGAGGAGATGCTTTGCCTTTGTAGCCCAGTGACAGGATGTGTTTCTGCAGGTGTGTGATCCACTGCTCTTGAATAGACACAGGTCCGTGAAACACTTCTTCACAGAACCTGAACAGGAGTAAAGGGACAGACAGGAAAACTTATTCATGAGTTACAGCAATGTCCCCACAGTGTGATTAGCCAACAGGCTGCATTGTGGTTACGACTGACTAACAAATTCATATTGTACTTCATAATTTATAACTGCATCTGTGGTTCATGAGAAAGGGAACTGTGACTCATATTTTATCATTAACAGTACAGTAACATTTTGCTTTTGTTTCTACGCGAGTAGCTTTAAGGTTGTAAAAATCATCTCATTCAACCCAGCCATAGTCACACACTCCAATATTTCGTTGGACTGTCTTTAGTTTAGATTACAGCACATATTCACCGGGGCATCGTTTCAATAAGCATCTGCAATGTCACAACATGTGTTACAATTTCCGTCATTTTTCACCAAGATCTTGTGTTAATGATGGGAGAGTCGGACCACTGTCTTCTCCAGCACATCCCAAAGATTCTCAATGGGGTTAAGGTCTGGACTCTGTGGTGGCCAATCCATGTGTGAAAAAGATGTTTTCTGAACCACTATTCACAATTTAAACCCTTGAACCTTGAAATATATCCGTGCCATCAGGGAAGAAAAAACCCACTGATGTAATAACCTGGTCATTCAGTATATTCAAGGTCAGCTGATCTCATTCTTTGGATACAT
Organism: Anabas testudineus; assembly: GCF_900324465.2. Classification (NCBI taxonomy): domain Eukaryota; kingdom Metazoa; phylum Chordata; class Actinopteri; order Anabantiformes; family Anabantidae; genus Anabas; species Anabas testudineus. Next base: position 21,386,876 of record NC_046610.1, read on the forward strand.
AACGTTGTTGAACTTAGACCTGACCAACTGCAGCAACCCCAGATCATCGCACTGCCCCCACATGTTTTCTTTGCTTGACTCATGTCAATAATTTGACCCTCCTGAAACAGATTAACATTTTTTCCACGACCACAGGATGTGTCTTCACACATGGTTTAAGAAATTAGAAGCTACTCACTGCATCAGTTGCAGTTGAAAAATATTCATCCATGATGTAATTATCCAGTGGGAGACTCCCACCTATTTGCTTAGTTAGATCCAGGTGGTGACTTCTTTTGATGGGCAGTTTATTTGGTAGTTCTGGAAACTCTGGAAGCTTCATTCAAAACAATGGCTCTTTGTTAATTTGTCTTTTTTTTTTATTAGGAACAGAGGTTGCTATGGTGAAGTGTGTATATCAATTGCATTCACATAAATTCCTTCACACGGGGTTGTGTGGAGGTGGAGTCGTGTTTATTTGAGCTTTAGAATATAACCATTGTGAAACAATCAGAAAACAGCTTTTCATTTCTGATTTATTCCTTTATTCCCACTAATGTTGCTCCCTCTCTTCACTCACTCTGTAGCTAGCTCGACCACCACTCTGTGGGTGAGCCAGTGAGGAGGGGCGGACAATGAATGAATACCTCTCATGACTGAATAGTTTTCATTGTTCAACTAAAGGGAAGATTGGGGAATTGGCGCAAACATTAAAATTAGGACACAAACGTAAAAACATTGGCTCTCAAGTAAGACTTTGATCCCTAGATCCTTAGCTAGATCATTCATGTATGTTGAACCACTAGAGTCTGAGCGTGTTTGTGTCTATTTAGTTCTTTATATACTGACCTGCACTTTAAAGAGTAGATCTTGCCCACCAGTTTGACCAGTGGTGTTAACGGGGGCTTTGGCAGCAGAGCAGGGATGTTGCCGGACCGCGATGGTTGCTGGGAGTCCTGACTTTCCTCCCCTGTAGGCACTACATGTTTTGGTGGCTGGACCCCTGAAATTACACATCAAGGCATTACAATAACATGCAAAAAAACTAATATGTTTTATCAGTTACAGTATCTCTGTATCCATCCATCTTTCATAGACTTCCATCTCTCACCCCTTGGAGAGCGCACACTGGGGTCACTAGTCCGTGTGTGACCTTGTGATTGTCTGGATGAGCCAGAGCCAACACCTGAGTCTTCTCTGATCGTCTTGTGCTCAAATTTCATGCTGCTGCCAGGCACAGAGCCAGGGTCAATGGACAGTGAAGTTGAAGCAGCAGCTCTATGGGACTTAAGGAAAATCATTGTACAGCAAATTAGATTTTAATTCATTTTTGTGTGTATGTGAACAAGAATGGTAATTATCACAAGCATAATTCAGGGCACATCCCACCTTCTTGATGTAAAGGTCTCCCATTCGGTAGCGTTGGGTTATTACTGCTACTTTTTCTGGGTCCTTCCGGATCAACTCACTGAGAAGTTCGATTGGCGAACTCGCTCCATCTGCTTTCCATTCAATGATTCCCAGCTGTCGAAGGTGAGCCCGCGCGTGACTGGCCAGGGCTTTGCGGTTTTCAAAGTCAAACCCACAAAGCTCACAGGATGTGTCTGACACACAGAAAATAAGACATTTTTAGACAAATATCAGTCATGGATTAACACTTTAGTGAACCAAGTTGAGAGAGACAGCAGAGTCTTGACAAGAGTCAATTCATTCATTTCTCATGAAAACAATTCAAACATGCTACTGCCTTTGTGGACAACCACTTTCACCTGATGACTGACACACATTGGGTGCTACAGTGAATATTTATGACATTGTAAGAGAGCACATTAGTGCTTGTAGAAACATGTCACTGTAAGCAAAGATGATGCTGAGCATTATGTAACAACAATAATGACGCAGACGCACCACCATATGAGACACATTTTCTTCAACGGAATCTGATTCTAATTGAATAACTGTAGCTTTACAGTAGTGTTGATATTTTACTTGTGTGTGAGGCTCCACTCTTACCAGGCGGGGATTTTTCTTTCATGGAATAATCCAGAGGTGTGGCACAGTTGTTGGAGGATGGTTCCCCTGGCTGTAAGTTTTCCCGGGACCTTTTGGAGCCTTGAGGAGTCAATGTGGCTTTGCCTGATGCTGAAGATCCTTTGCTACCTTCTTCACCTCGCATCATGACCTCTTTAAGGAGGTCAATTGGTGATGTTTTAATCGACCATGTCAGGCCGAGGTGGCGCAGGTGGGCACGGGCGTGGCATGACAGGGCTTTGCGGGTCTCAAACAGCTGCCCACAGTAGTCACAAAGAACTGTGGGTGGGGACTGCACATCTGCAGAAGACACTGAGAAGAAGCCAAACCGTGATGTACACATGCAAACAAATAAAAAAAGATCTATGGGCAAAAAACTGGAACATGCATTAACATTAAAAAGCTACCTAGTAACTGGCAACTGGCTGTACCTGCATTTAGAGGGTTTGAAACAGCAGAAGTGGGTGACTTTGGCGTGGGAGAGTTGCTGGTAATGCTTAATGCCTTTGGCTGAGTAGACACTTCAATTTCCACAGGCTCAGGTTTAGGCTTCCTAAGGAGGGGATCTACTGCTAAGCGAAAACCTTTCTTAGCCTTTGGGGCCCTGTTAACAGGATTTTGAGGAGACTGAGTCTTCTTTGCAGGACTCGGTGAAAGTGATGTGGAGGAAAGCGGCGTCTGGGATTGGCCTGGAGTTGGAGACAGAGCCTGGGCTGCAGGAGAGGGTGGGGCAAGAGATGGCTCTGCAGATGGGCTGGATGGATTGTTGGTTTTGGGGGGGTACATGGCTTCTAACACCCCACTGCTGACCAGCTCCTGGACAGTGTCAATTGCAGAGCTTTTTCCCAAAAAGTCAACCACCCCGATCTGACGCAGGTGAGAGCGAGCATGACTGGCCAGGCCTTTACGATTCCCAAACTCCTCCCCACACAGAATACAGGTACAGTCCTCAGATGTTTTAGGCCGTTTTTTGGGGGGAGATGCAGGTGGAGAGGACAGCTCAGAGGAGCGTTTGGAGGAGGAACCAGGAAGACTGTCTAAGGTAAGTGGCTCCTGATGCTCACTACTAATGGGCTTGAGGTCCTCCTCTTCCATTATTTGGTAAAGAAAATCAATAGGGCTGCCCTTGATGTCACTGTCAGGGATTCCAATCTGGCGCAGGTGGGCCCGAGCATGACTGGACAGACCCTTACGTGTCTCGTACCAGCAGCCACATAGCTGGCAAACATATACTTCATCTTTGGTATCTGAAAAATCAAGCAAATTATAGGAGAAAGGCAACAATTCAGAACATGAGTCCTGATAGGTACTTTGTTAAAACAGCAATGTTACATTAATAGCCATGAAATTACATACTGCAAATTCAGGCATACCTAAAGTGATGGGGGCGTCAGTTTCAAGAGGTGCCCACAGTGGCTTAGTTGTGCTGCTTTGATGCTCTGAGGAGGATGAGCTGCCATCTTCAGTTACCCTAACAGCAGAAGGAGATGAGGGAAGGAGAGTGGCTTCCTTTAATCTATCTGGAGATCCCTGATGATCCATCTTTTGTGGACTAGTCATGACTGTAACTCCTGTGTTTTTGGTAATACTCTGGCCTCTGGCACTGGGGGGTTCTTTGTCTCCTGCTGGGTTCTTTTATTGAAGGGAGTTGGCTGCAGAGGAGTCTTCTTTTGAATTAGGAAGTTAGCCACCTCTCCTGGATAAGCTGATAGAATACGTCACACCAAGCTGTTCAAATTGAGGCAGGCGTGGCTGGAGAGGCCTTGCCTTCCACAGACTTCACATATAACTGGCTGTGGGGTTGCTGTGGGAGACAAGAGTGCAAACAGTTCATTAATTATGAACTAATTCAATTAATATAATACAATGCAATAATAACTTAATTACTATTGTACTGCAAAAATAAACAATAAGGACATTTAGAGTCATAGAACAATACAAGCAACAACTCACCATTTAACATACAATACAGAAAAAAAATGTAATCTACAGGGGCAAGAAATAATATGTGAACCTTTTGAAATGTCATGGCTTTCTGCATTAATTTGTCATAAAAGGTGATCTGATCTTCATCTAAGTCAAAAGTATTAACAAACACGTTGTGCCTAAAGTAATAACACAAAAAAAATATCTGATATTTCACGTCTTTATTGAAAACAACCATAAAAACCTCTCAATGCAAGTGTAAAAAGTATGTGAACCCTTTAAATAATAACCTCCAAAAAGCTAATTTGAGTCAGTGTTGGCAAAAATTAGCTTGGAGGTGTTGACTAGCTACTTCGACTAACTAAATCCACTCAAACTTTTTGAGGTTGCTCCGCTTAAGATAAATACTTATGTCAGTCATGTCTGGTCAAAAGGAGCTTTCAGGGGCTCTATGATCAAAAACAAGCTAAAGATTAGAAGGCATCATTTGAACCGACTAATGTCTGTGTTAATGAGTCTACAGTAGGTAAAACATTGAACAAGCAGGGTGTCTATTGCAGGACACCATAAAGTTAATTTAGAAAACCATGAAATTCCAAAAGGTTCACATACTTTTTACTTTTTCACATACTGAGTGTAAACAATAGATCTCTAGTTAAGAAATACCTGTTCGGTTTGTTCGCAAATGTAAAAATCAGCCGCACATCTGTGTCAATTTTGTTAGAAAGGAACCACTTTCTGTAAGGTAACATGAGTCCCCAAATCATTTAATGAGAGCACCAAAGAGCAGAAATTTGATAAGATGATCAGACAAACTGTTTCATTTAGATTAGTTACATCCGTCCAATACCATTTGAACTTCAGACCAGAAGTGTTATGATTAATTATAAAAATTTAACGTTATGTAGCTGAATAATATTATTATTAAAGCTAGAGAAGCTAACTTAGGCTACCACTGTTGCACCCTTAGCTCTCGAAGAATGCTAACGTTAGCTACTTGCAAGTCCTAATTCCATTTTATCTAAGCGAAACAGGGAGTAGCTATACATCCTGTGCCCTTAGAATGACACCAAACTAAAACTGTTAGGTATAAATAAAGTAAATTTACCTAAACGCCTGGACGGACTGCCTCAAAACACCAGTTTCCAACGCTGACAAAATTAGCGGAAGTATTAGTCACGTCTTTTCCGGTGCTAGACGTTTTCAAAATAAAAGCATGCGAGGTTAAAAAGGAAAAGGCTCCAAAACTTCAGGTGGTCCTAGTCACACAAAGAAAGACAGAGCTAACTAATAATGTTTTTATAGATATAGGTGTAACTAAGTGCTTCACATGTCCTAGCTAATTCAAATTTAAATGTCAAACATTAGATTTTGTACTCACTAAATGAACAGATAAAACCAATTTTAAAGTAAGGTTAAATAAACACATTCAATGGAAATAAAAATAAACATAATAGTAGCAAAACAACAATTCCTTAAGGAACTTACAGTGACTAAGAAGAATGTCCCTGAGCATAAACTTTCTTGAACACTAGTTGATTACGCAGTTTAAAACTGTGAAATGGACACTTTCTGAGACACTGGACTATCTTGACATAAGCACTGATAAAGGCACATGTTGCTTTTGAACAATTCCTGGTCCTTGACATAAGCACTCTAACTGGGTAAAATATTTGTAGTTACATTTTCCATCCTTTTACTAACAGAGAATCATTTTGGTCCCTATTGCTAATCTCTCAAACCCCAAGTCACTGAATGGCTAAAGGCCTGTAGCAATAACCTCACTGGTCATAAAATCATTGGAGAACTGATAACTTTAGTGATAAGCCTCTGCAAGAGAGTGGAAATTGTGTCAGGCTGTTTGTAGCTTTATCATCAGCATTAACCCCATACTGTCCGACCTCATCGTAAAGAAACTCAGTGAACAATTTGGTTTCAGCTGTAAAAATAATCTGGATTTTAGATGTTTTAACCAGATTTTAGATGGTTAAAACATCTAAAATCTGGTCTGAGAAGTACATCTTCATTTTCTCTGGACTCAGAGAGAGTGAAGATGTACTTCTCAGACCACAGTATCAACTGGTTCACCACATGGCTGTGCTCTTTCTCCCCTCGTATACTCTGACCTCCATAGGAAGCAGCTGCTGAACAAAGTACAGTCGATCCTGTATGACAGAGATAGGGCTTTGTGCCTTTTACAGTTAATAGTTGACAACATCCATCTCCAGTGGCTCTGTACAATTCACTTACACCTTACACCATCAACCTGCCAGCTTTTTCTCAATCACTTTGATTTTGAATTTTCTTAAAATATCGCTGTCAATCTTACAGCTTCACATGTATACATAATGCATTTAACACAACACCGTAGTTCATAAGCAAACGGATATACCTCACTCAAAGCTTTGAGTGCAAAGTCACCCTTGTCAAAGTGATTTGTTCCACAGCAGGATAGAAAAGAAGCACTTTGATTTATACTCATGTTGTGGAAACTAATTCATTGTCTTAATATAATGTAATATGTGAATTCCCTCCGTGAGACAAAGACAACTGGCCTGCCTCTTCCTCTTAGTACACCATCACACGTCTTTACTCCGGTTTATCAGGCTGTTGTCCTTGTGCAATGTTTGCCTGAGCAGGTCTATGCCTGTATAGTGAATAGCTTTTCTAACCATGAACTGCACTTGGAAGTCAACTTTACTGCACATCTCATTGACGTGGGGAAACTCCTTATGTTGGGTTGAAAGAAATAGTGTTTTGTTTTTGTTTGTTTTTTAATTTAAACTGTCTTTTTAAAATTGTGCCAAAAAAAAAAAAACCCTCTACCACCATTTTTGTTTCACCTGCTCATTAAAACAACTGTCACCCTACTCCCGACTTTTACTTTGAAAGAGGTTCTTTTCCCTTCCGGAGGCCGCAGCCGGTCCTGCCTACTTCCCGCACGCAGCTTTCCGTCCTTTGAGCTCTGTCTCTCTGTCCGCAGCACATCTTCCCTCTGCCAAGTTCTCCGCGAGTCTACGCAAAGTCAGGTGAGTCAGAAGTTAAATGTTTGTGTTTCCCCCCCTCCCTTTTACAAGTTTGCTTTCTGTTGCACGTTTCGTCCAGGTGTGGTTAATAAGTGGACCACAACAATGAGATGCTACATGAAGCAGTTTACTACATTTAGCTAACGTTAAGCTAGCCCAGGCGGTGCGGGTCCGCTGCTCCGCTCCTCCTCAAGTGTTTGGGCCTGTTTCTGGCTCTTTCTTTGTCCCTGTGCTGCAGCTTGCAGGAGGGACAGCTCCGGTCCCTCTGGTTTTATTCAACATACCCCGCTGCCATTTGACAGAGGACATTACATGTAACGTGATAGCCTTGAACTAATGTTACCCCTTCACTGAACTTTGGCCGGTTTATCTGCTGCAAGCGTACAGATCTGTAAATCTTCAAAGAGCACATATATTTATATAGTCTGTTTGGCAATTACTACCAAGACACATTTAAAATGTTGTTTTTCTTTTTTGCACAGCATATTCATTACACCACTGCCACAAACTCTGTATAATGAGTATATAAACTATGTCTGGATTTTCTCTACAACTGCAACCATTATATTATTATTATTACTTTTTAAAGGTATGAAGCCCTCTCCTTAAAACATGTAAATATTCTACCACCGCTTTTAGCTATTAGTAGTTATGTAAGCATCTTAGCAGGTTATTGTTCCCAGCTGAGAGAGCATGACTTGCATGTGACTTTGCGGGTTGCCTAAGGGAACTAGCTTTGTTGAGCACTGTATCAATGATCAGTGTGCTGTAAACCCGCCTGGATGTCAATTTACACCTCAGGTACTGATCTTTAGTCCGGATGTCAGATTTGTTTTAAATGTGTGTTGTTTGTTTTTGCCTACATTGAGCATATAGCTGTGTCAGAGCCTCAGCTGTTAGCTGTCAGCAGTTATCTATACAGTCTGTGAGCATCAGGGACTTTTATCTTCCTCAGCAACTTGTCACCACCATGTCTTCTGGAAATGCTAAGATTGGCAAACCTGCCCCA